>NC_083409.1:82543125-83144458 GCF_020745735.1 Hemiscyllium ocellatum
TAGTCCAGACATAAAGTTTAAGAGCCAGGAGATAATGTGGGAATTGTGTAAAACATTGGTTGGACTACAGCTAGTAGAGTATTGTGCTCAGTTCTGGAATCCATATTATAGAAGGAATGTGATAGCACTGGAGTGGGTACAGAGGAGATTTATCAGGCTGTTGCCTGGGTTGAAGAGTTTGTAATGAAGAGAGATTAGACAGATTGGGATTGTTTTCCTTTGAGCAAAAGAGATTCATAAGGGACATGATTGAGATGCATAAAATTGAGGGGCACAGATATGGTAAACATGAAGAAACCTTTGGAAGGATCATTGATTAGGGAGCATAGATTTTAAAGTACGGTGCAGAATGTTTAGAGGAGATGTGGTAGAAAGGGTAGTAAAGGCAGAAGCACTTAACATTTAAGTCTCGCCGACTTGATTGAGTTTATTGAGGAGTTGACAAGAATGATTGATGAGGGAAGGACAGTGGATATTATCTATATGGATTTTGATAAGGTACCTCATGGCAGCCTGGTCCAAAAGATGGGATCAGGGGTGAGCTGGCTAGATGGATACAAAACTTGGTCATAGGAGACCGAGGGTAGTAGTGAAAAGGTGCTTTTTGGAATGGAGATCAGTAACTAGTGGTGTTCTGTAGGAATCAGTGCTGAGACCTTGTTTGTAATATATAGAAATGATCTGGGGGAATATGTAGATGGTCTGATTGGAAAGTTTGCAGATGACACCGAAATTGATGGAGTTGCAGATAGTGAGAAAGATTGTCAAAAGATACAAAGGAACACAGATTACAGATTTGAGCAGAGAAATAGCAGATGGTGTTTAATACGAACAAATGCAAGGTGATGCATTTTAGAAAATCAAATTCAGGTGTGAGTTATACAACAAATGACAGAACCTTTAACAGCATTGACATACAGAGAGATCTGGGCATACTGGTCCATGGATCCTGGAAAGTGGCAACACCAATAGATAAAATGGTCAAGACAGCATATGGCATTGACTGAGGCATCAAATATAAAAGTTGACAAGTTATGTTACAGCTGTCCAAATTTGGCCTAACTAAAGTTTTGGAACATAGTGTGGCAACCAGAACTGCACACAACCAGAACTACATTGATGCTTCAGAGAGGGGACAGAGAAGGTTTACCAGAATGTTACCAGGTCTGAAGGGGTTTGGGTGTGAGGAGAGATTGGATAAACTCTGATTGTTTTCACTGGAAGGACGAAGGCTGAGGGGCAACCTGATAGAAGTCTACCAAATTGTGAGAGGTGTAGATGGGGTGGATAGTCAGAGGCATTTCCCAACCTGGAAAGGTCAACTCCAAGAGGCACAGATTCAAGGTGAGAAGGGGAGAGTACAGGGAAAATCTTTCACCCAGAAGATGGTGGTGCCTTGAACACACTGCCAGTGGAGATGGTGGAAGCAGACACATTAGCACCATTTAAGGTACATCTTTATAGACACATGAATATGAGGTGAACAGAGGGACAGATACAGCGTATGGGTAATAAGTAGTGATCCTAAATAAGGATTAGGAGTCAGCCCACACTTGGGTGGGCCGATGGGTCTGTCCCTGTGCTGTATTGTACATTAAGTATTTAGATTTTCGCTCATGAACATTCTGACTCCATGATTCTATTGTAAAGGTATGTTGAGATATAATTTATTAATTTATGGAATATTTTACTGTTGAAATTTTTCTCATTATTATATGTAAATAGCTTTGTTGTTCTGTTTTATCATTTATTTCGAGTAATTATCTCCTGTTTTGTAGTTAAATTTGTTTATCTTTCAGTGAAAGGCCACCTTGTTAAATAAAAACAAAACAATATTTGATCTACTAAGCCATATTTCAGTCAACGATCTGACTTGTCTGGTAACATCAGCTGGGATCATAACAGAAGGAATATGCACAATTCATGTTTTTAACTTGAGTAGTTTCAAGCCTAATGAGAACGATATGCATGTTTGCCAGGTGCTGGCTCTTCCTGGAATGATATGGAAACAACTAGCAGGAGAGGAAGTGAGATGGTCTAAAGACTTTGCTGCCGTGGACTCTGTCTTGGTGAGTTGTAAATAATTCAAAACTCTCTCTCTCTCTCTCTTTGTCTGTCTGTCTGTCTGTCTCTCTCTCTCTTCAGTCCAACTCATCCATGCTGACTAGATATCCTAAACTAATCTAATCCCATTTGTCAGCACTTAGTCCGTTTCCCTTCTAAACCCTTCCCATTTAAATACCCATCCAGATGCCTTTTAAATGTTATTGTTGTCGTACCAGACTCCATCACTTCCTTTGGCAGCTCATTCCATGCATGCACCTCCCTCTGTGTGAAAAAGTTGCCCCTTTAGGACCCTTTTAAATCTTTCTCCTTTCACCTTCAACCTTGTCCTCTAGTTTATATATTGCATTTATATATTTCATCATTGAAGCACCTTCAGATTTTTTAATATGGGTGCATTATAGGATAAAACATGACATTAAATCACCATGAGCAATTATTAATACAGGTAATGAAAAGGTTGGTCAGAGATTTTAAGTTGAATCTAAAGGGAAGAGACAAGTAAATAAATGATGTGTGAGTGCTGTTGGCCCTCAAGTCAATATTTGTTTAGTCACATTTTTTTATGTCCAGCTCATAGATTGTTAACATTACCAGATCATTACTGCTGCTAAGTCTTTTTTTTCCCTACTATCAGTACAGATTGAATACACTTTTTTTTGTGCTGACATTTTTGATAGTTTCTGTAGTACTTTCTTATCAAGCAACACCGGTAGTAGAAGTAATGGACTTCTCAGTTTGAGAGAGTGGGTAGAATATGAAGGAATTGGAGTTGTACTGTGAACTTGGGCATTGAGGAGGATAGAAAGATATAAAAACAACAAGACTTTGTCTGCTGTGAGTTTTTAACCAAAAGCTACCAATAAAATGGTTTAGTTTCTTCCATTTCTTATTCTAATTACCTATCTTCCTCTTCCTCCTCTTCCTCAACCATTGCTCCCTACTCCCGAAAGTGTCTTTCACATTGTTAATACATAATATTTTTCCATTCAAGAAGAGTAAGAAAGAGCACATGAGTCTCTTCAGCAGTTTTTAAAAATTTTGAATCGCTTATGCTGTCTGTGTATTGTATACTGCCTGAGAAAATATGCTGCTACCTGGTAGGAATATGTACTTACAGCCTGCTCAGCCTGTACGAATGCACGTTATGTATAGCTCTAGTTAGCTGGACCTTCCAACTGCAAAATACAATGTAAACTGCAGATTATCAGTGATAGTAAAATTGTATTAAGATTTCAGAGAGGTGCAGTATTCTTTTTAGTGTATCTAGTTAATTGAAGCAACATTGCATACAAGCTTTGAAACTCTGAAGCCAGTCCTTTTCTTTCTGTGCAGGTGAAACTGCTGGAGGCAATGGAGAGCATGGACAAGGAGACATTTGAATTTAAATTTGGGAATGATCTCACTTACACCACTGTACTTAGCGATCACTCTGTAGTGGACCTGAAACCTGATGGCAGCAACACCGTTGTCCAGTATGAGGATCGAAAGGAGTTCATTCAACTGGTTCAAAAAGCAAAACTAGAAGAAAGCAAAGATCAGGTAGCTATAGAGTCAAACATTGCTGAGCAAATAGAAAAACGGGAGGAGGAAGTAGTATAATGATTCAGTGCTGAAACATGATTAAGTCTTTGTTGTACTTTTATTGATAAGTATCTTGTACACCATATTTCAAATCAGAGCAGGCAGACATTCTAATTATAATCTATTCTAAGCAGGCTATCATTGGAGTTAGTTTAATTAGTGCAGAAACTTCAAGAACAATTATTTTGCAAAGAATTAATAATTACATGGACAAATGTGAATTGATTATAGAGAACATATTTACCTGTAATTGCTTTGCTATTGTTCTTGTGGAGTTTTTTGAAGTTGCAGCAGAGTGTTGGTGAGGACAATGCTGTTGGTGCGATATACGTAGACTTCCAAGAGATGTTCAATACAATAGACTTGTGGGGAAGGTGATAGCTGAAAGAGTAATGGGTACATTAGCAAAGTGATACAAAATTGCCTGGAAAATAGGAAACAGAGTAATGGTTAATGGGTATGTTTTTGGGGCTGGAGGAAGGATTACACTGGAGTTCCTCAGGGGCCAGATATGATCCCTTGTTTTTCTGGTATATGTAAGCAGTCTAGATCTTGACACTTTTAAAGTTTATGGCTCACAAAACCTAGGAGTATTATAAACTGTGAGGAGGACAGTGTAGAAAGTCATTGACAAGTTGGTGGAGTAAGTGAGTAGATGGCAAATGGGGTTCAATCAGAGAAGTTTGAGGTTGATGTACTTTAGTGAGAAGAACATGGAGAGACAGTATTTTTTTTAAAAGTATATATTATTTTCAAAAGTATGCAGAAGCAGAGACACCTGGATGTGAATGTGCATAAGTGATTAGAAGTGGCAGGACAAATGGAGAAATCAGTTTTTAACAGGTATAAGGTACCAGAGCTGGGAGGTTATGCTGAACCTTTATAGGATATTAGTTAGCCCTCAGCTATTGTGTTGTCTATGGCTTTAGCCACTACGTGGTTTAGATAGGATGTGAACGCATTAGAGTTAATGCAGAAGAATTCTACAAGAGTGGTTCCAGGAATGAGAAACTTTAGTTATGAGGGCAGATTGGAGAAGTTAGGCCTGTTATCTTTAGAATCATGAGATCCCCACAGTGTGAAAACAGGCCATTCAGCCCATTGAGTCCATATCGCTCCAGAAAGCATCCCACCCAGACCTACCTCCCTAACCTATCCCTGTAACCGTGCATATCCCATGATGAGTCCATCTAGCTTGTATATCCCTGGACACTGAGCAATTTAGCATGGCCAATTCACCTAATGTGCAAACTTGGACTGTGGGAAATCCACAGAGACATGGGGAGAATGTGCAAACTCCACACACACAGTCGCTCGAGGGTGGAATTGAACCCAAGTCCTTTATACTGCGAGGCAGCAGTGCTAACCACTGAGCCACGATGCTCAGAAGAAAGCTAAGCGAGATCTGACAGAAGCTTTTAAAATCATGTGCAGTCCTGTCTGAGTAGAAAAGGGCAAAAAGTTCCCACTCATAAAGATTAAGAACCAGACAGCCTTTTGAAGCACTTTGGAAAAATAGCAGATATGAGCTTTGTGCTCAGTCAGAGTTCTTGGAGCTAGTGCAGACACAATGGGCTGAATAACTAACTTCTGCACCATGTTAATTCTGTGATTTTGATGACAGATGCACAAACCTTGCCCTGGTTTGATGACCTGTTTAATTTTAATTGTTACTTTTACATGAGGAAGTCTGTTACCTTTTACCTCCTTCACTAGATGACAAAACTATTGCAGCTTCAACCCAAATGAAAATCGCCTTTCAAAATATTTGGCTGTGTTTTTGCATCCAGATGTGCACAGCCTATTTACAGTCTCTAGGGGCCAGTGCTTGTGGCTGATATTTTTTTCACCTGCCTCAGATTCAAGCAATGAGAGCTGGTCTACTGAAAGTGGTTCCCCAAGCTGTACTTGACCTCCTGACCTGGCAGGAGGTCGAAAAGAGAGTCTGTGGTGATCCTGAAATTACAGTGGAAGCTCTCAAACGCTTAAGTAAGTACAAAAATGCCTTTGTTTTTGGGATTAATTTTTATTTGTTTTATTTTTTCAGATTTCATGGTTTACAGACCATTCAGCATAAAGGATAAATGGCCCTAGCTGCAGATAATTTTGAATGTACCGCCCACACCATGTTTAAAAACTAATTGTCGTAGATGGGCATTGTTTAAAAGGGGCCATTTATTGCCCAATCTTCATTGCCTTTGTGCAGGTCACTGGTGAGCTACATTCTTGTAATAACTGCACAGAGGCCAGTTTCCCGTCACCAGGTCACCCTTTATTTGCATGTGCACAGTACAGGGGCTCTGGCAAGGCAGCTCAAAACCAGACCCTGTACTGAGGAGACCTTCTGAATTTTCTGTTTATACATTTTTAAAAATTTTATTCTGTATATCTACCACCAGGAAAAACACCCATTTGGCCAAGGAACCAGTTACAAATCCCCTGTTTTTTTTTGTTTTTTTTTTTCAAAATAGAGTTGGAACAGTCCTGTTTATTTTTTTTTTCTTTTCTTTTGCTGTGTGATACACTCCTGTTTTTTTTTACTTTTTTAAAATTAACCCCCACACTACCGCCTAACTGCGGTAGTGTTTATTTTTTCCCCAGCACCCATGGTGTGTGTGTGTGCAGTTGTGAGACACAGTGAGAGACACAAGGTGTACAAATCTTTATTCAATTTCCACCACCAGGAAGATAGGAAAACACCCGGGTGTCCAGTGACAAGCAGTGCCCCTCGCAAAGGGCAATGCTGTGTGATCAAACAGTGAAGGGGAGGGCAGGGACTAAATCAAAATAGAGTTGGAGGGGGAAATGACGCACTCTACTCCCTGCGGCACCCACCTCTCCCTGAACAACTCCAGGGTGTTGGTGGACACCGCGTGCCCCTTCTCCAAGGACACCCGGGCCCTAACGTAACCGCGGAAGAGGGGCAGGCAGTCGGCCCTAACGACCCCCTCCACGGCCCGCTGCCTGGACCTGTTTATGGCCAGTTTGGCCAGGCCCAGGAGCAGACCCACGAGGAGGTCTTCAGACCTGCCCTTCCTCCTCCGTACCGGGTGCCCGAAGATCAGGAGCATGGGACTGAAGTGCAACCAAAAACAGAGGAGAAGGTTTTTTAGAAAATCAAAGAGGGAGTGCAAACGCCCACACCCAATATACACATGGTCCACGGACTCCACAGCACCACAGAACATGCAGTTGGGCTGGGAGTCCGTGAACCACCGCAATCTGCGGTTGCAGGGGACTGCTGCATGCAGCACCCTCCACCCCAGATCCCCGAGAGAAAGGGGGAGGACTCCCGCATAGCGGGCCCTCCACTGGGGATCCCCACCGCCCGGTGGCAAATGGGCACGCCAGGGCGTGTCCGGGCGGTGGATGAGGGAGAAGAGGTGGACGGTGTGCAGCAGCAGTCGATACAGGGCACGCCTTTTAACGTCCTTAAATGGGACAAAATTAAAATTTCGGAGGCGGCTCAGGTTGTGGGGCACAGGCTCCCGCGGGAAGTACGGGACCTTGGGGCCAATGTGAAATTCCATCCGGGCTGGGGTGAGCACGGACGGGATCCCACCGCACACCTGAGCGTCCTCCAACTGGTGCACTATGTCAAGTCCGAGCACCGCCGTTTTAAGGCGTCGGATGGCGGTGGCCACGTACCGGACGTCTACGGCAGCCCTGCTCGCTATGTCTTACGGCAACGTCCAGCCCAGGCCCCCGGCACCCAGCACGTCCCCGACCCTGGTCACCCTCGCCGCCACGGCCCTCCCCTCCGACAGCCACTCGAACCCGCGAGCATGGAGGTGCGGATTCCTGAGCAACGGCTCCCTGACGACAGCCGCTACTCCTGCCGGAGGGTAGGCGCGACGCGATTCGACCATGTTCCAGACAGTGATCAGGTCCTGGTAAAAGACAGGCAGCACCTTGAGGGCGACTTCCCTCACGGTCGACGAACAGGAGCTGCGTGTTGTAGTTGAGGTTACGCACCTGGCGGAAAAAATACGTCGCCAGGGCGCACCACCTAGGAGGAGGCTCGATGTAAAGGTATCGCTGCAAGGTCTGAAGGCGGAAGGTCGCGACCTGGGTGCGGACGCACACCAGCGACTGACCACCCTCCTCAATAGAGAATCCCCTGTTTATTTTTTTTTCCCTGGTTTTTTTTTATTTTATTCAACAAATTACAAAACAGTTTACAATAAACATTTACAGCTGTACAATAGACAGCAATTTTACAAGGGAGAGGAGCAGCAAAGCTAGGCCCCAAACCCTACCGTTCGACCATTTTACAGGGAGATGAGGACAAACCTCAAATCCCAGTTCCACACATGACAAGACAGTGACAATGACATTTGTACATTAAACAATACGGTTACATACAGAAGTGCAAAATCCCCTGTTTATATCTGTCAATCAGGGCTCCCTGATCGGCCCACATTAACAACCCCAAATCAAGGATCTCTTAGTCAGTGAGATCCATCTGGGTCTGGTTTTAATCACTGCAATTCTTAAACTGATTTAATCCATGAAATGAAGGTACTCTCATGACCTGTTAGTATGGAGTTAGTTCCAAGTTTTTGATTGATCAATAATGAAAAAGCCTGAAATATTTCCAAATCAAGGAATGTGGAGGTAATGAGGTCCTAAAGATAGTGGAGGGATTTCTTTCCTCTTTTCCCAGTACAGTTTTCCTTCCCACCCAACAAATCAAGCAACCAAGACAAATTCAAATGTGAATGATGCAGAGACTAGACCATACCTTAAGATTTCTGCTTGGGAAGGAGCATCTCCTGGTTCAATACTGTAATTATTGGACAACCTGCATCTCCCATATATACTTTGTGCTTGTCCTATATGTTAATCAGAGGCACGATAAGTACAATAAGATCTTTGCAGAGTTGATGCCTTGTAGTTGTGATCTTGACTGTAGCTGCAGGCACAAAGACTGGAAAGTTTGCTCTGAAAAACAAAGTGCAGATCAATCATTCAGATAAATTTTCCATAGTTCTGCGCATGATTGAGAATTCAGTCAGTGATGGTTTTCTGCACTTAAGCTCTACATAACATGGTGAAGGTAGTTGCTTTTTTTTGGAGAATCACCTTTTTTTTGCATAACTTTTAGCTATCATGAATAAACAGTGTGCACTTCCAACACCAAAAAACAAGTGTTTAAAGGAAACTCCCTGAAGTTGAAAGAGGGATATAAAAATGTGTTTTTTTTTTAAATTGTGCTTAACTTGATATAATAGATTTTTATTTCTTTTCAAACTGATTTGCAGTACGCATTTAATCCAAATACATTCACTCTAATTTTGATTATTTTGCACAGTGAACTGCAGTATTGCTCCTAAAACTTCTAAAAAGTGCTACCCAAGCTTTGTATTTTAGATACCCAATACAACACACCTTGAGCTGAATCAGTGAGAGTGAATTGCTCCCAATTCCTTTATGTTGCTGGTCTTTAAATAACTGCTAGAAAATGCACTTTCTTTTCCCACAATTTATATTTTTATCCATGAACTGAGATATCGAGCCTCTACTTTGCACTTGCAAAGGTGGCACGGATCACAGCAGGAATATCTGATGTAGCACAATATGGAAGGTAAACTGATTTCCTGTCTCTCTCTGGGATGCTACAAACTAACCTTTATCCATGTCTCTTCAATTCAGGAAATATCATTCTATTTGGAGCAGACCTGTTAATTTAGCAGGGCATGAGTAAATATATTGTATGACCTAACTGTGATAATCAGTTATTTCCACTGAAACTAAAGCCGCAGTTGAAATAACCCCAGTTGCCCATATATCCTGTAGTGCTGCTATGATAGCTATATAGACACTTAAACTTTGATTAAATAGTACTAATAATATAGAATTAGAAACTTGTGCAATAGTTTGTTCTGACCTCTTTGTTTAGCTCGCTTTGAAGAATTGGAGCAGTCTGATACCAGAGTCAAGTATTTTTGGGAAGCGCTCACAAATTTCACAAATGGTAAGTGGCCTCATTTACAGTTACTTGTTAGTTGGTTAAACCAACTTTTTCCGGTGTCCGTAGTCTGTGTAATAGCTACCTGTTTTCTAGTTTGAAGATTAGAGGAAATTTTACCATCAAAACAGTATAATGTCTGACAAAAGATTTATTTTGATCATTAGACCAAGTGGCTATCACTGTGTGTGACAGGTAAAAGATGTTGGAGCACTTTTGTTACCTCTGAAATGCTACACTAAGAGCATATTGAAATTTAGTGAAATTCATGCACCTTAAAAATACAAATAATAATTATTGGTCAATAATAGCTATTGTGGACATTGTGCTCTGGGGTTTGAGTATTCTGACCAGAGATTTGAGCACCTTTTCCAGACTCTCACTGCAGTGCAATAAGAGGATGTGTTACATTTTCAGACATGCCGACATTTGGGTGAGCCATCAAGTTGATACCCTGGTTATTTGAAGATATAAACAAGTTTTTTTTCTCATTTAAAACCCTGTTGGATTTTTGCCTGTATGTGCCCCAAACAGCTGTGGATTTGAATATCACATCCAGGCCAACATGAATAGTTGACCGGATTTGTTCTCCGTTTTAATACTGCTCTAAAGTTCAAATTTGTGATTTGTATTGTTAGTAGACATTATCTTGTTTGCACAAATGGCCTGTTATACTAAACCGCTCACTGCTATTTGTCGTTTAAGTATAGCAGTATAAAGATTAAAGTCTTTTTGGCAATTGTGGGGAAAAACAGGCGATGCTTCTTTTTTGTGTTTCTTCTCTAATTTATTTTTCAGAGGATCGCAGTCGATTCTTAAGGTTTGTTACGGGTAGAAGCCGTCTGCCTGCTCCTATATTCATCTACCCAGACAAGTTAGGGTAAGTACATTAGATTGTTGGATAGTGACTTACCCTGGGTACTTCAACAGTGAACTGGTTGATTGCCATCAATGACCTACATTCAATTGGAAACTATAGGAAACACTACAGTAAAAAAATGAAAAGCTTTCCAGAGGAATGATGTTGTGATGTACACTGTCAGTCTGCCATGATACAAATTATTGATCTCACTTGGTTGGGGGGTGCTTTCAGTGATGCCATAACTAGAGGAGACTCACTGCAGAGCCTACCACTGGAGCAGAAATGAAAAGTGGTGGGATAACAGGATGCAGGTTCAGGATTTGGATTGTATTAATTCTAGTCTCATTTGTTAATTTAGCCTACAATAAAAACAAAATGCTAGGGAAACATAGTAGGTCTGGCAGTGCCCGTGGAGAGATGAACAAAATGATAATTTCTGAAGAGGCATATCAAACTGGAACTGCTTCTTTTTGTTTCTCTTGATTTAAGGTGTGTATTTTCAGTATTTCCCACTTTTCGTTCAGCTTCTACCAGGACAAAGATAGTAGATTCATAGGAACATTACAGCTTGTCATCACCATTACACCATCTTGACTTGATGCTATAGTGCCATTTATTTACTTTCCTGGGTTAAAATCCTGGGACTCCCTGATAATATTGTTCGTGCCCCTGCACCCCACTCCCAACAAACCACCACAGCATCTTAAAAAGACCATTCGCCACCTTCTCAAGGGCAATTTGGGATAGCCAATAAGTGCTGGCATACCCAGTGATACTCACACCCATGAACAATTTTTTTTTAAAGTTCCTGTTTTATTGTCCTGCCTGTGGAATATGGAGAAAGTGAGGACTGCAGATGCTGGAAATCAGTCGAAAAGTGTGGCATTGAAAAATCGCAGCAGGTCAGCGAGCATCCAAGGAGCAGGAGAATCAATGTTTCGAGCATAGGCCCTTCATCATTCCTGATGAAGGATTTATGCTCAAAACGTTGATTCTCCTGGTCCTCAGTTGCTGCCTAATCTGCTGTGCTTTTCCAGTGCCATACTTTTCAGCTCTGCCTGTGGAATATGTCATTATTCACATTGCCAGGATACCTGTTAGTGATCCACATTTCATTGTCAGATAAGACCCATGCTCTCATTATGTAAGTATGGATTAGGATCTTCAGTTTACAAAGCTAAGATTCTGAGCCTTAGTCCACCTCTTGTTAACCCAGGTAAACAGATCTGAAAAATGACTGGGTTGATGTGTATCTGGATTGGTGTGGAGGGGAGAGAAATGAACATATCTTAGTATTCTATGTGGTCGTTTAACATACATCACATGGTAATTCTGTCCCTGGTCAGGGTTATTAACACCTCTTGTGTTTTTTGCAGTATTCTATTGAGCTTATCTAGATGTTACATCAAATATAAACTAAGTTGCATAAGTTATGTTATATAGATTTTCTCTTTTAATTTCACAATATGTTAATATTTGCTATTATTTCTTTGACAGCTCAGAGAAAACAGATGCTCTCCCAGAGTCTTCCACATGCTCCAGTACACTTTTTCTGCCAAACTATTCCAGGTTTGTTGCTTCTATTTAATCAAGAGTTTCTATTCCTGTTTTTTTCTCTTTTTTTTTCCCTTTTCCAGAGGTCAGTCTTTGGATTTTAATGGACAATGTCGATATTTTGTGCATTATTTCACAGGTCTCATTATCATTAATCTAGCATTGTCAGCTAAGACCAAACTGTTTCTCTGTTGAGGCTCATATGTGCCTGTGCATATGTTGGAGTAAGAGTTCATGAGCCTCGGCTGTTCTCGTTGTCCTTCCCACAAGTTATTGAAGTCAATTGTAGCACTCTAATTGCTGTCTCTTATGAGGTTAGATACCTTAGCATAAGACCACATCCAGAGTTGCCATAAACTAGTAAGTCATTGGGGGAATTATTGCAACTTTTTAAACTTCTCTTAGTCTGTGTGAATCATCACATCATGACTTCATAGCTTTTAGAGTCTTATGCTGTTTATTTCAAATGGTCTGAGCTCACGTATGAGCCTTACAGATAGTTTGGTTGCACGAACAAAGCTTGTATTTACATGATGCATTTATCGTACAGATGCAATCGAACATGTTTCTCAGATATAATCCTGTGGAATAATGTAGCCATGTATCATTATGTACTGGCCTTGGCATCCCCAATCACAGATTTGTAGAGTATATCGCACGGAAGGAGGCTATTTGGAGGAGGCATCCATATCAATGCTGGATTTTTCAAAACACAGTCAAGTTGATCTTATTCACTCATTCATCCTGTTCTTTCCCTTCACGTATTTATCTGATTCCTATTTGAAACCTAGCATTGAATCTGCTTCCACTACTCTTAAGGCAATGTATTTCAAATCATACCTAGTCAATGGCAAGGGAACACAAGACACAGTAAGCTTACATGGATATTTTCTGATCATTCAACCACTGAAAACTGTTCCATTTTATTTGCTTTATGTAAAACTTGCAAAATTTTAAGGAATGTCAAATCTCCTCTTGGCCCATTTTGCTCTTTCAAAAACACTTACACCCATTTATTCAGTCGATCCAAGAAACATAGGGAATATGAGCAGGACTAGGCCATTCAGAGTGATCACACAGCATTGATTGAAATATTGAGCAGGATGTCAATGATGTGTGATTTGAGGGGAACTTGCAGTTGGTAGTGTTCCCATGTAGTTGCTGGCCTTGCCTTTCTAGTTGGCGGTGATTGCGGGTTTGAAGGGTGTAGAGTTGGAAGGGTGTTTTTCTGACTGGAGATCTGTGACCAGTGGTGTTCCACAGGGAGCAGTGCTGGGACCCTGTCATTTTTAACATATCTAATATATAAATGATTTGGAGGAGAATGAACATGATCTCATTTGGTGACATAAAGATTCAGGGAGCTATGGATATTGAGGAGGATTGCTAGAGGATACAGCAGGGTATGGATAGTCTGGAGATTTGGGTGGAGAAATGTCTGAGGAGCCTTGGTGAATTTCTGCTGTGCATCTTGTAGATGATGATCCCTTTTGTTTTTGAGTGACAGTGGCGAAGAAGCCTGAATGGCACTGCGTTCATAGTCAAGCATGCTGCTTTGACCCAGATGGTGTGCAACTTCTTCCATGTTGTTGGAGCTGGACTCATGCAAGCAAGTGCAAAGTATACCATTCCACCCCTGACTTTATGGTGGAGAAACTTTATTGTGTCAGGAAAAGAGTTACTCAGTACGTCAGGGTCAGAAGTTAGGAATCTTGAGATGTTTTGAGATGCTTTACATTTTATTTGAGGGGGCAGTCAGGGGATAGGTTTTAACGTCTCCATCAAAGAATAGTCCAGCTCATCTTCAGAAATGGCAGCCTTGAATTCTTGAACATTCAATCTTTTTTATTCTTAATTAAGCAGTTTACTGTGATGTATGGAGATCTAGACTGAGTGGACCCTTATCACAGACAAAATTAAAAAGCAAATTTCAGTCAGAAGAGGCTACGTTGTGGAACCTTCATTTCAGTTAGCTTTATGAGACAGGAGTCGAAGAATAGAAAGAATTAGAGTGTAATTAAGAAGTGGAAGAATCATCTATACTTTCATGGAGTTCTCTGTCTTTAAGTTTGCAGTCTTGTCCTTTTAGTTGTTGATGTCAGGTGAAGAGGAGTCCGTTACACAGATTTTCTGAATAAGAAATTTCATTAACAATGTTTGTCCACAAGATGGTGATGGAGGACACCAGTGTTTTCTAATCTACCCTGCTGGAGGTCTAGATACAAATGATTAACTACTGCTTTTTTATTTGCAAAATTGCATTGGAAATGCTACAAGCTGCATTCCAATGTTGAAGGAACTGCCACTTTTTAGGTCGCTTTCACACAGCTCATAATGGACCTTGATGTGATGATGCCGGTGTTGGACTGGGATGTACAAAGTTAAAAATTACACACCAGATTATAGTCCAACAGGCTTATTTGGAAGCACTAGCTTTCAGAGTGCTGTTCCTTCAACAGGTGGTTGTGGAGTAATTGTAGGGCATAGAATTTATAGCAAAGGTTTACAGTGTGATGTAATTCAAATTATATATTGAAAAAGACCTGGATTGTTTGTTAAGTCTCTCATCTTTTAGAATAGGCATATTGGTTTCAGTTCTTTCATACGTCAATTCCAGGACTTTCTTGACGTTATATTCTCAAGTGAACTTTAACAATAGGTGCCAGGTTGGCCCAGATAATGCATTGAAGGTGTGAGGCGCCCTGTGTGAGGCTGTCTGTGCCCCAATGTTCAGACTGATTCTAATCTAAAAAAGGGATTTACAGAATCTTACATATATTCATGCAGTTTTTGAGCAAATTAAAATGTAATTCTGCACATACAAATTCACCCCACAAGTGTGTGCGTGTACACGGCGTGCGCGTTGGGTGGGGGTGTGTATGAGTGTCTGTGAGAGACTGTGTGTGAGTGTACAGGGGTATAAGTCTGTGAGAAGGTGTGTGTAGGAGTGTATGTGTGAGCGTATGAGAGAGGGTCTGTGTGAGTATATGGGTCTGTAGGAGTGTGTGTGTGTCTGTAGGAGTGTCTACGTGTGTTAGTCTGTCTGTGAATGTGTGTAGTGTAGTGGGGTCACCTGAAGTGTGACATGAACCCAAGGTCCCAGTTGAAGCCATTCTCATGGGTACCAAACTTGACTATCAGCTCTTCTCAGCCACATTGTTGCTTGTCCTGAAGTCTGCCTTGGAGAATGGTCACCTGAAGGTCCGAGGTAGAACGTCCCGGAGTGCTGAAATGTTCCCCGACTGGGAAGTACCAGTCCTGTCTGTTGATTGTTGTGCGGTATCCATTCATCTGTTACCATAGCCTGTGCTCAGTCTCACCAAAGTATCATGCCTCAGGGTATCCTTGCCTGCAGCGTATGAGATAGACAACGTTGGTCAACTCACATGAGTACCTGCTGCGTACATGGTGGGAGGTGACCCCCCTGTGTTCCTGTTTTCACATGGTGCAGTTTAGCTCCATCTTAAAGTTTCATATATGAAGTTAGTTTAATCCTATACATGTTATTACTGGGTGGATTATGTGTTCGTTCCGATCGAAGTCATAGAACTAATCTTCCCAACTTTTTTTTTTCTGTCTAAAAGATTTTATGGAACCTATCATTTACATAATATTCAAAAGGAAAACTGAGGGAAGAGATTTGGATAAACTCACTATATAATGTATTTAAAATTACATTCTGTTGTATTCTTTTTTGAAGTCTAAAATAATGCTGACTTTTCAAGAGTGGCTGAATGTTAAATTCAGCAAGTGGAGGAAAAATTACTGCTATGGAGATTTATCCACTTTGTGCCGCAGCCATAGTGCTATTTTAGTTGATGCAATGCTATAGTTGCATTTATAAAATCAACATCAAGGCTTGATTGGGATAAAAATAGTTTAACTTACCATTATTTGAGTCATTGTGTCCCTTAGCACCTCATAGTCCAGGTTTAGCATTAGTGCAACTTGATTTTAACTTTGCAAAGTTCGTGAAATATAAATGCCACCAAATGTATTCTTGGTATGCTTTGCAAGTAGGGATGTGTTGCTTACTAAAATATTAATGACAGAAGTGATAAATTGTTTTGTATTGATTATGTCAGTAAGATGTTCATTTTAGATGCTTTGGGTTGCACCTGTCCATCTTCCTTCCCACCTATCCATTCCACCCTCTGCTCCGATCTATCACCAACACCCCCAACCTGCGTCTACTATCACCTTTCAAGCCACCTTTTCCCCCACCAGTCCCAACTCCCCATTTATTTCGTCTCACACACGCACACACACACTAAGAGCTTATGCCAGAAATGTCGACTCTCCTGTTCCTCTGATGCTGCAAGATCTGCTGTGCTTTTTCAGCACCGCATTTTGCTATTCTTTATGTGGAGCCTTATTTGTACTTTAATCTTAAATAATATTGATAGGACTCGGGAGGAGGCGGCGATTCTGTAGGACGCTGTAGACAGCTCTGCCTAACAGCCAAGGCATACCAGTGTTTTTTGCCATCCCTGGCCAACTTATGCGGTGGAAATATTAGTTTAAAATCTTATAGAACACATGTTTCTTAATATTTGGGAGTGGGAAGGATGCCAAAGGGAAAAGGAGCAAGCAAACAGCAGCAGGGAGGACACTCCCCTGCAGCACCTACCACACCAGAGACTGCTGCAGCAGCAGCCTCTCCTGAACCTCCTGGGGACCTGACAAACTCACAGGAATTGGCTGTGGCGATGGAGAGACTTATCTTGAAAGTTGCGGCTGCGATTGAGGAAATCCGTGGGGAGATTCGTGCCCAGGTGCAACCTATTGCATCCATGCTGCAGAAGCACGAGCAGCAGATCCAGAGCCTTTGGGAGAGGCTGGAGGAGGTGGAGGGTCAAACTAAGGTCTCGGGAACTGCAATGGAATCCCCATCCAGTCAGATCCAGGTGCTGGAGCAAGAGGCGCAAGCGTTGCGCAACCATATCAACGACCTCGAAAATCGAGGTCGGAGGATAAATCTCTGAATTGTCAGGCTCCCTGAAGGTTAGGGATTTCATCCAGAAGAAGACTACGCTTCTCACTAAGCCCTATAAGCCCGATACAGAGAGGATGTTGCTACGCTCCACAAGCACCTTTTTGGTTAGTGCCCTCTATCGCATGCTGGGTGGCAGGGCCTGGCAGGATATTAACCGGTTATGAGAGGTCTGGGAGCACGAGCTAGGAGTGGAGATCTCTTCTGAAACATGGGAGAACATATGGGCGGATACTCGAAAGATCTCAATCTGTAACAGAACATGCACTACGCAGTTAAAAGTTCTGCACAGGGCTCATCTGGCACCAGACAGTCTGGTGAAGTTTAAAAAAGGGGCATCTTCAGTGTGCCCCAAATGTAAAATAAGTGTAGGTACTCTTACCCATTGCTTCTGGACATGCCACAGGCTCCATGGTTTTTGGAGCGCTGTGGGGGAGAGATAGGAAGGGCATTGAGGACTGAAGTCAAAGTAGACCCGATATCTCTCCTCTTAGGTCTACCGAATTTACCATCTTTAGATGGGCATGGAAAGAAACTATTTAATGTTCTTGCATACTGTGCACGGAAGAATATTCTGATGAATTGGGTATCTGAGAACGCACCGGGCTTGCTGGGATGGCAGAAATTAATTATGGAGCACATTCCCTCGGACCTTCTTACAAACATGGTGCACCACACAACAGACAATTTTTATAAGACATGGCAGCCCTATATGAGTTATTTGGATATAGATTTATCAGTTATCTTAACTAGGACGCTTGTTTAACCAGGATGATTAGATTTGTCAAGCCCTGGGCCCTGGAAGGGGTCTTCCGAGTTAATATGGGTATGTATACAATGCTCCCGTTCCTTTGTTTGGGAGCCTTGTGCCGAGCATAGCTGTTGTGTATTTTGTATTTTTTTTTGTTGTTTTTGCTTTTCTTTTTTTTTGATGTTGCTTTGCACAATGTTAGGGTTTGCTTTGTATTATAGAGTAGGTTAGTAGTTAGTAGATAGTAGTTGTATTGTAATTTGTTTTTTTTTCTTTTTATTATACTGATTGACTTTTTTTCAATAATTTTATATGTTTGTAAAGTTTAAAAAAACTGCTAATAAATGTATTTACAAAAAAATCGATAGACTATTGCATTACATTCAACTTAATTTGTCTAATATGTAAGTGAATGTGTTAAATAATTCTGTGTAGATGCAGTAAACCTCTTGTATCCTAATATCCCACAGTGTAATTTTAAGCTCCCCTGAATTGTGGTTGGACTCGACAAACTCTATATTAAAATCTTGTTGTTCAAATACGTTAACTGATAGTAAAATCAGCTGCATGTGGTCATGTCCATGTGATCACATTTGACTAATTAAACAGGCTGCACCGATGTATTAATTGAAGCATAGTGCAAATGTAGTGAAAGTTTGTAAAGTAGTGCTGAAAATGTGTTGCTGGTTAAAGCACAGCAGGTCAAGCAGCATCCAAGGAACAGGAAATTCGACGTTTCGGGCCAGAGCCTTTCATCAGGAATCTGAAAGTTTGTAAACCTGAGCTGTACTTTTCAAATTTTGAGCAAACAGCTTGTTGTAATGTGTTCTGTGGTGCTCATTCATCGTGTTCATCACCCCAAAAGCTCGGATGGTGAGTCTGAAAGTTTTCCCCTTGCAGCCTGCTGAAAGGGCCTGACTGGTCTCAATCAAGAGGGTAAAAACACAGACTGCAGATGTTGGAAACCAGAGTCTAGATTAGAGCGGTCCTGGAAAAGCACAGCAGGTCAGGCAGCACCCGAGGAGCAGAAAATCCCTTCAGGAATAGAGGCAGGGTGCCTGCAGGGTGGAGAGATAAATGAGAGGGGGGTGAGGGTGGGGAGAAAGTAGCAGAGAGTACAATAGGTGAATGGGGGTGGGGATGGAGGCGATAGGTCAGAGAGGAGAGTGAGGGAAGGTAGCAAACAGTACAATATATGAATGGGGTTGGGGATGAATGTGATAGGTCAGAGAGGAGGGTGGAGTGGATAGGTGGAAAGGAAGATAGGCAGATAGGACAGGTCATGGGGACGGTGCTGAGCTGGAAGGTTGAAGCTGGGGTGAGGTGGGGGGAGGGGAAATGAGGAAACTGGTGAAATCCACATTGATGCCCTGGGGTTGAAGTGTTCCAAGGTGGAAGATGAGGCGTTCTTCCTCCAGGCATCGGGTGGTGAGGGAGCAGCAGTGGAGGAGGCCCAGGACCTGCATGTCCTCGGCTGAATGGGAGGGGGAGTTGAAGTGTTGGCCACAGGACAGTGGGGTTGATTGGTGCGGGTGTCCCGGAAATGTTCCCTAAAGTGCTCTGTTAGGAGGCGTCCAGTTCCATAACTCAATGCCATACTCAGCCATGCAGCTGGTTAATGTGGGAAATGGAAAATACATTGCATTGTTCTAATCAGTGCTGTCCTTCTGACAGTAGCCATAGAAGAAATTGTTCCACTCTCTCGCATTGCTCAGTACAGAATCAGACCAAAGATAAATTAAAAGAAATTAAAAATTTCAAACTCTGCTAAAAATTCCAGCATTGGAGTAGCCGGCCATGTAGTCTTCAGTGAGTTAATTACTCTTCCACTATGTGACCTAAAATGGTCTTTGAACAGTTTTTTTCTATATTTAAAGGTCATCATGCAAGTAAATGTTCTTCTCTACATTTGGGGTTGTGGAGGAAACTATGATGGCCCCATTTGGTTTTCCTTGAATGCTCCCTTATTGCTCCTCTAACTTCCTCCAAGTTACCCATTTCTTTTGCTTGTTGCTTGTCTTTCAGAACGAAGTGCAGTTATAATGTGGTTAACTGTAGTATTCAGGGGCCACCAGCGCTTCCATCTGTAATAATAATGAAAAGATATATATTTGCATACAGTTGCATAACCATACAAGTACCTTCTAATCTGTTTCAAATCTGTTTTATTTGTAGTGCAAAGCTTTGTGAAGAGAAGTTACGTTATGCAGCGTACAACTGTGTGGCAATAGACACTGATATGGTACCCTGGGAGGAGTAACAACCAGACATCTACTGCATAGAATCAAACAGAATGTGGTTGCTGAAATTGATTATGGCCCACTAATAGCTGCTTTAAATTTGTGATGTCCTTGTGTTGCTCATTCCTTAAGAATCAAGAAAATGTATCTTTTTATTTCTGTTCCTTGCCCTTTTGAAATTTCGAAACTGGTTGATTCACTAAATTCAATCAGAATGGTAAGTTCAGAGATTTATTCCATAAGTTTTTGAAAAGTGGTGTCACCTAATGACCTAATGAAGTCTTCCTATTTTGGCGATTCTTACAACTATATAGATCTAATTTTTTTATGATTTGAGAATATTACTTTGGTTTGGACAGAGAAAAAAATATTCTCTGAAGTCTAGAGGCAAGCCAAGTCTTTCCACAAAATAAAATTGAATATAATGGTTTGAAATTTACTAAGTCTCCCAAGAGGTTGGTGATATTTTACTAGAAGTGATCCTGGTCTCCAGAGACATAATGACACTGATGCTTGTGATGGACATCTCTAACTTCATGATGGGAATGGCTGAATGTTTCCTCAAGTCTCCTAAGTGGCCATTCCATGCTGCCTCTGCCTTAAGCATTTACTCCTGGTCATGTGAGGTACTCCTCACTTTGTGCTACCCTTCTTATCTGTGAAGCTGGACCCACAAAGGTGAATGTAGGTGCACTGATGAAGGGTGTGCAGGAATCATGTGACTATGCTTCTTCAGTGTGCCACACCTCTGAGGACTGCATTGCTTCCTTTGTTACCTCTCACTGCCTCCAGTGATGCTCTGTGAGAGTTAAAAGATTGCAGTCAGTATGGTATGAGACATGTTAATCACTGCATTTTGCTGGTCATTCCTTTTTCTCAAATGGATGAAAAGGGCTTTTATGTAAGTCACATAACAAACCAGCTGAAAGTGTCATCCTATGTAAGTCTCTCATCTGAACGCCACAGCACTCTTGTATGGTGAAGTATGTATTAATGCTCATATTGTCTGCTTCTCCAAACAAGCTTGGAGCACCATCATAATTGGTTGACTTACAAGTTCATCTGAAAGGGCCTATACTCAAGGTCAATTTTCCAACTACAGTAGAGTCTTGATGCTCTAATATTTGCCATGTATTTAAGATTCACACAAAATGCTTATCTATGCCTATAGAAAGAAAGTTATATTACAAGATGCATGTTATAAATTACTTTGATGTAATGTCAACTCTCTCTCAACTTCGTCACCTTACTTCATCCCCAAACCACTTGATTCCCATTGCATCCTATGTCTATCATAGTTCTGAATGTACTCAATGGCTGAGGATCTGCAGTTCTCTGGAATAGAGAATTCCAATGATTCCTGTTTGAGGAAAGAGGTTTCTCCTCATCTCATTCCTAAATGGCAGTTTCCTTTATTCTACACTGTGCCTCCTAGTTCACTATGAGGGAAAAGCATGTCTGAAACATGTACCCTGAAATCCCCTAAAAGACGTTATGTTTCTAGAAGGTGACTATGCCATCTTTTAAACCTTGGGAAATATGGGTTCAGTCCACTAAATATCTCACAGGATTATATCCAAACCCCAGGAATCTGTCTAATTAACCTTCCATAATTGGGATGAGTATAACC
The DNA here is from genome assembly GCF_020745735.1 of Hemiscyllium ocellatum. Taxonomy (NCBI): domain Eukaryota; kingdom Metazoa; phylum Chordata; class Chondrichthyes; order Orectolobiformes; family Hemiscylliidae; genus Hemiscyllium; species Hemiscyllium ocellatum. Next base: position 82,564,775 of record NC_083409.1, read on the forward strand.
TTCCATGGATAAGGAGACCAAATGTATACGTCATTGTAGTAGTGAAGACAAATGCAAAGCAGTACATGGGTAATAAATGAAGAGTAACAGATGCAATGTTGCACTCTTTGAGGGGAAATGTCTATTTAATTTTGTAAACTCTCGTCAATAACACACTGCAGTTCAAGTATCACACTGACTGATATGCTTCACACATAACTAATAAATTGGCAGGATTGCGACAAAACTAGGTCCACGTTTAGATAGATCCTTTTAGCTGTACACCTGCATGTAATTGCTTTGGGCTGTAATGAAACAGCTGCAAAATATTGGAAATTTTCTGGTACTGAAGAGATATTTTTCATATTCGGAGAGCTGGATGGTTAAGTTTAGCTTTTAATTTGGATCTTTGTTTCTGTTTCAGTCACATCATCACATTGCAGTTTGATGCAGGTTGCCAGTTTTAGCATTCTTAAATACAGGTATATGGCCTACTCCTATACTGAGATCATTATTGTTTCTTAACTATTAATCCCAAATCATGAAAAACATTATACAATGTGTGTCCAAAGTTTAGAAACATTATGTATTAAGTGTATTCAAAACAATTTTGCACATCATCTAGATTATTGTTTGGGATGGCTTGGCAGCATGGTGAAAAATTTGCCAAAAAAATTTAGAAACTTTGCATTACAGATTGTGTTCAAGTTAACAAAGCTGATCTGGCGCCTCAAGGAAGGACTTGTGTCTAAAGGGGCAACAAGTTGAAGAACTGTCACTGCAGTGCCCTTGTGTAATCTGACTACAACTCCCTTTGAGAGGATCAACCATTCTGGGAGCACAGAATTGAGACATTTGTCCCTTCATCCCCACCCCAAAATTTTGCTATCTTTCAGACAGACCAATAGATTGAGTCCTGCAATAGCAGTCTCTGCTGTCAGGCAACTCTTTCTCACTGGAGAGTAGATTAGACAAAGGTGGAAGTGATGACAGTTCTGACCAATCCTTTCTGGCAAAATAGGCATTGGTTAACACCTAATACTAGTGAAAATCTATTGGATAGGTATGTGTGATTAAATATGAGGTTCAAATAAATAATATTTCCTATTTAATATTTTGTCGAATCAGACTCCTAGTTTATACCCTTCTTCTTTCTGGCTAGATGAAATCACTTCCAGTAGACTTGAGTAAAATGTATAATTTATGTTGATTAATACTGTATTCCAATGTTGTAATAGCCAAGATGTGAAATATTTTGTCAATATTATAAGATAAATCAACAGTTTACATAATAAAACTTAATTTTAAAAAATCCTGTGGGTATGAGTTTTGAGAATTCTGCAGCAGTGTTTTTTTGATAAGTAAAACAGTATTGATGCTAGTGATGTAAAACCACAGAATAAAATGCTCAAATTTACTCTAACTAATTTGGTTATATTTCTGGGAGACTTGAGGATGTTTAGTCTGATCAGCAGACTGTTGTGGAGTGGATTTGGGATTTTGCGTTGACTGATCTTCGGATTGTTGGCTGACGGTAAGTTTCATTTACAAATCCAGTCCTGTGAAACTGTATTCTTTACCTTGACCCGTTCGGAATTAACAGTTTTCTTTTATTTTCAAGCATCCAAATTATGATCTGTATTGTGCTGTGGGTTTAGGCCAAATAGTGCAGCAATGAGGGCAGGTCCTCCGTTCAGGTTTACCCTCCTTGTGGTCTTGATCTGTTGCAATTAGGCGTCTCCCATTGTCATATTTAACAAGCAATGTAACAGGTCATAGAATAAATGAGGAAGTTTCCCATTGCTATTCTCCTTTGTATTTGAAGAAGACAAATGTTCTGGCCAAAGAATGGTCTGATTGTAATCAGCTGTTTTCTCCTCAGGTTCCAGCTCATTTACCATCCACAGCAAACTCATCAGTTTCAGCTGTTGGCCAATAGCTCATAACCCCAAGTGTTGGGGGACCTTTTATCTGAGTTTGGGATGACTGCTAGTGAACAATAGGAACTGGGCTTAACCTCATAGCAGAGTCTTGTACAAAGCAACAATTTTGATAGTGTTATGCAAACATACATTGTTCTGATTGCAGTTAATTCAATGAACAGGAAAATTTCTTCAGCAGTGGATCATCTTGCTTTACTGAAACAAAATAACTTCAAACTATCCTTACCCTTCTAAACGTGGTGGAAAGGACCCTGTAGTTTTCTGCTTTTTAACAGAAAATACAATTAAGAGTTTTGGTCTCCATTTTTATTTTGCTGCATTCAGTCTGGGCAAAAGGCCAATAAATATCAAACAACTCCTGTCAAGATCCTAGAATCACATGGGTGAGCTTCTCGTCTATAGATATCATTCAGTGCATCGAGTCTGCTCTGCCATGCAATCATGGCTGATTAACAAATTGAATTTGTTTCTGAAACAATAAGCAATGTGGCCCATTCGTGTTCTAAGCACTTTGTTTTGATGCATTTTTAAAATTGAATTAATATACTTTTAAAATCCACCATTTAAATGCAAATCTTCCCAAACTTTAATGTGGAATAAAAGTCCTGAAATATAGTCAATAGTTACAGCTGATGAAACAGGCATGATCTGATGGACTTTCTACAGACTACATATTTTCTTGTCAAAATGTGAGTGCGTTTGATTGAACGTTGCACATGAATGATATATTCTCCTATTGGCATACTTTAAGGGTATTAATAAAGAAATGAGGACAATGTGTGACTCTTCTAACCATTCAAAAACATGATATTTTGTGCTTGTACTGGTCATCCATTGGGAAGGTGATGAAATTGCCATTTCTGGCTTCCATTCTCCGTACCCCAGCTTTTAGTTGAACTTAATTTACCATCAGCAGTTCTGTAGTTACCTCTGTATAAAAGCTAAGGGCAGGTGATAGCTTTAACAACTAGAGATGGAGTACTGTAATGAGGATGAATTTCAAATTCATTCCACGTGTGAAATTCAATTTTTTAAAATATATTCAATTGTAGGACGTCAGTATTGCTGACTGGTCAGCATTTATTGCCCATCCATAAGATCATAAGACACAGGAGCAGAAATTAGGCCATTCAGTCCATCGAATCTGCTCCACCATTCAATCATGGCTGATGAGTTTCTCAACTCCATTCTCCCACTTTCCCGCTTTAACCCTCGATCCCCTTGACAATCAAGAACCTATCTATCTCTCTTAAATATACTCAATGGGTTGGCCTCTACAGCCCTCTGTGGCAGTGACTTCAATTAAATTTGCCACACTGAGTGGCTGAAGAAGTTTCTCCTTACCTCCATTCTAAAAGGGCTTCCCTTTATTCTAAGGCTGTCTAGTCTCTCCTACCAATGGAAATATCTATCAACATCTATTCTGTTCAGGCTATTCGGTATTCCATAAGTTTCAATTAGATCCCCCTCATCATTCTAAACTCCATAGAGTATAGACCTAGAGTCCTCAAATGTTCCTCATATGTTAGGCTTTTCATTCCTTGGGCCATTCTCATGAACCTCCTCTAAACCTGCTCCAGAGCCAGTACATCCTTTCTGAGATATGGGGCCTAAAACTGCACACAATATTCCGAATGTTGTCTGGCCAGAGTCTTATAGAACCTCAGAAGAATGTCCTGGCTTTTATATTACAATCCTCTCAAAATAAATGCCAACATTGCATTTGCCTTCCTAACTACTGACTCAATCTGCAAATTTACTTTGAGAGAATTCTGGACCAGAATTCCCAAGTCTCTTTGCAATTCAGACTTCTGGATTTTCTCCCCATTTAGAAAGTAGTCCATGCTTCTATTCTATGACCTCACACTTTCCCATGTTGTACTCCATCTGCCACTTCTTTGTCCAGTTTCCTAATCTGTCCAAATCCTTCTGCAGCCTTCCTCACATCCTAATACTACCTATCTTGGTATCGTCTGCGAACTTAGCCAGAATACTCTCAGTTCCTTCATCCAGATCATTAATGTATGAAGTGAAAGGTTGTGGTCCCATCACTGAGCCTTGTGGAACACCACTTGTCACTGGCTGTCATCCTGAGACCCTTTTATTCCCACTCTCCTTTCTGTCAGAAATGTCAATTCTCCTGCTCCTTTGATGCTGCCTGACCTGCTGCGCTTTTCGAGCAACACATTTTTCAGCTCTGATATTCAGCATCTGTAGTCTTCACTTTCTATCAGATAGCCAATCTTCTAACCATGCTAGCACCTTACCTCTGTGACATCGTAACATTCCTGTTTGCACCACCCTTCAAACACACAATTACGCTTGAATCAGTGCATGTTCTGGCTTTTTTTTTTGTCTTTGTTCATGGAACATGGACATTATCGGCATTTATTGTCCAAAGGGCATTTATGAGTCAACTACTTTGCAGTGAGTTTGGTGTCATTTGTATAGGCCAGGTCAGGTAAAGATGGCAGATTTTCTTTCCTAAAGGATATTAGTGAAACAGATGGACCTTTTTTTTAAAAACTAAGTTACCAGCATTTGTTATTCTGTATTTTATTGAGTTTAGAACATAGAACAGCACAGCAGAGTGCGGACCCTTCAGCCCTTGATGTACCATCCTTTTATCCTACTGTAAGATCAAACTAACCTACATACCCTTCATTGTATTATCTTCCATGTGCCTATCCAAGAGTCACCTAAATGTCCCTAACACATCTGACTCTACTACCACTGCTGGCACACTCTCACCATTCTCACCTCATTACACAAAGAACCTACTTCTAATATCTCCCCTAAACCTTCCTTCAATCACCTTAAAATTCTGCCCCCTCATGATAGCCATTTTCACCCTGGGAAAAAGTCTCAAGCTATCTACTCTATTGATGAATCTCATCATCTTGTACACTTTTATCAAGTCACTCTCATCCTTTGTTCCAATAAGAAAAACCTAGCTTCCTCAACCTTTGTTCATACGACATGCCCTCCTGTGCAGACAGCATCCTGGTAGGTCTCCTCTGTACTCTCACTAAAGCTTCCACATCTTTCCTACAATGAGGCAATCAACTGAACACAGTATTCTAGGTATGGTATAACCAGGGTTCTATAGAGCTCCAGCATAACCTGGTAGCTCTTAAAATCAATCCCCCTGCTAATGAAAGCCAACATGCCATACACCTTCTTAGCAACCCTATCAACCTGGGTGGCAACTTTGAGGGATTTATGCACATGGAGTCCAAGATCCCTCTATTCCTCCACGCTGCTAAGAATCCTGTCATTAACCATGTGTTCTGCATTCGAATTCAACCTTCAAAACTAACCACTTCACACTTTTCCAGGTTGAACTCCAACTGCCACTTATCAGTCAAATTCTTCATCCTGTCAATGTCCCATTGCAACCGACAGCAACCCTCCACAGCCTTCACAACTCCACCAAACTTCATGTCATCAGCAAACTTACTAACCCATCCTTCCACTTCCTCGTCCAAATCATTTATAAAAATCAAAATAACAGAGGTCCCAAAACAAAAGTTTGCAGAATACTACTACTTTTGGTCATCTACCACCCTCTGCCTTCTATAGGCCAGCCAATTCTGTATCCAGACAGCCAGATTTCCCTGTATTCCAAGTCTCTTTACTTTCTGAATGAGCCTACCACGAGGAACCTTATCAAATGCCTTGCTAAAATCCATGTACACCATATCCACTGCTCTATCTTCATCTATGTGTTTTGTCAAATCCTCAAATAATTCAATAGGGTTTGTGAGGCATGACCTGTCCTCTTAAAGCCATGCTATCTCTAATCAAACTACGGTTTTCCAATAATTATAACCCCTGTCTCTCTGAATCCTCTCCAATAATTTGCCTACCACAGATGTAAGACTTTTGGTCTGTAATTCCCAGGATTATCCTCATTCCCTTTCTTGAATAAGGGAATAACATTTGCCACCTTCCAATCATCTGGCACTACTCCAATGGACAGTAAGGACATAAAGACCATCGCCAAAGCAGCAATCTCTTCCCTCACATCCTGTAGTAACCTTGGGTATATCTCATGGGATTTATCTATCCTTACTTTTTCAATATTTTCAGCGCCTCCTCCTCCATAACATCAACCTGTTTGAGCATATCAACCTTTTTCACGCGGTTCTCACAAACGTCAAGGTGCGTCCCAGTAATGAATACTGAAGCAAAGTATTCACTAAGGACTTGCCATCCCTCCTACAACTCTTGGCATAAGTTCCCTCCACTCTCCCTGACTGGCCCTATCCTCACTCTGGTCATCCTCTTGTTCCTCATAAGTGTATAATGCCTTAGGATTTTCCTTAATCCTACCCGCTAAAGCTTTTTCATGCCCTTCTAGCTCTCCTAAGTCCATTCTTCAGTTCCTTTGTGGCTACCTCGAAACCTACTAAAGCCCTGTCTGATCCTTGCATCCTCAACTTTAAGTAAGCTTCCTCCTTAGTCTTGACTAGATGTACCACAATCCTTGTCATCCATGTTTTATCAACCTATCATCCCTTCCTCACCTCAATAGGATAAACCTGTCCAGCACAATCAGCAAATGCTCCCTAAACAACCTCCACATTTCTATTGTGCATTTCCCTGAGAACATCTGTTCTCAATTTAGGCACCCCAGTTCATGCTTTACAGCAAAATAATTCCCCCCTCTCCCAATTAAATGCTTTCCCATACTATCTGCTCCTATCCCTCTCCATGAGTATAGTAAAAGTTAGGGAGTTGTGATCATAATCACCAAAATGCTGTCCCACCAAGAGATCTGATACCTGGCATGGTTTTGTTGACAAGCACCAAATTCAATATGGTCTCCCCTGTAGTCAGCTAATCTACATATTGAGTCAGGAATCCTTCCTGGATACACTTGACAAAAACTGCTCCATCCAAACTATTTGAAGTTAGGAGGTACCAATCAATACCAGGGAAGTTCTAAGTCACCCATGACAACAATCCTGTTACTTCTGTACCTTTCCAAACCTGCCTCCCAATCTGCTCCTCCGTGTCTCTGTTGCTATTGTGGGCTCTGTAGAAAACTCCCAATAAAGTGACTGCTTCTTTCCTGTTTCTGACTTTCACCTATACTGATTCTGTTGACAAGCCCTCCTACATTTTTTTGCGAACTCTAGATTTTTTTTGTTTGTTAGCATCCAAAAGCTATACTTTACAGCCTTTATGATTTATTCTCTATTTTGTAAGAAGGAATCCAAAGTTGCACACAATACTTTTAACCAATTCCTTCTGCAAATGCATCAATTTTCTTGTATTTTAAGTTTCAACTGCTATGGTAGGATTCAAACCAAATCCTTAGAAACGTTAACCTGTGGTTGAGTGGCTAGAATCAGTCACATTGTCTGAATGCCACTGCCTCCTCCAATCAAACTCCCCCAGTCACACAAATCTGGTCCCTCAATTTTGTTGACCGCATCCACAAAACAAAAATAAAGAAAAATATATAACGGAGACACCATTATGCATTATTAATTGACTAGGTGTTGCGAAGGGACAGAAGGTTGGGTTCTGGGGTGGTTTACAAGTGATAGGCCTATAATTCAAAATGTGTATTTGCAAATTTTAACCTCCGTGCAGATCAATGTAGATCAATATACAGATTAGATGCCATTGGCAATACTTTAATCTTGATCTTGTGTTCACAAAAATCAAATTGCCTTTGTTCATAGAATATTATTGATTGTACTATTGCACAGAGTTGAATATTTATTACCATGCTGGAAGGGTTCCTTAATATGAGCAGCTTTTTCTATATAAATGTGATAATAGACAATAGGTGCAGGAGTAGGCCATTCGGCCCTCCGAGCCAGCACCAGCATTCATTAGGATCATGGCTGATTAGATTACTTACAGTGTGGAAACAGGCCCTTCGGCCCAACAAGTCCACACCGACCCGCCGAAGCGCAACCCACCCATACCATACATTACCCCTTACCTAACACTACGGGCAATTTAGCATGACCAATTCACCTGACCCGCACATCTTTGGACTGTGGGAGGAAACCGGAGCACCCGGAGGAAACCCACGCAGACACGGGGAGAACGTGCAAACTCCACACAGTCACCTGAGTCGGGAATTGAACCCGGGTCTCAGGCGCTGTGAGACAGCAGTGCTAACCACTATGGTTGGCTGATCATCCATAATCAGTATCCTATTCCTGCCTTATCCCCATAGCTCTTGATTCCACCATCTTTAAGAGTTCTATCAATCTCTTTCTTGAAAGTATCCAGAGACTTGGCATCCACTGCCTTCAGGGGCAGAGCATTCCATATATCCACCAATCTCGGCGAAGAAGTTTCTCCTCAATTCTGTCCTAAATGGCCTACTCCTTATTTTAAAACTGTGTCCTCTGGTTCTGGACTCATCCATCAGCAGAAACAAGCTTCCCGCCTCCAGTGTCCAATCCTTTAATAATTTTATACGTCTCAATCAGATCACTTCTCAGCCTTCTCAACTCGAATGTATACAAGCCAAGTCACTCCAATCTTTCAACATATGATAGTCCCACCATTCCAGGAATTGACCTCCTGAACCTATGCTGCACTCCCTCAATAGCCAGAATGTCGTTCCTCAAATTTGGAGACCAAAACTGTAACAGTACTCCAGGTGCAGTCTCACCAGGGCCCTGTACAGCAGCAGAATGACCTCTTTGCTCCTATACTCAATTCCTCTTGTTATGAAGGCCAGCTTGCCATTAGCTTTCTTCACTGCCTGCTGTATCTGCATGCTTGCTTTCAATGACTGATGTACAAGAACACCTAAATCTCATTGTACTTCCCCTTTAGCTAACTTGACTCCATTTTGATAGTAAAAAATGAGGTCTGCAGATGCTGGAGATCACAGCTGAAAATGTGTTGCTGGTCAAAGCACAGCAAGCCAGGCAGCATCTCAGGAATAGGGAATTCGACGTTTCGAGCATAAGCCCTCGTAGTCTGCCTTCCTGTACTTGCCACCAAAGTGGATAACCACATTTATTCACATTAAATTGCATCTACCATGCATCCATCCACTCACCTAGCGTGTCCAAGTCACCCTGTATTCTCATAACATCCTTCTCACATTTCACCCTGCCACCCAGCTTTGTGTCATCAGCAAATTTACTAATATTACTTTTAATGCCTTCATTTATATCATTGATGTATATTATAAATAGCTGTGGTCCCAGCACCGAACCTTGTGGTACCCCACTGGTCACTGCCTGCCATTCCAAAAGGAACCAGTTTTTCACTACTGTTTGCTTCCTCTCCGTCAGCCAATTTTCAATACCTTGCCCCCAATACCATGTGTCCTAATTTTGCTCATTAATCTCCTATGTGAGACCTTATCAAAGGCTTTCTGGAAGTCCATGTGCACTACATCCACTGGCCCTCCCTTCCTTCTCTACCTTCATAGTTACATCCTCAAAAAATTCCAGAAGATTAATCAAGCACAATTTTCCCTTCATAAATTCATGCTGACTCTGACTTATCCTGTTACTGCTATCCAAATAAGTCGTAAATGATCTTTGAAAGTAATTTGTCACACTGTGGAGCGGGAAAGAGAATTGAAAGCATCTGAGACCAAACTCAGGATCAAAGAAAAGTGGTATTGGAAAAGATTAAAAATGGGAATGGAGATATTTCCAACTTCTGAACTTTACTTCCGCATGACAAATCCTTTTAATGCATTTTTGCTTGCTTCTTTTCACTTCATCTACAGTTCTATCCATGACTGACATTAGAGATTTGTTAATATGCAATTGCTCAGTATGACCACCAGGTGGCCCTATATTCCTTTTGGAAAGCTGAGTCCTGTATTTGGGTAAAAAGTGAGGTCTGCAGATGCTGGAGAACAGAGCTGAAAATGTGTTGCTGGTTAAAGTGCAGCAGGTCAGGCAGCATCCAAGGAACAGGAAATTCAACGTTTCGGGCACAAGCCCTTCATCAGGAATGAGGAAAGTGTGTCCAGCAGGCTAAGATAAAAGGTAGGGAGGAGGGACTTAGGGGAGGGGCGATGGAGATGTGATAGGTGGAAGGAGGTCAAGGTGAGGGTGATAGGCCGGAGTGGGGTGGGGGTGGAGAGGTCAGGAAGAAAATTGCAGGTTAGGAGGGCGGTGCTGAGTTAGAGGGAATCGACTGAGACAAGGTGGGGGGGAGGGGAAATGAGGAAACTGGAGAAATCTGAGTTCATTCTTTGTGGTTGGAAGGTTCCCAGGCGGAAGATGAGGCGCTCTTCCTCCAACCATCGTGTTATGTTCTGGCGATGGAGGAGTCCAAGGACCTGCATGTCCTCGGTGGAGTGGGAGGGGGAGTTAAAGTGTTGAGCCACGGGGTGGTTGGGTTGGTTGGTCCGGGCGTCCCAGAGGTTTTCCCTGAAGCGTTCCGCAAGTAGGCAGCCCGTCTCCCCAATATAGAGGAGGCCACATCGGGTGCAGCGGATGCAATAGATGATGTGTGTGGAGGTGCAGGTGAATTTGTGGCGGATATGGAAGGATCCCTTGGGGCCTTGGAGAGAGGTAAGGGAGGAGGTGTGGGCGCAAGTTTTGCATTTCCTGCGGTTGCAGGGGAAGGTGCCGTGAGTGGAGGTTGGGTTGGTGGGGGTGGACCTGACGAGGGAGTCACGAAGGGAGTGGTCTTTGCGGAACGCTGATGGCAGAGGGGAGGGAAATATATCCCTGGTGGTGGGGTCCGTTTGGAGGTGGCGGAAATGACGGCAGATGATACGCTATATACGGAGGTTGGGGGGGTGGTAGGTGAGAACCAGTGGGGTTCTGTCCTGGTGGCGGTTGGAGGGGCGGGTTTCAAGGACGGAGGAGCGGGAAGTGGAGGAGATGCAGTGGAGGGCATCGTCGATCACATCGGGGGGGAATCTGCGGTCCTTGAAGAAGGAGGCCATCTGTACGGTATTGGAACTGGTCCTCCTGGGAGCAGATGCGGCGGAGACGAAGGAATTGGGAATATGGGATGGCGTTTTTACAGGGGGCAGGGTGGGAGGAGGTGTAGTCCAGGTAGCTGTGGGAATCAGTCGGTCAGTCAGTCAACCGACTGACTCCCACAGCTACCTGGACTACACCTCCTCCCACCCTGCCCCCTGTAAAAACGCCATCCCATATTCCCAATTCCTTCGTCTCCGCCGCATCTGCTCCCAGGAGGACCAGTTCCAATACCGTACAGCCCAGATGGCCTCCTTCTTCAAAGACCACAGAAATCCCCCCAGACGTGATCGACGATGCCCTCCACCGCATCTCCTCCACTTCACGCTCCTCCGCCCTTGAGCCCCGCCCGTCCAACCGCCACCAGGACAGAACCCCACTGGTTGTCACCTACCACCCCACCAACCTCCGTATACAGCGTATCATCCGCCGTCATTTCTGCCACCTCCAAACGGACCCCACCACCAGGGATATATTTCCCTCCCCTCCCCTATCAGCGTTCCACAAAGACCACTCCCTTCGTGACTCCCTCGTCAGGTCCACACCCCCCACCAACCCAACCTCCACTCACGGCACCTTCCCCTGCAACCCCAGGAAATGCAAAACTTGTGCCCATACCTCCTCCCTTACCTCTCTCCAAGGCCCCAAGGGATCCTTCCATATCCACCACAAATTCACCTGCACCTCCACACACATCATCTATTGCATCCACTGCACCTGATGTGGCCTCCTCTATATTGGGGAGACGGGCCGCCTACTTGCGGAACGCTTCAGGGAAAACCTCTGGGACGCCCGGACCAACCAACCCAACCACCCCGTGGCTCAACACTTTAACTCTCCCTCCCACTCCACCAAGGACATGCAGGTCCTTGGACTCCTCCATCGCCAGAACATAACAACACGATGGTTGGAGGAAGAGCGCTGCATCTTCCGCCTGGGAACCCTCCAACCACAAGGGATGAACTCAGATTTCTCCAGTTTCCTCATTTCCCCTCCCCCCACCTTGTCTCAGTCGATTCCCTCTAACTCAGCACCGCCCTCCTAACCTGCAATTCTCTTCCTGACCTCTCCACCCCCACCCCACTCCGGCCTATCACCCTCACCTTGACCTCCTTCCATCTATCACATCTCCATCGCCCCTCCCCTAAGTCCCTCCTCCCTACCTTTTAACTTAGCCTGCTGGACACACTTTCCTCATTCCTGATGAAGGGCTTGTGCCTGAAACGTCAAATTTCCTGTTCCTTGGATGCTGTCTGACCTGCTGCGCTTTAACCAGCAACATATTTTCAGCTCCTGTATTTGGGTTAAAATATCTAATGTCTAAAAATAGTTTCAATAAACTTGATGTGTACTTCATAATAAGACTGTCAAATGCATAAGTTTAATTATGTACTTTATTCACATTATCCGAATGTTTACATTAAATACTGCAATTCCCCCCACCCCCAAAAAAAGTGTTGAATTTTCTTAATTATTTGATGACCAAGTAAAGGATAACATTTTGGCTAAAGAGAGGAAACAGTTAATCAGTTATTGGTGGCACCTTTCCCTATGTCACCTCTCACCCACCCAAAAGGAAGGATAAATAAGACGGGCTGGGGAGAAGGCAAAATCAAAAATTAGGAAGACTGATGCTAAAGAGAGAGAAGCAGAAACTCATTTTATTTATTTTTAATTGAACAGTTTTTTTTTAATCAACCTGTTCAGAGATGTAATTACACACCTCTGGAGCAGATGGGATTTGAATCTGAGCCTCTCTGTCCAGGGCTAGGGATATTACCATTGCACCACAAGAGGGCTGAGTCTGGTTTTTTGAGAACTCTGTTTTTTTTTAAACTTGTTAGCATCTAAAAACTATACTTTACAATTGTTATAATTTATTGTCTGTTTTGTAAGAAGGAATCCAAAGTTGCACACAAAGTTATTGGGCAGCATGATAGCTCAGTGGCTCACACTGCTGCCTTATGGTACTAGGGACCCAGGTTCAATTCCTGCCTCGGGCAACTGTCTATGTAGAGTTTGCTTGTGTCCGAGTGGATTTCCTCTGGTTTCCCCCCACAGTCCAAAGATGTGCAGGTTAAGTGAATTGGCCATGCTAAATTGCCTATAGTGTTAGTTGCATTTGTTAGGGGTATGGGTGGGTTGCTGTTCGGAGGGTTGGTGTGGACTTGTTGGGCTGAAGGGCCTGTTTCCACAATGTAGGGAATCTAATCAATATTTTAACCGATGCCTTCTGACAGTGCATCAATTTTCTTGTATTTTATCCTCCCGTTTAGAAATCACACGATATTAATTTTTTGTGGGTTTTTAAATCTACTTTCAAGGAGTTCTGTATTTAAATTTCAAGATCTATTGACCACTTCATTTGGAATCTCACCATTATTTTGACCTAAATTAATAACTAAAAGCACAACAACAAGATATAACCTGAACCTCTGGCTTATAGGTGGTTCAAATGTACACTTGGAAACTTATTGAATTCAATCAGATAGTAAGGAAGGAGTTAATCACTGTTCTAATTTTTAACTTGCGTTGCCTGCAATTGACTTCTTTATTTTTCTGTCTTGATTTTTCTTTTTCTTAATTTAACCTATCTTTCTAATCAGGTGAAGGGCTTTTGCCCGAAACATCAATTTTCCTGTTCCTCAGATGCTGCTTTTCCAGCACCACTCTAACCTAGACTCTGATTTCCAGCATCTGCAGTCCTCACTTTTGCCTATTTTTCTAATCAACCTGTTCAGAGACATTATTACATACCTCTGGCACAAGGGGGAGCAGGTGGAATGTGAGCACAGGCCTTCAAAGCCAGAGATAAAGACACTGCCATTGCATTACATGACCTCTGCAGATTACTTATTATGTATGTATTTACATCAACCTGTGCAGGTTTGTTCTGACATACCTTTGAAGCAGGTGGGTCTTGAACCCAGGCCACCTAGCTCAGACGTATGGATGCTACTGTTGTGCAAAAGCACCATCCGACCTCAGGGCATTGCTCTAGGCCGATTTTCAACTGTTCTGTCAGTAACCTGCTCCTCACAAGATAAAAGTGAGGATGTTCACTGATTGATGTAGTTGTTTGGTGGCCCTTGCCAGAGACATTTTACACCCCTTGAACAAATCAAAAACACGAGATGAAAGATGATTTTCTTTGATTTTCTGTAAGCTATACCATAGGAGATCAAGTGGTATTTGATCATATCTGTGATTTTATACCTGATATTAACTATATAATTTCAGTAAAAGTGAAAATATAAATCTTGCATTAATTGTATACACAATATTCTAAATTGAGTGTTGATGAAGTTTATGATCTTGCATCCTATTTTCGACAAAATCATCGTAACAATGTCTTCCCAATCTTTTTAACTATGTTTTTGGAAAAAACATTGGAGCCCACTATCATCTTCCGATTACATTTAACTTTTTATTGGAACTAGATAAATGTTTGCCAAGAAATTACACATCTGCATCACAAATTCTGTAAACGTGGGACAGAAAAGGACAACTAAGAAATGTTTCCACCACAGTTTATGTCATCATTCTTCACTAAGACAAACAATAGATATCCTGAATAATGAGATCAGGTTTCAGATAAAGTGATTGCAATCTCCAGATGTCATTTTCACAGTGATAATTATCATTTTGTTCGTTATAAATATGACAAGATAATTTCTGATTGGAATTTTGCATTTATGTTTTTGTTTTGCTCTTGTTGTTCTTATCACTTTCAAATAGACTTCTCCTACATGCTTCTCCCACTCTTTGTGGATTCACTATTTGTGGAAAGGCAGCTTGTGGTTCAGTAGTTAGCTCTGCTGCTTCTCAATACCAGGGACCCAGGTTTGATTTCACCCTTGGGCAACTGTGTGAGGTTGGCACGTTCTCCCCGTGTCTGTGGGTTTCCTCCCACAGTCCAAAGGTGTGCAGGTTAAATGGATTGGCCATGCTAAATTGTCCCATAGTGTCCAGGATGTGCAAACTGGGTGGGTTAGCCATTGGAAATGCAGGATTATGTGGGTAGGGAGCTGGATCTGGGTGGGATGCTTTTTGAAGGGTCAGTGTCGACACAATGGACTGAATGGCCTGCTTTCACACTGTAGGGATTCTATGTATTGCAATTAAGACTAACTGCCATGTTTCCTAAATAAAATCTTTAATCTCCTCTGGGACTTCAAAACTCTTAGATATTTTCAGTCTTTCTCCTAATCGACAGGTTATACCTAACATTGGCACTGCGTAGGCTGGCTTCTGATTTATCCCACCATCTCTTAACTTTTCAACCTTTACGCTTCATCTCGATGTCTCACTTCTTTTTAAATCAGCAGTTGAAACTCCACGTGAAATAAACTGGATGAAAATTTGTCGCAGGTAAACGTTGTTACATGAAGTATGCATGTTTTGGATAGCAGGTATAAGTTGCTATTTTTCCTCACTCAGGACAATAGCGGCTGAAGCTGTGCTATAATGTTACAGGCGTCTGCAGGCTTTTAGCACTTTGAACAAAGATAGTGAGCATTGAGAGCATGTTTAACAAGGTGGCATTGGAGAGAACATGGCATTACGGCTGAGCCTGATAGTGTCCTCACCAACCATGGCTGCTCAGTGGTTAGCACTGCTGCCTTACAGTGCCAGGGACCTCGGTTCAAATTCAGCCTTGGGCAACTGTCTGTGTGGAGTTTGCACATTTTGTGTGGGTTTTCTCCAGGTGGTCCAGTTTCCTCCCACACGTGCGGGTCAGGTGAATTGGCCATGCTAAATTGTCCATTTTGTTAGGTGCATTGGTCAGAGGGAAATGGGTCGGGGTGGGTTACTTTTCGGAGGGTCGGTGTAGACTTGTTGGGCCAAAGGGCCTGTTTCTACACTGTAGGGAATCTAATCTAATCTGAACACCTGCCTTTTTTCCTCTTGCTTCAAGTGATCCTGCTAGAAAATGAACAACTTGCATCTTAAACAACCCTAATGTAAAACATCTTGACGGGATTAACAGGAATATATTCAGGCTAAATGTTCATAGAATCCCTAGTGCACAAAGAGGCCATTCAGCCCACTGAATCCACACCAACCCTCTGAAGATCATCCCATTCAGACTTAGCCCTCGACCCTATTCCTGTAAACCACATTTCCCATGGCTAACCCACCTTGCCTGCTCATCCCTGGACACTACGGCCAAATTTACTATGGCCAATCCACCTAACCTGTGCATCTTTGGACTGTGGGAGGGAAACGGAGCACCTGGACGAAACCTACATGGACACTAGGAGAATGTCTGTGTGGATGTTGTACATTCACCCAAGGCTAGGACAGCCAATGTAGGAGATATTAGGACAGATGACTAAGAGCTTACTGAAAAAGGTCATTTTGAAGAAAGACCTTTAAAGGACAACGAAAGGTTTTAGGAGGGTATGTCAGAGCTTAGGGTCTGGATGGCTAAAGGCACAGCTGTCATGGCAAAGAGGAAGTAGGGAAAGCATACGATGGCAAGTTTGGAGGAATTCTTAGAGTCCTATGTGGCTCGAGCCCATTACAGAGATTGGAAGGGACAAGTTCATGAAGAGGCTTGGATGCATCAAACTGATTGAGGAATCAATGTAAATTAGCAAGCAAAGGTGTGATAGTCAAACAGGACTTAGTTTGGAATATGGAGAAAGTGAGGACTGCAGATGCTGGAGATTGAGGGACTCATTTCCCCTCCCCCCACCTTATCTCAGTCCCAACCCTCAGACTCAGCACCGCCTTCTTGACCTGCAATCTTCTTCCCGACCTCTCCGCCCCCACCCCCTCTCCAGCATATCACCCTCACCTTAACCTCCTTCCACCTATCGCATTCCCAACGCCCCTCCCCCAAGTCCCTCCTCCCTACCTTTTATCTGAGCCTGTTTGGCACACCTTCCTCATTCCTGAAGAAGGGCTTATGCCCAAAACGTCGATTCTCCTGCACCTTGGATGCTGCCTGACCTGCTGCACTTTTCCAGCAACACATTTTCAGCTTTACTTTGGAATATGATCTAGGTAGTGGTAATTTGGATGAGCTCAAGCTCATGGAGGATAATCAGTTCGCGGGGTCACCCAGGAGGCCATTGGATGAGTTGATCTGGAAACTACAGAGATTGTTTGACAGCAGGAAGGCAGAAGGGTGGGTGGCTACCTCAAGTGAAAATGTGTGGCCTGTCCAAGGAAGAGGATATGGGTTTGGAAACAGAGGCCTAAATAGAAAGCTACTGTTACAGACAATATATTTCAGCCTGAAACACTGGTCAGGGAGAAGGATAGGATCGATGAATAGGAAATGGCCTTTGTGACAAGCATATAAGTCAGTCACTTAAATCTTCTCAATATTTAATTGGAAGGAATTTGGGTTATCTGAACTGAATCTTAGCAAAGTAGTCTGACAACGTGGAGAGATAATGAGGTACAGTTAGATTCACTGGTAAAACGTTGAACCTGAATCTGTCATCACTTCACATTGCTGTGTGGTAGCAAGTAGATGAAAAATAACAAAGGAAAGTAGGAGCGTGTTGCAGATCAACTATCCAGACCTAGAGAATCTGGTCTCTCTAGACAATTACCATGTTTACCATCTGAGCCTTGAGGAAACATCTTAAATTTATTAGCTCAATCATAATAAGGTCTATTTTTCCTCAAATGGCCAATTATGGGATTAGGTGGACACATTAGGTGGATTGGCCATGCTAAATTGACTATACTGCCTAGGGCCGTGCAGGCTAGATGAGTTAGCCATGGGAAATGCTGGGTCACAGAGATGGGGGTGTGGGGATTGCTCTTTGGAGGATTGCTGTGAACTCGATGGGCTGAATGGCCTACTTCCACACTGTAGGGATTCTGTGATTATATAAATCTATGACATTCTAGAAGCCACTATAATAAGGTCAAAAGAAACAAAATCACAATAGTAAACTAGAACAGCATGAATCTAATAAGCATCCAAATTTCAACAATATAGCTTTTACATTTAACAATGCTGCCACATTTTCAGTGCAATTCCTTCTAAAGCTAAATTTATCAGTGTGCTTAAGCCTGGATGTGCATGCCAGGATTTCAGAATTTGTAACAGTGAGGAAAGGAATTCAAGACCAAAGTGGGGCAATTGGAAAATTGAGTATGGAGAATGCAGACAGAACATTAAAAAGCCCAGAGGCCTGTATGAAATAGAAAATGAACCATGGGCCGCAATGAGTAAGGATTGTTAAAATAAGCCTGGGCAGGATGAGAAAGTGGTTTGTGAGTGAAAAGATCAGAAGAACAAGGAAGTAGATTGATAGAAAGTGGATGGATGGATGGACGGGGGTGGAAGTGAAACAGAAACCCATGTCTGTCTTCCAAGTAATTAGAGGCCTGAGCAAAATGTGGATGTGAAGAGGAAGAAAAGAAATTACAATGTGAAGAAGAGAATAACTAGAGACATCTGTGAGACAGGGTAAGGAGATAGGACAACTGAATTTTCAATCAGAATGAATGGAAAAGAGAAAAAGTGGCTCTCAGCCTAAAACAGAATGTGAATAAAAGGAATAGGAAATAGATGGGTTCAGAGATTTAAGCTTCAAATTAAGGAATCCAAGTGAAGGAACAAAGCAAAAGACCTGAGGAGGATCAGTAACAAAGAATATGAGAATAACTTATCCACCCAAAGCTGTGGATGAAAGAAGGAACTTAGCCGGTTTTAGAATAGATTTATTTTTAGAGTGAAACATTATATGTTATACATCTCCGGACTCCACCCTACTCCTGTGCCAGTAAGTGTCTCTTCATATGTATTCTCAAGTAACATCTAATCAATGCCTTCTACCTAACTTTGCCTGAATTGATGCAATTAGCCTGTAGGTAAGAGAGAATTAAGCAAGGAGGGTGAATGGATGGTGGCATAGTGGTAATGTCACTGGACTAGTAATCCAGAGGACCTGGCTAATGCTTTAGGACCATGGGTGAAATATTGTGGTACAGTCCCTATGTTGAGTTTCAAATCCTGCCTGTCACAGAGATGCATTGTAATATATACTGCTTTTTTTTAAAATTGCTTAAGTTAAAAGAAGGGACTTATTCTACTTTTAAAAAAAAGAACATTTTTGTACAAGCAAGAAACATAGTCTGTTAATTTAACTACCATACAGTTTGATCCTTGAATTCCAGTGCTCAAATTCCTAGAACTAACTATTCAGCAACAGTCCACCTCATAGACTGCAGTGAGCCAAGAGGAAGGTTCACCACCTCACCTCGGGGGATGGGCAATAAATTCCACCTTGCTAATGATGTCTATATTCCCAAGAATGGATAAAATAAAGACCACAGTGTTGCAATAATCCATGAATAAATAATCCAGGTACAAATTAGGTGATGAAAAGGCACGTTCTAGCCATATATGGTGAGAATTAGTGTGCATGGTGGCAGTAGCATACTAGTAAATCATCGAGAGACCTATTCAGAAACTTGCATTTCTATCAAATCAATAACATTCTACAATGTAATATTCACAACTTAATTAATAACATAAGTTTTACATGGCAGCACCCTATTTAATTTAAACCATTGGCTTGTGTGATTGGGTGGTCCCATGAATATTTAAAGCTCCCTGGGCTTTTTAAATTGGGAAAGCCTAACTAGCCAGTTATATAATTTACCTGCAGTTTCATAAGCAAATGCTGTCACATGTTGGGACTTGCCATTACAGTTCAAAATGTAATATTTTCTACATATATGTGTTTAATATCCAAGTATATTTGAATCTTTTTCCCTTCCTCCACTCCCACCTTCGCCTGAAAGATTGAAGTAAAACAGATGCCAGAAAAGCCATAAGAACTGATCTCAGCGTGGGGCCTACTGCAACTGTTTCCTGTGAGTGCAGCCTTGGCCTCAGTCTCTGTGTGTGGTATTACCTGCTTCTCAGGCTTCTCTTTCCCTCCCTGTCTTTCTCCTTCATGACCCTCTCCTCATCCTTCTCCCTCAGGCCAGCTCATCAAGCTCAATTACAAAACAGGCAGCCAAACTATTGCTATCATTTTTTTAAAATTCTGGATTTGAAGTAGCACCTTCAGCACGATGACTGAATATCATCTTCACATGTTGCCAGCAGCACCATGTGTTACACATTAACTCTGGTTCTCTCCCCCTTGCCCCTCACAGATATTGCAATTAGCACCCTATCTGTCACTTCCTCATGCAGCATGTAAAGAATGGTATGCAATGATGTAAGTGAAATGAAAGCTAGAGGCCAAGCAGGCCAACAAAAAGGCAAAGTGTTGCCAATATTTAGAACCTTTTTATTGAATCAGCGACCCCCAAATCTGTCTTTAATTCTCTGTCGCCACTAGAAAGAAAGTGCAAGGAATATGGCAATGTTAATGTTGCGACACTTTATGCTTAATTTGAATCTACCCTAAGTGTACGTGTTCAATTAATGTTCATAATTTCATCCTTTTCAATAACCAAAGCACATGGTATGGCATACCCCTTATAATAGCAAAAGGATTAGTGGTGCTGGAAGAGCACAGCAGTTCAGGCAGCATCCGAGGAGCAGTAAAATCGACGTTTCGGGCAAAAGCCCTTCATCAGGAATAAAGGCAGAGAGCCTGAAGCGTGGAGAGAGAAGCTAGAGGAGGGTGGGGGTGGGGAGAAAGTAGCATAGAGTACAATAGGTGAGTGGGGGAGGGGATGAAGGTAGTAGGTCAAGGAGTGGATAGGTGGAAAAAAGATAGGCAGGTGTGACAAGTCTGGACAAGTTAAGGGGATAGTGCTGAGCTGGAAGTTTGGAACTAGGGTGAGGTGGGGGAAGGGGAAATGACGAAACTGTTGAAGTCGACATTGATGACCTGGGGTTGAAGTGTTCCGAGGCGGAAGATGAGGCGTTCTTCCTCCAGGCGTCTGGTGGTGAGGGAGCGGCGGTGAAGGAGGTCCAGGACCTCCATATCCTCGGCAGAGTGGGAGGGGGAGTTGAAATGTTGGGCCACAGGGCGGTGTGTGGTTGATTGGTGTGCCTCCTTCACCACCGCTCCCTCACCACCAGACGCCTGGAGGAAGAACGCCTCATCTTCCGCCTTGGAACTCTTCAACCCCAGGGCATCAATGTGGACTTCACCAGTTTCCTCATTTCCCCTTCTCCCACCTCACCCTAGTTCCAAACTTCCAGCTCAGCACTGTCCCCATAACTTGTCCTACCTGCCTATCTTCTTTTCCACCTATCCACTCCACCCTCCCCCCCACCCCCGACCTATCGCCTTCATCCCCTCCCCCACACACCTATTGTACTCTATGCTACTTTCTCCCCACCCACACCCTCCTCTAGCTTATCTCTCCATGCTTCAGGCTCTCTGCCTTTGTTCCTGATGAAGGGCTTTTGATCGAAACGTTGATTTTACTGCTCCTCGGATGCTGCCTGAACTGCTGTGCTCTTCCAGCACCACTAATCCAGAATCTGGTTTCTTGGATCTGCAGTCATTGTTTTTACCTAAGAGCGAAAGGAGCACAGTCCACTCTCACTTAGTGAAAATATCAACGCTAATGAAAAAGAAAGTCAAGTGAGGTGTAAGAGCTTTCTGTGTAAGGTAAGGTTCTGAAAGATTTATTGTTATCTTGTATTAGCACCAATCAACTTGATGGAGCAATGCAGTCATAGAGACGTACAGCACACAAACAGGCCCTTTGGTTCAACTTGTCCATGCTGACCAGATATCCCAATCCAATCTAGTCCCACTTGCCAGCATCTGGCCCATATCCCTCCAAACCCATCCTATTCATATACCCGTCCAGATGCTTTTTAAATGTTGCAGTTTTACCAGCCTCTATCAACTTTAAATGGAGATTCAGGGCAGGTTTGCATGAGGTGCTTATGGAGACAGATGTATCATTTCTGGTGAAAGTGAGGGCTGGAGATTAGAGTCGAGTGTGGTGCTGGAAAAGCAGAGCAGGTCAGGCAGCTTCCTAGGAACAGGAAAATCGATGTTTCGGGCAAAAACCCTTCATCAGGAATGAGCGTGGGAGCTTCGGAGATGGAGAGATAAATGGGAGGAGGAGGATGGGGCTGGGAGCAAGGTAGCTGAGAGTGCAATAGGTGGATGGAGATGGGGTTAAAGGTGATAGGTCGGAGGGGAGGGTGAAGCAGATGGACGGGTGGGACAGGTTATGAGGATGGTGCTGAGCTGGAAGGTTGGAACTAGGATAAGGTGAGGGAGTGAAAATGACGAAACTGGTGAAATCCACATCGATACCCTGGGGTTGGAGGGTCCTGAGGTGGAAGATGAAGCATTCTTCCTCCAGGCATCCAACAGTGGCCTAACCAATGTCCTGTACAGCCGCAACATGACCTCCCAACCCCTGTACTCAATCCTCTGACCAACGGAAGAAATCATACCAAACGCACTCTTCATTAATCTATCTACCTGCAACTCCATTTTCAAAGAGCTGTGAGCCTGTACTCCAAGGTCTCTTTGTTCAACAACACTCCCTAGGACCTTACCATTAAGTGTATAAGTCCTGCTAAGATTTGCTTTCTTAAAATGCAGCACCTCGCATTATCTGAATAAAACATCAACAGGCGGCTGATTCATTATCACTGTTTTGTTACCTTTTAATTTATTTGGATGTGGGCATCACGACGAGGCCAATGTTTATAGCTCATTCCCAATCAGCAGTGAGAAGGTGATATGAGAAGCTATCTTTTCGAATTCAGCTTTGTGGTTCACTTGGCCACTTCAGAAAGCAGTTAGGATTCGGCCATGTTGGTTGGGCCTGAAGTCATGTATAGGCAAATCCAGATCAATTTCCTTTGCTAAAAAGCATTAATGAATCAGATGGGCTTTACAACAATTCAGTAGTTTTATGGTCACCATTACAATACTAGCTTTTTATTTAAAATTTTATTTGATCAGTTGATATGGTGGTATTCGAACTTGTGTCTGGACCATTAATCCAGGCTCTGCCATGATCCGCCACCAAAGCTGACTTTCACCACCAAGGCGTCAGAGCTGTTTCCCCCAGCTCCAAATTTATCTAAGGATATAATCAAAGTATGCTTGTGCATACATATGGAGTATTTTCCAGTTGAGGTCAACCTAATCTTGAGGTCAACTTGAATCAGAGTCCAGTTTGTTTGCAAGTATGGAAACTGTATTTTGTGCTGTGGTGTGGTTTGATCAGAAAAAAAGAAATAGGCCACTTTGTGATGAAAAGGAAGTAAGGAAATTTAGAGCTTGAAATTTAGTAAGTCAACAAATCCCAAGGCAATTTCTTTTTAAAAGGAATTATGTTGTTCTTCCTCATGCTAGCTATTTTAGAATAAAGAGTTAAGCATTATCAGATCTCATTGAGTAGTGGAGGATACTTGATGTAGCAAATGATCTAATTTGCTCCTACATCTCCTACCTTATTTAGGTATTTTTGCCATATTAATTGTATATTATTGATGATCTTGAAAATCTCCCCTTTACTTTTAAGACCCAACACTTTACACATTTCTTTTTCAGTATATTGGCCCACTGATTTTCCCTTGTTCTTCATAAACTCCAATTTCATCTTCTTCTCATTTGTCCCCTTACTATATTGAAATATGTGCAGATTTTTATTGTAAGGTCCTCTTTCTGTGAACCTCAAAACACTGGAACGTCTCAGTCTTGTTTCCTTCTATAATACGCAGGCTTTTAAAACTCAAATTTGGTTACAGCCCAAACCACTTGGTTTATTTTCTCCTCTCCTACTCTTTTCAATACTGGTGGTCCTGCACTATGTGCTTTATGTTTTCAATGTAAATATAAGATTAAAACCACACTGCACAACCAGTTTTTATGTTTGCTTTGAATGGATACATTTGAAGCTCCTTTTAATAAATGGGGCCTGCAATTTCAATGTCTATGAAAAATCGAAATGTAGAATGATATAACACAGAAGGAGTCCATTCAACCCATCATATTCGAGCTGGATCTTTGAAAGAGTTATCCAAGTTTTCTTGATCTGACCCAATTATCCTGCTCTCTTCATACAGCCCTGTTTGAAAAAAATATCCAATTTATTTTTCAATGATACCACTGAATTTGTTTTCACTATAATTATCAGGAACTACATTCCACATCACATCCCTTCACATTCCTTGTCAAATGCTTTTTGAAAGTTCCTATATATAATAGCAACCACACTACCCTAATCAACCTTCTCTGTTTCTTCATCAAGGAACTTAATCATTTCCTGGATGACAGTTACTGCTGGACACAAGCTCCCTGGAGATCTTACGTGGCTCAAGAGCTGCAAAAATGCAATTCATTTCTTTTTCTTTTTAATTTTGCAGGTCCTTACTCCTAATTATTGTCTAACTGTTACACGAACTGGATTCTTATGTAATGCAATTTGGATCCCTTCCCCATTGATATCCTCTATTTAGTTTTCATCCTTCGGGAACTAATTATTCGCTAATCGATTATTTACTTATTTACAGCTGGACCTTAGTTTAAATTACTCACTTCCCAAATGCACTAAATTTCCACTACCTCCAAGTTCTACTTGTCACTCTTTTGAACAAAAATGACATTTACAGATTCGATCTACCGTCTCTCAAACAATACTTTTACCTGTTTAGTCACCAGGCCCATTGCAACCACTCCCACCTTCACACATACTCCCTATAGTCACTCAAAAGAGTCAGATGAAATATACCTCCACCCAATTTAGTTGATAGTTCTGGGAAAGCCATCCCCAATGCCTGTTGGCCTTCAGGATCCAGGAGGCCATCGTGAATTGTATCACTATCCATGTTAGACTAAATTAGATTAGATTAGATTAGATTACTTACAGTGTGGAAACAGGCCCTTCGGCCCAACAAGTCCACACCGACCCTCCGAAGAGCAATCCACCCAGACCCATTCCCCTACATTAACCCCTTCACCTAATACTATAGGCAACTTTATCATGGCTAATTCACCTGACCTGCACATCTTTGGACTGTGGGAGGAAATCGGAGCACCCAAAGGAAACCCACGCAGTAACAGGATTACCTCCCATAGCTTGAGATGGCTTCCACTTGCAGGAATGCTGAACATTTGCAGCAAATCTACACTCACTTTACAGACAGGAAACATTACAATGGCTGATGATTCTCTGTAAAACAAAGTGAATCTTAACATTTAATAATCTCATTTTACAATGTTTACTAATGCTGCCCAGTCCCCTTTGCCAGTTCATGAAACTACTTAAGTCAAGATATTTGACTTCCTTATTATTTTTTTAAAGCCTTCAGATCATATCCACTACAGATCAATTTTTTAAAGAATAAAATGTCCTTCGTTTATTCATGGGAAGCAGACATCACTGGCCAAAATTTCCTGCACAGTGTTAATAATTCTTGAAAAGGTGATGAAGAGGCATCCTTCATAATTAAGTTAAAAATCAACAACACCAGGTTATAGTCCAACAGGTTTAATTGGAAGCACACTAACTTTCGGAGCGACGCTCCTTCATCAGGTGATTGTCACAACCACCTGATGAAGGAGCAACACTCCGAAAGCTAGTGTGCTTCCAATTAAACCTGTTGGATTATAACCTGGTGTTGTGTGATTTTTAACTTTGTACATCCCAGTCCAACACCGGCATCTCCAAATCATTCATGGTTAAGGATCTTTAAACTAGGAATCAGTCAAATAATCTTCTAAGTATTTTCTTAGGCCCTTGAAATCCCACAATATGTGAAGGGATTAAAAACTGATCAAAGTATTCTAGATGTGGTTGGAATATAACTGTAAAATATTATTTTACTTCTAGTCTTACATTTAATTATTTTGGCTATACATCTTAACATCCTATTCATTTTTGCAACAACCTTAAGGAAATGGGTCATGTACTTTCAATGAATCATGAGCCACAAATTTTAGTTTTTTTTCTTTATGGTTTGCAATGAACAACACAGCATGGTGTATCCATGCTTGGCAGAGCTCTGTCCAAATGCATCATGTTGTTCTTGTCTATGGTAACAGACATCTGCCATGAAGCCATTCATTCCTTGTCTTGATTCACTTTAAAAGTTTGATCATTTAGGGGCTCTTACAGCTACAAGTATCTTTGTATCATTAATAAGCTTATAGCTCATTTCTTAAGACTGTTAACTATGATAGTGAACCACAATGATTCTAATGCTGATTCCTACGCTTCATCTGAAGTTCATTTGGATAGATACTTTGACTGTGGTCTCTTGGTGGGAATGTTTCCCTTGTGCTTGACCTGAATAAGGCCACCTTGCCCCCATGGTGGTGAAGCATCTCATCTCATGGAGAGAAAGAAATGACAAAATACAATTCTCAACATGTTATTATTTGTGTTATTTTTCTCATTCTTCAATAATCCGCTAAATCTAGAAGTCCCGAACAAGGTTATTTTTCTATGACATTAACAACTTTGGATGTGCTGCTTTGACCTACTTAGTCATCTTACTGATCAGGGCAAACATGAGGACTACAGATGCTGGAGATTAGAGTTGAGACCGTGGGGCTGGAAAAGCACAGCAGGTCAGGCAGCATCCGAGGAGCAGGAGACTTGATGTTTCGGGCAAAAGCCAGCCAGTTTAAAGTTTTAGCCAATAATCCATATTGCTGCCAATAAATCTTTACTACTGGTGGAATAGGTGGATTAGTGAGCCTGTTATATTAGAAATTTTGATATTTCTATGCATGACATTGATTCGATCATCTATTAAGAGGAGATATCAGTGCGGAAGATGAAAGGCTTTTGACTGAAACATCTTACTGATCATCCGATTGATGAAAGCTATTGATTTAACACTCTTTTTTTGTCCATTTCCATTAAATTCTGCTTTCCTCTAATCATCCACTCATATGTTATTTTATTGACAAGAGCTGGTCAACCCACACACATGCATAACCACCGACACACAGTCAACAATAATATAAATGAAGCTCTTTTCAGGAGGCTCACTAAAAACCACACACACATGGAAATCATGAAAGCAAGTCGAGTTAATAATCTGTCCTGTTACCATTTCACCGGCAGTCAGACGTATTGGCATTGGGACAGCTAACTGGCTCCAGTTCCATTAAGAACACATGGATGTTTTTGGACTGTAGGTAAACCAGTTTAAAGTTTTAGCCAATAATCCATATCACTGCCAATAAATCTTTGCTACTGGTGGAATAGATGGATTAGTGAGCCTGTTATGTTAGAACTTTTGATACTTCTATGCACTACTTTGATTCGATTATCTATTAAGAAGAGATATAAGTGCGGAAGAATTAATCAAGCAACTATAGTTTAAATAAATTGTGGAACAGATACAGGATAAAATTCCTCCGTGCAGACAAATAGCACTCTTCTCAAAATGGGTAGCTTCCATGATGTAGTCTCAAATATAAACTCATTTGGTTCCCTTATACCCTTCAGAAAGTTAAGCCGGCCACCATCAATGCTTACCTGGACCATTCATGTCAGCATTGTGCTTACCAGAGCATGAGAAGTGCCTTTGTGCTCTGCGATGTGTGTGTTATCTCCTAACTCTTCAAATCCATCCACCCTGTACAAGATTCAGGACAGGAGGGTGATGGAATATTTACCATTCAATGACACGTTGTAGCCGCAACACTCAAAAAGTTCAACACCATCTGGATTAGAATTTTGTAAGTACTCTGTCACTGAATTCAATCCCCATCCCTTCAGCACCAGGTCCATGGCACACTGTGGCTGTTATATAAAATATGCAGACAATGCAGAATGGTAAACTTCCATGCTTACCTTGAACTATCCATTGCAGAAGACAAGCAGCAACATTATTTGAATGCTACCACCTTCAAGGTTTCTGCCAAATTACAAGTGTCCTGGAGCTAAGCCTTTTCTGCTTCTGGGACCACCACCACAAAGACTGCAGTGACTCAAGGTCAATCATATCATTCTCCAGCAAGTCAGAAACTGGAGAATAATCAGCCTGCATTGTCCTCTACATCCCAAAAAACAAATTTATAATATGCAGCAGAATGGAAAGATTTTGTTTGCGGTGAACAAGAGGGTTTAATTATTGAGTTATCTGTTATAATAGAAATGTTGATATTTCTATGCACGACTTTGATTTGATTATCTATTAAGAAGAGATATCAGTGCGGAAGAAATTAATGCTTCCCAGCATGTAAACAAGCAACTATAGTTTAAATAAAGTGTGGAGTGGAAACAGGATAAAATTCCTCTGTGCAGTTTTAATAGCTCTCTTCTCAAAATAACCAATATAATGTTCAATTGTGGGTAGCTTCCATGATGTAGTCTCAAATATAAACTCATTTGGCTCCCTTATGTCCTTCAGAATCCTCTTTGAACTGACAACACATTCAGTTAATACAACAGCCACTTTTCTCTTACTGTGAAATTTCTAAAGGATTAATTTTAGTTCTATTGACCGTTCTCTCTTATAGTATTACTGTATCCATTCTGATGTAAATGGATTTGTATTGATACAGCTGTAAAGACATGAGTACCTTGGTTGCAAAGAACTTTCATACACATCTTAATGATTTTCTTAACATAGCTATTGTCAAAAATGAACCAAAGATTCATCATTGTTAAAATTAGCCTAAAGAGAGAGAAAAAAAAATCACATTTCAGTTTATAATATATACGATCCAATAAAGCTCACTGAACTACTTCTATGATTATAATTTTAGTGAGAGAAACAGTCATGAATGAGACTGGAATCAATTCTGTTGCAAAATTCTCACAATGGCTTAATGAGCTGAATGACCTCAATCTCAGGGATTTCATTAGTATAGTGTTGTCCTGGGATTTGCTGGTTTGCTGACATGTCATTACCATTGGTAAGGCTGGAGCATTTACAAACGTCTTCGATCAGAAGTGCTGAGTAGGATGATCCATTTCAGACTCCTCTTGAAATTCCCAACATCAGAGAAGCCCCAAAAAACAGCTGAACTGACTGGCTATAGCAAATACAGAATGTCCTGATAACTCCTGACTCTAGTAATAAAGACTTAAACGCTACAACTAGTCAAATCCCCTTGGCAAGCCTAGCTAGTTCTGCTAGAATATTGGCATCTAACAGACAATGTGGAAAATTGCTCACATAAGTCTTGTCCACAAGAAGCAGGACAAATCCAACCGAATCAATTATATATACAATTATGATCAAAGCAATGCAATCTGTTCTGAGGAACGGTCACTCAACTCGATACATTAACTCTGATTTCTCTCCATAGATGCTGCCAGACCTGCTGAGCTGTCCCAGCAATTTGTATTTTTGTCAATACATTGGCAATGCTTATAAATGTTATGAACGTAGCAATACAATGCTCACTGATGCACATTTTAGTTTCCTCAGGGCCCTTTTGTACCAGATTGCAATACATCATTGGTCCAACACAGATAAACGGTAGGAATTCCACGGGTAAAATGAGAGTGATTGATATCAAGGTAGTTTTTGATTGAATATGATGTCAAGGAGCCTGGCAAAATTGAAATCAATATGAATCAGGGAGAAAACTCTTCACTACATCCAGTCAGATACAGTACAAATGAAAGCTGTGGAATTTGTATTCTAAATTCCTGAACCCAAGACATCACATGACCATCTTTAGCTGCTTCACCAATGACCTCTCTTCCAATGTAAGTCAGAAGTGGAGATATCACTGATGATTACACGGAGTTCAGTACCATTGTACTGAAGCAGACCCTGTGCAAACATATCAAAAGCTCAACAACATTCAGAATTAGAATACAACATCTGTGCAGCAATATGCTAGGCAATGACGATCTCCAACAAAGTAATATATTAACCATCTCCCCATGATTTTCAATAGCATTATTATTGCTGAAACGCTCACGGCCAGCACCCTAAGGGGTTATCGTTGACCAAGAATTTAACTGGACTAGTTACATAAATACTATGTCGATAAGATCAGGTCAGATGTTAGGAATTTTGTGATGAGTAACTCTCTCCTGACTCCCCAAAGTCTGCACATCTCTGCAAGGAGTGTGATGGAATATTCCCCAATCGCAACTCCAAAAACAGTCAAAAAGATCAACACCATCCAGAGCACAGCAGCCTGCTAGATCAGTAACCCAATCACCAATGGTGCATGTTGACTACAGTGTATACCATCCACTATGTACTGAAATATCACCAAGGCCCCTTTAATGGCACCTTTCAAACCCATGACCATTGTCATCAAAAAGGACTAAGACACAGGTGTATCAGAGCACTACCACTTCCAAGCCACATACCATCCTGACTTGGAATTATAATGCCTTTCTTTCAGTGATGCTGGATCAGAATCCTGGAACACTCTCCATAACATCATTGTGGGTGCAACTATGTCAAATAGACTGCAGTGATTCAAGAAAGCACTTGACCACAACCTTTTCAAGGGCAATTAGAGATGGATAATAAATGCTGGCCCCGACAGTGACATTTCCATCCCATGAACAATTTTATTGTAAATATTTTTATAGATTGATTTTTCCAACCCAGAATAAACATTAACACGTCTACTTCTAAGCAAAGGTGTATATCTTTGACAAATGTTTTCAACACACAAACCCTAACTCTGAAATGAATATAAATAGCATTGTAATTTAAGGCACTTCAATTTCATGACTAGTTATGTCATTGTAATAGTAATTGGATTAGATTAAATGAAAATGAGCAGTTAAGAAATCTATTTTCCTCTGCTTGGGTTAATTTCATTTCCCTGCTATTATTTTTACGTTTTAGTGTTGCCTTAACTTTATTTTTTAATATCACATTCTACTCAATTTAGTTAGTGTTCCTTGTTGTGGTTCTGTTCGCCGAGCTGGGAGTTTGTGTTGCAAACGTTTCATCCCCTGTCTAGGTGACATCCTCAGTGCTTGGGAGCCTCCTGTGAAGCGCTTCTGTGATGTTTCCTCCGGCATTTATAGTGGCTTGTCTCTGCTGCTGTCCTGCAAGAACTGACAACCGGAAGCAGCAGAGACAAGCCACTATAAATGCCGGAGGAAACATCACAGAAGCACTTCACAGGAGGCTCCCAAGCACTGAGGATGTCACCTAGACAGGGAATGAAACGTTTGCAACACAAACTCCCAGCTCGGCGAACAGAACCACAACAACGAGCACCCGAGCTACAAATCTTCTCCCAAACTTTGAGTTAGTGTTCCTGTTTCAAAAATAAATTGACAGAAAAACTTTCTTCCATTGCCTCTTGGGCCCCACTTGTCTACAAAATTGACAAGGAAAGATAGATACACTCAGAGCCTTTAAATTCTGAGTGAGGTACCAATGAACAAATTGGCAAGCCAAAGAGGATGTGAGCATTTAGTAGATATAAAGTGAGTGAGCACTAAGAAAGAAAACTAAGAGACCTGAAATTCATGCTACTACAGTTAATGAGATGGGCCTGTGACCCTATGTACAAAGCAGCCTAGCGGCAGCATTGCAATATCACATACTGGTGAGCTCCAATGTGCAGAATTGAAGTGGAGAACTGTGTTATGAGTCAGAGGTGTGTCGTGATGCGAGTACTTGTCTGATGCTAGCCTCCCTGGATAGAGGGTACAGATGGTCACTGCCCATGGAACATGCCCTAAGATGTGGGAATGCTGGATAAGATGGAGATCTGGAGAAGACACTGGGGAGTTGCAGCCGCTCAGACTTTCCATTTGGAAACAGATGACATCCAGTTTCTCTCCATTGTCTGAGATAATAACAAATTATCTGAGGTAAAATTAAATAATAATGCATTTTAATACCTATATTGGCCTTATATCAGATTTAACATATAAAACAGGGAGGAAACTGCAGAGACTGCCTTTAAAGAAAGGGAGAGGTTAGGGTATGTTGAGACGGAAACCGAATGGTCTCGTCTCCACGTGTTCGTTGGAAGGAGAGATCAGACCGGCTAGAGTTTGGAGCAAAAACACCGTTTATTACAGAATCAAGACTGGCAAACTATACAACGAATTCAAAAGCATGCAAATTCGTTGGAGAAGGCGTTCTGTCTTTCCCTTCGGATCTGGTGCAGTTATACTTCGCGCTTCCTCGAGTTCCCGGTCAGGTTTCCCTTGTTCGGCTCTTTCATTGGTCGGTTCACCTCTCTGTGAAGGGATTAGTGTCTCTATTGGCTGCCCCGAGATACCTGTCCCACTCCTGCTGTGCCGAACAATGGGTAGACATCCTGGGTTCGGCAGTTTCCGATCTTGTAAATTAAAAGTTTATTGTTGGAAGGGTTTCCTCATTGCCATGCGTCTGGCTGTCTGGGCGTTCACAATAGTTCTCCATAGTTGAATATACAGATATTATCATTTAACATAGGACCTGAATGAGTTTGACGTCAGCGGAGGCATTAGCAAGTACTTTATCAATCAAGTGTGGTATCGGTGCGATTTACACTATCCGATAGTTACCGGTTTCCTTTATTAACAATGAGAGTGTAGCAGGATGATCTGAAACTGACGGACATGTTCTAATCCCCCAGGAATGTGGCCCCAGGCAGGCAGTCCTGCAGTGGCTGGGTTTACTTTACATGGCTGTGTTTTAGCTGGTATCTGACAGTGTCTGCTTTAATAATGGTGCTCCCCTCCCTAGCCCCAATGTAGGTACCCCGATAGCAGATTCTCCCCAACAGGTACAATGAGAATCATTCACATTGATAGGTGTACACCATCATCCTCAAGTACAGGAGGAGATTTTGAAAGAGCAGCGAGCAGAAAAGGTGAGGTGAAGCAAGGGCTGCCGGGAAGGTAAGGGCTTAATTTATATTTGGGCAGAGGCTAAACCCGAGATACTACAGGTGTAGTTTCTCCCTCCCACCACCCTCCTCTAACCAGAAGAAAGAAGCTCTGTAAGTTAAGGCTTTTATTTTTTCTTTATCTTTCTTTTTCATATATTTAAGTGCATTGTTTGGTTTAAGTTAGTTCATCTAGTGTCTGCTTTAATAATGGTGCTCCCCTCCCTAGCCCCAATGTAGGTACCCCGATAGCAGATTCTCCCCAACATTCCCTCCCTTGGCCTCGAAAGAGGCCACACCCCCTTATCCCGTAAGGAACGCAACCCCACGAGGTGACCGGTGTCCGGTGTTGTATCGACCAGACTCACCGGTTCTAAGGAGACAGTCATATGGGGATGAAGGGTGCCCTGAAAAACGCGCCGCTACACAGTTAAGCAATAGATAGTCACAGCTGCATGCTAAGCTAAACTAATAGTTGAAGTAATTGAGGCAGTGTCTGCAGAAATAACGAAAAGCACAGGATTAGACAAGCATTGCAACAAGTCATTCAGAGCTGGCGAAATGTACGCGAGTGCGTTAGAATGAGTAAGTCATTTAGTAAACGCAAGTCTGTAGTCCAAAGAGCCGGCAAATGTAAATAGGTGTTGTAAGTTTGGAAAGGGAGTAGGAACAGCCTGGTACCAGCAGTTAGGTACCCGCTAGAGATGTGAAACCCAGTGTGAAACTGTACTGTGCCCCGGTGGTCCAGTAGATCAGTATGCTTCAGAGAGCAGCAGTGCTGTCCAACCGTCCGACACGGATGCAAGCAGGCAGAAATCTCATCAACTGGAGACGAACGGAGGCCACGCGTTCCGATGTCAATGCGCAACTGTGCCTGTCTTAGGTTGTCGCTCGCCCGAGGGATCTTACCCGTCATTGGCTAACCAGTCGTGCTGCATTGAGTAATCGACGCCGACATCCGTTTCACCACCCCAAGGACAGGCGTGGGCAGCTCAGTAGCATGGTCAGTGGCCTCCGAGGGTGGCTGAGGCCAGTCCGGAATATTAGACAGTCCGCAAGGGCCGCTTGCGAGAACAGCAGTGTTTCAATTGCTAAGGCACACAGTACATCTCACCCACCCGCTGTTATGGAAGGATCAATTCACATATCCCCAATTTAAACGGGCAAGATAAATAAGTGAGGGCTCTTTGGACAACCAGGCTGCATTTAGCGTACATGAAGATGAAAAGTTAGTCATGAGTACAACAGGATCAGACGAATTCGAAAGAAAGTCATTGAGGGAGCTGACACGCACCGGAGAGATAGGATTTACTACACCCGAACCGCGAGCTTATGCAAAGGCGGTACTATAGCAATGAAGAAAAGAATTGGGAGGTCCCCACTCGCCAGCCCTTATCGCAACCAGCCGTAAGCAAGAAACCCGGTATCATGGCTCACGAGCGGACGTCGCATTACAGCATGTATTGGATGTGTCCCTGTCCGTTTGTAGGAGGTCACACACAGGCTGTCGTGTTGTTGGAGTTGGTGGCAGCGGCGTCTCCTGGTGGAGCTCAACGGATGGGGGTCCGGTTGAAAAGTAATGATACCTTATCACCTTTAAATCAGTGAGATGGGGCTGTGGGAATGCAGTAAAAAGGAGTCCCCGCATCACCAGGGTGATATATGGCGGGGTCAGTCAGGAACCATGTGACTACTATGGGAAATAAAGTGTTGTGTTGTAAGGGGTCTTTGGGGTGGCATGTCTGGGAGACCGGAATGGACGGGAGGCAGTCCCCAAAGTCTCCAGTCAGTACTCCTGAACATAAGGTCTGTGCTCATGTGGACTGTCAAATGCAACCAGGAAGAGTGTACTCAACCATTTGTGTAAGAGGAATGGGGGCAGATATAAAGACCATGGTGAAAATAATGACGGTAGTGTGAAAGCCTTAACTATTCTTATGAGTCGCGGACCTGTATGTGGCAGTATTCCACAAAAAGGAGTCACATGAAAATAGAGAGAACTCTGTGTGAGGTAGAAGGAGTGGTTTCATGTAAGGGAAAGGGTACAACTTTACACAAAGGTAGTCAGAGGGATTCGTGATCTCAAATCAGAGAAAAAAGGCTCCCCAGCACGGGCTGCCACAAAAAGGCAGTCGAGGCAGGGGTAGCCAGATTATACTGTAGGTGTTTTAATGTTCGTCGAATTACGAAGAGGCAGAGGAAAAATGTAAAAAACGTAATCATGACACTGGTCCAGTGTCGGTGAGGTAATTGCGGGGAGCAGTCACGCAAACGGTGTCAAGTCGCAATATTCTGACAAAGTTAAAATCAAGTGTGCGCATAGTATGGAAGACAATTAGTAGGATAATCCGTGTCCATTTGAGCAGCAGCACTACACGGGGGAGATGAAAGTCGGGACACTGATACAAATACAAGATAGTACGAGTGGCAGTTATGACTCGGTGGGAATGTGTGCTCGCAGCTGCAGGAGCGCAGGCGCCTGTATGTTTTAAAACGCAATGTTCGAAGAGTAAACACATTCGTCCAGAAGTTGTGTCGAAAAAATAGAGTAAGTCCCTCGAGAGGGAAGTGGGATTGGTAACAGTGAGAAGGGAACCACAATAGACTGCATAGGGGAAGGCAAACGGTACGCGTTGATAATGCACAGTAAGGGACACAAGTAGTTTCGATTAGCAGACCGGGGAACTGCCGGTGCTCGGGGCGCACAACTAATGGTGTTGTCGTAGGACAATCGTTCGATGAGGCGCCCAAGGAGACTGTTTAGTATAAAGGTGGAAATGATGAGGATCCCCATCAACTCTGTGGCAACAGGACAATAGAGCAGGTAAATTTCCACCGTGTGGTTAGGGAAGACACAGCGCAGGAGATCCCCCTAACCTCTCAGGGCGTGCAGCGTAAGTCTCAAGGCGGCCGGGACCCCGTCTAGCAGGCAGGGCGGGGATTTTCGCCCCCAGACACTTGGGTATGATATTGGAGCGAACCGCGACTGTGAGGCAGACAGTATTGGTAATATCGGGAAAGGCGCCTATACAATGGAGAAAGACCAATGTAGATAAAAAGGGGTTGAGTCACCAGCTAAAGGGCACAAACTTATCCTGGCGGCTATTTGCCCGCTCGAAGCGGAGTCTATGATAAACCAGGTGGACCTCCCAAGAGAAGGCCCAATGAAGAGTTTAGACAGCAGAATAAAGTACCAGAAGAGCAAAGATATCAGTGAAACAGGGCCATGTCGGTGTAGAAGGGCAGCAACCCCAACTCTACGTAGAAACCGTGCCAAGGTGGGGTTGCATGATCCCCTCTCTTTCTGCACCTCCCCGTCAGGTCCCGTCTCATCGAGTGACTTTAGGGATATATTAGGTTGCGCTGACCTGGAGCAATGAGAGAAGTGGTGCGTGCGGTGGCCTATGTGTTTCCAGCCAGCTCAGTATAAGATATGATGATGATGATTATGGCGAGGGGGGCAATGTAAAACTCTGGGCAATTAGGAGATTTGCGGTGGGACGAAATTGGACTGTTTGCCTGAGGGGACTTGTCCCCCCAAACGAGATACAAAATGAGAGGTGCAAGTATAATCCTTGTGTATGCAAGAATCTGTGTGGGTGTAGGGCCGTGTGGCATAGACAAAAGAGAATGCGCAGGTGCTGCGGGCATATCGGACTTCATCCCTGTGTAAAGGAGAGGGAGAGGGAGAGTATCATAAAAGGATGGTCAGACAGGTCAGGACAGAAATTGTCTGTGTAGCACTTTCCTCCGTTTGACAC
The DNA here is from genome assembly GCF_020745735.1 of Hemiscyllium ocellatum. NCBI lineage: Eukaryota > Metazoa > Chordata > Chondrichthyes > Orectolobiformes > Hemiscylliidae > Hemiscyllium > Hemiscyllium ocellatum. The sequence continues at coordinate 82,601,095 of NC_083409.1, forward strand.
TTGAGGATTTGATCAGTTTGAGGGAAGTAACAGCCTTTAAAAGATACCCCGGGAAAAGGATCATAAAGGAACCTGGTGACCCTGCCGTTCTCAGTGTGTACCTGTGCGTCGCAAAAGATATGAACAGATGAATTGGCGAGGAGCACTCGCAGCTGAGGAGACTGAAGGATTTGGGCAGGGCATGAGGGTTGGGAAGTCCTGGTAGCAAACCTCAGGGAGCATGAGACTTTGGAAAGAAGATGGGGCGCAGAGCAATGCAGTAGAAGCATAGTGAGTGAAATGCCCTAATGGAGAGATGAGGCCAGAAGATGAGTTACTGTGTCCTGGTAGAAAAACCTCAGGGAGCTTAAAACCTTAAAAAGAGATGGAGCGTAAGGATCCGCGGATCTTCTATTCAGCAAGACCCAGTTGAATTCCTGCAAGCTGAATGAAAGACAGAACTAAGACGACCTCAGATCCGGCAGTGAACATAAAGTGTGTGGGTTTGGGAGAAAATGATGAAGGGGCGTGACTATGGCGTGGGGAATGGGGAGCGGGGTTGTAGGATAGGGCAGTACAATCGGCAAGAGGAGTCTGTACGAGATTTCAATGGGAAGGTTTGGTACTGACTGGCAGTTACAGGTTGCATGTTCAAAGCATTGGAGAGTGTAGCCTCAGACAGGTAGACTGGCTGGCATCTTCAACCCGCATGGTTGCCAATACCCGCTTCAGGGACTGGAAATGGCCGTGTCTGTGGCAGCAGTAGCTCAACCCTCCCTAGCCGCAAAGTTGAGGAGGGGGGACAAGTAGCAGGAGAAAATTGCTTTAAAATGAGCGTCCATAATGCTTTAGCGAATGAAAAAATCTGTAGACTTGGGAGAAAAGATAAAAGTGGGTTCGTGAGAGGGGGCAGAAAAATGTGGAGGGCATAGACGGAAGAAGGAGTAGGTGGGCCCCCCCTCGTTCTTGGCACTTTGTGAACACGAGGGGAAAAGGGATGGCCTAAACACCCATGTCGGCGGACAAAAAGATGAGTGAGCGGCCGCGAGGAAAAGAGATGGGCCAAGCACCCTGCTGTGTGCTGAGTAGCACGTCCTAGTTGGAGGCCTGAGGCCTGTGACCAGCGGGGGAAAAAGAGAGAGAGACAAAAATAAGTGGGTTGGGGGATATTTGGGCAGTGGGACGGCCAAACACTGGACCTACAAAACATTGTAAATGAAAACGCACAGTATGGCGATACGGCAATGCGCATGTTGTTGGTCGGGATGTTATAGTTAAAAGTAAAAGGTACAACCTGTCAAACAAGATGTGGTTAGAGGCATGATTCATATCGACATCCCAGTAACTGAAGAGGACCTGTTCATCGAGTAATGCCATGGAGTAGGGCAATGACGCTTGAGAGACCCATCGGTGTAGTGGTGGCGCTGTAGTTGAGCTAATAGGGTGGCGGAACGTCCGCAGGCGAGCAGCCCCTTCTAGACTGTGCAATCCTGCCAAGAGTGAGCATTCGCGCCAAAAGCGAACGGGCACCGCCCCAACTGAGCGTTCGCGCCAAAAGTCAGCTGGCCCCGCCCAACCTGAGCCTTCGCGCCAAAAGCAAGAAAGCCCGCCAAGAACTAAGGTGACCCGCCCAGAGAAGGGTGACCCGCCAAAACTAGGGTGATCACGGGACACCCCGGGATTTACCGTCTTAGGATTCCACAACCGTAGTGTTATTAAAATAAAAGCTCAACCTTCCCTTCCTGCGCCCCCTCCCTACATCTAGGTATTCCTTTCCAAGTATAAGGGTAATTAAAAGTGATAGTGGGGGAACAAGCGGTACTTAATCCTAAAAATCAAGACGAGACTGTGGAGAAAAATCCCAGACCATTAAGTGATCAATCCCAAACCGCTAAGAGTAGGGAACAATACTCACGTACTCTGACAGCAGTAAAACTGCTTTCGGCTGCTGGGCGGCTTTCCACGGTCCCTCTCCGTCACTCAGGCTGACGGCGCCGGTCCACTGTACACCGAGATCTGGGACGAAACATTTGTTGCGACACCTCCGTTCGCCACGTGTGTTAAAAATGACTGCACTCACTCACTCACTCCCTCTCTCACTGGGCCGGCCCCACACTGGTTTTCATCCACATACATGCCAATCCACGCATACTGTCGGTGTGTCCGTACTCTCGTCTCAGCCTGTCGCAGTCCCTTGTCCCTAGTTTTAGTGACATGTTTCGAGGCATTATATCCTCGCAGAAACTGACAATCTGTGTGAAATCGTAGCAAATCTCGGTCGGGGGCGTCCGAAATGGCTGGGGCTGTGGTGGAGGTACAGTGGCCCCCTTGCCACTGCGGGTTGAATGGGACTAACAGTTTCGTCTTCCACCCCAGGGATTTATCGGCGGTCGGTGGTGCCCAATCAGTAGGGGGTTTCCCTAGGGCTATTGTTTGCCGCACTGAATATTGCGGCGAGAGTAGGAGGCTGTTTAAAATCTTGGTCATTAGCGCCGTATCTGTGAAGGTCTCTTTTAGTCTCGTCAATATCAGGTCTTTTTGGGCGGGCGCTTGGTTAAACACTTGATCCAGTGCTGTCTTGTGCACTGCTACACTGTCCAGTAATAAATGGGCATGTCAAGTTACGTCTGTGCCAACCGTGAGGTGCCACCAGGGCACTCCGGGGCGTAATGGTCGAAATTGGGTCATTTTCGGTCGTCCAAAGTTCAAGTCCCCCATGACGGATCTCACCTGGTGGGTACCGCTTTAAAAACAGAGCGTTTTTCAAAAGCCTGACCTTCGCGTGGCAGATCTCTGCTCTTAACAACCGGTCTAAGGCAAACGCCTGTGCAGGTAAACCCTAACCAGGAGATGAGATCCGTCCTCTGTCCCCTTAGGATGCTAGCAGCAAGTGTGTCTATCGATAGTTGTCAGAGTTAAAGTGCTTATTAAAAAGAGAAAGGATCCAATCAGTGAAGTGCGGTCAGCGCTGTATTAATTAATTTCAAAAAGCGTCCAGGCTCCGTAAGCCACGCTGTACCTTAACTCAGACCCAGAGTTTTTTCCCCACTAGCGCGTCGGGCCCGACAAAATCCCCCATTCAGAAGAAAATTACTGCAGCACTGGACGTCTCGCGTGTCAGAGCCTTCGTTACCTCTGAAGACAGTCCATCAGGGCACCTTGTTACCTTCGAAAATTGGCCGTCAGAGCACTTTGTCACCTCTGAAAATTGGGCAGTACTGGACGTCTCGCGTGTCAGAGCCTTCGTTACCTCTGAAGACAGTCCATCAGGGCACCTTGTTACCTTCGAAAATTGGCCGTCAGAGCACTTTGTCACCTCTGAAAATTGCCCGTCAGAGCACTTTGTCACCTCTGAAAATTGGGCTGCCGGAACCACTTGTGACCTCCGGGAAGAACACACTTTAACTCAACTCAAAAACTGCGTTCAGGATCCAAAATTCACGTATTAACTCAACTCAAAAACTTCATCCAGGATCCAAAATTCACGTATTAACTCAACTCAAAAACTGCGTCCAGGATCCGAAATCCACGCATTAACTCAACTCAAAAAACTCGTCCAGGATCCAAAATTCACGTATTAACTCAACTCAAAAACTTCATCCAGGATCCAAAATTCACGTATTAACTCAACTCAAAAACTGCGTCCAGGATCCGAAATCCACGCATTAACTCAACTCAAAAAACTCGTCCAGGATCCAAAATTCACGTATTAACTCAACTCAAAAACTTCATCCAGGATCCAAAATTCACGTATTAACTCAACTCAAAAACTGCGTCCAGGATCCGAAATCCACGCATTAACTCAACTCAAAAAACTCGTCCAGGATCCAAAATTCACGTATTAACTCAACTCAAAAACTTCATCCAGGATCCAAAATTCACGTATTAACTCAACTCAGTAACTGCGTCTAGGATCCAAAATTCACCTATTAACTCAACTCAAAAACTTCATCCAGGATCCAAAATTCACGCATTAACTCAATTCAAAAACCTCGTACAGGATCCAAAATTCACGTATTAACTCAACTCAAAAACCTCATCCAGGATCCAAAATTCACGCGTAAAACTCAAACTCAAAAACTGCGCATTAACTTAAGGCTAGCCATGGATCAATTAGTCACTTCAGTACCGCGAAAACAGGCAGGTGTTAGTGAAGAAGTGAGAAAATAGCTTACCAGTATGGACTCTGCAACGTTGCTGCCAAACTGATTTAAAAGTACTGTTTGTGTTGGTGAGGATCAGGGAGCAGACAAAGACTGACTAACTAAAAAATTTACCTACTGGAAGTCTTTGCTTTAACAGGCGCTTCCTGACCGTTTAAATGTTCGGCCGAAAGTTTGTCTGCCCTCTGGTCCGCCAACGTGGCCAACTTGCGGTCGTCTCTTTCCCTTCCCACGTTCAGGCTCACCATCTGTTGAGACGGAAACCGAATGGTCTCGTCTCCACGTGTTCGTTGGAAGGAGAGATCAGACCGGCTAGAGTTTGGAGCAAAAACACCGTTTATTACAGAATCAAGACTGGCAAACTGTACAACGAATTCAAAAGCATGCAAATTCGTTGGAGAAGGCGTTCTGTCTTTCCCTTCGGATCTAGTGCAGTTATACTTCGCGCTTCCTCGAGTTCCCGGTCAGGTTTCCCTTGTTCGGCTCTTTCATTGGTCGGTTCACCTCTCTGTGAAGGGATTAGTGTCTCTATTGGCTGCCCCGAGATACCTGTCCCACTCCTGCTGTGCCGAACAATGGGTAGACATCCTGGGTTCGGCAGTTTCCGATCTTGTAAATTAAAAGTTTATTGTTGGAAGGGTTTCCTCATTGCCATGCGTCTGGCTGTCTGGGCGTTCACAATAGTTCTCCATAGTTGAATATACAGATATTATCATTTAACATAGGACCTGAATGAGTTTGACGTCAGCGGAGGCATTAGCAAGTACTTTATCAATCAAGTGTGGTATCGGTGCGATTTACACTATCCGATAGTTACCGGTTTCCTTTATTAACAATGAGAGTGTAGCAGGATGATCTGAAACTGACGGACATGTTCTAATCCCCCAGGAATGTGGCCCCAGGCAGGCAGTCCTGCAGTGGCTGGGTTTACTTTACATGGCTGTGTTTTAGCTGGTATCTGACAGTGTCTGCTTTAATAATGGTGCTCCCCTCCCTAGCCCCAATGTAGGTACCCCGATAGCAGATTCTCCCCAACAGGTACAATGAGAATCATTCACATTGATAGGTGTACACCATCATCCTCAAGTACAGGAGGAGATTTTGAAAGAGCAGCGAGCAGAAAAGGTGAGGTGAAGCAAGGGCTGCCGGGAAGGTAAGGGCTTAATTTATATTTGGGCAGAGGCTAAACCCGAGATACTACAGGTGTAGTTTCTCCCTCCCACCACCCTCCTCTAACCAGAAGAAAGAAGCTCTGTAAGTTAAGGCTTTTATTTTTTCTTTATCTTTCTTTTTCATATATTTAAGTGCATTGTTTGGTTTAAGTTAGTTCATCTAAAGCTAAGCTTACAATGGCAGGGGATCTCAGACCAGTGGCATGTGCCTCTTGCTTGATGTGGGAGCTTAGGAACGTGTCTGATGTCCCTGACTCTTACACTTGCATGAAGCGTGTCCAGCTGCAGCTCTTGTTTGACTGCATGACGGCTCTGGAGCTGCGGATGGACTCACTGTGGAGCATCCGCGATGCTGAGGAGGGCGTGGATAGCACGTTTAGTGAACTGGTCACACCGCAGGTTAGAATTGCTGAGGGAGACAGTGAATGGGTGACCAAAAGGCAGAAAAAGAGTAGGAAGGCAGTGCAGATGTCCCCTGATGTCATTACCCTCCAAAACAGGTATACGGTTGGGGGAGATGGCTCACCAGGAGAGGGCAGCAGTTGCCAGGATCATGGCACCGTGACGGGCACTGCTGTTCAGAAGGGTTGGAAAAAGACTCGTAGGGATTCTATTGTGAGGGGAGTAGATAGGCAGTTCTGTGGCCGAAAATGGGACTCCCAGATGGTATATTGCCTCCCAGGTGCTCGGATCAGGGATGTCACTGATCGGCTGCAGTGCATTCTAAAGGGGGAGGGTGAACAGCCAGTTGTCTTGGTGCATATAGGCACCAACGATATGTGGAAAACGAGATGAAGTCCTGAAAGAAGAACTCAGGGAACAAGGAGCGAAGTTAAAGAGGAGGACCTCAAAGGTAGTGATCTCGGGATTACTACCAGTGCCACGTGCTAGCCAGCGTAGAAATGAAAAAATAGGCAGGATGAACACGTGGCTTGAGAGATGGTGTAGGAGAGAGGTGTTCAGATTTGTTGGATATTGGGACCGGTTCTGAGGAAGGTGGGATTATTACAAAATGGACGGTCTACATCTGAACCAGACCAGAACCAATGTCCTTGGGGGGGGGGGTGGAGTTTTTGCTACTGCTGTTGGGGAGGTTTTAAACTAATGTGGCAGGGGACTGGGAACCAGAGAGAAAACAAGTAGGCAGCGAGGTGGAAACTGGAGACTGTAAGAATCACGAAGATAGCATTAATAAAGAGAAGAGTAGGCAGAGAGCAGATGAGCACAAAAGAACTGGTGGCCTGAAATGAATCTATTTTAATGCATGGAGTATAGCGTGTAAGGCAAACGAACTTAGGGCTTCGATTGGTGCCTGGGAGTATGACGTTATTGCGATCACAGAGATTTGGTTGAAGGAAGGGCATGATGATTGGCAACTAAATGTTCCAGGATATAGACGCTTCAGACAGGACAGGACAGGGAAGGAAGTAAAACGGGTGGGGGGGGTGGGGGTGAAGTTGCATTGCTGGTCAGGGAAGATACCACGGCTGTGCTAAAGGAGCACACTATGGAGGTCTTGGGTAGTGAGGCATTATGGGTGGAGCTGAGAAATAAGAAGGGTGCAGTTACACTGTTGTGCTGTATTACAGACCTCCCAACGGTGAGCGTGAGGTAGAAGAACAAATAGGTAAACAGATTATGGAAGGATGTAGAGGCAATAGGGTAGTAGTGATGGGAGATTTTAATTTTCCCAACATTGACTGGGATACACTTAACGTCAGAGGTCTGGATGGGGTAGAATTTGTAAGAAGCGTCCAGGAGAGTTTTCTAGAGCAGTATGTCAATAGCCCGATGAGGGAAGGGGCCATATTGGACCTGGTACTGGGGAACAAGCCAGGACAGGTGGTAGAAGTTGCAGTGGGGGATTTCTTTGGGAATTGTGACCACAATTCTGTAAGTTTTAGAATACTCAAAGATAAAGATGAGAGTGGTCCTAAGGGAAGTGTACTAAACTGGGCCAAGGCCAATTATATCAAAATTAGGCAGGAGCTGGGAAATGTGGATTGGACACAGCTATTTGAAGGGAAGTCCACATTTGAGATGTGAGAGGCTTTCAAAGATAGGTTAAAGATAGTGCAGGATAGGCATGTCCCGTTGAAGGCAAAGGATAGGATGGGCAAGATTTGTGAACCATGGATGACAGGAGAAATTGTACGACTAGCCAAGAGGAAAAGGGAAGCTTCCAGGCAGCAAAGAACAGAATAGGCCCTGGAGGAATATTGGAAGAGTCGGGCAAGTCTTAAACAAGGAATCAAGTGGGCTAAAAGGGGTCAATAGACAATAGACAATAGATGCAGGAGTAGGCCATTCAGCCCTTCGAGCCTGCACCGCCATTCAATATGATCATGGCTGATCATTCCTAATCAGTATCCGCTTCCTGCCTTATCTCCATAACCCTTGATTCCACTATCTTTGAGAGCTCTATCCAACTCTTTCTTAAATGAATCCAGAGACTGGGCCTCCACTGCCCTCTGGGGAAGAGCATTCCACACAGCCACCACTCTCTGGGTGAAGAAGTTTCTCCTCATCTCTGTTCTAAATGGTCTACCCCGTATTTTTAAGCTGTGTCCTCTGGTTCGGCAATCACCCATCAGTGGAAACATGTTTCCTGCTGCCAGAGAGTCCAATCCTTTCATAATCTTATATGTCTCAATCAGATCCCCTTGCAGTCTTCTAAACTCAAGGGTATACAAGCCCAGTCGCTTCAGTCTTTCAGTGTAAGGTAATCCCTCCATTTCAGGAATTGACCTCATGAACCTACGCTTCACTCCCTTAATAGCCAGAATGTCTTTCCTCAAATATGGAGACCAGAACTGCACACAGTACTCCAGGTGTGGTCTCACCAGGGCCCTGTACAGCTGCAGAAGCACCTCTTTGCTTCTATACTCAATTCCTCTTGTTATGAAGGCTAGCATGCTATTAGCCTTCTTCACTACCTGCTGTACCTGCATGCTTGTCTTCATTGACTGGTGTACAAGAACACCCAGATCTCTCTGTACTGCCCTTTACCTAAATTAATTTCATTGAGGTAGTAATCTGCCTTCCTGTTCTTGCCACCAAAGTGGATAACCAACATTTATCCACATTAAACTGCATCTGCTATGCATCTGTCCACTCACTTAACTTGTCCAGGTCACCCTGTAGGAGAAAGTGAGGTCTGTAGATGCTGGAGGTCAGAACTGAAAATGTGTTCCTGGAAAAGCGCAGCAGGTCAGGCAGCATCCAAGGAACAGGAGATTCGACGTTTCGGGCATAAGCCCTTCTTCAGGAATGAGGAAAGTATGTCCAGCAGGCTAAGATAAAAGGTAGGGAGGAGGGACTTGGGGGAGGGGCGATGGAGATGTGATAGGTGGGAAGGTGCCGGGAGTGGAGGTTGGGTTGGTGGGGGCTGTGGACCTGACGAGGGAGTCACGGAGGGAGTGGTCTTTTCGGAACGCTGATAGGGGAGGGGAGGGAAATATATCCCTGGTGGTGGGGTCCATTTGGAGGTGGCGGAAATGATGGCAGATGATATGCTGTATATGGAGGTTGGTGGAGTGGTAGGTGAGAACCAGTGGGGTTCTGTCCTGGTGGCGGTTGGAGGGGCGGGGCTCAAGGGCAGAGGAGCGGGATATGGAGGTTGATGGGGTGGTAGGTGAGAACCAGTGGGGTTCTGATTGGTGGGGTGGTAGGTGAGAACCAGTGGGGTTCTGGTTGGTGGGGTGGTAGGTAAGAACTGTACACCTCCATCCCCCATCACGAAGGACTCAAAGCCCTCCGCTTCTTCCTTTCCCGCCGTACCAACCAGTACCCTTCCACTGACACCCTCCGACTGACTGAACTGGTCCTCACCCTGAACAACTTCTCTTTCCAATCCTCCCACTTCCTCCAAACCAAAGGAGTTGCCATGGGCACCCGCATGGGCCCCAGCTATGCCTGCCTCTTCGTAGGATATGTGGAACAGTCCATCTTCCGCAACTACACTGGCACCACCCCCTACCTTTTCCTCCGCTACATCGATGACTGTATCGGCGCTGCCTCGTGCTCCCACGAGGAGGTTGAACAATTCATCCACTTTACCAACACCTTCCACCCAGACCTCAAATTCACCTGGACCGTCTCAGACTCCTCCCTCCCCTTCCTAGACCTTTCCATTTCTATCTCGGGCGACCGAATCAACACGGACATCTACTATAAACCGACTGACTCCCACAGCTACCTAGACTACACCTCCTCCCACCCTGCCCCCTGTAAAATCGCCATCCCATATTCCCAATTCCTTCGTCTCCGCCGCATCTGCTCCCAGGAGGACCAGTTCCAATACCGTACAGCCCAGATGGCCTCCTTCTTCAAGGACCGCAGATTCCCCCCAGACGTGATCGACGATGCTCTCCACCGCATCTCCTCCACTTCCCACTCCTCCGCCCTTGAGCCCCACCTGTCCAATCGCCACCAGGACAGAACCCCTGTAATCTCCTAACATCCTCATCACATTTCACCCTGCCACCCAGTTTTGTATCATCAGCAAATTTGCTAATGTTATTGCTGATACCATTTTCTATATCATTAACATATATTGTAAAAAGCTGCGGTCCCAGCACGGATCCCTGTGGTACCCCACTGGTCACTGCCTGCCATTCCGAAATGGAGCCGTTTATCACTACCCTTTGTTTCCTATCAGCCAAACAATTTTCAATCCAATCTAGTACTTTGCCCCCATTACCATGCACCCTAAGTTTACCCACTAACCTCCTATGTAGGAATTTATCAAAAGCTTTCTGAAAGTCCAGGTACACTACATCTACTGGATCTCCCTCATCCATCTTCAGAGTTACATCCTCAAAAAATTCAAGAAGATTAGTCAAGCATGATTTCCCCTTCATAAATCCATGCTGACTCTGTCCTATCCTGTTACTACTATCCAGATATGCCATAATTTCATCCTTTATAATTCACTCCAGCATCTTTCCCACCACTGAGGTCAGACTAACTGGTCTATAATTTCCTGCTTTCTCTCTCCCACCTTTCTTAAAAAGTGGTATAACATTAGCCACCCTCCAATCCTCAGGAACCGACCCCAAATCTATCGAACTCTGGAAAATAATCACCAACGCATCCACGATTTCCCGAGCCACCTCCTTCAGTACCCTGAGATGTAGACCATCAGGCCCCGGAGACTTATCAACCTTCAGACCTAACAGTCTCTCCAACACCAAATCCTGGCAAATATAGATTCCCTTAAGTTCAGGTCCTTCAGCCACAGAGAGATTGCTTGTGTCTTCCCCAGTGAACACAGATCTGAAGTACCCATTTAATTCTTCCGCCATTTCTTTGTTCCCCGTAATATATTCCCCTGTTTCTGTCTTCAAGGGCCCAATTTTAGTCCTAACCATTTTTTTGCCTTGCACATACTTAAAAAAGCTTTTACTATCCTCCTTTGTATTATTGGCCAGTTTACCTTCGTACCTCATTTTTCCTCTGCGTATTTCCTTCTCAGTAATCCTCTGTTGTTCTTTAAAAGCTTCCCAGTCCTCTGTTTTCCCACTTATCTTTGTTATGTTATACTTTTCTCTTTTAACTTTATATGTTTCTTAACTTCCCTCGTCAGCCACGGCCGCCCATGCCTCCTCCTGGGATCTCTCTTCCTTTCAGGAATGAACTGATCCTGCAACTTCTGCATTATACACAGAAATATCCGCCATTGTTCCTCCACAGTCATCCCTGCTAAGGTATTGCACCATTGAACTTTGGCCAGCTCCTTCCTCATAGCTCTATAGTTCCCTTTATTCAACAGACGTACTGTCACTTCCGACTGTACCCTTTCCCTCTCAAATTGCAGATTGAAGCTTAATGTATTATGGTCACTACTTCCCAATGGCTCCTTCATTTCAAGATCTCTGACCAATTCTGGTTCGTTACACAATACTAGATCCAGGATTGCCTTCTCCCTGGTCGGCTCCAGCACCAGCTGCTCTAAGAATCCATCTCTGAGGCACTCCACAAAGTCTCCTTCTTGAGGTCCAATACCATCCTGATTCTCCCAGTCTACCTGCATGTTAAAATTCCCCATAACAACTGTAGTAACATCTTTACCACAGGCCAATTTCAGCTCCTGTGGTATTGGAGCTGAAACAGGGAGATAATGGACTTGAACGTGTGGTTGGGGAACTGGTGCAGGAAGCAAGGATTTAAGTTCTTGAATCACTGGGGTATATTTTGTGGTAAGCCATGATTCAACTTACATCCGACATCCAGACTACTGTTTGGGGGCCTGTAGATGACTCCCAAGAGGGTCTTTTTACCCTTAGTATTTCGCAGTTCTATCCACACTGACTCTACATCCCCGACTCTAGGTCCCTCCGCGCAAGGGACTGAATATCCTCCCTTACCAACAAGGCCACTCCACCCCCTCTGCCCGTCAGTCTGTCCTTACGATAGTACGTGTAGCCTTGAATATTCATTTCCACTTGAAGCCACGTCTCAGTTATTCCCACAATATTGTATCTGCCAATTTCCAAAACAGCCTCAAGCTCATCCATCTTATGTCTAATGCTTCATGCGTTCATATACAGTATTTTTAATTTGTTACTGCTCTCACCCGTCCCATCAACCCCTATTTCACTCAACCTTGCAGCATGATCCCTTTCCGAGTGTTCTGCCTCATTGATACAGTTGTCTTTCTTGACTTCTCTTGTTTTAACTTTCCCTTCAATTTTCTTTTTATACATCCAGTTTGTCCCCTCCCTCCCGCTACTTAGTTTAAATGTAACGGTGTTGCAGTAGAAAACCTGCCTGCCAGAATGCTGGTCCCTAACCTATTAAGGGTGCAAACAGTCTCTCTTGTAGAATTTATGCCTACCACAGAATAAACTCCAATGATTCAAGAACTTAAATACTTGTTTCCTGCACAAGTTCCCCAACCACACGTTCAAGTCCATTATCTCCCTGTTTCTGGCCTCACCAGCCCGAGGAACTGGAAGCAAATCGGAGATAACCACCTTGGACGTTCTGCTTTTCAGCCTTCTTCCTAGTTCTCCGAAGTCCCGCTGTAGTATGTTCCTCCTCTTCTTCCCGACATCATTTGTGCCAACATGTACCACCACCTCTGGCTCCTCACCCTCGTCCTTGAGGATTTCCTGCACTCTGTCCGCTTTGTCTTTTACCCTGGCTCTAGGAAGGCAACACACCATCCTTAAATCCCTTCTGCTGCCACAAAAACCCCGGTCAGTTCCTCTCACAATGGAGTCCCCTATTACCACGGCTCTGTGCGATGTCCGACTCTTCCGCTCTGCCTCTGCGCCAACTTTTGAATGACAGACCTGGCCGCCTTGCAAATTGGCAGTGTCATCAGTCTCTACTGTTTCCAAAAGCTTCAACTTGTTCCTGACAGGTATCTCTCCCAGGGTCTCTTGCACTTGTCTCCTCTCTGCCTTCCTCATCTTCCCTCTCTTCTGCTCTCTTCTGGCATGATTGGTGTAATAACCTCGCTGAATGTCTTGTCCAGAAAGATCTCGTTCTCTCGGATGAGCCTAAGGTCCTTGAGTTCTTTCATCAGCGCTGCAATATGCTCGGTCAATATCTGAATGTGCACACACTTTCCACAAATATACGAGCCAGACACACCAGAGTCGTTGACCTCCCACATCAAGCACGTAGCGCACTGAACCAGCTGGGCAGTCATGTCTTCACCCTCTTCAACTGTGGCGTAATCACTTCACTCAACCTCCTTGTCAAAGATTCCTGAGCTGAAGCCTCAATCTTCGATCCAAACTTCCTTCAACACTCTTTTTGTGGTAAGTCTGTGGACTCTTAATTTAGGTTAGAGGAGGAGGGAGGGAGGGAGACCCTACTTTGTAGGACCTGGGGTTTAGAACACACTCACTCTAATAGCAATCACTTACCTTCCCGACCGGCTTTGCGCTCCGCCTGAACTTCCGCCCAGCTCCCGCCGCTCTCTGCTGCGAAAAGACCGTTGGCGTCGAGGTAAGTTCCTTATATAGCAATCACTTATAAAGTCATGAAATAGCTTTAGCAAGCAGAATTAAGGAGAATCCCAAAGCATTTTATTCTTATATAAGAAGCAAGTGGGTAACTCGAGAAAGGATTGGTCCACTTAAGAATAATGAAGGAAGGCTGTGTGTCGAACCTGAGAGAATGGGTGAGATTCTGAATGATTATTTTGCATTAGTGTTCACTGAGGAGATGAACATGATGAATCTTGAGATTAGAGATAGAAGTTTGTTTAGTCTGAATCATGTTGACATAAGTAGGGAAGATGTGTTGGATAGGCTAGATGTTGTTAAGGTGGACAGATCCCCAGGACCAGATGGGATCAATCCCAGGTTACTGAGGGAGGCGAGAAAGGAAAGAGCTGGGGCCCTGACAGATATCTTTGTGGCGTCCTTAAATACAGGTGAGGTGCCGGAGGACTGGAAGGTTGCTCATGTCGTCCCTCTGTACAAGAAGGTAGTAAGGACATTCTGGGTAACTACAGACCAGTGACCCTGACGTTGGTGCAGGGGAGATCGTGCCTTACCAACTTAATAGAGTTCTTCGAGGAAGTGACCAAGTTGATAGATGAAGGAAGGGCTGTTGATGTCATATACACGGATTTTAGTAAGGCAGTTGATAAGGTTCCCCATGGTAGACTAATGGAGAAAGTGAAGTCACATGGTGCGCAGAGTGTTCTAGCTAGGTGGATAAAGAACTGGTTGAGCAACAGGGGACAGAGATAAGTAGTTGAAGGGAGTTTCTTGAAATGGAGTAAGATGACCAGTGGTGTTCCACAGGGGTCAGTGCTGGGGCCACTGTTGTTTGTGATATAGATAAATGATCTGAAAGAGGGCACTGTTGGTATGATCAGCAAGTTTGCAGATGACACGAAGATTGGTGGAGTAGCAGAAAGAATAAGGGACTGTCAGAGAATACAGGAGGATATAGATAGACTGGAGAGTTGGGCGGAAAAGTGGAAGATGGATTTCAATCCAGACAAATGTGAGGTGATGCATTTAGCAAGACTAATTCTAGAGCGAATTATACAATGAATGGAAGAGCCTTGGGAAAAGTTGATGACAGAGAGATCTGGGAGTGCAGGTCCATTGTACCCTGAAGGTTGCTGCACAGGTGGATAGAGTGGCCAAGAAGTCATATAGTATGCTTGCCTTCATCGGACGGGGTATTGAGTATAAGAGCTGGCAAGTCATGTTGAAATTGTACAAGACATTGGTTCAGCCACATTTAGAATACTGTGTACAGTTCTGGTCGCCACATTACCAACAGGATGTGGATGCTTTGGAGAGGGTGCAGAGAAGGTTTACGAGGATGTTGCCAGGTATGGAAGGTGCTAGCTATGAAGAAAGGTTGAGTAGGTTAGGTTGGTTTTCATTAGAAAAAATGAGATTGAGGGGGGACCTGTTGAGGTTTGCAAAATCATGAAGGGTATAGAGAGGGTGGATAGAGACAAGCTTTTTCCCAGGGTGAAGGATTCAATAGTGAGAGTCACGCTTTCAAGGTGAGAGGTGGAAAGTTTAAGGGGGATACATGCGGCAAGTACTTCACACAGAGGGTGGTGGGCCAGCAGGAGTGGTAGAGGCAGGCACGATAGATTCATTTAAGATGCGTCCGGACAAATGCATGAGTAGGTGGGGAGCAGAGGGATACAGATGCTTAGGAATTAGCAACAGGTTTAGACAGTAGATTTGGATCGGCTCAAGCTTGGAGGGCCGAAGGGCATGTTCCTGGGCTGCAAATTTCCTTTGTTCTTTGTTCTTTGTATTAACACTGTAGAGGTAGACTATGCTGGCACAGATCTCAGTGCGGGCTGTCCTGCAGCAACATCAGGAGGAAGCTTGTGCTGAACCATGGAGCCACACACTGAGTGGATTGTGACATCGCTGAGTACAGAAGAAACGATTGAACCTGCCAACTGAAATTTTTGAAGGATGGCAATTTATTTTTCACCTGGGCCCCCAAAAAGCCCAGGTTTTTGGCAAAATATGCAAAGATTTCACAATGCCAACAAATTCAACTGAAATTCAGAAATGCACCATCACCAAGGGTTTTTGTCCTTTAAACATGGCGCTGCATTGGGATCAGATCATGCGCACTTCCTGGCACCAGGGTTGCCCTGGCACATGATCTGGCTGCAATCCCATGTCAACCATATTCATGTGCTATGTGAGATTTGTCACTCCTTCTGGTGGACTCAGCAACAGCACGATTCAATCCAGCCCAAACTTCTGGCAAGATGGCAGTCAGACGCTGCAGCATGAACTCCTTTGCTCCACCTGTTCTTTTTCTCTCTTTTTCCTGCCACCTATCACCGGAGCCGGATTCTGGAGCAGTGGCAGCCATGGGGAACGGGTCCTGGAGCAGTGTAGACAACAAGTCCTGAAGCAGCATGTGCAGGCAGTCCGGGTGCAGCACCCCAGGGGCAGTGAGTCCCAGAACAACACAGACAGGGAGTCCCGGAACAACACGGACAGGGAGTCCTGGTATAACATGGACAGGGAGTCCCAGAACAACACGAACAGGGAGTCCTGGAACAACACGGACAGGGAGTCCCGGTACAACACGGGCAGTGAGTCCCGGTACAACACGGGCAGTGAGTCCCGGAATAACACCGGGGGCGGCATGGTGGCACAGTGGTCAGCACTGCTGCCTCACAGCACCAGAGACCCGGGTTCAATTCCCACCTCAGGCGACTGTCTGTGTGGAGTTTGCACATGCTCCTTGTGCCTGCATTGGTTTCCTCCAGGTGCTCCGGTTTCCTCCCACAGTCCAAAAATGTGCAGGTTAGGTGAATTGGCCACGCTAAATTGCCCCTAGTGTTAGGTGAAGGGGTAAATGTAGGGGAATGGGTCTGGGTGGGTTGCGGTTCGGTGTGGACTTGTTGGGCCGAAGGGCCTGTTTCCACCCTGTAAGTAATCTAAGCAGTGACGTTCTGGAACATCACAGGCAGCAAGTCCTGGTACAAGACAGACAGGGAGACCTGGTACAACACAGACAGGGAGTCCTGGTACAACACAGACAGGGAGTCCCGGAACAACACGGACAGGGAGTCCTGGTATAACATGGACAGGGAGTCCTGGTACAACATGGACAGGGAGTCCTGGTACAACACGGACATGGAGTCCCAGAATAACACGGACAGGGAGTCCCGGAACAACACGGACAGGGAGTCCCGGAACATCACAGACAGGGAGTCCTGGAACAACACGGACAGGGAGTCCCGGTACAACACGGACAGGGAGTCCCGGAACAACACGTACAGGGAGGCCCGGTACAACACGGACAGGGAGTCCTGGAACAACACGGACAGGGAGTCCCGGTACAATACGGACAGGGAGTCCCGGTACAACACGGACAGGGATTCATGGAACAACACGGGCAGGGAGTCCTGGTATAACATGGACAGGGAGTCCTGGTACAACACGGGCAGGGAGTCCCGGAACAACACGGACAGGGAGTCCTGGTATAACATGGACAGGGAGTCCTGGTACAACATGGACAGGGAGTCCTGGTACAACACGGACATGGAGTCCCAGAATAACACGGACAGGGAGTCCCGGTAAAATACGGACAGGGAGTCCCGGTACAACACGGACAGGGATTCATGGAACAACACGGGCAGGGAGTCCTGGTATAACATGGACAGGGAGTCCTGGTACAACATGGACAGGGAGTCCTGGTACAACACGGACATGGAGTCCCAGAATAACACGGACAGGGAGTCCCGGAACAACACGGACAGGGAGTCCCGGAACATCACAGACAGGGAGTCCTGGAACAACACGGACAGGGAGTCCCAGAACAACATTGACAGGGAGTCCTGGTATAACATGGACAGGGAGTCCTGGTACAACACGGACAGGGAGTCCCTGTACAACACGGACAGGGATTCATGGAACAACACGGGCAGGGAGTCCTGGTATAACATGGACAGGGAGTCCTGGTACAACACGGGCAGGGAGCCCTGGAACAACACGGACAGGGAGTCCCTGTACAACACGGACAGGGATTCCCGGAACAACACGGACAGGGAGTCCCTGTACAACACGGACAGGGATTCCCGGTACAACACGGACAGGGAGTCCCGAACAACACGGGCAGGGAGTCCTGGAACACCACGTACAGGGAGTCCCGGTACAAAGCGGACAGGGAGTCCTGGAACAACACGGACAGGGAGTCCTGATACAACACGGATAGGGAGTCCCGGTACCACATGGACAGGGAGTCCCGGACAACACCGGGCAGGGAGTCCTGGAACAACACGGACTGGGAGTCCTGGAACCACACCGGACATGGAGTCCCGGTACAACACGGACAGGGAGTCCCGGAACAACACGTACAGGGAGTCCCGGTACAACACGGGCAGGGAGTCCTGGAACAACACGGACAGGGAGTCCCGAACAACACGGGCAGGGAGTCCTGGAACACCACGTACAGGGAGTCCCGGTACAAAGCGGACAGGGAGTCCTGGAACAACACGGACAGGGAGTCCTGATACAACACGGATAGGGAGTCCCGGTACCACATGGACAGGGAGTCCCGGACAACACCGGGCAGGGAGTCCTGGAACAACACGGACTGGGAGTCCTGGAACCACACCGGACATGGAGTCCCGGTACAACACGGACAGGGAGTCCCGGAACAACACGTACAGGGAGTCCCGGTACAACACGGGCAGGGAGTCCTGGAACAACACGGACAGGGAGTCCCGGTACAATACGGACAGGGAGTCCCAGAATAACACGGACAGGGAGTCCCGGAACAACACGGACAGGGAGTCCCGGTACATCATGGACAGGGAGTCCTGGAACAACACGGACAGGGAGTCCCGGTACAACACGGACAGGGAGTCCCGGAACAACACGTACAGGGAGTCCTGGTACAACACGGACAGGGAGTCCTGGAACAACACGGACAGGGAGTCCTGGTACAATACGGACAGGGAGTCCCTGTACAACACGGACAGGGATTCATGGAACAACACGGGCAGGGAGTCCTGGTATAACATGGACAGGGAGTCCTGGTACAACACGGGCAGGGAGTCCTGGAACAACACGGACAGGGAGTCCCTGTACAACACGGACAGGGATTCCCGGTACAACACGGACAGGGAGTCCCGAACAACACGAACTGGGAGTCCTGGAACCACACCGGACATGGAGTCCTGGTACAACACGGGCAGGGAGTCCCGGTACAACACGTACAGGGAGTCCCGGTACAAAACGGACAGGGAGTCCTGGAACAACATGGACAGGGAGTCCCGGAACAACATGGACAGGGAGTCCTGATACAACACGGATAGGGAGACCCGGTACCACATGGACAGGGAGTCCCGAACAACACCGGGCAGGGAGTCCTGGAACAACACGAACTGGGAGTCCTGGAACCACACCGGACATGGAGTCCTGGTACAACACGGGCAGGGAGTCCCAGACAACACTGGGCAGGGAGTCCCGGTACATCACGGACAGGGAGTCCTGGAACAACATGGACAGGGAGTCCCGGTACAACACGGACAGGGAGTCCCGGAACAACACGTACAGGGAGTCCCGGTACAACACGGACAGGGAGTCCTGGAACAACACGGACAGCGAGTCCCGGTACAATATGGACAGGGAGTCCCGGAACATCCCGGACACGGAGTCCTGGAACAACACGGACAGGGAGTCCCGGTACAACACGGACAGGGAGTCCCGGAACAACACGGACAGGGAGTCCCGGTACAACACGGACAGGGAGTCCCGATACAATACGGACAGGGAGTCCCGGTACAATACGGACAGGGAGTCCCAGAACAACATGGACAGGGAGCCCTTGTATAACATGGACAGGGAGTCCTGGTACAACACGGACAGGGAGTCCATGTACAACACGGACAGGGATTCATGGAACAACACGGGCAGGGAGTCCTGGTACAACACGGACAGGGATTCCCGGAACAAATAGGACAGGGAGTCCTGGTACAACACGGATAGGGAGTCCCTGTACCACATGGACAAGGAGTCCCGGACAACACCGGGCAGGGAGTCCTGGAACAACACGGACTGGGAGTCCTGGAACCACACCGGACATGGAGTCCTGGTACAACACGGGCAGGGAGTCCCGGACAACACTGGGCAGGGAGTCCCGGTACAACATGGGCAGAGAGTCCTGGAACAACACGGACAGGGAGTCCCGGTACAACATGGACGGGGAGTCCCGGTACAACACGCACATGGAGTCCCAGAATAACACGGACAGGGAGTGCCGGAACAACACGGACAGGGTGTCCCGGAACATCACGGACAGGGAGTCCTGGAACAACACGGACAGGGAGTCCCGGTACAACACGGACAGGGAGTCCCGGAACAACACGTACAGGGAGTCCCGGTACAACACGGACAGGGAGTCCTGGAACAACACGGACAGGGAGTCCCGGTACAATACGGACAGGGAGTCACAGAATAACACGGACAGGGAGTCCCGGAACAACACGGACAGGGAGTCCCGGTACAACACGGACAGGGAGTCCCAGAACAACACGTACAGGGAGTCCCGGAACAACACGGACAGGGAGTCGTGGAACAACACGGACAGGGAGTCCCGGTACAATACGGACAGGGAGTCCCTGTACAATACGGACAGGGAGTCCCAGAACAACATGGACAGGGAGTCCTGGTATAACATGGACAGGGAGTCCTGGTACAACACGGGCAGGGAGTCCTGGAACAACACGGACAGGGAGTCCCTGTACAACACGGACAGGGATTCCCGGTACAACACGGACAGGGAGTCCCGAACAACACGGACAGGGAGTCCTGGAACACCACGTACAGGGAGTCCCGGTACAAAACGGACAGGGAGTCCTGGAACAACACGGACAGGGAGTCCCGGAACAACACGGACAGGGAGTCCTGATACAACACGGACATGGAGTCCCGGTACCACATGGACAGGGAGTCCCGAACAACACCGGGCAGGGACTCCTGGAACAACACGAACTGGGAGTCCTGGAACCACACCGGACATGGAGTCCTGGTACAACACGGGCAGGGAGTCCCGGACAACACTGGGCAGGGAGTCCCGGTACATCACGGACAGGGAGTCCTGGAACAACACGGACAGGGAGTCCCGGTACAACACGGACAGGGAGTCCCGGAACAACACGTACAGGGAGTCCCGGTACAACACGGACAGGGAGTCCTGGAACAACACGGACAGGGAGTCCCGGTACAATACGGACAGGGAGTCCCGGTACAACACGGACAGGGAGTCCCAGAATAACACGGACAGGGAGTCCCGGAACAACACGGACAGGGAGTCCCGGAACATCACGGACACGGAGTCCTGGAACAACACAGACAGGGAGTCCCGGTACAACACGGACAGGGAGTCCCGGAACAACACATACAGGGAGTCCCGGTACAACACGGACAGGGAGTCCCGATACAATACGGACAGGGAGTCCCGGTACAATACGGACAGGGAGTCCCAGAACAACATGGACAGGGAGCCCTTGTATAACATGGACAGGGAGTCCTGGTACAACACGGACAGGGAGTCCATGTACAACACGGACAGGGATTCATGGAACAACACGGGCAGGGAGTCCTGGTACAACACGGACAGGGATTCCCGGAACAACACGGACAGGGAGTCCTGGTACAACACGGATACGGAGTCCCTGTACCACATGGACAAGGAGTCCCGGACAACACCGGGCAGGGAGTCCTGGAACAACACGGACTGGGAGTCCTGGAACCACACCGGACATGGAGTCCTGGTACAACACGGGCAGGGAGTCCCGGACAACACTGGGCAGGGAGTCCCGGTACAACATGGGCAGAGAGTCCTGGAACAACACGGACAGGGAGTCCCGGTACAACATGGACGGGGAGTCCCGGTACAACACGCACATGGAGTCCCGGAACAACACGGACAGGGAGTGCCGGAACAACACGGACAGGGTGTCCCGGAACATCACGGACAGGGAGTCCTGGAACAACACGGACAGGGAGTCCCGGTACAACACGGACAGGGAGTCCCGGAACAACACGTACAGGGAGTCCCGGTACAACACGGACAGGGAGTACTGGAACAACACGGACAGGGAGTCCCGGTACAATACGGACAGGGAGTCCCGGTACAATACGGACAGGGAGTCCCAGAATAACACGGACAGGGAGTCCCGGAACAACACGTACAGGGAGTCCCGGTACAACACGTACAGGGAGTCCCGGTACAACACGGACAGGGAGTCCTGGAACAACACGGACAGCGAGTCCCGGTACAATATGGACAGGGAGTCCCGGAACATCCCGGACACGGAGTCCTGGAACAACACGGACAGGGAGTCCCGGTACAACACGGACAGGGAGTCCCGGAACAACACGTACAGGGAGTCCCGGTACAACACGGACAGGGAGTCCCGATACAATACGGACAGGGAGTCCCGGTACAATACGGACAGGGAGTCCCAGAACAACATGGACAGGGAGCCCTTGTATAACATGGACAGGGAGTCCTGGTACAACACGGACAGGGAGTCCATGTACAACACGGACAGGGATTCATGGAACAACACGGGCAGGGAGTCCTGGTACAACACGGACAGGGATTCCCGGAACAACACGGACAGGGAGTCCTGGTACAACACGGATAGGGAGTCCCTGTACCACATGGACAAGGAGTCCCGGACAACACCGGGCAGGGAGTCCTGGAACAACACGGACTGGGAGTCCTGGAACCACACCGGACATGGAGTCCTGGTACAACACGGGCAGGGAGTCCCGGACAACACTGGGCAGGGAGTCCCGGTACAACATGGGCAGAGAGTCCTGGAACAACACGGACAGGGAGTCCCGGTACAACATGGACGGGGAGTCCCGGTACAACACGCACATGGAGTCCCAGAATAACACGGACAGGGAGTGCCGGAACAACACGGACAGGGTGTCCCGGAACATCACGGACAGGGAGTCCTGGAACAACACGGACAGGGAGTCCCGGTACAACACGGACAGGGAGTCCCGGAACAACACGTACAGGGAGTCCCGGTACAACACGGACAGGGAGTCCTGGAACAACACGGACAGGGAGTCCCGGTACAATACGGACAGGGAGTCCCAGAATAACACGGACAGGGAGTCCCGGAACAACACGGACAGGGAGTCCCGGTACAACACGGACAGGGAGTCCCAGAACAACACGTACAGGGAGTCCCGGAACAACACGGACAGGGAGTCGTGGAACAACACGGACAGGGAGTCCCGGTACAATACGGACAGGGAGTCCCAGAACAACATGGACAGGGAGTCCTGGTATAACATGGACAGGGAGTCCTGGTACAACACGGGCAGGGAGTCCTGGAACAACACGGACAGGGAGTCCCTGTACAACACGGACAGGGATTCCCGGTACAACACGGACAGGGAGTCCCGAACAACACGGACAGGGAGTCCTGGAACACCACGTACAGGGAGTCCCGGTACAAAACGGACAGGGAGTCCTGGAACAACACGGACAGGGAGTCCCGGAACAACACGGACAGGGAGTCCTGATACAACACGGACATGGAGTCCCGGTACCACATGGACAGGGAGTCCCGAACAACACCGGGCAGGGACTCCTGGAACAACACGAACTGGGAGTCCTGGAACCACACCGGACATGGAGTCCTGGTACAACACGGGCAGGGAGTCCCGGACAACACTGGGCAGGGAGTCCCGGTACATCACGGACAGGGAGTCCTGGAACAACACGGACAGGGAGTCCCGGTACAACACGGACAGGGAGTCCCGGAACAACACGTACAGGGAGTCCCGGTACAACACGGACAGGGAGTCCTGGAACAACACGGACAGGGAGTCCCGGTACAATACGGACAGGGAGTCCCGGTACAACACGGACAGGGAGTCCCAGAATAACACGGACAGGGAGTCCCGGAACAACACAGACAGGGAGTCCCGGAACATCACGGACACGGAGTCCTGGAACAACACAGACAGGGAGTCCCGGTACAACACGGACAGGGAGTCCCGATACAATACGGACAGGGAGTCCCGGTACAATACGGACAGGGAGTCCCAGAACAACATGGACAGGGAGCCCTTGTATAACATGGACAGGGAGTCCTGGTACAACACGGACAGGGAGTCCATGTACAACACGGACAGGGATTCATGGAACAACACGGGCAGGGAGTCCTGGTACAACACGGACAGGGATTCCCGGAACAACACGGACAGGGAGTCCTGGTACAACACGGATAGGGAGTCCCTGTACCACATGGACAAGGAGTCCCGGACAACACCGGGCAGGGAGTCCTGGAACAACACGGACTGGGAGTCCTGGAACCACACCGGACATGGAGTCCTGGTACAACACGGGCAGGGAGTCCCGGACAACACTGGGCAGGGAGTCCCGGTACAACATGGGCAGAGAGTCCTGGAACAACACGGACAGGGAGTCCCGGTACAACATGGACGGGGAGTCCCGGTACAACACGCACATGGAGTCCCGGAACAACACGGACAGGGAGTGCCGGAACAACACGGACAGGGTGTCCCGGAACATCACGGACAGGGAGTCCTGGAACAACACGGACAGGGAGTCCCGGTACAACACGGACAGGGAGTCCCGGAACAACACGTACAGGGAGTCCCGGTACAACACGGACAGGGAGTACTGGAACAACACGGACAGGGAGTCCCGGTACAATACGGACAGGGAGTCCCGGTACAATACGGACAGGGAGTCCCGGAACAACACGTACAGGGAGTCCCGGTACAACACGGACAGGGAGTCCTGGAACAACACGGACAGGGAGTCCCGGTACAATACGGACAGAGAGTCCCTGTACAATACGGACAGGGAGTCCCAGAACAACATGGACAGGGAGTCCTGGTATAACATGGACAGAGAGTCCTGGTACAACACGGACAGGGAGTCCCTGTACAACACGGACAGGGATTCATGGAACAACACGGGCAGGGAGTCCTGGTATAACATGGACAGGGAGTCCTGGTACAACACGGGCAGGGAGTCCTGGAACAACACGGACAGGGAGTCCCTGTACAACACGGACAGGGAGTCCCTGTACAACACGGACAGGGATTCCCGGTACAACACGTACAGGGAGTCCCGGTACAAAACGGACAGGGAGTCCTGGAACAACACGGACAGGGAGTCCCGGAACAACACGGACAGGGAGTCCCAGTACAACACGGATAGGGAGTCCCGGTACCACATGGACAGGGAGTCCCGGACAACACCGGGCAGGGAGTCCTGGAACAACACGGACTGGGTGTCCTGGAACCACACCGGACATGGAGTCCTGGTACAACACGGGCAGGGGTCCCGGACAACACTGGGCAGGGAGTCCCGGTACAGCACGGGCAGAGAGTCCTGGAACAACACGGACAGGGAGTCCCGGTACAACACGGACAGGGAGTCCCGGTACAACACGGACAGGGAGACCCGGTACAAGATGGACAGAGTGTCTTGGAACAACACGGACAGGGAGTCCCTGTACAACACGGACAGGGAGTCCCGGTACAACATGGACAGGGAGTTCCGGAAAAACACGGACAGTGAGTCCTGGAACAACACCGGGCAGGGAGTCCTGGAACAACACGGACATGGAGTCCCGGAACATCACGGACAGTGAGTCCCGGAACAACACCGGGGGTGGCATGGTGGCACAGTGGTCAGCACTGCTGCCTCACAGCACCAGAGACCTGGGTTCAATTCCCGCCTCAGGCGACTGTCTGTGTGGAGTTTGCACATGCTCCTTGTGCCTGCATTGGTTTCCTCCAGGTGCTCCGGTTTCCTCCCACAGTCCAAAAATGTGCAGGTTAGGTGAATTGGCCACGCTAAATTGCCCCTAGTGTTAGGTGAAGGGGTAAATGTAGGGGAATGGATCTGGGTGGGTTGCAGTTCGGTGTGGACTTGTTGGGCCGAAGGGCCTGTTTCCACCCTGTAAGTAATCTAAGCAGTGACGTTCTGGAGCATCACAGGCAGCAAGTCCTGGTACAACACAGACAGGGAGACCTGGTACAACACAGGCAGTGAGTCCCAGAGCAGCAGCAGTGCATGGACAGTGGATCCCAGAGCAGAGTGCGCGGGCAGCGAGTCCCAGAGCAGCAGAGCGCGGGCTGCGAGTCCCAGGGCAGCAGCGCGGGCAGCAGTGCGTGGGCAACAAGTCCTGGGCCTGGCCTGGTGCAGGGGAAGTAGTCCTGGAACTTACCCTGGAGCAGCTGAGCAGTGGTATGGAGCCAAGCAGGTACAGCTGTTAGACTGCAGTATGGCAGGGGCAGTCAGACTACTTGCAGAAGCCCTGTGTTGAGCTGCTACAATGTAATGCTTATTTCAATTTTTACCTGACTGCAATGTCAATCCTTTAACAATGGCTTATTTCTAACTTAATTTTTAAACTGTGTAAAGCAATGCAACTACTTTTTATTCCTCTTTTGTATCTTAAATTGTCACCATAAATGGTAGACATTGTAAAAGCTTTTGACTGTACTTCTGTAGTGGAGCGCATGCGACAATAAGGATATTTACTATTACCTGTTTTTCAGTCTTGTACTTCCACCTACTTTTCATTTTACTGAGTCCAACAAAAATTTAAATAATAATTTTCCACATAATGCAGCGAAGTGAATAAATCCCACTCCTGTTTGAGATTTCATTGTCATATTTTAATTCAAATGGAAGGCTTTGAGGAAACAATTTACAGTGAGAGATAACCAAATTAGGGTTCATCCAGTCGTAATCATACAATTGTAAAAACTCCCAGGATCAATGGTTTAATCTGATATTAATTTGAATTGTCTCTCACTGACAGACTTGGTGCCTCCTTCAAAGCACTTCATCATCAAAGTATTATCAGCACTCAGCATGTTAAGTGAAAGGATCCCCCCAAAAGTTTAGAGAAACATGTGTTAAAGTTAACCATAATTATTTCTAAGTGCTTTTCAAAAGAATGGCCCCAATGGGATGATTGTGGTTTTAAGGAAAATGCCATTGCAGAAGTTATTCCTTTAAAATCACATGGAAAACAGACACACAAAGAATCATTCCAAGCCTCAACATAGTCCAGAGAGGATTTTCCCATTCTGCTGTCATGATTTGATATAAAAATTGGCACGTCAGCATGTTGAGAGGAAATTGCTGCTTTGTAACTTGTTAGATGCCAACAAGATGTATATTAATTCAACTTGATTCTTTCCACACGATGGGCTGGGTTAAATGGAGGTGAAAGGGGGTCTAAGTCCACTGGCTAGGAAACTGGCAGGAGCCCAACATTGTCTTTAGTATTTCTTCACAAGGTGCAGGTGTTGCTGGTGACTTCTTTCTCAATCCTAAGTGCCCTTGAAAAGTGAACTACTTTCTTGAATTACTGCTGCCCATGTTGTGTGGGTACTCCCATGGAGGTAAAGGAGAGGGAATTGCAGGATTGTGACCCAATAGCAGTGAGGAAGCAACGGTATAGTTCTGCGTTAGAATGGTGTGTCACTTGATTGGGGGGGGTGGGCCTGCAAATGGTGGTGTTCATATGTTGCTGCTGCTCATGTCCTTCTTGGTGGTAGAGTTCATAGATTTGGAAGGTGCTGACCAAGAGGCATGGGTGGGTTGCTGCAGTGCACCTTGTAGATGGTACACAGCGCTGTCACCGTCTGCTGGGGATGAAGGAAGTAAATGTTGAAGATGGCGGATGAGGTGCCAGTCAAGTGGGCTGCTATCCTGGATGGTGCTGAGTATGGTTAAACTGTACTCATGCAAACAAAAAAAAAATCACAGCATTATTAAGGTGCAGAAGAAGGCCATTCAACCCCTCATGCCAGCACCGGCTCGTTACCTAGTGCCAGTCTTCAGTTTCCCCCAAATCCTTGCGCACTATTTCTATCCAAATAATCATCCAATGCCCTCTTGAATTCCTTAATTGAACTTGCCTCCATCACACTTCTGTGCATTTCATATCCTAACTGCAGTTTTCTCACATCACTCGTTACTTTTACACATCAGTTTCAAATCTATGCCCTCTAATTCTTGCTCCTTTTACCAGAAGGACCTGCTTCTCCCTGTCAACTCTACCCAGCTCACTCAGGGTTTTGAAAACCTCTTTCAAAACTCCAATCGGTTTTCTTCTCTCCTGGAAGCATGGTCCCAACTTCTCTGATCTATGCTCATTCCTGAAGTTTCTCATTTCTGGACTCATCCTTGTGAAGTCGCTTTTGCAAGTAGAGAGTATTCCTCCTGAATTGTGCCACGTAGATGATGGACAGTCTTTGGGGAGTAAAGGGGTGAATTGTCTCCGACCTGCCCTTTCAACCGTTGTGTTTAATGGCTGGTTCAGTTCCATATCTGATTAATAATAACTCCCTGGCTTTTATGGGAGCCTTGCCAAACGTTACTGCCACTGAAGGACATATCAGATCATCTAAAGGTCTTGTCTCGTGGACCCTAGGGATGGCATCCCACCTACTAACCAGAAACCAGCAGCTCAATGAAATGGCAGGGTCACCAGGGAAGGTGACTGCTTTTGGTAAAACACCACTGTATGGTTAAAAAACAAAAGAACTGTAAATGCTGTAAATCAGAAACAAAAACAGAAGTTGCTGGAAAAGCTCAGCAGGTCTGGCAGCATCTGTGAAGAGAAGTCAGCGTTAATGTTTTGGGTCCAGTGACCCATCCTCAGAACTCAGGAAGAGTCACCGCATGCGAAATGTTAACTTGGATTTTTCTTCATAGACCTGCTGAGCTTTTCCAGCAACTTCTGTTTTTGTACCATTGTACTGCTGTTGGTTCCTAGGCCACAGGTCCATCCACAGGTAAGTCAGGATCACAGAGTCAGATAATGTGGGAAGGGGATGATAGCAAGAGCAAGGAGCTGGCTTTCTCTTGACGTCCCACTTTCTGAGTAACAAACATCTTGATCAGAAATAGAAGAAAATTGAGAAAAAGGAAAGCAGATGTGAAAGCAAATAGCAGAATGGTATAAAAATCATAGGGTAATGATAATAGGGGATTTCAACATTCCCAACCTTGACAGGAGTCGTCATCGTGTGAAAGGTTCAGAGGGAGCAGAATTCTTAAAATGCCCCCAGGAGAGCTTTCTCAGCCAATAAACAGAGGTCCAGCAAGAGAAGGGGTGATCCATTATAGACAATGAAGCCGGGCAACTTTTCATTTTCACTCAGTGGGTGATGGGAATCTAGAACTCACTGCCTGTCAGGATGGTAAAGGCAGAAATTCTCATAACATTGAAGAAGTATTTTAATGTATGCTTGCACAGCCTAAGGGTACGGGCCAACAGCTAGAAAATAGTTTAGAGTAAGTAGATGGTTGTTTATAACCGGCAGACTCAATGGGCTTAAAGGCCTTTTCCTTTGCTGTGGTTCTCCATGACTCTATGGCAGGCATCATTGTATATTGAGGTAAAAACAATGACTGCAGATGCTGGAAACCAGATTCTGGATTAGTGGTGCTGGAAGAGCATAGCAGTTCAGGCAGCATCCAAGGAGCAGCGAAATCGACGTTTTGGGCAAAAGCCCTTCATCGGGAATAAAGGTTTCCCCGAAACGCGATTTCGCTGCTCCTTGGATGCTGCCTGAACTGCTGTGCTCTTCCAGCACCACTAATCCAGAATCATTGTATATTGTATTAGGGACTACACTACATTGGGAAGACAAGACCTCTACTTGCAGAGTGCTTCTGAGAACATCTCCGGGACACCCGCACCCAACTAACCCCACCACCCCGTGACTGAACACTTCAACTCCCCCTCCCACTCTGCCAAGGGCATGTAGGTCCTGGGCCTCCTCCATTGTCACTCCCTAACCAGCCAATGTCTGGAAGAAGAACTTCTCATCTTCCACCTTGCGACCCTTCAATCACATGGCATCAATGTGGATTCTCCAGTTTCCACACTTCCCTGTCCCCCAACTTATCCCAGTGCCAACCTTCCAACTTGGCACTGCCCTCATGACCGGTCCTACTTGTCCATCTTCCTTCCCACCTATCTGCTTCCAACCTATCACCATTACCCCTCTCCATTGTACTCTCAGCTACCTTCCCCTGAGCCCACAGGCCATCACCTCCCCAAACCCCTACCCCCACACCCCCATCCCATTTATCTCACCATCCCCTCAGCTCACAGCTTCATTCCTGATAAAGGGCTTAAGCCCGAAACGTCAATTCTCCTGCTCCTCAGATGCTGCCTGACCTGCTGCGCTTTTCAAGTACCACACGCTAATCTCCATCATCTGCAGTCCTCACTTTCTCCTTAGGGACTACCCTACCAATGTCTCCCTGCTCCTCTTGGGATACAGCAAGTAACCAAACACAGGTTTCCTCATTATACTCCCTTCATGATGACATACTTCCAGTTTAATATCAGTTTCAGTGCACCCTTAAGTATACATTAGTTACCATAATTCCCCAATTCATGGTTTTATCCCTGAAAGACCATCCTGGGCCTTTCTGACACAGATGTACCAGTATGGAGGCAGAATGGTGACAGTGTCTCTACCTTCCACCCTCCCACCTGATTATATACCATCCTACTATCACGTTCACCATGGGAGAGAGTATTAAATTTGCCCAATGTGTGCATTTATTTATTTTTTGACCATTTTCATTGTTTCTTGCTCGAAGTCTATACATGATTGACAAATGATGTAAGTGTAGTATATTAAATACCAAAGAAAACAATCTTCCATTTAGACATGTTTTGAAAACTCTTGGATTTGAAAGATAATTAATCATACATTTCTGAAGCAGAATTTTAGAAGTGGCCATATCAGAAAACTACTATTTATGCTCCTAACCTTAGTCCTTTCCTACCAATCCACTAGAGGTTAGGCAATCCAATATAACCCGCTGCTGAAGCTGAAAAGAGTTATAAAAATCCCTCTCCTTCAATCTTTTTCTCCCAATCTGTAATTCAGACTGTTGTCACAAATACCACTGGTGTTAACTTTAGCTCACTGGTTACTGCTTTCATATTTCAGGCCATAACTCGTAGATTAATATGGCTCTAGAGTCTTGAGCACAAAATCTCAGTACCGAGGGAGTGCTGCACAGTTAGAGGTGCAGTTTTTCAGGTGAGGTGTTAAATTGAGGCCCTTTTGACCCTTTTAGATGAATGTACAATCATATGGCACATTAAAAGAAGAGATATAAAGTTCTCTTGGCCAGCATTAGTCTACCCAACAATGTTTGTCTGGTTTTTTTATTTGTTACTCTCTGTTGTGGACAAATTCTTTTTCTCCTGCACTAAAATCATAAATGTACTTCATTATAGATGTTAGGATGCCTGTAAATCATGAATCGTGCTATGAACATGTGGGTTCTTTCTTTCCTCTCAAGTGACCATTTATCATGTGTGAAGTTACGCAATGTCAGTGTGTTACATACCCCAGGTGGCTAGAAAAGCTAGTCCACATCTAACCTGAATTGACAGGCAGTGCAAATACCTCCCAATGAGGATCCTTTACAGCAGTCAAGAATACTGAATATCAAGAATATGCTGATGTTTTAGTCCTACATTTCTTCTTCTTCCTCTTCTTTCATACAGTAGGAGCAAAAAGCACATCAAAATTCAAAGTTTCTACTACAACAATGTGAGTATCTTGTAGCTGCCTGTGAAGAATGTAATGATATTTCCAGAGCCTGATTGTCAAAGCTTTGCAATGCCATGATGGGGCTGCTTTCACTTTGTCAATTAAGGAGAAGGTGCCAGCCTCCATCATGGCTAGTTCCGAGGCAATAAGTGGTGATCCATTATTTACAAGAATGATTTGATCTTTCAGGTGAGATCATATTTTTGAAATCCATCACAGTTCTTCCAAGCATTAAATCATTAGTCATTAGAGTGAGCAAAGATGCCAGTGACTCAAAATAGCCTTTAAGCTTTGAGTTAGTTTGACGGTGAGTTGGTCACACTTGTCTTTGATGTACTGGCTGTATTCAGCATACGTGTGTGTCGGTAAGCTTGTGCAATGTTGGCAAGTACAAACAGCCAGGCTGGTGGTGTCATTAAGGTATGTACTGGTGGCAGTTGTCACAATAGTTCCATTTGACCAACAATGGATTTGATGTACAGACTTGAATGGCATGCTGTAGAGCAGTACATCACTATAGCTTATAGTTTGACCAAAGCTGCCTTTAGTGTAGGAGGAATCTATCTTCTATAAATGGCAATTAGGGTGTTCTCAGTTTGCATGACATCAGCAAATCCAAACTTATAAGATTGCACTGAACGCTGGTGTAAATAGTTAGTACTTAGGAGGCCAGGACAGAACCCTTGATATTCAATGGTCAATATCTGCTTGACAGACTGAGTGCCAGTGTACACATGGAAGCATGACTTGATATTATTCTGGATGGTGGTGAACATTAAAAGTTCTCTGTGTTTCCATTCTGTGTTATGTCACCATTCTTGATGAAGGGCTTTTGCTGGAAACGTCAATTTTGCTGCACTTTGGATGCTGCCTGAACTGCTGTGCTCTTCCAGCATCACTAATCCAGAATCTGGTTTCCAGCATCTGCAGTCATTGTTTTTACCTCAGTCATGTCACCATTGTCACGTCCACTGTCTAGAGTTGGTGCTGGGAACCAGCTATGATGCAGCTTGATAACTCAACTACATTCTCACAGCAGTTATGATCATGCTCGAAGCCCAGCTACATCTTAGAGCTGGCTGGTTTGATGGAGGGGCTAAGATAAGAATTAATTGCCTCTTCAGCAAACAGTGCAAAGTAAACAGATTGAGTGATAGTTGGATGTTTTACAAAAATTTTTCTCCTACATCAAAAGGACAATCATTTTAATGGGTGGCATGGTGGTTTAGTGGTTAGAGCTACTGTCTGACAGCACCAGGAAATCAGGTTCGATTCCAACCTTAGGCAACTGTCTATGTGGAGTTTGCAAATTCTCCCTGTGTCTGTGGGGATTTCCATCAGGTGTTCTGGTTTCCTCTCACCATCCAAAGATATGCCGGTTAAGTGGATTGGGATGCTAAATTGCCCATAATATATAGGGATGTGCAGGCTAGATGGATTAACCATGGGAAATGTAACTCGGGAGTAACTATGACTCTCTGGTGCCTGCTGGACACCATCACCACCGCATAGTTACAGCTGTGATTGGTTTTTCGAATTTTGATTTTCACAGTTCAGTCGTGCCTCCCCACTGGCCTCGCCGGTAACCTGGGTCAACTCTGACCGAGGGCCAAATGACTGTTAAAATTCGAGTGTTTTTGCCGTATGGTGAAAGCGACTGTTAAAAACATGAGTACGGTGAATCTGCCTCTGGTAGATCAGTCCGGTTGGGAAGCGTCCCGGATAA
This sequence comes from Hemiscyllium ocellatum, assembly GCF_020745735.1. Classification (NCBI taxonomy): domain Eukaryota; kingdom Metazoa; phylum Chordata; class Chondrichthyes; order Orectolobiformes; family Hemiscylliidae; genus Hemiscyllium; species Hemiscyllium ocellatum. The sequence goes on from NC_083409.1 coordinate 82,633,730, forward strand.
ACAACCTCCCCGCTGCCGCGGTTGTAACTACGCGCAGTGTTAAATCTAATAACTGTAGTTACAGAGACCCAAGACGATCCACCTCAACTTGGAGAGACGAGGGGACCGCGAAACCGGAGGCTTACCTTACTCCCAGCGAGGATCCAGGAGTGGCAGCCAGGATCACAGAACCCGAGGGACAGAAGGAAGCAGACGCAACAACCGTGTTGGAAAGTGCTGATAGGACCGCCAATCCTCCAGCGGAAGGAAGCATCACCTCAAAGACCTTCTACAACAAAGCTTTCCAAAAGACGAACAAGAGAACGGTATCTTCAACCCCGAAGAACATCAACCGGCAGGGGGAAGAGGACAACATCAACGTCCTGGAGAACAATACCGAAACTATCGCTTTTCCACCATCAGACGATAGGACGACAACTAATCCCGGGTCTATCGTGGTTCCACCATCACACGATAGAATGTCAATTAAAGAGGTCGTAATACACTACCCTGTCGATGGGCTGCTGTGCAAACCCTGCAACACACTCTTTCCGAACGTCAGTCTCTTCGCAAAACATCTAAAGCGCTCACATCAAACCAAGATCCTTCGGACCAAGTGTTCGCGATGTCAGAAGACGGGTGAATTTCACGCAATCGCTTGCCACTATCCCAAGTGCAAAGGTGCTACGCAGACCGTGATGGGCGAGTTTCAATGTGAAGCCTGTGAGGCCAACTTCACAACAAAAAGCGGTCTTGGACAGCACGAAAGACACATGCACCCGGAGCTGAGGAACATCAAGTGCATAGAGGCCGCCAAACCTACAACAAAGAGACGGAAAGGGGCGTGGACCGAGGAGGAAGAAATCCTCTTGGAACAACTGGAAATAAGCCTCGCTGGTGCCAAGTTCATCAATGTCGAGATCGCCAAAGTACTAACAACGAAGACCGCCAAGCAGATCTCTGACAAACGCAGGTTGCTTCAGAAGAAACGTCAAACCCAAATCGCAACCCCGACAACCCCGAAAACATCCGAAGAAAAGGAGCAAGAGCCCGTACAGGAAGAGGAAAATGGCTCGGCAACATCAGTAGATCAATAAATTCCATACAAGATTCCGGCTGCACTCCCTAAACACAGGGAGGTAGATGAACAGCTCAGACAAGCCGAAGAACTACTGAAGAAAGCCAAGGATCCACTCTGTATGGCTCAAGCTCGAGGGTTGGTAGACTGTATTACGGACCAACTAAACGGTGGACATAACGAAAAACACCCTCGCCAACGGCCAAGAGACATCAAAAAGAAGGCCGAAAAGAAGAATAACAACAACGGGGCGAAAAAACATTATGCCACCAAGAAAGCGGCGTATAAAGAGGCCCAAGATCTATATAGAACCAACAGGCGCCAGCTAGCCAGGAAGATAATGGGGGCACCTGATACATCGCAATGCTCCATCTCACGGGAAGAATTGGAAGCCAAGTTTCGTGAGAAACTATCAAAGCCAAACAACAAGGCAGACATTAAGAACTTTACGGGCTATGCTGGCCAAGTTGACAAAGAACTACTCCTGGGACCAATCGGCGAAGAGGAGGTAGACAAAGCCCGGAGTGGCATTGACAAACATATTGCACCAGGGCCAGATGGCATAAAACTGAAAGACCTAGAAGCCATCCAAGAGACTGACGCCTCCCGTATACCTCGACTCTTCACCCTTTGGCTTCATACAAGATCGATCCCAGAAAGTATGAAGAAGAGCCGGACAGTGCTAATCCCCAAATGCGAAGACCCAGGTCGGCTCAAGAATTTGGACAACTGGCGCCCCATCACAATCGGGCCAATGCTCCTCCGCCTATTTATGAAGATTATAGCAAAGAGGTTAAGCAAAGCGGTGAACATCAACTCGAGGCAGAAGGGTTTCCTGGCTTCCACACCCGGATGCAACGAAAACATCGCTATCCTCCAAAACATCATCAAGGGCTCTAAGAAGAACAAAAAGGAGCTGGCCGTTGTCTTCGTCAATTTGGCCAAAGCATTTGACTCAGTCGGCCACAAACTACTCATTGGTTCGCTGAGGAGAATGAAGACACCTGCTGCCTTCGTGGATCTGATCCATGACCTCTACACGAACAACACCACAGTGACTGAGGGTAAAGGCAAGCCCACGGAACAGATTAAGGTCGAGCGAGGCGTAAAGCAGGGCGATCCACTTTCACCTTTACTATTTAACATCGCGATAGACCCTCTGATTAGTACCCTGGAGCAGACAGGCCAGGGCATTACAATGCCGTATGGAAACAAGACGCTTAACTGTACACCATTGGCATTCGCGGATGACATTGCACTGCTGAGCAACTCTCACGCCGGGATGCAAGAGAACTTAAAGATCCTACAGTCTTATTGTGATAAGACAGGCCTGGACATTAATGTCAATAAAACCAAAGGCTTCCACTTCACATGCAAAAGGAAGATCTTCATGTACAACCATGCGGCAAAGTGGAGGATCAGAAACGAGACCATCAAATACATCCCACCAGGAGACACAGAGAGATACCTGGGCACCCGGATAGACCCATGGGCAGGCGTTAAAGAGAGCGAATGGGAGGATAAACTCAAAACCTGGGTTGAAGGCTTGCGGATGGCGCCGCTCAAACCAACACAGAGATTAGAACTTCTCAGAGTGCATGTCATTCCAAGACTATACTTCCACCTGATACTGACAGAGGCGTTTCAAAACACATTGGTGAAGCTGGATCAGATCATTCGGAATGCGGTGAAAGAATTCCTACACCTGCCACAACACGTTACAGATGGCTTGCTGTACTCGAAGAACAAAGATGGAGGTCTGGCAATACTGAAACTCGAGATTCAAATTCCATCCGCCATAATTAGAAAGCGTGAATCTCTTGAGCGCTCAACCGATCCAATCATTAGAGCCTCTTTCCAATTCAGGGAAGAGGACAACAAGGAAACCATCGCAGAATTTCGATCACTAAATGCACTTCGCGAAATTAAAGATTTCCTGGTTGAGAAAAAGATAACCGTGGGACATAGCACAGAAGACCTGGCAATGATGCTAGAGGTTGGACAGTTGTCAGAAAAGCAACGACAGCACTTACTAAAACCTCCCAACGAGTACGGAGCATGGCGAGAATGGGAATTCGAGAAGTGGTGTAAGATGGTATGCCAGGGCGATGGCATTAAATATTTCCAGGAAGACAAGATACCCAATTCCTGGCTTAAGCCGCATATAAACACCAGATCCAGGAACTTCATCTCCAGCCTGCTTCTCAGATCTAATCTGTACCCGACAAGAACGACCCTATCCAGGGGCAATCCTCAAGCGAACAAACGTTGTAGGCGATGCAACAGCCGACATGAAACACTGGCACACATATCGGGGCACTGTCTGTACGTCAAGAACAAGAGAATCAAAAGACACAACGTAGTCCTTGAACACTTAAGGAAACACGTTGGCAAATACGGGTGGACATCATACCTAGAGCCAAGGTTTGTGACCTCGGATGGCAATTTATGGAAGCCGGACATCATCTTCAAAAAGGATGACAGCTCCAAAGTGGCAGTAGTAGACGTCACAGTCCGGTTTGAAAACAATGACAAGTCATTAGAACAAGCGTGGACCGAAAAAAACCCAGAAGTACAAACATCTGAGTGAGGAAGTGGAGCGCCTCACAGGAGGTACCAAACCACAATTCTTTGGGTTCGTCATCGGCGCCAGAGGAAAATGGTTTGGGAAGAACGACTCCCTAATGAACTTTCTGGGCATAAAGAGGTTTAAGACCTTTGCCTCTAAGGTCTCACGTGAGACACTTTTCATGACTCTGGAACTTTTGCAAATATTTAACGATTATTAACGCATTATATTTATATTTATCTGAGAGGAAAAAAAAATTGGAGAGCACCTTTGACTCTCTTTACTTTATTTAAAAAAAAGGCATGGGACGCGCCCATAACATCGATGCTCGCGTCAATACCATTGACGCCTTGGCTGTCGACGAGCGACATGAAAGCTCGAAATGTGCACTCGTTTGAGTGTTGTTAAATTACAGGGATAGGATAGGAGATTGTGACTGAATGTGATGCTCTTTGGAAGATTGTTGTGGACTCAATGGGTCAAATGGCTTGCTTCCACACTGTAGGGATACTATGATCCATTACCCTCTCAGTAGATAGATGATGTTTATCATGGTTCAGTGAAAGAGATCAACTACTAATTAATTTGAGGTGAATATATCAAACACAATTAATAATAATGGTGCTGCTATCAGATTTGTCAAAACCTGCCAACACCCGCTGTGTTGAAGTTCTTTGCCCACTGATGCAATTGATTTGTATCAAAGTGAGATATGTGGCCTGCACTGTGATGGTTGTCCTGTGTTAACAGATGGGATTTGACCTGTGAGGTTCATAGAGCAGAGCCAACATAGCTAATGACTACCAAGATCAACGATAATCTGCCACCAATTGCTTAACTGAAACCACTGAACTTAGCACCAATTCAAAATGAGTCTTCAAGTCATTCTGACCTTTAAGGTTGATCACCACACAGTACAACAACCACTGAACCAGTAGAGAAATTTCACAGAAGGTTTGAATGAAATGACCTACCGATTATCTGTTTCAACATTTGTGCACTCAATAAACGAGACAGACTACGACATCTCTTCTCATGCCAATATTTAAAATTATGAGTTTTAGCATGTAGTCCCATATAATTTTAGCCAGTATCAGCAGTGACTTTTTTAATTCCGTAAAGTTACCCTAATTCACCTGACGTTTTGGTGGGTGGTATTAATGTGTGATGTAATATAAGCAATATGGGCCAGGACCTAGGTTGTATCTCTGGTCTAGTCTAAGATAGGTGATTTCACCTTAGGAATTTGTGAGTCCAAATGACTTCACCTGGGGAGCTACCTTAGAGAATTTACTTGGCCATAGAACATGAAACAGTTGAATTAGCATGCAGATTTAAAATGACAAGATCACGGAATGCCTCAATGTTAATGGCTTTATACAATACTGACATTAATTCAGCTTCAGTACACTACTCCACTCAGTAATGTCATCCAGCTATGTCTCCCTCATGATGTTATTGGTGTACAAAATATTTTTTAAACAAATTAATATAAAATATTAAAAATAGCATTGAGATAGGCCATAATTTTCTAAAACAATGGTTTTCCGGGAGTACAATAAAATGACAAAAATCTTTAACATGCTTTTACTTTCTTTTTAGATTAATGATGACACCTTAACTTTTCTATTAACATTCTGTTATATCTCTTGGCTATAATTAACAGTTCAATGCTGTCATGGATTCCAGCTGTCAGGAAAAATATTTTCGCAGTGTAAACTATTGGCAGCAATCCCAACAAATTCACTAGCCTTGGCAGACTAAATAAACACAGCTGCCTCCATGAGAGTGTCAGGAGAAAGTAAGGTCTTGTGTTCTGGGAAAGACTTTGGGAATGATGGGCTTGAAAACAGTTACCCTGCTCGCTCATGTACTCAGTGTGCTTAGGCTGGTTACAAAGACAGATCTTACCATCGCATTTTCTTACCATTCTGCCTTGTCCAATTAAACATGGAAAGGGTAAAACATTAGGGGTTAGGTCACCTAAAGGTAGTTTCCTCTAAAGATGTAAAGCTCCTTTCTAAATCACCATGTTCAAATATATTTTACTGCAACATGATGTTCTTTTAATACATGTGGACTCATATTCACATACTGACATTCACACCCAGTTATCACTTTACAACATACAGAGGATGAGACACCTCATCAGCTCCACTGCCCCCTCATCACCACTAGCACCCATCCATTTCCATCACACTCAACTGTTCTTTTTTCCTATTGTAGGAGAACGTGTTTACCAACCAGACATGAGAGGGCGAAGCCTTGTGGGAATGTGGCAGACATAAGACACCTCACACCCTACAAAGAGATGTAGGATTGGGCTGGAGTACCACATGTTTGCTCATGTGAGGATGGGGTAGCCAATCCAGAAAGCTTCATTGTGCTGTGTTGCTTTGCTGTCCTATTACAGTCAACACTGTCTCCTTCTTAACTGTACAAGCTTTTATCCCCTTTACTCAACTAATTCCTCTTCTTCTCTTATGCAGGCACTAACAGCATCCTGAAAACCTCCACCAATAAAAATCCAGCATCAGAGGCTCTCAGACCCACCTGTCCCTCTGAGCAGGAAGCCACTCAACCCTCAGTAGATGCACTGGCAGGACATTTGTCAGTACCATCCAATAGCTCAGAGATTTCATTCCAATGTGTTCTTTATCTAGATTAGATGTGGGAGCACATGCTCGTGATTACATTACTGACACGTCACCATATCTAGCCAAGGAATAAATGTTGTTGTGGTTCTGTTCATCGAGCTGAGAGTTTTTCTTGCAAACGTTTCGTCCCCTTTCTAGGTGACATCTTCAGTGCTTGGGAGCCTCCTGTGAAGCGCTTCTGTGCTGATTCCTCCGGCATTTATACTGGTTTGAATTTGCCGCTTCCGGTTGTCAGTAGCTGTCCGCTGCAGTGGCCGGTACATAGGGTCTAGGTCGATGTGTCTGTTAATCGAATTCGTCGATGAGTGCCATGCTTCTAGGAATTCCCTGGCTGTTCTCTGTTTGGCCTGTCCTATAATAGTGGTGTTGTCCCAATCGAATTCATGTTGTTTGTCATCTGAGTGTATGGCTACTAGGGATAGCTGGTCATGTCGTTTCGTGGCCAGTTGGTGTTCATGGATGCGGGTTGTTAGCTGTCTTCCTGTTTGTCCTATGTAGTGTTTTGTGCAGTCCTTTCATGGGATTTTGTAAACTACGTTGGTTTTGCTGCTGCTGCTTATCGGGTCCTTTGTCCTGGTGAGTTATTGTCTGAGAGTGGCTGTTGGTTTGTGTGCTGTTATGAGTCCCAGTGGTCGCAGGAGTCTGGCTGTCAGTTCAGAAATGCTCCTGATAGCCAGAACTGACAGCCAGACTGCTGCGACCACTAGGACTCATAACAGCACACAAACCAACAGCCACTCTCAGACAATAACTCACCAGGAAAAAGGACCCGATACGCAGCAGCAGCAAAACCAACATAGTTTACAAAATCCCATGAAAGGACTGCACAAAACACTACATAGGACAAACAGGAAGACAGCTAACAACCCGTATCCATGAACACCAACTGGCCACGAAACGGCACGACCAGCTATCCCTAGTAGCCGTACACTCAGATGACAAACAACATGAATTCGATTGGGACAACACCACTATTATAGGACAGGCCAAACAGAGAACAGCCAGGGAATTCCTAGAAGCATGGCACTCATCGACGAATTCGATTAACAGACACATCGACCTAGACCCTATATACCGGCCACTGCAGCGAACAGCTACTGACAACCGGAAGCGGCAAATTCAAACCAGTATAAATGCCGGAGGAATCAGCACAGAAGCGCTTCACAGGAGGCTCCCAAGCACTGAGGATGTCACCTAGAAAGGGGACGAAACGTTTGCAAGAAAAACTCCCAGCTCGGCGAACAGAACCACAACAATGAGCACCCGAGCTACAAATCTTCTCACAAACTTTGAAGGAATAAATGTCCCATGTTGCTACCATGCAGAGGATTGCTCTGGTTTTTATGCTGGGAATTAGCAATATCAGATTTTATGGGGAAGGAGAGAAGGATTGGGAGCAGCAGAGAAATTAGGGAAGTTGGGCTAATAATAAAATGCAAATGAATGTAAATAAGTTAGTCACCATGGATTAGGGAAATTCTGAACTTGCCATTTAACCCATAAGGCGAAGATTGGAATTCTTTTCCTTGATACAGTCAGTTCTTCTACGGTGCGATGGTTACATTCTTGTGCAATGCTGTATTGTAGAAAAATTGCACTTTAGAAGCAGCACTCAAAGTGTTGGCGGTGTAATCGTGTTACAGCCAACAGGTATTTTAAAAGTTTGCACTTTTGAAATAACTTTCCCAATTCGTCAATCGTGTCACAGAGAATTCATGTTGATGAAACACACATTTTAACAGAATGACCAATATTGAGATTTTGATTTTTAAAGTGTTGCTGCACATTGTCCAGACTTTCTCATCATTGACTATGTTGCTCATGGGTGGAGAAAATTTCACCTTGTTGTGTGGATTGTGAAGACCCAGGAATTAGGCAAGAACCAATTTTGAGAGTGTTAATATTCAAGGGGCCACATTCACAGCTGCACTGAAGGTCAAGTAAGGTGTGAAAGGATCAAAAACAGAAATTGGTAGACAAACACAGTAGATCTGGCAGCCTCTGTGGAGATAAAGCTAAGTTAATGTTTAAGGTTCAGTGAAGTTTCTTCAGAACTCGATACCAGCCTGAACAGTAATGTAACCAGGCAGTTTCACAATCTAGAATTAAAGAAAAAGAGTCCTAAGCTTGTGAGACTAGAGTAAGATTATTTTAACTTCTGGGAACCAAACCAACCAGAAGACATGACATGGTAGCATTGGTGACTAAACCTAAATTAGCTTAATATTGCTGATTGGCAAAATTCACTTAAATTAGTGCCAGAGAGAGCAATGATTGATTGGCAGAGCAGACTTGATATCCAAATGACCTAAATCTGCTCCTATATCGTATGATCTTATGGAGAGAAAGAAAAACTGAGTATATCATGCAAAAATGAAGAACAGCTTGAACAGAGGCTGATGAGTTAAAGGAAATTTAATCCTTTCCAACAATCTAGATTTGTTTGTAATTAACATTCAACAGTTAAGATTTAAGTGGATGATACTATTAAAATTCAGGAACCAAGGCCTAAGTAGAGGTATATAAACTGTCCACTGTTGAACAGCTGTAGTTAGTTAACTAAGCAAGCTAGTTTGAACTGTAACTGGGGCTCAGCTAACTCTTTCATATTAGAACATAGAAATATTGCATCTCAATGTGACAAAGTGGTGAGTGCAACTTGACCAGACCTTTGGAAGATTGAGGAGTTAAGGGAATTAAGTGAGTAGGGGCATATAGTGCTTCTTCGCTTTTTTTAAACAATATACTTTTTCATCCAGTAGGAATTGGTTCTTACTCTTCCTCCTAAACATACAACAAGAGGAGACAGAGCTGATTGGTCAGTATGGTTGAGTAATTCTACTTTCTACTCTCTAATCTCCAGTTTATAAAAATATATCAGAGGAAAATTGACAGTCTGGTAAGGTAGCTCTGCCATGGGGAAAGCCCAGCCTGAGGCATATGGACAGTCATGGACACATTACATGTGCAGGAAGTGTCACCAGTTGCAGAAATTTGGGGTCAGGGATATGGAGCTGGACAAAAACACTTTTTCGCACTGTAAGCAGTTAAGGAATGGAATGCATTGCCTCATGTGTGGTGAAGGCAGATCAACTGAGACATACAAGACTCATAGAAATATGTTGTCCACACAGCATAGTCTAGAAGTACAGAGACACAAATGTAAAGAATGGTAGCCAGTGAATTACTACCCTGACAATTGCATACTGTAGGAGCCAATTTATTCGCGTGTAATCAAGAATAGTATCTCATAGTCAAAGAATATTACTCAAATTTTCCTTTTATTCAGAACGTGAAAGACATGAGAACCACAACAACCATTTCAGCGGTATGAGTTCTATTTGCCAAGCAGGAAATTTATGGAACATTAATATGTGACAATGATCTCCAGTTCATATCTAGAGAATTTAAGGAATTGGTTTAAAATCATCACCTTACCACACTTCACCCTCAGGGATGTAGAGTGATAGAAAGACATGTTCTCAAGATGCTCAAAAGAATCCCTGTGAAATGTCTGCAACCAGGGAAACCCCAAACCTTGTCTTATTGGCATTTTGATCCACACCTACGATGTGAAATGACCTGTGGTGCTGTTAAATGGAAGAAAATATAAGACTTACCTTTCCAAGAAAAATATATTCTCAAAGTGAACAGGAAGAAGTGAGGCATTGGAAACAGAAAGTCAACAGTTGAGCTTAACTCCTACCCAAACTTTTGAAATGATAGCCTGTACATTCTAGAGTTCTGATGTGATGGGGCCGGTGTTGGACTGGGGTGGACAAAGTTGAAAATCACACCACAACAGCTTATAGAGTCCAACAGGCCTATTTGGAAGTACAACCTTTCGGAGACTGCTCCTTCATCAGGTAGCTAGTTTCTAACATTCTAGAGTTCATTCATGACAAACTGGGGCCCAGCAAATGTTGCTGAAGTTGAGGCCCAAAGCAAATGGGAAGAAGCAGAGAGCATACTGGACAATAGCTAAGTCTGAAAAGCAGAAAACATGATCAACAATAATACCAGAAGAATCACACTCCAAGGAGACATTAACAATAGAAAGCACGACTCGTCTGACATCATCACGCACAACATTACGAATGCAGCAAGTCAACTCTCCACTGAGAATGAAAAATGTCAAATCTACAATCTGCCCAAACAACTTCATACTTTCCAAGCAATAATGTGTTCAAGAAGAATACATGCTACAAATGTGTCTGAAGAAGGGCTCGGGGTATTTTCAAAACCAAAATGAAATAAAAAGTCAATTACTTATCATACTTCATTAAGAAACATTAATGACTGGTTATAGTGCTAAAGGCATTACAGTTTATGGAAAGAAGGTTGTTATATATAATTGTATTGTCTATAAAGAGCTGGGAACTAATTACCTTTGGACCAGTTTGTACATGTAAGTATTAGAGTGAGCCACAATTTGTGGCTGTACTGTAGGGTTAGGTATTGTCTAATCAGGTTAATCAGTTTTCTTGACAGAACAGTCATATCAGGTTTGAAAAATTAACTTTGTTTCTCTCTCCACAGATGTTGCCAAACTTGGTGAGTTTCTCTAGTACTTTCTGTTTTTATTTCATACATCCAACATCTGTAGTATTTTGCTTTGATTTTAGATTTTTGTTAGGCAAAAGAATCAAAGCTTATCAGGAGTAGATGGGACTGTGGAATTCAAAGCACAAACAGATCATTCCATGACCTTACTGAAGTACACACCTACATTTTCAAAGCCCTTTACAAGAGATTGTAACCATCCCCATGGAGGAACTATGAAAACTGTGCCTTCTAACATTGTTGAAAACACATGGGATGATGGTTATGTTCTTGCTAATTGCCCCTTCTCAGCTCAAAGTTCAAATTTATTCTACTATCTTCCAATGATGAATACCATGGTGACCATATGACCATGGACCTCTTGATTACAGTCCCATTCTACTTTGCTCAACCTAACTCTCCCCTTCTGATGTTTTCCTTTCAGTCAGGTAAGAGCCCATCCAGCTATAACAGCTGGATGGGAGTGAGGACCACAGCACCTTCTAGGGTGACATTGCTTCCTTCCTCCTTTCTACCTTCTTTACCTCCAGCATCTCATTGAAATACCTGGGAGCCTTCGTGCTTTTCTGTTTCATCATTTGATGTAGTTTTGATTGTAGTCAATTCCTTCACAGACAGTTAGCAGCAGCTACTGGATAATGACTGCTCTTCTTTTAAGAGGGACTACCTGTAACATATGCTAGCCAGGCACATTGCTGGATTCCCTTTACAATTGTGTAACCAGGCTCTGAATTAGGCTGCAAGCTGTAAACATTGAAATGGGGAAGCACTGAGCACAGGATAAATGTGAAATGAAACCTCCATGCCCAAAAAGCAGGCCTAATCCAAGTTCATTTTGGATTAGTGGTGCTGGAAGAGCACAGCAGTTCAGGCAGCATCCAAGGAGCAGCAAAATCGACATTTCGGGCAAAAACCAGCTTTTGCCCGAAACATTGATTTTACTGGTCCTCGGATGTTGCCTGAACTGCTGTACTCTTCCAGCACCACTAATCCAGAATCTGGTTTCCAGCATCTGCAGTCATTGTTTTTACCTAATCCAAGTTCTCCACTAACCCCACTCCATTCTCCACCAACTCTTATGAAAGCGATTCAGAAATCCCAAAATTGCAGGTGTATGACACAAGCTCTGTTACAGAAAAAAATTGACTTTATCCCTCTTACAATTTTGGATCTAAATTTAGCACAGAACCATTGTTGTCAAAAATGAGACAGGTATATGATTTGCATCTGCTCAAAGACCTAACAACCAAGCGTTTTTTAAAAAAAGCTTGAGATGCGTTTCACTCTCCCAAATGTTGTTGATATTGGTATCAAAATTCAAACTTATCCTACTATCTTCCAATGATGAATACCATGGTGACCATATGACCATGGACCTCTTGATTACAGTCCCATTCTACTTTGCTCAACCTAACTCTCCCCTTCTGATGTCTTCCTTTCAGTCAGGTAAGAGCCCATCCAGCTATAACAGCTTTATATGGTATCAAAATAAAGAAAAAAAGTGGAACATTTAAATCTTTCAGATAACATCAGACAATGGCGGCATGGTGGCTCAGTGGTTAACACTGCTGCCTTACAGCACCAGGGTTCCAGTTTCGATTCCAGCCTTGGGCGATTGTCTGTGTGGAGTTTGCACATTCTCCCCGTGTCTGCATGCGTGTGCTCCATTTCCTCCCACAATCCAAAGATGTGCAGGTCACGTGAGTTGGCCATGCTAAATTGCCCATAGTGTTAGGTGCATTAGTCAGAGGGAAATGTATCTGGGTGGGTTACTCTTCGGAGGGTCAGTCAACATTTGTTGGGCCGAAGGGCCTGGTTCCACACTGTAGATAATCTAAAATAAGGAAATATTGTGGAAGTGAATATAAGAACATAAGAAATAGAAGCCAACTCAAGAATGCCTCGTCATTCTATAAGATTATGGCTGATCTGACCCAGGCATCAACTCAGAGGAAGTGGTGGAGGCTGATATGATTATGACATTTAAAAGATATATGGGTACATGAAAAGGAAAGGTTTAAAGGGATATGGGACAAATGGGGCGAGATCAATTTAGGGGATCTGGTCGGCATGGACGAGTTGGACCCAATTTTTTGTTTCCGTGCTGTACAACTCTAAAATGCTATGACTCTTCTTCTGTACCTCATTCAGTTCCCCATAGCCCTCAGCTCCTCGATATTTTGAAAAACTATCTACCTCCTTTTTAAATACCTTTAATGATGTAGTCTGCACAACTCCCTGGGGTAGTGAATTCAAAATGTTTACTACTCTCCCGGAGAAGGAATATTTTCTTATCAGTTTTAAATGAGAATCCTCTTCTTCTGTAACAATATCTCCTCATTCAAGACTCTCCCATTAATGGAAACACATTCTCAAAATCCACCCTGTCAAGCCCCTCAGAATTCTGTATGTTTCAATAAGATTCAATGACAGATATTAGGCTACATGATCTACTGTTTCCAGCTTTCTGTCTCCACAGTTCTTGAACAGAAGTTTCATGTTAGCGATTATCCAATCTGCTGGAACTTTTTCAGAATCCAATGTGTTCTGGAATATTTTGAACAATTCCTACATTATCTTTGCAGCTACTTTGATACAAGCTATCAGATCCTGGCAACTTGTCTGTCTTCAGTCCCATCAATTTGACAATTATTTTGTCCATCATGACATAGGCTGTTACAAGGACTTTTTTCCCATTAGCATCTTGCTCATCTGTTATCTTTGGGATGTTTGCCATGAAGGCTGGTGCAAAATTCTGGTTTGAATTATCTGCCTGTTATCCTCCAAGGTTCTTACATACACTTTCATTCCTTTCTTTCATGGTCATAGAGTCATCCCTTTTATATGTGTTGAAGATCTTAAAATTTGATTATATATTTTTAACCAATTTGCATTAAGAATCAATTTTCTCCCTTTTTAATTAGCTTTCTGGTCAACTGCAGTTGGTTCCTAAGAATTCCCAATTCGTTCTGGCCTTTCACGAGTTTTTGCCACGTTGTATGCATTATCTTTTGATGGAATATTGTCCTTGATAGTCTTTGTTATGGCAGGTAATCCATCTCATTGAGTCTTTCATTTTGATCAGAATACATTTTTGTCGTCATACAGCTCTGGAACAGACGCTTTAGTCCAACTCGTCTGTGCCGACCAAGTTTCCCAAACTAAACTAGTCCCACTTTCCTGTGTTTGGTCCATATCCCTCTAAACCTTTCCGATCCATGTACCTGTCCAAATGTCTTCTGAATGTTGTAACTGTACCTGCATCTATCACTTCCTCTGTCAGTTCATTCCACACACAATCCATTTTCTGTGCGAAAAGGTTGCCCCTCATGTCCCTTTTAAATCTTTCTCCTATCATCTTAAAAATATGCCCCCTAGTTTTGAACTCTGCACACTGTAATGAAACAAACTTTACGAATCATGTTATTTATACCATTCATGCTTTTATAAACCTCTATAAGATCACTCCTTAACCTCCTATGCTCCAATGAAAGAAGTCCCAACCTATCCTTATAACTCAAACCTTCCAGTCCCAGCAACATTCTGCTAAATCATTTTTGTAACCCTCTCCAGTTTAATAATATCTTTCCTATAACAGGGTGAACAGACCATACACGGTACTCCAAAAGTGGTCTCATCAATGTTCTATACAATGTCAACATGTATCCCAACTCCTATGCTGAAAAGCCTGAGCAATGAAGGTAAGCATGCTAAATGCCTTCTGAACTACCCTACCTACCTGTGACGCAACTTTCAAACAGCTATGTTCCTGAACCCCTAGGTCCCTCTGTTCAACAACACTATCCAGGGCCCACCTTTAATCGTATATGTCTTGCTGTTGTTTGTTTTACTAAAATGCAATGTCTCGCAATTATCCAAATTAAACTCCATCTGCTACTAATAGGTGCTTAATTATATGCCACTGCTCATCTACTGACCTTCCCCAAAGTCTATTTTCCCATCATGCTTTCGACAACTCTTCCTCCATACCGCTGAAATTACCCGTATTTAAATTAAGAGCATTATTTTGAGCTGCTCTCCCTGAAATTGAATTTAAAATTCTACAATGTTGTGATTGCTTCCCTCTAGATTGCCCATAAACATGGGATTAACATAAGATATCACTTATCAATGGTTCAGCTCAGTGGTTAGCACTGCTGCCTCACAGCACCAGGGTTCCAGGATCAATTCCTGCCTCAGGTGACTGTCTGTGTGGAGTTTGCACATTCTGCCCGTGTCTGTGTGGTTTCCTCCAGGTGCTCCAGTATCCTCCCACAGTCCAAAGATGTGCAGGTCAGGTGAATTGGCCTTGGTAAATTGCCCATAGTGTTAGGTGCATTAGTCTGAGGGAAATGGGTCTGGGTGGGTTCTCTTCAGAGGGTCGGTGTGGACTGGTTGGGCCAAAGGGCCTATTTCCACACTGTAGGGAATCTAATCTAATCTAATACTAGATCCAAAATAGCCTATTCTGAAGACGTTTCTGCAACATACTGAAATTAATCCCTGATGAAATCGACAAATTTATCTTCATTTATCAGCCTTGCCCAAATAACTTGTCCAGTCAATGTGTAGATTAAAATCATTCATGACATTAATAGTCATCTTCTTATATACTTACCTTATTTGTTGCATTAAACTTTATCCTACAATGAGGCATCTAACTCCCACCTGTGACTTCTTTCTCTTGCTGGTCCTTATTTCCAACTGAACATGAATTCACATTGCAATCTTACACTTATATCACTGCTCACAGTGAACCTTCCTTGATTAAAAATGCCATCTCACAACCTTTTCCTTTTTATCTATTTTTCCAGTATTCAAGGGAAATATTAAATTACCATGTCTCTGTAACAGCTATCAGGTCATATTCATTTATTTCTATTTGTGCCATCAACCCATCTATTTTGTCATAAATGCTTTGAGCATTCACATCAAAAGTCTTAAGCTTTGACTTTTTACATCACTATTGCTTATTCTGGTTCTAATTTGTGCTGCACTCTTAGAGTCATAGAGATGTACAGCGTGGAAACAGACCCTTCGGTCCAACCCACCCATGCCCACCAGATATCCCAACCCAATCTAGTCCCACCTGCCAGCACCCGGCCCATATCCCTCCAAACCCTTCCTATTCATATACCCATCCAAATGCCTCTTAAATGTTGCAATTGTACCAGCCTCCACCACTTCCTCTGGCAGCTCATTCCGTACACGTACCACCCCCTTAGGTCTCTTTTATATCTTTCCCCTCTCACCTGAACCTATGCCCTCTAGTTCTGGACTCCCCGACCCCAGGGAAAAGACTTTGTTTATTTACCCTATCCAAGACCCTCATAATTTTGTAAACCTCCATAAGGTCACCTCTCCAACGCTCCAGGGTAAACAGCCCCAGCCTGTTCAGCCTCTCCCTGTAGCTCAGGTCCTTCAACCCTGGCAACATCCTTGTAAATCTTTTCTGAACCCTTTCAAGTTTCACAACATCTTTCCGATAGGAAGGAGACCAGAATTGCATGCAATATTCCAACAGTGGCCTAACCAATGTCCTGTACAGCCGCAACATGATCTCCCAACTCCTGTACTCAATACTCTGACCAATAAAGGAAAGCATACCAAACACCACCTTCACTATCCTACCTACATGCGACTCCACTTTCAAGGAGCTATGAACCTGCACTCCAAGGTCTCTTTGTTCAGCAACACTCCCTAGGACCTTACCATTAAGTGTATAAGTCCTGCTAAGATTTGCTTTCCCAAAATGCAGCACCTCGCATTTATCTGAATTAAACTCCATCTGCCACTTCTCAGCCCATTGGCCCATCTGGTCCAGATCCTGTTGTAATCTGAGGTAACCCTCTTCGCTGTCCTCTACACCTCTAATTTTGGTGTCATCTGCAAACTTACTAACTGTACTTCTTATGGTCGCATCTAAATCATTTGTGTAAATGACAAAAAGTAGAGGGCCTAGCACCGATCCTTGTGGCACTCCACTGGTCACAGGCCAGCAGTCCGAAAAAGAACCCTCCACCACCACCCTCTGTCCTCTACCTTTCAGCCAGTTCTGTATCCAAATGGCTAGTTCCCCCTGTATTCCATGAGATCTAACCTTGCTAATTAGTCTCCCATGGGTAACCTTGTCAAACACCTTACTGAAGTCCATATTGATCACATCTACTGTCCTGCCCTCATCAATCCTCTTTGTTACTTCTTCAAAAAACTCAATCAAGTTTGTGAGACATGATTTCCCACACACAAAGCCATGTTGACTTTTCCTAATCAGTCCTTGCCTTTCCAAATACATGTACATCCTGTCCCTCAGGATTCCCTCCAACAACTTGTCCACCACCAAGGTCAGGCTCACTGGCTTGTCTTTACCACCCTTCTTAAACAGTGGCACCACGTTAGCCAACCTCCAGTCCCCCGGCACCTCACCTGTGCATATCAATGATACAAATATCTCAGCAAGAGGCTCAGCAATCACTTCTCTAGCTTCCCACAGAGTTCTCGGGTACACCTGATCAGGTCCTGTGGATTTATCCACCTTTAACCATTTCAAGACATCCAGCACTTCCTCCTCTGTAATCTGGACATTTTGCAAGATGTCACCATCTATTTCCCTACAGTCAATATCTTCCATCTCCTTTCCACAGTAAATACTGATGCAAAATATGCATTTAGTATCCCCCCCATTTTCTGTGGCTCCACACAAAGGCCGCCTTGCTGATCTTTGAGGGGCCCTATTCTCTCCCTTGTTACCCTTTTGTCCTTAATATATTTGTAAAAACCCTTTGGATTCTCCTTAATTCTATTTGTCAAAGCTATCTCATGTCCCCTTTTTGCCCTCCTGATTTCCCTCTTAAGTATACTCCTACTTTCTTTATACTCTTCTAAGGATTCACTCGATCTATCCTGTCTATACCTGACATATGCTTCCTTCTTCTTCTTAACCAAACCCTCAATTTCTTTCGTCATCCAGCATTCTCTATACCTATCAGCCTTCCCTTTCACCCTGACAGGAATATACTTTCTCTGGATTCTTGTTATCTCATTTCTGAAGGCTTCCCATTTTCCAGCCGTCCCTTTACATGCGAACACCTGCCTCCAATCAGCTTTCGAAAGTTCTTGCCTAATACCATCAAAATTGGCCTTTCTCTAATTTAGAACTTTTAGATCTGGTCTATCCTTTTCCATCACTATTTTAAAACGAATAGAATTATGGTCGCTGGCCCCAAAGTGCTCCCCCACTGACACCTCAGTCGCCTTATTTCCCAAGAGTAGGTCAAGTCTTGCACCTCCTCTAGTAGGTACATCCACATACTGAATCAGAAAATTGTCTTGTACACACTTAAGAAATTCCTCTCCATCTAAACGTTTAACACTATGGCAGTGCCAGTAGATGTTTGGAAAGTTAAAATCCCCTACCATAACTAACCTATTATTCTTACAGAAAGCTGAGATCTCCTTACAAGTTTGATTCTCAATTTCCCTCTGATTATTGGGGTTTATAATACAATCCCAATAAGGTGATCATTCCTTTCTTATTTCTCAGTTCCACCCAAATAACTTCCCTAGATGTATGTCCGGGAATATCCTCCCTCAGCACAGCTGTGATGCTATCCCTTATCAAAAATGCCACTCCCCCTCCTCTCTTTCCTCCCTTTCTATCCTTCCTGTAGCATTTGTAACCTGGAACATTAAGCTGCCAGTCCTGCCCATCCCTGAACCATGTTTCCGTAATTGCTATGATATCCCAGTCCCATGTTCCTAACCGTGCCCTGAGTTCATCTGCCTTCCCTGTCAGGCCCCTTGCATTGAAATAAATTCAGTTTAATTTATTAGTCCTACCTTGTCTCTGCCTGCCCTGACTGTTTGACTCACTTCTGTTCTCAGCTGTACCGGTCTCAGATCGATCCCTTTCCTCACTATCTCCCTGGGTCCCACCCCCTCACCTTACTAGTTTAAATCCTCCCAAGCAGTTCTAGCAAATCTCCCTGCCAGTATATTAGTCACCTTCCAATTTAGGTGCAATCCGTCCTTCTTGTACAGTTCACTTCTACCCCAAAAGAGATTCCAATGATCCAAAAATGTGAATCCTTCTCCCAAACACCAGTTCCTCAGCCATACATTCATCTGCTCTAACCTCCTATTCCTGCCCTCACTAGCTCGTAGCACTGGGAGTAATCCAGATATTACTACCCTTGAGGACCTCCTTTTTAAATTTCTGCCTAACTCTCTGTAATCTCCCTTCAGAGTCTCAATCTTTTCCCTTCCAATGTCGTTGGTTCCAGTGTGGACAATGGCCTCCTGCTGGCCCCTCTCCTCCATGAGAACATTCTGCACCCTCTCTGAGACATCCTTGATACTGGCACCAGGGAAACAACACACTGTTCTGCTTTTTCTCTGCTGGCCACAGAAACATCTGTCTGTACCTCTGACTACAGAATCCCCTAACACAATTGATCTCTTGGAAGCCGACGAACCCCTCATTGCATTAGAGCCAGTCTCAATACCAGAAACGTGGCTGTTCATGCTACGTTCCCCTGAGAATCCATCACCCCCTTCATTTTCCAAAACAGCATACCTGTTTGAAATATCCACAAAAGACTCCTGCCCTAGGTGCCAACCTCTCTCACCCTTCCTGGAATTAACCCATCTATGTGACTGTATCTGAGTCTTCCCCCTTTCCTATAACTGCCATCCATCACATACTGTTGCAAATTCCTTATCGCTTCTACCTGTCTCTCCAACTGATCCACTCGATCTGATGAGATTCGCATCCAACAGCATTTATGGCAGATATAATCCGCAGTAACCCTTAAACTCTCTTTAAACTCCCACATCTGACAAGAAGTACATATCACTGTAAAGGCCATTTTTGCTCCTTC
Organism: Hemiscyllium ocellatum; assembly: GCF_020745735.1. Lineage (NCBI taxonomy): Eukaryota > Metazoa > Chordata > Chondrichthyes > Orectolobiformes > Hemiscylliidae > Hemiscyllium > Hemiscyllium ocellatum. Next base: position 82,653,455 of record NC_083409.1, read on the forward strand.
ACAATCTACAGACCCAGAAAATAACACCGTCCTATTCCTCTACAAACACTGCCCCAGGTTAAATTCATAGCTATGGCTTATATTTTAAGTTTAATCAAGAGACTTATCTCCAAAAAAACATATAATCAAGAAAGAATCCACTATACTCACTACTGCAGCCTTTCTCCTGGACAGACTTAAAACAACAATTAACTTATCTGATTCTCTGCTGTGAACTTCATGATGAAGAGCTTATGCTCGAAACATCGAATTCTCTATTCCTGAGATGCTGCCTGGCCTGCTGTGCTTTGACCAGCAACACATTTGCAGCTGTGAACTTCACCCAACAGTTCCTCCAAGATTAGTTGTGAATTTCACTGTTTGTTAATTTTCCCAGATGCACTCCGATGTATGTATGTGTCTGTCTGTCTGTCTGTCTGTCTGTCTGTCTGTCTCTCCTGCACTGTTCTCACCATGTGCTTCCTTTGTCTGCTCTGCTCCCTTTTAAACTGCTGTTGTTTTGACTTTTTTTCTCCAAAGTTCCAAAGAAATGCAACAGCATATAAAACAGTAATTGCTACTCCTGGAATTCGAGAAAATCACTTCCTACACCTAAAATACCTCAAAAAAAGGAGCAGCTCTTACAGCCAGAAATTTTTCCCTTCCTCCATCTTGGATTACCCAGAATCCACCTTTCTGTTGATATTTTCTGCCCCTTCCTGTTGCACTTTGAATATTGTTCATTTCTTCGCTCTCCTGAATCTCTGCTCTCTTGTTTCTTTTTAACTTTTTATATTTCCTTCAATTGTATTCTGTCCCCCTCTAATTAGTTTAAAACACTATCTACAACCAAAGTTATGATTTGCCAGGACACTGGACCCAGCATGGTTCAAACGAAGCCAATCTAAACCGACAGGTCTATTTCTCCAGTACTAATGCCAGTGTCCCATGAAACAGAAGCCATTTCTCCCACACCTGTCTTTGAGCCACACATTTCCTCCTGTAATCTTGTTTACATGATGCCAAAGTGCACTTGGCTCAGTTGATAATCCTGAGATTATTACCTCTATCATTCTGCTTTTCAAATCAGTTCCAAGTTGTCGTAATCAATGTCCTGTTTTCCTGTCCTACTTATGTCTTTTGTACCTACAAAATCCACAACATTCTAGATCCTTCTCCTCTGATTCCAAATTTTTTTGCACCCCAGAGGAGATATTTTGAACTGGCACTAGGTAGGCAACATAGCCATTCAGGATTCTCCATCTTTGCTGCAGAAAACATGATCTCTTCCCTTAATTATGCTATCCCATAGGAGAAAGTCAGGTTTGCAGATGCTGGAAAGTAGGAGTTGAAAAGTGTGGCGCTGGAAAAGCACAGCAGATCAGGCAGCATCTGAGAAGTAGCACAGTTGTGATTAAGGGTTTATGCCCAAAACATCAACTCTCCTGCTCCTTGGATGCTGCCTGACCTGCTGTGCTTTTTCCAGTGCCACACCTTTCAACTCTATGCTATCCTGTAAAACTACAATAATTCTCTTTTCTCCCCACTTGAATGATATACTGTACCATCACAGTTTTGTCAGTTTGTTCATCCCCTCTGCAGCTTGTGTCCACACCGGGAGCAGGAATCTTGTACCGATGCAGGAAAAGGACACTGGCTGAGGCTTCTCTGAAGCTAAATTCTGGATCCCAATATTTGCCTCACTTGCAGTCACACCCTCCTGTCCCTGATCATAATCACAATTTGATGTAATTAATCCCTAACGTCTCCTGAAACGTTTTATCCAGGTCACTTTCCCCCTCCCTGATGCAGTGCAGTGTCCGCAGCTTGGATTCCAGTTAATCAACTCTAAGCCGAAGACCTTCAAGCAGCCAAAACTTATACGAGTGTGGTCATTGTGAATTGTACAAGCTCTCACATGCTAAAGCTGCAATATATCACCTGCCTAGCCATCTCTATTCTATTTAACTAATTGAATTGGATGTTAAATGTTTTAACAGTGAATTTCCTAACTGTACTCTTCAGTTGTAATAACATCTCCTGATTTAAACCACTTGGCCAACCAAAGCAGTCATGGAAGAAATGCCCACAAATCACCTACATATTTTCCTGTGATTTCACAGTTCCATTCTGACAAAACAAAAATAAGTTGAAAGGGCTCTCTGTCATTACTTTGTACCTCCCATGGCTGCTAACCTCCCTATGCAGGTCCACTCTCCCAGTCTGCCTCACAGTGATGCTGACTTGCTGCATGTCCTTTCTAGTCTCAATGTACAGAGGAAGTCAAAATAACACTGTTAATCATGTCCAAAAGTACCTGCTTTATGAAATAATATATGGAAAGTGCAGGCATGCACTTCACTGGATGAGGTATGATAGGATTATAATGAACATCTTCAATAAATATTGCACATTACAGATGAATACTTGAACAGAACCATTGCAACAACTAAAATATTTCAAACCAATGTAGAAGGCAGACTGATTTGTAAAAGACTGAAGAGAAAAGGGTAACCCTTGTAAACAGACAGTGTTATGAAAGACAGAATTGTAGTCAGAACAAGAAGTGGCCGAGTCACAGTCAGTTTTAAGGAAAAGTACTCCTGCTGGGAATTTCCATCATAACCTTTACCAAAACCCTGTATAAACCAGGTAAACAGAATTTTCACAGATCTGCTGAAGTTACATTGACCCATCGGATAAAATCCTGGAAGGGAATGTCCAGTGTTCCTGTCTACAAAGAGCAATTCATTTGCAGAGATCTGGACCCAGCAAGATACAACTAGTGTATCACTTTTGAACCAGGTCTTCAATAAATAACGTTCAACGAACAGATATATAGCTTAATGCAGCAAAACCTAAGTAGACCCAGCTGACCAACAGCGGATAATGGACAATGAATCCAGTGGCCAAGAAAATGTGAGCATATTAATGTCAAGCATTGATTTTAGAATGCTGGGGGAAAATATATCGCCATTTTGCTAGAGAAAGTAAAGAGTAAGTATAACTATCCTTGTCAGACAATCAAAGAATAAAACAAACAGTGTCATAGAGTGGAAGAGCGTTCAAAGAAGGAGAGTAATTTCTTATGGAAGAAATTCAAACAGAAAATAATGTTAAATGCAAAACTGACTGCGACAGAGACACAGCGAACCAGCAAAGACACAATAGGTCAAATAGCCTTCTTTTGTGATGATTACACGCTTCAGTAAAGACAGCTATTGATTTTCAGCTAAACAAACTCAGTGTATCAGTTCACAAAAAGTTAAGTAGAATATTAAACAAGTCGAATGCAAAGTTAGTGACACTTGCCTCAAATATGTAACATGTTGTGTGGAGTAACCTAATGTGCTGGATCAATGAATTCACCTGCACTTTGAACTTCAAAAATGAGACCTTTAAAGATTGATTGAAAGAAAAAAAAATGCAGTTACTATCAGCTGAATCTTACAATTCTTTTTCTAAGTAACTTTGAGTTTCACTGAGATTTCTCTCTGTGACACCTAGCAAGATCTCTCAACACATCTGAACAAACTCATTTCATTAACAACCTACCCCAGCCCTGGAGGTTCCACCTCTCTCGGTTCTAGCCCCATTCTGTCAAACATCATTCCCAGAAGAAATTGTCACTCAGCAAATATCAGCCTAAAGACAGACATTTCTGGTGCCGGCACCATTTTTAAAAGGCCTCAGTGCACTCTGACAATATGGTATTGCCCTTCATCTGCAGCGTAATGGCACAGCAGCCAAGACCATATTGATCACAGCACATAGCCAACACAGCTGACACTCCTGCACACATGCAACCCCATTCGCTTACACCAGATGGAGTTTACTGTCCTTAGCCACATCGTGTCAACACAGTCTCTGAGTTACCACTGCGCTGACCCCAATGCCCTGCATCTTGTCATTGTCCAGCAGGCAAACATCACATGCTGACATACAATCAGATAGTTCAAAAGTTAAGTTTTCCATTAATAGTGAATGCAAACAAATCCAGAAGCTTCAGTTCACTCTCACAAGGCAAAGCAAATGGCAGTATGATGACCAAAAAACTATTTTACATCCCATGATAGTCTGTTGCACCCACCTCTCATCTATTGGAACCTGGTATCACTCAGGACCTGTCTGGATTGTAGCAACCAATGCAGCAGAGCTCTTTTCAGGATAAAGAGAGCTCCGTTCAGGATAAAGAGAGCTTTCTCCTCTCCAGTGTCCCCGCTGTCCTCCTTACAGGACTGCTTCCACTTTCTCAGTTCCTAAGCATCCAGCACATCCTCTCATTGCCTGCTCCAACTGTGAAGAGCACAGCACACCAGGATCATATGGTATGCTCCATCTGTTGAGGGGAGGGGTGTGTGTGTGTGTGTGTGTGTGTGTGTGTGTGTGTGTGTGTGTGTGTGTGTGTGTGTGTGTGTGTGTGTATTCCACTCATTATCTTGTATACCTTGATCAGGTTTCCTCAGGGTATAAATCAGGTGATGGATTCTTCTTGAACTGAACAGAATGAAGAAACTTGATGCAGCCAACAGGCCTAGATTCTTCTCCATTCTCAGCCTATTCTGATATGCTTTATGGATAGTCACAAAGAAATGCTGTGACGAGGAGCTAAACACAGAGCGATCAATTGCAGAAGTGAGATGGAAAGTTAGGAAATTACAAATCAAAGTTACTTTTATGTGCGACTCACCCTACCCCATATTAGGCAGGTCAAGTGACAAGCCCAGAAATTTTATAGGGCTGATGCTAAGTAAGGGCTTCTGACCCCAGGAGATTCACTAGTTCAGAAAATCTTGGCTAAAAATTCAAGTGGGGTGATGATATCAAGTCACGAAAGAGAAAAAGTATGCCCGACTTAAAATATTTAAATATAAGTTCACAGAAAGAACATCTTAAAGATAGTGGAATCAAGGGTTATGGGGATAAGGCAGGAACAGGATACTGATTGAGGATGATCAGCCATGATCATAATGAATGGTGGTGCTGGCTCGAGGGGCAGAATGGCCTACTCCTGCACTTATTGTCTATTGTCTATCTCAAATTAAGGACATAATGGAAGTAGCCTAATGCCATGTTTTGGCAAAGTGCCATTTCTATTGAGCTTCATGGAGGGTTTCTCTTTGCGAGGCCTTACCAGTTTTCCCATTCTTTAATCTCATAATAGCCACGTCAACTGCCTTCCACACCTATCTTGTCCAATGCTAGACTCTCCCACTCACTGTAGCTGGAAATACGCAGGGCTGGAATATCTTGACATTTGTGCCATCTTTAAAAGGCTGTTGTGGACCCAGTCAAACACTGCCAGCCTGAAATTACCCTGCATGGTTCATGAAATTAGCACTGGACTTGTTAGGTAAAGGAATTTTGGTGATCCACTTTGCAAATAGAATGTTCTCTTCCCACAGGACTTCCAGAGGAACCAGAATGTCAGACCCTGCCAGCTTGGTTGCCACTCAGGTCAGTGCAGTCTCAGCCATCTGGAAGAATGCCCAGTGCTGTCAGAAAAATGTCAATGACCATTTTCACTTTGTCAGGTTATGTGCCATCTCTTCTCTCTGTTACCTCACACTCACTCTATCTCTGCTACTGGTCACTTCTCACACCAAGGCTTGTGCTCTACCACTTTCACTAGAGTATGCAATATCTTTCCTCTCTCATTCCCACTCACCAAATTCCCCACATGAATAACAAGCATGGCCTCTGTGCTGCCTGGTCACTCACTCATATGGGAACAAATCACCACTTCCTCCACCTCGACTTGCACTTCCATTCCTCTGAATCTCTCCCTAGTCATACAGCACCATGCCTGCCTCTTGATTGATCACTGCTGACAACTCTGACAAGTATTAAATGGCAGAAACATACTGTAAATGGATAGGAGATGTGCTATAATAGTGTCAGATGCCAATGTCTGCAGATATAGCGTGCTGACGGTAACATTGAGAGAGTGTAAGTTAATTTATAAGTAACATTCTGACTGGACTATGCCCTGAGACATTGGTGCCGGGTTTCTAAGATAGATCTCTGGAGGAGCTGGAGTCCTGATTATCTTTTCTGACTTTCATGTTAGGAATTCTCAGCGTCTAGTTTTTATCTGGCAGGTGGTAAAATAGGCAAATGCATATTGCTGGGGCACGATTAAATAATAATCAGTGTGATAAGGAGCATTGAACCCCATTAGTTTTTCTCTAGTTCTCACTTGTGGGAATCTCATCTTGATGTCCAGAACATTGTTGGAAAATATGACTTATTGCTTCCAGTGATGAGAAAGGCCTTACTCAATTTCTTATGCATCTCCCTAAGTTCTCACCACAGAATAAAAATGCATGTTATTATCTAAATGGAAAGAAACTTCAAAATGCTTCACAGCAGAAGCATCTGAGCATCCTTATGCATGAGTCGCAGAAAGCCACTATGTTGGTACAGCAGGTAATAAGGAGGGCACATTATTTATTATGAAAGAGACAGAATATAAAAGCAGTGAAGCATTGTTACAATTGCATGAAGCATTGGAGAGCTTGAATCTGCATCGCTGTGTACTGTTTGGTCCCCTTACTCGTAGAAGGATGTAACTGCATTGGAAGCAGTTCAGAGAAGATTCACAAGATTAGTTTCAGAGTTAAAAGGCTTGTCTTTATAAAGAGAGGTTGAGCAGCTTAGGCCTATACTCACCAGAGTTTAGAAAGATGGGAGGAATTCTAATTGAGATTTCGAAGATGCTAAAAGGGGATTGACAAAGTAGATGCAGAGTCGAAGAGTGTGGTGCTGGAAAAGCACAGCCGGTCAGGCAGCATCCGAGCAACTCTGATCTCCACAATCTGTAGTGCTCACCTTCTCAAAGTAGATGCAGAGAGGATGGTTCCCCTTGTGGAACAATCTAGAATCAAATGTCATAGTTTTAGGTTAAGGAATGACATATTTAAGACAGAGATGAGAAAAAAAATTACTTCTCTTAAATGTTCATGAATCTGTGGAATTCACTATCCCAGTGTGTGGTGGATGCCAGGAAACTGGATAAACTTAAGAAAGAGATAGGCCGATTTTTAATTAGTCATGGGTAAACAAGTAATGGGAGCAGATTTGAGAGTGTGGTGCTGGAAAAGCACAACAGATCAGCCAACTTCCGAGGAGCAGGACAATTGACATTTCGGGCAAAAGCCCTTCATCAGGAAGGGCTTCCTGAAACGTTGATTCCCCTGCTCCTTGGATGCTGCCCAACCTGCTGTGCTTTTCCGGCATCACGTTCTCAACACTAATCTCCAGCATCTGCACTACTCACTTTCGCCTAAGCAATGGGAGCAGGCAGGAAAGTGAAATTGAGGCTGAGTTGAGATCAGCAATGTTTGTATTAGTGGCAGAGAAGCTCTAGGGGCTGCATTGTCTACTCCTGCTCTTAGTTCTTATGTTCTTTTGTCAGGCCTGTGAAGCTTTTGCCTGTAGAATGAAATGCCAATGCCTTGATGTAAATTGTGGTTTGTTAATTGTTCCTCTGGATGTGGGTGTTGTTCACAAGGCTAACATTTATTGCCTATTTCAAATAGGTCTTTGAGAAGATTAAGTACCAATGTACTGAAAAGTATCATTGCATGAAACTGATCCAACTTGTACATATTTAACAGGTTTTTTTGGCAGATCTGTATCTACCAGAATACCCTTTGGGATCACCATAACTTCAGAAATTTTCCAATGAATAAGTTCACAAATATTACGTAATATTGAGTGAGTGTAATTTAGTTTATAAATAATATTCTGAATTATTAATTGACTGAACAGAAACATGACCAAAGGTTGGAAAGGATCCGACAATTAAGTTAAATATGAATAAGTGGAATTTGAATTATGAGAAGTCAGTTACATAAGGCAAAGCATGCTCATGGCTGATGGAAAAAAGATGGAAGTGATCAAATGCACAGACAAATAAAAAGCCCTTCAACAGTATCTTGGCACTATGAGATTTTTAGACATGTACATACCTAAATTGTCAGGTATCATAAACCTGTTAAGAAATTTATTTGTAGCTGATATTGGACAGCTGAATAAAATATTTCTAAAATTATTTTGATCTTAAATTGCAAAAAGCATACAAAGCTGCATATGGTCAATGTATTGAATCATAAGTGCCTCCTAAAACCAACAGCACCTGGGACAGATCAAGTAACTGTGTATGGTATCTCTCCCAGCATAGCAAGCAATACTAGTGAGATGATTGAGAAAGAGCAGTCATTACAAAAGTTTGAATCTCTGTATTTGGAAAGATTTCTAGACAGGAAATATGCAATTTATCTATCATGTTAAAAATATTGTAGCTGTCAAGATGTATTGTTTATTGCACTGACCTATTTTCAAAAGTTCCAAAGTTTGTGTCTGACACTTATGTTGCTAAGATATGTTCCATCAGAAAACATCCAGAAGTCGAGATGTCTTGTTTAAGCCAAAAAAAAACTTGTAATGATGACTTTCATGACCAAAGGATGCCCAGAAGTCCTTTACAGCCAATTTAACATGTAGTTTCCAGTAACATAGTGGCCAATCTGCCTACAGCAAACTTGCACAAACAGTGATAATGACCAGCCAGACTGTTTTTCGAGATGTTGATTGAGATGTAAATAATGACGGGAGCATCAGGGATAATTTCCATGGTCTTCTTTGAAGCAGTGCTGTGGCTTCTCTTACATCCAGCAGACAGTATGTCCTCTGTTTAATTTCTATTTGAAAGACAACATGAACAGCAGACCATCAGTGTTGATTCTGCAGTCGTGTCCTAGAGGGAGCCGTTGTACTCACAGCCTATTGACTCAGACACAAGGCTGCTGCCAATGAAGCCACAGCTGACTGACTGCAGATGTGCTCAGAAGCCATCCAACAGAAAACAATTTAAAATTCTTAAAGAGCCAATTAACTCTTATGACATCACAAGCTGACCTTGAGAGTTGGTATGTTCAGATTTTATTCAAAGCAAAATCCCTTAATTGTAATGGTTCTGGCTAGGAGTCATATTGGATTCAAAATGTTAACTCTCTTTCTCTATTCACAATGCTGTCAGATCTGCTGAGTTTCTCTGCATTTTCAGTTTCTAATCCAGATTGCCAGAATCCACAGAATGTTGCTTTTATTAATTACCACAAAACTATTTTTCAAGGGTTCTAACTCAACAAGCTACAGTCAAGTAGAATTGGAAATTCACCTGAGAGTCTGGATTTATAGTAGCATAATAACGAAAATAGTTTAGTTTAGTTTAGAGTTTACTTGAATGTCGCCTTAAGGATTTATTTCTTGAAAGAGAGGTGGGGTGTGTTGATGACTGGGGATTGGGGCCTGTAAGAGCAGGAATTGTAGCATGTGGGGTGACTGATGTAGGCAGGAGCTGGAATTTTAATTTCCCGACAGTACATTAAGATACAAAGATTACATCAGTGTGACTCTGACCTCAGGCCTTCCTGTAATGGGTTCCCACTTGTAATACATTTGTTTGTCATGAGCACTCATTAAAGTAAAATGTTTTTTAATTATATCCATCATACCTTCAAGATAAAGTCAGTGACACAGTAGAATCTTGTGGCTCCTGGTTCATGTTGGTGCAACAGTTGCGGCTTTGTCTGGTTGCGTCTGAGCTCAATGGTTTTCCTCATTAGACTCTGTAGCATAAGGCAGGAAAGTGGGATAATGGCAGCTTGCATGGTGGCTCAAGACCAGCAAGGATGGTAATTAGGCATGGTGTAGAGTGGGATCAGAGGCATGAAGGAATGGAAGAGGACCTAATATTCTGCATGTGATGGGAACAGTCAGTCAAAGTGAGAAAGTGAGAGGCTTAAAGGGATGTGTTAGTGCTGTCTAATGTGGGTCCATCTCAAGTCGCTGGCTGGCAGAACCCTTACAACTTTACAACATTTCAATGATGAGAAAGTGAGGTCTGCAGATGCTGCAGATCAGAGTCGAAAGTGTGTAGCTGGAAAAGCACAGCAGGTCAGGCAGCATCCGAGGAGCAGGAGAATCGATGTTTCGAGCCAGAGATGATGAAGGTATCTGTCCTGAAACGTCGATTCTCCTGCTCTTCAGATGCTGCCTGACCTGCTGTGCTTTTCCAGCAACACATTCTCAACATTTCAATTATACCTACTGGGATTAGTTCCAGACCACGTCCTTTCCACAACATAGAATGGAGAGTCCGTTGAGCCTGCAAGATCAGTCATAGCGTGGTGAGTACAACATGGGACATTCACATGAATGTCCATTAAACAGCAAACAAAAAAAAGTACTTCCAAAAACCCTATTTCCAACTCTGAGTGGATAAAAAATTACCCTCTTAGCTTTGGATATCTTCTAACATGGAGATTACTGGACATGAGCCTCCTGTTGCTAACATTTCCAAGAATCCAGCAGCCTAGATCTTCATAGAAACCATAAACCCTTTAGTAACAATCGGTGTGCTAAATTCTGTGAGTTAAATGTACAGTACTGCAGCCAGCTGTACTAGTAAATAGCTATTGTATATTTAATCAGTTTTTTCAAAAGCTCCTGTGAAATGGTTAATAGATAAGATACTAAGGGGGTTAGGGTAACGGTTGAAGGTTTAAAGTACTAGGTGGGTAGAGGTGATAGCGTGTTTTGGTGCATGTGGTCAGTAGGGTGCCAGATTGGTAGGCTTCCAAGTAGGTGAAGTGGGTAGGATTCAGGTGGGTGAGGTAGATAGGGATCAGATGGGTGAGATGGATAGGGTTCTAAGTGAGTGAATTAGATAGGGTAGCAGGTGTGTGAGGTGGGTAGGGTGCTGGGTGGTCAGGTAAGTGAATGGGAACTTAGAGTAGGTTGGTAGTTGGGGGATTGTCCACCAATGATGAGGTTAGTGAGGAGTGTCGGATCAGGTGGACCGAGGGTCGAGGTGTGAGGTGTGAGGGGCTTGTCAGGTCCAGCAGGCTGGAGCCAATGAGGAATGAGGAGTTGTGGGTTGATAGGGCCTATGAGATCAGTGGAAGGAGACAGTGGATCAGGTAGGTGGAGAATGGTGTGTCTGGTGGTCAAGGGTGAGTGGGGAATGACTCTGGTTAGCAGGGGTAAGTTGTTAGTTTTTGGGATCGTGAAGTTAGCTAGGAGTTAGAGAAGGTTCTTTAATTTTAATTTTCCTTAGGTAATTATTAAGCTTCACTGAGTCAGAACCCACCAAATCCTCCAATTTTAAGGAGCTTTCTCAGAAAGATCCAGGTGCAGGGGAGTTGCCCGTCAGATGTTTCAATTTCTTGGGCAATTCCCACAGAGTCCGTGGCATTGGCCATCCCATTTCGTCCTGACATGCAACTCCAGTCTGTGCTGCTCTGACAATTTGTCCATTAAAACATCTGGGCCATCATTCATTCGGTGAAAAATAAATGTCTCCAACTCTCCTCTATGTGCACCAACCATGAGGGAGACCAGAAATTTAAATCACTGACTAAGCTAATCTCAACAAATTTTGATGCCAAAAAGTGAAATGTAATGTGTGTTATTTTATAGAGTCATAGAGTCACACAGCACAGAAACAGATCCTTCGGTCCAACCAGTCCATGCCAAACATAACCCCAGACTAAATTGCCCACTTGTGGCCCATATCCCTCCGAACCTTTCCGAGGATTTTGCTATAAGGAGAGGCTGAATAGGCTGGAGCTGTTTTCCCTGGAGAATTGGAGGCTGAGGGGTGACATTATAGAGATTTGTAAAATCATGAGGGGCATGGATAGGATAAATAGACAAGGTCCTTTACATGTGATAGGGGAGTCCAGAACTAGAGGGCATAGGTTTAGGGTGAGAGGGGAAAGACATAAAGGGACCTAAGGGACAACTTTTTCTCACAGAGGACGATGCATGTATGGAATGAACTGCCAGAGGAAGTGGTGGTGGCTGGTACAATTACAGCATTTAAAAGGAATCTGGATGGGTATGTGAATAGGAAGGATTTTGAGGGATATGGACCAAGTACTGGCAAACAGGACCAGATCAGGTTAGGATATCTGATTGGCATGGATGAGTTGAACTGAAAGTTCTGTTTCCGGGCTGCACATCTCTATGACTCTATGACTCTAGTCATGTGAATGTTAAATTTGAAAAACACCCATGTCACCTCTGTGGTCTTGGTAAATCTTATGTTAATGGCAATGGAATTGGCCAGGAAGGTTTTGATCATGGTGCACAGCCAGGAGGCTCTTTTATAACCCATTGCAGAAGGTGCACTCCAGTTGAGATAGGGCGCAAAATAAAAATATTATCTTAAAATGTATATCACCACCTAGTGACATTTATTGAAAACACATGTTCCTGGTTAAGAAAATGGACAAGATTTGTGATACCTGCAAAGTTAATAGTCTTTTGAAGAAACTGGTTAAATACACAATAGCCATTTATTAGTACCAGCAAGTTGATAAATGTGTCTTTGCTGCAGTCTGACCTACTTGGTATCCTCTTCTTTGTCTAAGAGTCTGAGAGTCATAGAGATGTACAGCATGGAAACAGACACTTTGGTCCAACTCGACTATGCCGACCAAATATTCTCCATTAATCTAGTCCCATTTGCCAGCCTTTGGTCGATATTGCTCTCAACCCTTTCTATTCATATACTATCCCGATGCCTTTTACGTGTTGCAGTTGTACCAGCTTCCATCACCACTTCTGATTGCTCATTCCATATACGCACCACCCAATGGGTGAAAACATTATCCCTTAGGTCCCTTTCAAATCTTTCCCCTCTCAATTTAAACCCATGCCCTCGATTTTTGGACTCCCCCACTCTGAGGAAAAGACCTTGACTGTTTATCATCTGTGTGCTCCTTATAATTTTATAAACTTCTATAAGGTCACCCCCTCCACCTCTAACACTCCAGGGAAAATAGCCCCACACTATTCAGCCTCTCCCTATAGCTCAAACTCTCCAATGTTGGCAACATCTCTGTAAATCTTTTCTGAACCCTTTCAAGTTTCATCACATCTTTCCTATAACAGGGAAACCAGAATTCCTCAAAAAATACATGAGTGCTGGGAAGTTCACACTGTAAAACCTATTATACCAAACTTGTGAAAGTAATAAAAGATGAAGCAGTGCCAAAATATGTGGAATGAATGATTCTGATCAACTAGGTAGAAGCAAGGTAGTGGGTGGGTGGAGAGGAGACTTTCCTTGTTTTACTCAGTAAGTGTAGAGGAAATAGAGAAACATTGAATCTCTGGCGAGTGTACAAAACATTGTGCAAAGTAACAGACTCAATGAAACAAGGAGTAAACATGCATTGATCCCAGAGATATATTCATCCCTCCCCCAACCTGAGTGCTACACCCTTCCCCCAATCCCACCCCAACATTAGTCCAAGTTACTGTCTTAAGGGGGCAGGAGTATATGGCCTTTACTAGATCCACGATGGACTTGCAATTCGATGCATTGGAATGCCCACTGATCACAGCTCAATCCCTTGGTGCAACATCCCTTCCCTGGGATGGCTGGAGGGGGAGGGAGAATTTCTCCAGTTTTAGCAGTGGTGCTTTCACAATTTCTAAATGGTTCCCTCCTGTGGGATTTACAGGGCTGACTCCCATGCTAAATTATCTTTGAATATTTTCAGTAGCTGCTCCCTTGCTGCAATCACTGGCTTGCTTTCTTTCACAGACTGACATCAACAGGAGCAGCTCCCCTGCTTCCCTGATACAAGTCCAACTTCAGTGAGTGACTGAATAGCACATATTGTCATTCAGTTAATGGGCAGTGAGTTAAAATAAACATGGTTTCATCTGCTGAGTTAGACAGCCCTCACATACTGCTTAATTTTCACTGTTGCAATTAAAAGACATCATTTGAATACTCAATGTAATTACTCTATTAAACCTGCCCCTTCAAAAGCTATTATTCTCTCTGTTGGGTCTCCTTGATAGGGGCCATAAAAGCTGATACTTTGTTTACACAGGTGAAAAAGTAACAAGAGACAGAAGCAAGAATAACCAGTGTGGGAAATGTAAATTGACCCCAGTTCAGTTGGAAGTGTTCTTCTGAAGTTTGGAATTAAGATGCATTATTAAAACAAAGCATCAGCATTTGACACCTTTTGTATTGATTCCACATCTAAAGTGAGTAGAACAAAATTTTTGCCTTAGAAGGCAAGCTTATTTTGTTAATCAATATTTTCTTCACAATATTTAATTGACTTTTTTCTTTCTATTTTGTCCTCCCTGTTCTCTCACCGATACTACTGATTGTCACCAAGCAGATTGGAATGATAATTACTCTTCAGACGCTGAGTAATGAAATCTGTTGAGACAAAGTCATTTTTTTCTGATCCATCTTGCTTCCTTCATACATGACCAAAATTCCTAGAGGCACTTCTTTTTATCCAACTGCATTACTATCTTACCCTGAAGGCCTTCCATATGCTCAGATGATAATTACAGATCGTAAAGGTGGCAATTTAAAACCATACTTTCTTGTTTTGCAGTCCTCTCAAAAAGAAAGAGCAACAAGATGTAGTCCCATACCATGACATTCACTTTCAGTGAGAGTTATATACAATATTGTTGTTCTCCAGGTAGATGTGTTTTAAACTACAATCAATGATCATTTTCAGCTTAGATTAGATTACATGCAGTGTAGAAACAGGCCCTTCGGCCCAACAAGTCCACACCAACCCGCCGAAGTGCAACCCACCCAGACCCATTCCCCTACACCTAACACTACGGGCAATTTAGCATGGCCAATTCACCTAACCTGCACACTTTTGGACTGTAGGAGGAAGCCAGAGCACCTGGAGGAAACCCACGCAGACACAGGGAGAATGTGCAAACTCCACACAGTCAGTCGCCTGAGTTGGGAATTGAACCTGGGTCTCTGGTGCTGTGAGGCAGCAGTGCTAACCACTGTGCCACCGTGCTGCTCACAAACCTTAACAAAAAACACAGTTTGTCGTATTTCATTTTTACTGACCTGGTTAATTGTTCAAGAAAATTGCAAGGGGAAAGAATTAAAAGATGGGGTCAACAGTTTACTGCTGCTACATAATGAAAGTAGAGCTATCACAGTTACTGATAGCCCTCCCTTGTGACAGTCATTACTACTGATGCTGTGTTTAATTGCTTAAAGGAACATTTGAAAAATTGTTCATTAATTAGCTTTTTGATTTATTCATTCACACTGAGGTATCACTGGCAAAATCAGCAATTATTGTCAAATCCTAATATCCTCAAAAGGTAGTGAGTCACCATGTAGTATCCAATGAAGGGCTTGCAAACTCACATTGCTGGGGGGCAGAGTGGGTAAGGCCAATGCATTTTCTTCCATAATAAAATAAATGGGTTTTAGGACTATCCGGTTGTTTCAAGAGCACATTTATTGGGTCTGCCTTTTCATTCCGAATGTTATTTAATGAATTATTTATTTTCAGTTTCCCAACTGCTATGGTATGATTTTGACCCCCACCCCTGGATTACTATTTGAGCAAATGATTACTATGTTACTGCACCCCTAATATTTGCATGATATTCTATCAACATATTTTAATAATTTACCTTGACCACGTTAAGCCACTTTCCACAAGCACTCTGTCAGGGAAGGAAATTGCAGAACACAAGGGTTCAAGCTTTTCATCGCTCTGACTTGCCTAGCCAGGCTGCTCTCTCATGCTGGTGCTTTAAACTGAAGGTCACCATGCCTCAGGCAAAGGGTGAGGCTGAGAAGGAGAGTCCTTTTTGGTATCCTCAGCTAGGGCGCAGGAATTAAATCCATACTGTTGGCGTCGCTCTGAATCACAAACCAATCAGCCAACTGAACTATTTTAGCTTGTCAACTATTATTGAACCTTGGGGCCACAGAATCCAAACTGGATTTCCCTTTGCCAATATGGGATCAACAAGCTTGCTTGCCAGTGGACATTATCTATCAAGCATGACCTTCTGCTAAGACCTTTCTAAAAGAAAGGCTCTTCATTTATATAGCACTCCTTATTGAGAAATGGCAGATAACATATATGTTTCATAAGAGCCACATAACAAGAGTCTCCAAGAAAAGACTCAGCTACCTTGTCCATCATTAACATCCTACATCAAGCAGAGAATGGACTGATTTCACAAATAGGACACATAGAGTAATCAACACACAGTGCTTAATTCCTGACTGCTCAAAGGATTTCCACCATGTATAATGCCCAAATCAGGAGCACACTAATCACATCTGTGTGCAGCCACAAAGTTGAGGCAGCCCTATGGCATCCAGGACAACTACAGCAATTCTCTTGAATAGAATTGGACTCATTTCTACACTTTCCAGGATGCAGTGTGGGGAATATTTTCAGACTACTTCACCAGCATTTTCGTTTTTAATGACTTTTTAATAAAGGAACTATTTAATAACTTTCCACAATAAAATCATGAGGGGCATGCATGGATAGGATAAATAGACAAAGTATTTTCCCTGGGGAGAACTCGAGGGCATAGGTTTAGGGTGAGAGAAGGATATAAAAGAGATCTAAGAGACAACCTTTTCACACAGAGGGTGGTACGTGTATGGAATGAGCTGTCAAAGGAAGTGGTGGAGGCTAGTACAATTGCAACATTTAAAAGGCATCTGGATGGGTATATGAATAGGAAGGGTTTGGAGCGATATAGGCCGGGTGCAAGCAGATGGGACGAGATTGGGTTGGGATATCTGGTCGGCATGGACAAGTTGGACTGAAGGGTCTGTTTCCATGCTGTACATCTCTCTGACTCTATGGCTGTATGATATTACATGCATTATGCTTACAAAAGCTCCACTCAATCAAAGCTTCAGTCATCCAGACCATTTAAAGTTTCTCCGACTGAAACCCAGATATAGACATGCAGAGCCCTCCATCAAGCTGGGGCTCAGATGTTTCAGCTCTCTAATGGTTGTCTGGGTGATCAGCCAAGTCCTATCTTCTGGGCCTCTGATGAAGCCAGAACTGTTTGATCACTCAAATTCGCAACGTTATTTTACATAAGTTTAAGTGCCTTGCAGTTTCAGTGGGCATCAGGAAGAGATTTTGATCTATGACCCTTTAAAAAGCTGGCTCAACTCCATGAAAATTGTGACTTAGCTAGTCAGACTTACCAGAATCCATCAAAACAGAGTAAGAGTAAATTATTTTGGACCTTAAGAGAAATTGAGGAAGAGATTGGCCATCAATGGAATCAGGTGCAGAAAATGGTCTTCAAGTGAAATCAGATGATGTTTGGGAAGGGGCTGGTCCCAATCATTGGGATGGGACCCAATAGTGCTTTGGGGAGAAGGGGGAAACAGTCAGTTCCTATGAGTGCTGGGGTTTATTAGGTAGCTTAAGAGGCCAGCAGAAAGCATTTCTAATCCTTCTCGTCAAAGCAGTGTCGTAAAGACATTATTGGATTGAAAGTATATCATGCAAGATTTTCTGAAGGTTTTTAAAAGTCTATCTGTGGTGTAGATATTTCCAACATCATTTTTTGTATCATGGGATTTAAGGTGGCAGGCACCTTCATCTGCTTTTTCAGTCAGACCAATACCCTCCTGATAATTTTCCAGCTAATATTGTCATGATTTTATCTGTTGTTATGTCTGTCCTGATTTGGGTCAAACTGGTCAACTTTTCAAAATATAGCTCACAGATAATCCTTGCTCCCAGTTCTAAACATTCTGACTTATTCCTTTGTGAGGGTAATAATTTTATTTCAATCCTAACCTGGGTCAGCCAGGTTAACCTTTCAAAATATAGCTCACAGATAATCCTTGCTTCCAGTCCTGAAACCAGTGCGGAGTTATTCCTTCATGAGAGCAATATTCTTTCTTGACTGTAGAATCCTGTGCTGGGCAATTCTCAGATATGACTTTCTTTTAACAAGGGATTTATTTGTCTCAAGTGTTTTTAACTTAAATGGTACAGTCCTCTACACTGACTTCAATAACCACTGTGGTTACTGGAGTATTTTGACAATCGAATCACATATTTCTGGTGAATGTGCATTGAAGGTATTGATTTAGTATTTAATTATTTAAGTTATTTTACACTTTTACTGCAACTTTTAGCATTTAGTCTTCTTCTCTACCCACTCTTTTAGATTTTTTTAAATCAACCTGGTCAGACATGTTATGATATCCTTCTGAAGTAAGACAACCAGCACTCTGAAAGCGAATGCTTCCAAATAAGCCTGTTGGACTATAACCTGGTCTTGTCTGATTTTTAACTTTGTACACCCCAGACCAACATCGGCACCTCCAAACCTCTGAAGTAAGTGGGACTTGAATCCAGGCTTCCTAATCCAGAGCCACAAGAGCCCTCTAAATATCCTTTTACTCATATACTGGAAGATTACTTTAATGTTGAACTTAATGTCTCAATCTCATATTAGCATTCAATATTCTTTCACTTGTTTTAAAACATCTCTGTTACTGTCTTTCTCCTAACATTTGCCTCAGGGCAACTTTTTGTATGCAATTTTCTTCTTTTTCCTGTTTCAGTTGCCCTTCTCATCCATTTTGGAGATTATTACTTTCTTCACATTTATTTTTCTTAGCTTGTCATTGATCTTGCGAAATTCAATAACATGGTCCTGAAGATTTGTTTTTTGTTTTCCTCATGCAGTTATAATCCCATTGTAAACTTATTCGGTTCAAGTTTCATTTATCTGACTTTTTCCTTCTTCAAGTCAAATATTTTTTGTCCTGGTGTTTATTACTGGTTGTTGCCAGATGATGTTCAGTTTAGTCATATTCTGGTCAACAGTTCCAAAGGTTCCATTCCTGCTGTATTACAGATGTTGTCATTGTGTCATTGTACCACTCCAGCTAAGTTGGTTTTTAAAAAAAACTGGAGGTAAAAAGAACTGGGTGGCCCAGTGGGTTAGCACAACGTTCTTTCACCTCTGAAACCTGGGTTTGAAAGAGAGCCAGACCAGCGGAAGAAATTCTCCTCTCAATGATGACTGTAAGGAATCTTTGTGAAATGGACTAGGGCTGTGTTCACCCAGTTCCTAATGGGCATAAAGCCATAGCCCACAACTGGCACAAGTTGAAAAGCTCACTCAGAGAGACGATAAGTTGGACATTGTGGGAGGCGTGGGGCAGAGGAAAAGGAAGGGATAATGAAAATGGATTCACACAGGTGCAGTAGTGTGTGCTGTTTTGAGACTGGGGTAAAAAGAGAAGGAAATCCTTTCTTCATAAAGTATTCCATAACCAGGAAATTCAGTTTCAAAGCGATCAAACATTTGTTTTGTAGATAATTCCCCCATCATTGCAAATATTTCCAATTATATTGCTATTGTTTTCTCTTTGTTTTCCTCACAAAGATTAAGCTATCAATGCTAAAGTTTTCTAGTCTTCTGTCTCCTTATTCAATTGGGGGTTTATTTTCTGCTAAATTACAGAGAGCTATTACCTGTCTTATATATCTCCGACACTTGAATTAGAACGCATGCAAAATAGAAAAAAAAATCAGTGTTCGTTGTTACCAAGCTTCAGCGCTGCATGTGTTGAAATGCATCAGTTATAATGCTGTAATGCTGTTACATGGTTGTTGCTTCTTTTGTCGTGCTTTGGTGAAGCAGAGCATTAGTATGGCTATATCTATATTAGTTCCATACACAAGTTACAACACAGAAACACAGCTCAGCAACTGCTGCTCCATGTGTTGAGATGTTATCCTGTGGTTTTTAAGGCTATGTTGGGTCAGTAGTGGCTTGGAAAATTATTTCTATAGGAATGGCCTTTAACCTGTTAAAACATAAAATTTTAAACCACATGTGTGCTCTGACAAATCATCTACAATCTCTTTTTCACATTGGTGCAAGAATAAATTATATTGATATTCATAATCAATTTGAAGCATGTAATTGTACTCTTACTTTCATATTTCTTTCTGTAATTATTTTCTGCTTTTTCAGGTCTAGATTAGAAACTCAATATAAGCTGTCTATTTTGTAGTGTTACATGGTGGGTGACCCAAACTGAGGCTGGAACCAACCAGGTATCTGGCTTGGCTTCAGAATTGTTGACGTGGATGCTTTGAAGCCCATTGCATTTACTGTTAAGGTATGAATTGTTTTCTTATGGGTGGTCTGCTACTTCATAGGAGCTAACAATGTAAATAATGTCTCAGCACCGTTCAGACTCTTTCCATTTACTTTCATGAGTTAAACCTGAAGGGACTTAGTTAGTCGGTTTGCTTACTCAAACACGTCTACAATCATTTCCAATAATTCGAACACTGGAGGAAAGGGATATTTAGCTTTCCTGTCTTTTTAAATGAGGGTACTGTGCATTGTGTCCCTGTTCTTCCAGAAAGTACTTTCATTAAGCATAAATCATGATTACTTAATCTTCTGTCTATTTTTGTTACCTCATCTCTCGATCATTCAGACCAGCTCATTCATGCCCCTTTTATATTACAGAACCACAGTGGTATGATATAAGCTGGCTCCTTTGCTACAGAATCTGTCTTGTTTAGATTGTACAGAAGCTGCACAAAGCACAATTGGATTCTATGTACATCTGTCACCGTCAATCAGCAGTCAGAGGTGCCCAGAGAAAACTCTCTCTAAGGGAGTTTTGTACATTGTTTCATTGTACATTGCTGTGATTTTTCTTTTGTGGGATGAGGGCATTTTTGGAAAGGCTGACATTTGTTGCTTATTCCTTATTACCCTTGAACTGTTTGCTAAGACATTTCAGAGGGCTGTTAAAAGTCAACTGCTTTGCTGTGGTCTGGGGTTGCATGTCGACCAGGCCAGGTAAGGACAGCAGATTTCCTTTCCTAAAGGACATTAGAGAATCAGATGGGCTTTTATGATAGCTGGTGGTAGTTTCATAGCTACCATTACTGAGACCAGTTTCAAATTCCAGTCTTATTTATTGACTTTGAATTTCACCAGCTGTCATGATGGAATTTGAACCCATAGATTACCAGTGACATTACCACTGCACCACAGTATTCCCTCCTGACCCTCTTCCCTTTCAGTTCATTGTGCCTGTTACCCACAAGAGATGGTAACAGTGCAGGCACAGTATGTGATTTCCTCACTTTCATTATAACTTAAATCCCCATGTTGATGGGTTACTGGGGTGATATTTTGATTAAAATTATACTTGTGTATTTATATTTTCTTAATTTTTCTGTTGAAACTGTGTGTTGTGGAAGAGTGGTATTGACAACATTCATGGAAGTTACACATGCCTGCAATAAAAGTGCTTCATTCAATGAGTTTCGGGCAGCATTTAATTCAGTTCTAATATTACATGTGCCTGTGGCATAGAGATTTTCACATTGTGACACTGAGTTCACTAGATTGGTGATCTAACTGACAAAGCCTACAAAGATGCTGATTTCTCTTACTGCCATCTTCCTTGGCAGGAAAACCACAATGGCTTCCTCATTCATGTCCCCATTAAAATTGACATTGGAGCTCAATTTGAGTTGGACCGAAGGGTCTGTTTTTGCGCTGTGCAATTCTCTGACTGTATAATTACCTTAGATCTGATGTTCATATTTAAAGAAGGACTCCATTTGCTTTAGATGGGTATCCTTCGTGCCTGCATGCAAGAATAGATTAAAAGAGACTTTCAGAAGCACGGGGACCCTCTTCCTTGATTTTAACTGACTCGTGCTTCAGTTTTCTGCTAGTTAGGTAGGAATAAAATCACCTCTTATTTTTAGAAAGAATGGTGATGATTATAATAAAGTGACAAGCCTGTTTAAAGTTGTTTAGAAGTCTCCTTCAAAATACCAAATACCAAAATAGTCAAGAGTGTGAGGTTTCCTAAGCTCAGTAGCTCAAGCTGTTGAATAGAGGAGACAATTAAGTAACTTTTGTCATAGAGTGCTGGGATTTTATTCGGGGGGATAGTAATGTTAACATTGGAGATTTTGGAAATCTCGTATTTGGACCGGGGCAAAGATTGTCTCAAATTCAAGTAGTCTGTGTTTGAATCCCATTTTCAATGACTGTCAACACAATATTCAACATTGTGGCAAAATACTTTAAAATTGCTCACTGGCTCTCAGCCAGACCACTAGAAGGAGCCCTCTCGATGGTGTATGACTTGAGGGAAGAGAAAACTAGCGAGCTAATCCTGCCTTCACAGCAGCAGTAGTGTGGGTGGCCTGATGCTGTTGTTGATTGTCACAGAAAGGTCTGCAGGAATTACCACCTTCATTGAATGAAAAGAAGTAACAATTTGGTTAGAGCACAATGTCCATGAGTTCTATACAAGGTAAACTATTGTAAAAAGAATATCAAGAATGCAGTAAGTTTCAGTTAATAGCAAATTCAGTTTGTTATGAAAAGGCTTATTCATAACAGAACTTTTTTTCTCTGGAGCACTTCTTCATCCATAGATATAATCTACTTGTAAATTACATTCATTTAAATTGGGAAAGCTATAAAATGTAATTGCAAAAGGAATGGGATAATCAGTTAAGTATCTCATTGAATTTATTTTCATTAGTCATGAGACATCTCATTCAGATGATGCTATTTTGTGGTTATATCTCCCAGGTTTTTACTCAAATGATTTTAGCAATTAAGCACAAAAAATTGCTTGTAAATGGAACAGCTCATTTTCATAATAGCAAGGAAAGAAATCTATATATGAAGTATATGAATGGGATAGCTATCGAGGGGTAGATTCTATATCTGCAATAAGCCAATGAATGACTGTAAAATTCTACTCATGTAGAATGCACTTTCATGTTCATGCAAAGCAATTCAAATGGTTTTATCTTCACCGTTTTACAAATTAGAAAATGGCATTTTAAACACAAAGAGGTGCCATTATCTCTTTGTAAAAGCTATGGTGTGTTGGACTATCTTCTGGTCATTTAAAAGTTGCCTAGTTCATGCCTTTCGGTGGTGGAGAAGTATACAGATTCTTTCAGTAAATCTCCTGAATTCATTTGGGAAAAGCAGACCTTGCAGGATTTGAATAACTCAAGTTGATATTTGAACAGTAGGTGGCAAACATGCTTCATTAGTAAATCTAAAAGAATTGATGTGCAAAAGTAAGCCCATTCATAATCACAGCACTGAGATATTTGCAATTATTTTTTTGTCAAACTTATTAGTTTCTATTTAAAAAAAAGAAGGGAACTCAAAAAGTAAGGTCTTAAGAATGACAAAACTTTGTTCATTCTTACTTGTGGATCCAATATATTCATTTGTCACCTGAAGAGTGGAATTAATATGTTAATAGCTAAACTGTATCATCAGCCCATCAGATCACAAGGGTCTGGAATCTGATGGAGGAAGAATCTCGTAAAATTCACCTTAACCAGGCCTCTGTATGTAGTGTAAGAGTTCATAAATGTTTAGCAGTTCACATTAATATGATGTCCAGCCCTTGTCTGTGAAAGGTTCCCAGCCCTGCTAGTGATATTTTCACATGGTGAGAGCAGTGGTCTGTGAGTTGCTTTTGAGAGGTTGCAGCCAATACTGGGAAAGTGACCAAAGCGCAATTAAGAAAAGCATCCACAGCAGTAATAATGTCAGTTGATGGGTTAAAGTTGCCATTTGCAATCAGCAGCAGTGCCGACTTCATTCTGAATAGATAGGGGTGTGAAGATGTAACTGCAAAAGGTTACATTCAAGCCATTGATATTTACTTTACTTTACAGTGCTATCCTATAAGAGCAGGAACAATTTGGGACTGGTATGCAGAGCTCTGCAGCAAATTTTAATTGTTTGTAATACTTTCTCTAACAGCGAACAGCTAAACATGGAGATGCAACATTCCCAAGAGCGTCTCAACCATTATTAGCAAAAGCACAGAGGGTGCAGTCACCACCATTGTCCCTGGCCTGTAGTTTTGAGAAAGGGTCATACTGACTCATAGCTTGCACAACCGTCAATGCAGACCGCAGCTCTGGCAATGGGATGGGTATAGTTTAAAGGTACTGCAGAAAATCTGTAACTCGATTCTGAAATTCCAAGGGAGACCTGTTAGGTCAGACTGTGGCCCAAGAAGGAAAGGATGCAAATGAATATGAAGTGCCTTTCTTGGATGAGGTCTCAAAACCCAAGGAGAACTTTTGGAGTGCTGATGTTATAGTCAATGGTCATTGAACACATTTCAAATGAGACTGGAACAGGAGTGTTGATTCTTTCCAACATGACTTCACAGTCTAAGGGCTGTCAACTGAAGGTGGAGGGCAGCCAATGGCTCCACTTCAACTTCACATGGGCCTGTGGCGCAGCGGTAGCGTGTCTGACTCCAGGTCTGAAGGTTGCCTGTTCAAATCACATCAGGCTCATTGAAGCTTGATTTCTTGCATTGGGACGACATGGTGGCGCAGTGGTTAGCACTGCAGCCTCATAGCACAAGGGAACCGGGTTCAATTCCTGCCTCGGGCGACTGTCTGTGTAGAGTTTGCACATTCTCCCCGTGTCTGCGTGGGGGTGCTCTGGTTTCCTCCCACAGTCTAAAGATGTGCAGGTCAGGTGAACTGGCCATGCTAAATTGCCCATAGTGTCAGGTGCATTAGTCAGAGGGAGATGGGTCTGGATGGGTTGCTCTTCGGAGGGTCAGTGTGGACTTGTTGGGCCGAAGGGCCTGTTTCCACACTGTAGGGAATCTAATCTAATCATAACACAAGTGTAATAATGGAAACTATTTATGTTATTCAATCAGGAGTTTTAATTATTGAAGCAGACAACCTGCTCAGATTCACAACATAGCCACAGAATAAAGGAGGTAAACGGCCAGGATAAACTGGAGAAGTTCAAGTTAGATTTCCAAAACTATTCATGGGTGTACAGGAACTTCAAATGACTTGTCATATTACAATAAACCTGATTCAGAGTGTTTGTTCACTGAAAGAAAAGTTTGATATCTATTCTTTAAAAAGTTGAGACAAGGAGTAAAATCGCCAGTAACACAAATGACTCATTGACAGGCCTGATTTGGAGATGCCGATGTTGGACCAGGGTGTACAAAGTTAAAAATCACACAAAACCAGGTTATAGTCGAAAAGGTTTAATTGGAAGCACACTAGCTTTCGGAGCAACGCTCCTTCATCACATGGTAGTGGCCACAACCACCTGATGAAGGAGAGTCGCTCCGAAAGCTAGTGCATCCAATTAAACCTGTTGGACTATAACCTGGTGTTGTGTGATTTTTAACTTTGTACAGGCCTGCTTCATGTGCCAAAAGCCCAGTGGCACATTACACATTCATGTGGACCTCATGAACAAGGCTGTCGACGGGGATCTCCAGCCAATAGCCTCCGTGATGCCAACTGTGCTCAACTATCATAGAGCTCAGTCTTCATCATGCTCATTACCAACAGCAGCTACCATTCGGCAATCAATCACAATTAGAAATGATACTCTTTATATCATTTGGATGTTATTGTTGAATTTTGGTTGGTTTTTAATTTTAACTGACGTTTTTCGACATAGGATGAAATACATTTTGGAAGAATTCAACTGAGGATCATCTATCACAAGGATGATGTGCTCTTGCACAGATCCTGGAGCATGATGCCAGGATTATTCCACAGATCGTTCTGCTATAACATGCATGTCGTCAACGCGAATTCACTGTAATGTGATTTGGGGACTTGTTTCTAAAGCATGAAATTTTAAAATGTGTTGGCTGTAACACAATTACATCGCCAACACTTTAAGCGCTGTTTCTAAAGTACGATTCTCCTATAATGCGGCATTGCACAAGAATGCCATCTTTGCATTATAGAAGAACTGACTGTCATATTCTTTCAGGCCACAGGCCTTAAATTTAACCATAAATATTATTTCTCTGAAACATGTATCAACCTTTTGAGTCATAATGTCCATGCCTTTAGCATCAAGTCTGACCTCCAGAAAACTAGAACCATCAAGGATTTCCCACTAGCCTTCTCATTTCAGAACCTCAATGTTTCGTGGGCAACACCAATAGGTTGTGGAAGTTCCTGTCCAATTTAGCATTCATGAATGATTTGCTAACAATAACTGCTTACGCAAGACTATGTGACTTACTGGGCTGAACACCAAATGAGAACATTTGACAGGATAAAGATGTTCATCTCAACAGAAATCCTGGGTCATTATAATACAGGTCTATCCATCATAGTTGTGGTTTATGCATTATGCATTTGGCTAGGAAACATGCTTTTTCCAAATTCAGCTGAACATTCTCACAGACCAGTATACTGTGTTTCCAGGGTACTACCTGTTACAGAGCAGCAATATGTCATCATTGAACAAGGGGCCCTGGCTGTAACCTGGGCTTGCAAAATTGTTTCCAACCATTCAAATGTTTAACCCTCCCATGCTTTCTGTGGCAATGAAATCCACAGGCTAATCATTCTCTGGGTGAAGAAATTTCCCTTCATCTTGAGTCATTGGCTGGTCACTTAGACATAGTCTTGGTTTGAATTAAAAGTTTTCTTTCTTTTTGTAATGGCTTTGTGTGCTCTTTCGTTTCTCATTAATGACAGAGTGTGATTTCACGTCTGGCAGGCTTGAATCCCAACTGATCTCCCTCCTCTCAGTCAGTCTTCCAATCAATTCAGATCCCTGGATTTGCTGGGAAAAAACTTTTTGCCAAGATACCTAGATCTGGTATGTCTTGCAAAGGTATCTAAGTCCAGCTTCTTCAAAATAAAACATGTCTTTGGTAACCCATAAGCTGTACGCATCATTTCCTTTTGAGTCATAAAGAACTGATTCAATCTCTGCAGCAAAACAGCCCAAACTTCCAATCTTTTTTCCAGTTTATATTTCCAAGTAAAGTATCTGCAGTCCTTACAAACGCCATGACATACCAGCCGTCCAGCCAGGGGAGTCAGTGTGGGTCTGTGGTCAGAATCATAAGGCCAAACTTTAAGGCAGTCCTTACCAGGTGCTCACTGATCAAGGGTGTTCGGTCAAAACAGATTCACACGGGTATCTAGCAGCAGACCCCGACAGGACTGGGCTTATTAGACAAATGACCAAGAAGACAACCTGACCTCACATGCCCCTTAGCAGGAAGACACTGTTCTCAGCCTCTTCCAAAGAAGACAATAAGCACAATCCAGCTAACTAGTCAATCCAATGCAATGTCTAACTATGATCAGTGATGGTACTTGGGGATGGTTGGGAATATTGGATAGTTAAGTAATTTATGGGGAGTGAAAGACTTGGACTTGTATAGTATATGTGATCAATAATTTTATCCCAACAGCTCGACTGCATCATCAAAGATATGAGATCACATGGGATTGGGACCTGATGGAAGAAGATTCAAATGAAGTCCAGCTCAACCATCTCTCTGTATTTAGTGTAAACTGTAATAAGTGTTAGTTAGTTTGTATAAAGTAAAAAAATCACACAACACCAGGTTATAGTATAACAGGTTTATTTGGAAGTACCAGTTTTCAGAGCACTGCTCTTTCATCAGATAGCTAGTGCAGGAGCAGTCCTCTGAAAGCTGGTACATGCAGATAAACCTGTTGGACTATAACCTGGTGTGTGATTTTTATACTTTGTCCACCCCAGTCCAACACCAGCACCTCCACATCATAGTTAGTTTGTATAATATGGTGTCCAGTCCTTTTCTATTTAAGTCTCCCAAAACCTGCTAGTATTATGTGCACAGAGTTCAGATCAGGGTAACTTCCTAGAAATGCCATGCAGATCAAAGAAAGTAGCTGTGTAAGTCAGAAATAGGTGGGAAGTATACATTTGCCCTGAGAATGTGATGGAGTCATAGAAATGTCCAGCACAGAGACAGACCCTTTGGTCCAACTTGACCATGCCAACCAGATATCCCAAATAAATCTATTCCCATTTGCCATCACTTGGCCCATGTCCCTCTAAACTCTCCCCTATTCATATACTCATCCAGATGCCTTTTAAATGTTGTAATTGAATCAGCCTCCACCTTCCTCTGGCAACTCATTCCATTCTTGCACAACTATCTGCATGAAAAACTTGCCTTTTAGATCCCTTTTAACTTATTCGCCTCTGACTTTAAACCTATTTCTCCTGGTTTTTGGACTTCCCCACTCTGGGGAAAGGACCCTGTCTATTTATCCATGCCCATCATGAGTTTATAAACCTTTATAAAGTCACCCCTTCAGCCTCCAATACTCCAGGGAAAATACCCCTAGCTTATTCAGCCTCCTTATTGCTGAAACCCTCCAATCCTGGCAACATCCTCATAAATCTTTTCTGAATCCTTTCAAGTTTTGCAACATACTTCCTATATCAGGGAGACTAGAATTGCATGCAACATTCCAAAAGTGGTCTAACCAGTTTCCTGTACAGCTACAACATGACCTCCCAACTCCTGTACTCAATACCCTGACCAATAAAGGCACACAAGCTTTTGTGATGTTTCTGCACAATTTCATGTCAGGGACCTCTCACATGTTAAGCGAACATGATAACCAGTACATGTCAGAGACATGATGCTTGGTTTAGTAATTGATGCTGTATTAACTGCTGTTAGCTGAGGCAATAGAGTGGGAAGGAAGGAGTGAAGCACAGTTATTAGAGCTTTCAGACTGAAACAGGCGAAATGTTGCTCATCAGAGTGCATTAATTTTGTAGTGTTATACAACAGAGAATACAGCTTAGAAACAGGCCTATATTGTCTGTGCTGAAATTTATCTTCCTTCTGTCAGGAGTGTCTGCACCTTGGCTGAGACGTTAATGGACTTGGCTATAATTGCTTTTGCTGTAAAGTAGCTACTGACAATTGATGGACAGGGCAACACAGGGGCTATTTGGGCAAAGTAACTGAAGGCTATATATCCCTGTGGAATTTTCTCTGGAAAAAGTGAGGTGAGCTATAAGGGAGCCAGAGTTGTTAGAAATAAATGGAATCAGTGGAAAGGGTGCATATTTCCCTTGCTGCCTGCAGTGAATCACCCCACTCACTGACATAAACTTGAGGTAATCAGAAAAGATGCAAATCAAGTTCCAGCAAGATTAATAAGTAAGGAAACTAATAGCATGTTTGGTCTGGCTTTGGTTAATAAGAACAATAATTAACTTGTTACGGTTGTTGTTACGATTAACGTAGTATCACAGAGGAGGTTCTCTGTGTGTAATGGTAGACATCACTGTCACCATACCAGACTAAAGTGTAGGTTCCTTTTCAACTGACATCTCAAAAGTGTCTCTGCTTAACAATTACAAGTTGAAATTGCCAGTAATTGCACATTGTCTTAATAATGGGCTGTACCACACTGCCTGCTGGTTTCTGAAAAGCCTTCACAGAAAATGTATCATTCCTCAAACATGAGGCGGCCTTACATGGAGGTGATGGACTCGTGCCCACAATACCACACAATATCCTATTTGGGAGGGGTGGTGCCTTCATCTTTGAACCTGTTGAAAATTAAGCAGCATTGCAGTGGAACCAGCAAGATTATTTGAATGTTTTGTTGCTTCATTACCACCAACTGGGAATACACTCTTCCTGCCCCCTGCTAGGACTGCTCACTCCTATCTGTCACAAACATACATTAGCTGGAACAGCAGATCTTAAATTCTGGTGGATATTCCCCAAGTTGTGAATGCTTCTGGATGCTGCCGTAGGGAAGGTTTTGATGGACCCTGGATAGTAGTAATAACTCCCCCACCCATAGAGGGGAGA
Source organism: Hemiscyllium ocellatum (assembly GCF_020745735.1). Taxonomy (NCBI): domain Eukaryota; kingdom Metazoa; phylum Chordata; class Chondrichthyes; order Orectolobiformes; family Hemiscylliidae; genus Hemiscyllium; species Hemiscyllium ocellatum. Next base: position 82,683,003 of record NC_083409.1, read on the forward strand.
GCTTTGTCACAGCTTTTTTTTATTATCTCCCATCTTTCAGAACCTAATGACTTAGCTGTTGGAAGCCCTGACCTCTGCCAAGATGTGGGGGTGGGGGAGGAGGAGGAGTCTTGATCTTTGAGGACCCTCAGTCCTGACCAATGTTCCTCACTGGAGAGTCAGCGTTTCGAGCATAAGTTCTTCATCAGAAATCAGGATTCTCCTGTTCTCTCGGATGCTGCCTGACTGGCTGTGCTTTTCCAGCACCACACTCTTTGACAGTGATCTCCAGCATCTGCAGTCCTCACTTTCTCCCAATGTTCCTCACTGCATATTCTGCTTCAGAATCCCTGCTACAGCACCATTAGTGTCTTCTCATTTGCATTAATGGCGTCTTTCTGGTGGAGTGGGAATTCTACGAAGAGTCTGTCATGCATGCATACGGAGTCCTTATTGCAGAAAATGAGTTGGGCTGGGGCTGGACATGAAAGGGCTGGTGAAGGCTGTGTTAGTGTTGGGGAGGGTGTAAAGTCAAAAGAGAATGTTGTTAAATAGTATAATTCTTTGTTTACAAATGTAGTTAAGACATTTGAAATAAAGTTGCATGATGAAAAAAACGGAATGTCACTGACATGGCACATGTTTGTACAGCTGTATAAAGGAAATGTTGGATAAACAGCTGGCATTGTGTACTCAATACTGTGAGAAATCTTTAGCAATGGTCTGGAAGGAGATCGATCCTTGTAGCTGAGGAAGGTATGTGGTAAATACAAAATAAATTGGCAGAGAAAGAGAAAGCAAAGATAACTGAAAACAATTATAACAATAACTGATCATTTTTCATGGTTTCATGTAAATTCATGCAATTTTGTGTTTCTGTCTAAGTACACACTCCAGAAATATGGAGCTCAGATATATGATTCTGCTTCGTATTGACAGATGTCAGGTCTAGTGGGCAGAATAGATTGGTTTTGAGTTTCAATGCATCTTGATGTTTTTGCTTTTTCAGTTTATCTTTGCATTTTTTCCGGTAAAACTTTACCCTTCTACTAATGATGGATACTTTTTTTTCTCAGAGATGGACTTCATGCACAGAGGACAGATGTTCAAGTGACTGATAAAAGCAATTTGAATGTAGACTCTGGTTTGATTTAATTGCCACCGCAGAAATCTCTCAATAATTCATTTGTGTCTTCATTGGCCAGTCTCCCGTTGCACATGGGAAAATAGGACCAAACATAGTTTTCAGATAAGACCAAGTAAGAGGCCAGCATGGTTTTTAGACCATGGAATGTAGCTGTTGTACAGTCCCCATTTTTAAAATGGTACATTTTGTCCTTATTTTATTAATTATGGTTATTAAGCAAAATGTTGGGAAGCAAAAAGCACTTTTCTATAATACAGACCCAAGGGTTAATATGTAAAACTGAGGTACTCCAGTTCCACCGCTGAAATATGTTTACACTGGTAGATCTCCATATAAATTCCTACATCCACTTTTATAATGGTAAAAGTTATCACTAGCGTGTATGCTAACACTGCAGCCCAAATCTTCCAGTCTCCAGATATCTAGTACAAAGTAAGATTGGTTGTGCACAACATTGATCATCTCAGTCATGTGGCATTACTACAGGAGCCACCAATGTCCATTACAAGCCCACCAACTCTCACAGTTACCTGAAGTCCACCTTCTCATACTCTTGCTTCCTGCAAGGATTGCATTCCTTTACCCCAGCTTTTCCATCTCCGTCAAATTTATTCCGATGGTGTCACTATCCAATGGACTGCCACCAATGTCACCTCCTTTTTCCTCAACCGAGGAGTTCCTCCCTCACTGTGATTGACAAGATCATCAGCCATGTCTGACCCATCTCCCACATTTCTGCCTTCTTCCCAGAACAACATGGCACAGTGGTTAACACTGTTGCCTCACAGTGCCAGAGACCTGGGTTCAATTCCCACCTCGGGCGACTGTCTCTGTGTGGAGTTTGCACATTCTCCCCGTGTCTGCGTGGGTTTCCTCCGGGTGCTCGGGTTTCCTCCCACAGTCCAAAAATGTGCAGGTTAGGTGAATTGGCCATGCTGAATTGCCTGTAGTGTTGGGTGAAGGGGTAAATGTGGGGGTGGGTGGTGGGTCGGTGTGGACTTGTTGGGCCAAAGGGCCTGTTTCCACACTGTAAGTAATCTAATCAACGCTAGAATTCTCCCTGTCCTAACTTGCTGCACAATCAATCTCCTTTTTCAAAGGATCACCTTCCAGTCCCCTCCCCTCCACGGTCAGAATTATGTAGGAATCGTTCACTCTGTGATATCCTGGTCTACTCCTCCATCAGTCCTGACACTTCCTCACTCCCCATGCCACCTTCCCACACAATTGCAAATGACATAACACTTGCCCATTCACCTCCTCACTGTCCAAGCCCCAATCACACCTTCCGGGCAAAGCAATGTTTCACTTATACTTCTTTCAGCCTCGTCAACAACATTCACTGCTCACAATGTGGTCTCCTTTACAGTGGCAAGACCAAATAGTGACTGCGTGACCACTTTCATGAGACACCTTTGCTTTGTCTCTAGGAATGACCCTGACCTCCCAATTGCTCGGCATTTCAATAAAACAGTTTGCCTTCATGCTAACATTTCACTCCTGGGCCTGCTGCAATGTTCCAATGAAGCACAATGCAAGTTCAAAGAACAATGCCTCATTTTCTGCTTGGGCACTTTATGTCCTCAAAGTCTCAACATTACATTCCACAAATTCAGAGGCTGACTGCATGATGTCTCTTCTCCCTTGCCCTTAAGTTCTCATGTCGCTAACCCCCACCCCACCTTTATCATTGCTCTCAGTAAAGAGAACCCATTCTCTCCCTTTCACACTTGAATTTACACCCAATTTACATCACTCGCTTTTTCATCACCATTAACAACCACTACACCTTTTGAAACAAGGACAGGAATTGCTGGCGAAACCCAGCAGGTCTGGCAGCATCTGTGGAGAGAAATCGGAGTTAACGTTTCAAGTCCAGTGACCCGTCTTCAGAACTTTGTCTGTTGCGCTGGGACATCTGTTCCCTAAATGCTCACCCATCTAAAAGATAAAACTTTTCAGCTTTTCGGACTGGACGCCTGTGACCTAGGCCACAAGGACTGATGCTGGGTCCACTGCTTTTCATTATTAATTTAAATGATTTGGATGTGAATGTAGGAGATATAGTTAGTAAGTTTACAGAGGATGCCAAAATAGGTGGTGTAGTGGACAGTGAAGAAGATTATCTCAAAATACCTTGATCAGATAGGCCAATGGCCTGTGCTGGAGTTTAATTTAGATAATTGTGAAGGGTTGCATGTCGGTAAGGCAAACCATGGCAGAACTTGTACAGTTAATGGTAGAGCTCTGGGGAGTGTTGCTGAACAAAGAGACCTAGGGATGCAGGTGCATAGACCCTTGAAAGTGGAGTCACGGGTAGACAGGGTGGTGGAGACGATGTTTGGCATGCTTGCCTTCATTGGTCAGACCATTGAGTATAGGAGTTAGGATGTCATATTGCAGTTGTACAGGACCATGGAGAGGCCACTTTTAGAATACTGCATACAGTTCTGGTCGCCCTTCTATAGGAATGATGTTGTTAAAGCTTGAGAAAGCACAGAAAAGACGGACAAGGATACAACCAGGACTGGAGGGTTTGAGTCATAAGGAGAGGCTGAATAACACAGGGTCTTTTTTCAAAGGCTGAGGGATGATCTTCCAGTGGTTTATAAAATCATGCGAGTCCTGGATAGAGTAAATGACCAATTTCTTTTTCCCAGGATAGGGAAGTCCAAAAGCTAAGAGGGGAAAGATTTAGAAAGGACCTGAGGGGTAACTTTTTCACACAGAGGGTGGTACGTGTGTGAAATGAGCTGCCAGAGGAAGTGGTGGAGGCTAGTACAATTGAAACATTTAAATAGCATCTGGATGGGTACATGAATAAGATAGTCTTTGGAGAGATATGGGCCAAATGCTGGCAAATGGGACTAGGTCAGATTGGGATGTCTGGTTGGCATGGAAAAGTTGGACCGAAGGTCTGTTTCTATACAGTATGACACTTCATATCAAGTTTGTCTTTATAAGAGTCATGTTTGAATTAAAACTCAAATGTTGCCAGACCTACTGAGTTTCTTCCACATTTTCGATGTTTGTCTCAGACTTCAAGCATCCACATTATTTTGCTTTTACTTGGCTGTTGTGTTGGGAATTTTCTTCATTCTTGGACGGAGGCCATTGCAGTGAAGGTAAATTCAAAGTAAAGGTGCTTATGTTCGAAGAATTGCAATGGTACCATTGCATACTGGTTGGCTTGCAGCATGCATGTGACCACTACCTCTTCATTAAGTGCCTCACTGTGCAATCTGTGACAACCATTAAAGGCACATCACTTGGGACATGGCGTTGGAGTGGAGCAGCTGAAAATATATGGACTTTAACAGAACCAGCTATTGATAGAAAGAACTTCATAAAATAACCCTCCAACTTTGAATTACTGAGTAAGTCAAAATAGCTGTGCATTTTCCATTCCCTACTCTTGAGGAAATGAAAAGAGATTGAAAACTGAATTGGAACATCTTCCATTCTCAGCAGCAAACTTGTGATAACAGTTATAGAATTAATTAGAAAATCTGAACATACAAGGATTGCAACCCTGCTATCAGTGCTAGGGTAAGAATGCTACATGCTGGATTGCACCCTAGAGCTCACTGAGGAACTGAAAAGTCAGATTGTAGCAATTCTGAAAGCTTTGATGACACATTTGGAACCCCCTACCAATGTTAACTACAAACAGTATGTGTTCAACATCAAAGGTCAAGTCAAAGAAAATAATCAAGACAGCTAATGGAACGCTGGCCTTTATATGAAGAGGGCTGGAGTACAAGGATGCAGGAGTTATAGTGCAGTCATACAAAACCCTGGTTAGCCTTCACTCAGAGTACTGTGAGCAGATCTGGGCAGGCACAACCTAAGAAGGATGAATTGATCTTGGAAGGGAGCACAAATGATACATGGACTACAGGGGTTAAGTCATAAGGAGAGATACACAAATTAGGCTTGTTTTCTCTAGTTTTTAAAAGCTTAAGGGGTGATCTGATTGAAGTTTTCAAGATATTAACAGGAAAAGACAGGGTAGATAAAGATAAACTGTTTCCATACTAGTTGGGGATTCTAGAACTGAAGGGCATAGTCTGAGTATTGGGACAGACCATTTCAGAGAGACGTTGGGACGCAATTCTACACACAAAGGGTCACAGCTGTTTGGAACTCTCTTCCACAAATGACAGTGGACACAGGATCAGTTTTATCTGTATGATAGGTATTCAGGGATATGGTGCAAAGGCAGGTAAATGGAGTTAGGTCACAGTTCAGCTTTAATCTCATTGAATGGTGGAATAGGCTCAAGGATTGTTCTCCTGTTCCTGTGTTCTTAGAGAGATGATTGATCACACTGCACTGCTCTACACTGATATACCTAGCCACATCTTGAGTTTCTACAATTGAAAGATGATCTAATCAGATATAGGATTGCCTTAAGCATCAGGGATCCTGCAGTGGGAACATAACTGCTGACAGAGGAGAAACTAATTCTCCTGAAAGCTATTGATGTGTGCAGAAACATTGTGATTGTCAATCATGAACTAGAAGAAATTAATTGGAGGACAAAGAAGGATTTGCATTAGACTGAGAAGTATTCTAGGTTGAATGAGACCAACAGGTTGAGAAAAGGCAGAAATATTTGCAGAAAAGCCAGTAGATAAATCAAGGTGAGAGGACATGATGTAAATATTGCAGAGGAGAACACATAAAAGAAAATGAAGTGTGGGGAAAGCTGTGTTTTAAGTAAAGGATGCTGAATCAATTATTTAGCTAGTAGGAATCAAAGAAAGACAATAAAGCTGACCACTGCAGAGATGTCAGATACATCACTTCACACTATGCATGTCGGCATTATCAAGTCTAAAATGACTCATGGTTTGTGACGGTTAGAATTATGACTGCAGAATAAGAGCATCACATGAATGTGAACCATCAAATGCTGCTTTGTGTAATAATGTGAGCTTCACAGAGCTGTGCAAAGTGCTTCAGGTAGGTGATGCTGAAAGGACATCCTCAAAGACAAAGTTAAGGCTATGTGATTGAACAAAATGCCATGAGGGGCATCTAAGCTAAGAGCCCAGTGTAATGACCAGAATGATGACCTGGAATTTCAGGTACTAGATATGAAGCAAAGTTCACTCCCTCAGCCAAAGAAAGTCCATCCCAGAGAGGTTTGCAACGTTTCCCAGGTCCATAAGAAATGGACTGCCAAATTGATCCTAGAACAGCAGAAAGATATTTTTACAGGTCCTGAGGATCTTCCTTATGAATAACATTTTGAAGTAGATGAAATTGTGAGATCATCTCAGCAACTGCTGAGGAGAGTCCCAGCTGCCCTCATGTCCAACCTGAAAGCCAAGAGAGAAGAGCTGAAAAAGGGTGTAGTCAAGAAAGTGACAACTCCTACACACTGGATTAGTAGCATGATAACAGTGAAAAATCCTGAAAAACTGAAAGCATGTATAGTTCTAAGGGATCTCAATAAAGTACTGAAGAAATTCCATTACCACATGCCAACCATTGAAGGCATTTTGCCACAACTTGCCAAAGCAATGAGCTTTATGACCCTCGAAGTGGAGGATTGCTTTTGGCAGGTGAATGTGGATGAAAACAGCAGTTTTCAGACTACTCAAATAAAAACAAAATACTACAGATCACAGAAATATGAAATGATTCGATTCCCTACAGTGTGAAAACAGGCCCTTCAACCCAATAGGTCCACACCAACCCCCGAAGAGCAACCCACCCAGATCCATTTCCTTCTGACTAATGCACTTAACATTATGGGCAATTTAGCATGGCCAATTCACCTGACCTGCACATCTTTGGACTGTGGGAGGAAACCAGAGCACCCCCATACAGACCCGGGGAAAATGTGCAAACTCAACATGGATAGTTACCCGAGGCTGGAATTGAACCTGGGACCCTGGTGCTGTGAGGCAGGAGTGCTAACCACTGAGCCACCATGCTGCCCCATGAAAACAAAAAATGCTGGAGAAAACAGCAGGTAGTATCTGTGGAGAAAGAAAGATGAGTTAATGTTTGAAGAATCAAAGACAAGTAGTTGCATTTGTATTTGGGAACATTAGTGCAAACTGAATGATGCTCTGCTTGGAAAAACAGTGCCAGGCTATTGTCTTTGCCTGTGAGTATTTTAATCAATACCAGTTTGGGAGTGACAAAGTGGCATTGGAGTTTGACCACATACAATTTCAAGGCTTCTTCTTCAAATTACTTGTATCTGCTCCAAAGCATCTGTAAAGAATGTGATTTAATTTGCAGACATGTCATTTGAATGTTGCATACAAGTACACAAAACAGATTTCCAGTGTTCAAATGCTGTCAAGAGCAGCACCCCCTATGAAGAAAGTTGAATATTCTAAGACAAATTGTGTATCTTCTCAACTCAACAAGAAGTAAATGTGTTGCTGGTTAAAGCACAGCAGGTCAGGCAGCATCCAAGGAACAGGAAATTCAACGTTTTGGGCCAGAGCCCTTCATCAGGAATGAGGAGAGTGTGCCAGGCAGGCTAAGATAAAAGGTAGGGAGGAGGGACTTGGGGGAGGGCAATGGAGATGTAATAGGTGAAAGGAGGTCAAGGTGAGGGTGATAGGCTGGAGTGGGGTGGGGGCGGAGAGGTCAGGAAGAAGATTGCAGGTTAGGAGGGCGGTGCTGAGTTGGAGGGAATCGACTGAGACAAGGTGGGGGGAGGGGAAATGAGGAAACTGGAGAAATCTGAGTTCATCCCTTGTGGTTGGAGGGTTCCCAGGCGGAAGATGAGGCGCTCTTCCTCCAACTGTCGTGTTGTTATGTTCTGCCGATGGAGGAGTCCAAGGACCTGCATGTCCTCGGTGGAGTGGGAGGGAGAGTTAAAGTGTTGAGCCACAGGGTGGTTGGGTTGGTTGGTCCGGGCGTCCCAGAGATGTTCCCTGAAGCGTTCTGCAAGTAGGCGGCCCGTCTCCCCAATATAGAGGAGGCCACATCGAGTGCAGCGGATGCAATAGATGATGTGTGTGGAGGTGCAGGTGAATTTGTGGCGGATATGGAAGGATCCCTTGGGGCCTTGGAGAGAAGTAAGGGAGGAGGTGTGGGCGCAAGTTTTGCATTTCCTGCGGTTGCAGGGGAAGGTGCCGGAAGTGGAGATTGGGTTGGTGGGGGGTGTGGACCTGACGAGGGAGTCATGAAGGGAGTGGTCTTTGCGGAACGCTGATAGGGGAGGGGAGGGAAATATATCCCTGGTGGTGGGGTCCGTTTGGAGGTGGCAGAAATGACGGCGGATGATACGCTGTATACGGAGGTTGGCGGGATGGAGAACCAGTGAGAACCAGTGGGGTTCTGTCTTTGTGGTGGTTGGAGGGGCGGGGCTCAAGGGCGGAGGAGCGGGAAGTGGAGGAGATGTGGTGGAGGGCATCGTCAATCACGTCTGGGGGGAGGCTGCGGTCCTTGAAGAAGGAGGCCATCTGGGCTGTACGGTATGAAGTTGGTATGAGAAGTGCTCTGCTGGCCAAGCATTAGCATGAGATTAAGGACCACATCAGTCAATCCAGTGCCTGTAACGAGCATCAATCTGAGTAAGATCAAGAGACACTTATGACACATGACATCACAGATGATGAAATTTGGAGATGACCATCATCCCGGTACCAAAGAAAACAAGTAATGTCATAGAGATGTACATCACGGACACTTCTATTCAACTTGTCTATACTGACCAGATATCTAAATTAATCTAGTCCCATTCATCAGCACTTGGCCCATATCTCTCCAAATCATTCCTATTCACATACCCTCCAGATGCTTTTAAAATGTTTTCATTGTATCAGAATCCATCACATCCTCTGACAGTTTATTCCAAACATGCACCACCCTTAGGTCCCTTTTGAATCTCCCCCCTCTCACCCTAAACCTATGCCCTCTAGTCTAGACTCCCCCACCCAGGGAAAGGACTTGCCTATCCATGCCCCTCATAATTTTATAAACCTCCATAAGGTCACCCCTCAGCCTCTGACACTCCAGGGAAAACATTCCCAGCCTATTCAGACTCTCCCTACAGCTCAACCCCTCCAAACATGGCAATGTGCCTCAATGACTACTACCCTGTGGCTGTGACCTCCATATTCATGAAGTGCTTCAAGCGGTTGGTCATGGCCCACATAGCTCTAACCACCCAGCCTGTCTCGATCCCGTACACTTTGCCTACCGATGAACAGGTCCACTGCGGATGCCGTTTCCCTAGCCCTGTTGTCATCCCTGGAGCGTCTGGATAACAAAGACACCTATGTCAAGTTCCTACTCATTGACTATTGCTTCCCCTTCAACATCATGATCCCTATGAGATTAATCTCAAAACTCCGAGACCTAGATCCCGGCTCTGTCCTCTGCAATTGGATCCTCAGCTTCCTTACCCACAGAATACAATCAGTGAAGACAGACAAGAGCATGTCCTCCATGATAATCCTCAATACCAATGTCGCACAAGGATGTGTACTCAGCCCCTTACTGTACTCCCTGTATGCACACGACTGTGTTACCAAATTTTAAATGAACGCCATCCGCAAGTTTGCCGATGACACCACCTTGTAGGCCGGATATCAATAATGCTGAGTCAGAATACAGGAAGGACATAGACTGCTTGGTGTTGTGGTGTAATGATGACAATCTGTCTCTCAATGTCAGCAAAACAAAAGAACTGATTGTTGACTTCAGGAAGAAAGGAGGAGGACATGTTCCTATTTACATCAACAGAGTGGAGATGGAGAGGATTGAGAGCATCAAGTTTCTCAGACTGACAATAAGCTCAATCTGTCCTGGACCTCTCACGTAGACATGACGGTCAAGGAGGCTTAGGAAATTCAGCATGGCCATCAGGACCCTCACCAACTTTTAGAGATACACTATAGAAAACAGGCTTACAATCCAGCTGGTAAGGCAACTGCACTGCCCAGTACCATAAGAAAGTGCAGAAGGTTGTGTGCACAGCTCAGACCATCACAGAAGTCAACCTTCCATCCATACACTCCATCTACACTTCTCGATGCTGTGGAAAGGCTTCCAACATCATCAAAGACACCCCCACTCTGGTAGTTCTAACCTCCTGTCAGGCAGAAGATTTAGAACACACGCACCAACAGGATCAAGAACAATTTCATCCCTGCTGTTATTAGACTACTGAATAGACTTCTCTTGCTTTTGTGCACCTTCTGTGCAGTCGTAACATTGTATGCCTCGCTCTGCCTAAGCACAGTATGACCTATCTGTCCTTGTATGTTATGATATCCTGTTCTTGCTCACACAACATTTCACTGTACTCAGGTACATGTGACAGCAATAAACCAAATCAAAAAACCTCCTCACTCTCTCATGAACTAATTATCTTGTCACTAATCTGTATTATCTGACTACTACAGTTAGACCAACAGATATCACCAAATCCTAGTGAAATTAGAGAATTCCTGAAAGCACACTTCAGTCATTATGATATTCAGACATTATGATGAGTGACACTGACTCTCAATTCATGAGTGAAGTATTGACCTGATTCATAAGGGATTAGGAAATTCCACAATAGATCAATTCCACAATATCTTCAACCAATTGAAAGGTTGAGGTGGCAGTGAAAATAGCCAAAGGGATCTTTAAAAAGTTGAGCAAATCCAGCACAGAGCTGTATAAGGTAATCAACTAGGAGAAAGTAAGGTCTGCAGATGCTGGAGATCAGAGTTGAGAGTGTGTTGCTGGAAAAGCACAGCAGGTCAGGCAGCATCCAAGGAACAGGAAAATTGACATTTCGGACTGGAGCCCTTCATCATTCCGGCCCGAAATGTCGATTCTCCTGCTCCTCGGATACTGCCTGACCTGTGATTTTCCAGCAACACACTCAGCTACATGAGGTAATCCTCGAATAAAGAAATACACTGACTGTAGGCATGGAAAATAGTCCAGTGCAAAGACTAAAGTCGTACCACACTCAAATTACTCTCCCAATAGCAAAATAATACTAAAGCTTACTGAATGACTACTAACAGGCATGAGTGACAAAATCAAGGTGAAACATTGGAAGGTTAAATTTCACTTGGCACTAAAACTACCAAGTCATTGCCAGAGTTTAACTTTGTAGAACCAGAGTGCAAACATTCAACATGCTTAACAAACGTCAGTACATGTGGCAACCTGGAACCCATTTTGAACAGTTGTTGCCCTGATGGTATGCATTGAATGTTAGCGATCAGGTCGATCACTGCAATTGCAGATACTTCCATACAACAGAAAGGCTGTTACTTCAGTGCAGGTAGATAATCAGGAATATATGGTCTCTTCACCAGCACAGAGTACAGAAACCTCATCATTCCCAGACATCCATTGTTCCCAGTAACAGAACTGCATCAGCAGCAACACTTATATGGCAACTGCGCTCACCAAGTGAATGACACTTAACCAGAGAATGAGCATTACACCAGGAATGTGCAGGTACTAGATGAAGAATCAATTGCAATCCGCATTGTCAGGAGCCCTGCACAACTTTAAGACTATGCATGTAATACTTGTGCAGAGACTGATTAAAGTGAAATTGACCTTGAAAGTGTATGGAATGCGCTGCCAGAAGAAGTGGTGGAGGCTGGTACAACTGCAACATTTAAAAGGCATCTGGATGGGTATATGAATAGGAAGGGTTTGGAGAGATATGGGCCAAGTGCTGGCAGGTGGGATTAGATTGGGTTGGGATATCTGGTTGGCGTGGACGAGTTGGACCAAAGGGTCTGTTTCCGTGCTGTACATCTCCATGACTCTATGTCTAACATTAACACATAGCTCTGTTAATAAATGATAATTTTCTTTGTGACCATGTATATTGGGTAAGGTGTGTAACTTGTAACTGCAAATGGTAATGTATGCATATTTGTCATTAACAGAGACGGGACGATTTAAAGAAATGGAATTGTACCCTATATGTATTGGCAGGCATGCCATAGTCATGTAACAGCTACCCCTGTTGTACCCCGCTTTGGGTGCAATTTGTGGCAGTCTTTAAAGGTACATCACTTGAAACACCAATGCCTCATCACTACCTGCAGTGATCGCTTTTTGACTTGTCCCTCTCTTGATGGCATCTGACTCTAGAACAAGGTCTTTCTGACCCAGTGCCCACATATTCATAACTGTGTATGTGTGAGACAGTAAACTCTGAAACTGGATGTGAACTGAACACACATACACAGGCTTCTTTGGTGCAGATCTGCATAAGTAGCCCCCCTTCCCTGCCCAAATACCTTTCCAGACACTGAGCTGAGAGAAGAAGAAAAACAAGACTCAAAGGAAAGCTACTTCTGATGCCCAGTTTAGTGTGAATTGTACCAAAATTTGCGTTTTTTGGAGCAGAGGCGATCGCAAAGTGCGTATTAGTTAAATTCAACTCTTAATCGTATCCCCATCCTCCTTCCCCTCCTGTGGTAACTAGGACTTGGAGCAGTCAGTCTGTCTCTCTCTCGAGCTCTGCTGCTTAACTGAAAATGTAAACAATGGTTTTTATTAGTTTCTCTGCTGTTCAGGAATTTAATTAATAGCTCATTTTTAAAAATAAATAATCAGTTTATTTCCTTGACATTGATTTTGTTTTTGCTAAGCACATTGTTTATGTTTTCTTCATGCATTAACTTTTTTCAAGAACTCATGTTTAATGTTGTGCCAACACATATCTCAGGCAGCTGTTACTGCATTTCTTGCGGAATGGAAACAAGTGACGAACAAGATGTCCTTTTTGGAGGGTGAGGAAAAGAGAGGTTATTTTTGCTCCAGTAGAAATGGGAAGAGTACAAATTCTCAAAACAGCTGGCAGAATCAGTGTGGAGAAAAACAGAGGTCAGAAACCTTTTGTTATAACTAGTGATGATTGTCAACCTGAAGTCTTGACACTGTCTCTCCACAAATGCTGCCTGACCTGCTAAGTATTTCCATGAAATGCTACAGAATTTGTAAAGAGAAATGTTCTCTTTATAATTCAGATTTCCAGTATCCACAATAGTATTTGTCTTTTTAGGTTTCCACACTCAGCATTTATAAGTGTGATTAGTTTCAGTTTAAAATGAGCAAATGGTTATTACTTAGTGTTACGGATCAAACCAAACCCCCTTCCAATACATTAAGGAGATAGCCTGGATCCTAACATTTTCTTATTTAAAGGCAACTGTAAAGTGCTGTGTTCCAGATTTAATTCAATTGGTTACACAACTTGGCTTTAAGCAAAGCACACTTTATTCTTACCATGCAGTTAAAATGCAAACAAAATGGTATTTGCATTCCTGGATGGTACATAGTTTAGATTAGATTCCCTACAATGTGGAAATAGGCACTTCAGCCCAACAAGTCCACACCGACCCTCCAAAGAGCAACCCATCCCCCTACAGCTAACACTATGGACAATTTAGCATGGCCAATTCACCTAACCTGCATATCTTTGGACTGTGGGAGGAAACCCACACAGACACGGGGAGAGAATGTGCAAACTCCACACAGACAGTTGCCCGAGGTGGGAATTGAACCCAGGTCCCTGGCGCTGTGAGGCAGCAGTGCTTACCACTGAGCCACTGAGCTGATTTAAATGGTTTCATTCTTAAGCTATCCATAACTTCCCTGAATAAATTGAATGTAAAATTTGACCTTTAATCTGATTATATTTTTGTAGGTAGTCTGTATCTAGTAAAAAACACTTGAGTAACTCTTTGGCAATCCTTTTAGCTATGATATTGCTTAATGGAATGGCCCCTAGAAGTCTTGGAGACGCATCCATTATGGTCAACAAATACTGATTCCTGTTTTTTGTTTTGGGGAAGGGTCCTTTGCAAGCAATTAACATTCTTGTGCAAGTTTCTTCAAATGCTGAAGCTGGTATTAATCGTGCTGGTTTTATCACTGCCTGTGGTTTTCCAATTACCTGACATGTATGACATGTCCACCAAAATTCAACCACATTTCTATGTAGTCCAAGCCAATGAAAATGTTTTGTATTTTGTCTTGAGTTTTCCTTACTTACAAACGACCTCCTACTGGTACTTCATGTGTTACATGCAACATCTTCTTTCTAAAACCCACCAGTAATACATCATGATGAACTTCTGCCCATTTTTCATCTGCCTGAATATATAATGGTCTCCATTTCCTCACCAAGACTTCATTTTTAAGATCGCAACATTCTGGGATACATTCACATTCTTCTTCTGTGCATGTGTTTTTCTTATACAACTGCTTTCTTTGCATTTTGTGTTAGAATTCAGCTAATCTCTCTGAACTAAAAGCATCCACTTTTTCCTCCACCTGTTCTTGTTTTTCCTCAACCATTTAATCAAACACAGTTTATGATATTTGAACTTCAACTTCCTTATCATTATTCTTTGCTTTCTCCTCCTGTTTCAACGAGTGGGTTTTTGACCTTGTTACCACGTAGTCAGGAAGAATCCCAGGATGTACTTAATGTAGCATGTCAGTTGCCTGATTTTCCACTTGCGTTTCAACCACAGTAGGCATCTCTCCAACCAGTGACCCAGCTAAATAATTCCTAAGGATAAACTGTATCTCTGGAAAGGAGAATTTCTCTATCTCCACTTTTCACCGGACCCTCCAACTTCACCTTATTCTGTATAATGGAACACTACTCTTCTCACCATGAATTCCACATATTACCATCTTTTCTGGCAATACTCCTTCCAAAATACAATACTCCTTATCTCTCACCATTGACTTGCTCCTGGATCTCTTATAATTTTAATTTCTTTACCTACACCTCCTGGTACACATGAGTAAACCTTACCCACACAAGTAAATTCTTTAAATAGACCGGTTCCTTTCTTACTAACCAACCCCTGACCAGGATGTATATCTTTCTGCAATTCTTTACCTTACCCTGCTTTTCTTAAACAACCAACACTGCGACTTTATCTGTCCTATTTTATTAGAGTGAAAACACCTGAGCATGTTTACTTCTCTTCCTCCCTCATGAATTTCTTTTTCAAATCTGAAATGAACTATTTTTATTATCTTCAATGAGATCTCCTTTTCCTTCACTCCCTGAGGATTCCTCTTTCCCCAATTTTTGTCCCTCACAGATTGAAATTGATGTTGGAAGCCAAACATTGATTTGCGAACTAACTCACAACCATGTGCCATTTCTGCTGCTAATTGCAGTTTTAACTCTCTTCCATATGAGTTCTCACTACTTCAGGAAGTGAATTTTTGAACTCCTTGAAATAAGTCTCTCTAACAGCATCATATGTCTGATCTATTTTCAATGCCGTTCAAAGTTACTTTGTTTGTACCTTTCAAAATCTACGTATGTTTGATCAGGTTCCCTGCTTTGAATTTTGAAAACATTGTCTGTAGGCTTCTGCCAGTAGCTCATATACATTTAAGATGACTTTTTTCATCTCATCAAATTCCCCAGATACCTCCTGTAATAGTGACTCTGCCTACCAATTTTGTTTGAACCAACAATAGCTATATGGTCACTGGCCACTTCCTTTGTTTAGCCACTTTCTCAAATGAAATGAAAAAGGCTTCTATATCATTTTCATCAAACTCTTGGGAACACTTGGACATATTTAAACAGATCCCCACCAGATGTTTGAATATGCTCTTTATCATTGTCCCCATTACTATTACTACCTTCTAGCTTTACCTCCATCATTTTAAGTCAACTTTTCTTTCTCATTGCCAACCTCCAAAGTTCAAACTTATTTTTCTTTCTCCCTCTCTTCTACGTAGGCCTTCCTTACTTTTGCTTTTCCCTCTGCTTTTAACCTGAATTCAGACTCTCTCACTTCCTTTATATATTCAAGCTGTTTTACTTGCAATTGAATTTTAGCCATTTCCAATTACTCTGTTTGCATTTCTGGCAATTGTTAATGGAGAGCTATTACTGCAATCTCCCCTTTCCTCACAGACACACACAACTCGAACTTCAAGTTGTTTGCCAATTCCAAAAGCTTTGCTTTGCTCACTTTCTGTAAAGATCCCAAAGTGACTTCTTACACCCCAGGAAATTCTTAGTGACAGAAAGAGCCATTACTACACAAGGCACACCCTGTTTAAATCAACAGGATACAACACCCAAAAAGAAAACTCCCACACTCAACGCTGGCTGTCTTAGAGTTCAATAATCCTAAATCCAACCTGGAATTTGAGCCCAAAAAGAGCCCTCAGTTTGTTAAGGATCCAACCCAAATATTCTTCAAATATATCAAGAAGATAGCCTGGATCCTAACTTTTTCATATTTAAAGGCAAACACAGGTGTTGTGTTTCAGATGTAATTCAATTGGTTACGCTACCTGATTTTATAGAAAACACACTTTATTCTTACTCTACAGTTAAAATGCAAACAAAGAAAGAAGAATTGGACTAACTTTAACTCCAATGGAAAACCTGTCCGAATAATAGATTACTTAATTGCTAAACATCAACTGTTTCAGTACAGTAACATCCTTGACAAAGGCAGGTTCAGTAAAATAGATTGTCTCACATGTAATGGTTCTCCAGTCCAGGAGGAAAGAACAAAAAGAGAAAATTCTGATAGAGAGAGAACTCATGGAATACAAGGGGAACTAGCCATTTGGATACAGAACTGGCTCAAAGGTAGAAGACAGAGGGTGGTAGTGGAGGGTTGTTTTTTAGACTGGAGGCCTGTGACCAGTGGTGTGCCACACGGATTGGTGCTGGGTCCACTACTTTTTGTCATTTACATAAATGATTTGGTTGCGAGCATAAGAGGTAGAGTTAGTAAGTTTGCAGATGACATCAAAATTGGAGGTGTAGTGGACAGCGAAGAGTGTTACCTCAGATTACAACAGGATCTGGACCAGATGGGCCAATGGGCCGAGAAGTGGCAGATGGAGTTTAATTCAGATAAATGCGAGGTGCTGCATTTTGGGAAAGCAAATCTTAGCAGGACTTATACACTTAATGGTAAGGTCCTAGGGAGTGTTGCTGAACAACGAGACCTTGGAGTGCAGGTTCATAGCTCCTTGAAAGTGGAGTCGCAGGTAGATCGGATAGTGAAAAAGGCATTTGGTATGCTTTCCTTTATTGATCAGAGTATTGAGTACAAGAGTTGGGAGGTCATGTTGTGGCTGTACAGGACATTGGTTAGGCCACTGTTGGAATATTGCGTATAATTCTGGTCTCTTTCCTAGCGGAAAGATGTTGCGAAACTTGAAAGGGTTCAGAAGAGATTTACAAGGATGTTGCCAGGGTAGAGGCTGAGGGGTGACCTTATAGAGGTTTACAAAATTATGAGGGACATGATTAGGATAAGTAGACAAAGTCTTTTCCCTGGGGTCGGGGAGTCCAGAACTAGAGAGCATAGGTTTAGGGTGAGAGGGGAACGATATAAAAGAGATCTAAGGGGCAACTTTTTCACGCATAGGGTGTTACGTGTATGGAATGAGCTGCCAGAGGAAGTGATGGAGGCTGGTAGAATTGCAACATTTAAGAGGCATTTGAATGGTATATGAATAGGAATGGTTTGGAGGGATATGGGCCGGGTGCTGGCAGGTGGGACTAGATTGGGTTGGGATATCTGGTCAGGATTGATGGGTTGGACCGAAGGGTCTGTTTCCATGCTGTACATCTCTACGACTCTCTATTCTCATTTTTATATAGTGTTGCTGTTTATGATGTTCATAGAAACTCTACAGTGTAGATGCAGGCCATTTGGTCCATCGAGACCACACTTACCCTCAGAAGAACATCCCACCCCCTACATATTTCCTGTAACCTTGCAGGTCCTGTGGGCAATTCACCTAAGCCTACATATCTCTGTACACTATGGGCAATTTAGTTTGGTCAATCCACCTAATCTGCACATCTTTGTGACTGTGGGAGGAAATCAGAGCACCCGGAGGAGACCCACACAGACACAGGGAGAATGTGCAAACTCCACACAGACAGTGCCTGAGGGTGGAGTTGAACCCGGGTCCCTAGCACTGTGAGGCAGCAGTGGTAGCCACTAAGCCACTGCGTTACCCTTGCTTGAGACTTTCAAGGCTTTGGGTGGCACTATCTGGATATTGATTACGGCCATATTAAAAGAAGCAGAGCTGGTTGTATAATATAAATTACCAAACTGTGTGGGTTGTCTGATCAATGTGTGGCTGTACTGAAACCTGTAGTTTCAATGGACTTTGCAAGCACAGGCACAGAGCTTTACAAAAGCTCACAAACCACACTGTGAATGTGGTATCCAACTCTAGGTACCACAAAAAAAGAAGGTGAAGTTTAAAGGGGCTGGTTTGGAGAAAATGAAGCACATAAAGCTTTAGAACTCATGATCTTTCTCCTTGGCTTTGGTTGGAAGGAAGAGAGGCACGTCACATGGGTGCTATATTACATACATTGGCACCATCAACCCAACTTTGTCAAACAGCCCTTCCTCCTGCATCAACAGCTTGCTAAAAGCTGACACCCTACCTCACCGCTGGCTTATAGGATCCTCCCCCTCAAATCCCATATCTTACCTTTCTGACACAGCCAGGATCTTCCTTGTGCTTCCTGCTGTCTTGGCATTGCCCACTACAATCACTGGTACTGTTGGACCTGCCAACTGATCAGTTTGGCAGCTCCTGAGGGTGGGACATACACGGATGGGCAGATGTTCTACCCTCCACCAATGTAGCCTATGCCCATTGTGTTATGTTGCAGGGCAGGCATGTTTACACTGTCAATACCCCCAACCCTTCCACCCACCTCTTACCAAAAACACACACAACCTATCGTGACCCTTGCAACCCCCACCCCCCCCCCCCCCCCCCCCCCGTGGACCCCCGGCACTCCTGACCTTGATAAAGTGCAGTGTCCAGTGTTTGCACATGACAGATCATACATTGGACATTTACACAACCTATTACTCTTGTGAAAATAGGTACAGGAGAATCAGACCTCTATGTTGTTTGTCTCACCCTTTGTGAGAATATTGTCTTCATGAAAAATGTTAGTAAATTGGAGAGTCTAGGCTCATTTTGTTATAAGGACATCACACACACTAGTGACGTGATGATGCTTTTTAATAGGATTTAGCTTAGTGCATTGCATGTTGTGAAAACATGCTGAGCAATCCTTTATTTGGTTACAAGGTGGTGCCTCATTAATTTCCCACACTTATGGCCACTGTGAATGTGATCGTTGAATTGGTGACAATTAGCGACAAATTTGGGAGCTGCTTAATTCCACAGCTTTGTGTCTATTGGCATCTGGATTGATGCCTACCTGAACCTACTTAATTTGTGACTGTTAATAGCTGTCATTGACGGGGCCTCCATTCCCTCTTGCTAGGTTGAATTTCAATCAAGATCCCACTGATAAAAGGACAATCCTATAACTATTGTGCCACCCAGTGCCTGATAAGAAGGTGGAGAATTTGATCCTAACTTTCTAAGTTTGAAGGGCAATGAAGTCCAAAAGGTGAAAAGATAATATCTTAAACCATTGCAGATTTCAATCACTTTCTCCAATTTTTGACCTACATTCAAATTTAGAACCCAGCAGTAAAAGCACCAAGTTCCAAAACACGTTTGCGATCAGACATGAGAGGTTAAAGGCCATGCATATCTCCTCTTTATTTCTCCTCAATGGAATTCATTGTTTGAAGCTCAAACAATATCAAAGCTGTATTGGAAAATTAAATTATGCAAGTTTTGAATTAGCCTGGCAGTGCTCTGGTCCCTGTAAAGTATTTAACTGTTTTCACACAGTCAAAGCTGTCAAAGCTTCTTAAAACAAACAACTGCTGGAAGCTGGTATTAACTCAGGCTTTGTAGCAGGCTATTAGCTGATAGATACATTGTGGTCACTCGTCAGACTGACATAACCACCCAGAAGCAAGCTGTTTGCCACATACGAGGTTCAATCAATGCATATGGAAGAAAAATGTGCAACAGAAAAAAAATTACATTTTTTTAACCCCCTTCGTGTAAACAATTATTAAGCTTAATTGTGGTTTTAGAAAGAGATCTTTATGGGGCCTACAGCAGAGTTTCTTAACATCACTGAAATATTCATGCCACCCACCCCAGATTCTTTCACTTTGTATCAAACAGTTGCACCCCATATAGGGAATCCTCTGGGTAGACCAGCATGGAGCGTAGACAAACATAGAGGCTGTAAGGAGATGTTCAACACCTGAAGTGTCCCATTTGCCAGAAAGAGTACTGCATTGATCTCCTCAATGGAAGTTTAGAAAGAGAAAAGTAGTTACCCCATTAAAATATCTGATTGACTTACTAATGTCATTAGAAGTCTCTGCTGGTCTATAGGCTGCAAAGTAAAAAATCTTCCTGAGAGCAGGTTCATTCATTTGGTGACTTCAAAGAGGTCCACCTGGATCTGCTTTTCCTTCTGTATCCTCTACAATGCAGCAGGAGGGGCTTCCACTACTTACTTATCTAACTGCTGAAACTCCAATATCATAGCCTAAGTTTTGATGGTCTAGCACAGTTAAAATGGCTATGGGCAGCTAAATTTGCCATAATTTTAATCCATAGCTCACCCTGACGGGAAGGTTTAAATTCCTTCCAACCATTTGGTTCCTGTGTGATGATACATGATTGAGTAGATTATTATAGTGCATGATGGGGAATAAAAAGAAAAGGATTGAGGAACATACTCATAAAATCACTCCAGACCAATGCGAACCATTTGTAGGATAGAGAAAATATTGAGCATTTATTTTTATATGTTCATCCTACAATTGGATCAGTGAAGATGTAGAAAACTCTAATCCTCATTGGTAAAAATATTGATAATGAAAAATAGCTTATGCCTGCTCACTCTTCCTGAGATGTGAAAACTATTTTACAAATATTTTGCAACTATCATATTTGGTAATGCTTTATTATCTCAATCATTGTGTCTTGTGGTTGATGGAGGTTTCTTATTGATTAGGTGAAAAGAATGATTGAGAAAACTAACGACTGTATCTGTATAACATTTTACACAATCTCAGATCTTCACCAAAGTTGCCTAAAGGCACTCAAATACTTTTAAGGTGTGTTGCCATTATAATGTAGGAAACATGGCAGCCAATTTATGTATGCTGAAAATGTGTTGCTGGAAAGGTGCAGCAGGTCAGGCAGCATCCAAGGAGCAGGAGAATCGACATTTCAGGCATAAGCCCTTCTTCAGAAATGAGGAGAGTGTACCAAGCAGGCTAAGATAAAAGGTAGGGAGGAGGGACTTGGGGGAGGGGCGTTGGAAATGCGATAGGTGGAACGAGGTTAAGGTGAGGGTGAAATGCCAGAGTGGGGGTGGGGGCGAAGAGGTCAGGAAGAAGATTGCAGGTTTGGAAGGTGTTGCTGAGTTCGAGGGTTGGAACTGAGACAAGGTGAGGGGAGGGGAAATGAGGAAACTGAACTCAGATTTCTCCAGTTTCCTCATTTCCCCTCCCCCCCACCTTGTCTCAGTCCTAACCCTCGAACGCAACACCACCTTCCTAACCTGCAATCTTCTTCCTGACCTCTTCGCCCCCACCCCCGCTCCGGCCTATCACCCTCACCTTAACCTCCTTCCACCTATCGCATTTCCAACTCCCCTCCCCCAAGTCCCTCCACCCTACCTTTTATCTTAGCCTGCTTGGCATACTCTCCTCATTCCTGAAGAAGGGCTCATGCTTGAAATGGCGATTCTCCTGCTCCTTGGATGCTGCCTGACCTGCTACGCCTTTCCAGCAACACATTTTCAGCTCTGATCGCCAGCATCTGCAGTCCTCACTTTCTCCCAGCCAATTTATGTATAGCAGACTGCCACAAACTACAACGCGATAATAACCAGGTTAATTGATTTTCATTAAAGTTTAGCAGCTTGCCCAACAGACTGCACTTCTGACAGTGCAGCACTCCTTCAGTACTACACCTTAGTGTCAGCTTAAATCACTAGAATAGGACTTGAATCAATAGGCTTATGATCAATTCTGAAAGTAC
Source organism: Hemiscyllium ocellatum (assembly GCF_020745735.1). Classification (NCBI taxonomy): domain Eukaryota; kingdom Metazoa; phylum Chordata; class Chondrichthyes; order Orectolobiformes; family Hemiscylliidae; genus Hemiscyllium; species Hemiscyllium ocellatum. Next base: position 82,705,063 of record NC_083409.1, read on the forward strand.
AATTGATGGTGCTGCACTGTTTGGCTAGTGGGTCCTTGAACCAGCACATATGACAAGAGGGATGGTGGTGAAAATAAAATTCTGAAATGTTTCTTTATCAAAGAGCCTTTGCTTTATTTCCAAATCTAGCATATAATTCTGGACCACCTAAGTTAAGAGTTTGTCTAATAAATTAAAAGTCTGTCTAATAAATTGTACATTTTCTCATATAAAGGAATATCCTTGAAATTCTTGTTGGGTGTATTCGAGGGTGAAATAACCGAAATCAATGAGTTGGTGCTGGTGTTGGAATTGCTGACAAAGGGAGGTCATAAATTTTTTTTACCTAAATCACCACCATCATATCTCAGTTTCCATATACTTTCACAGTGACCTTTCACCTGTTTTAGGTAAAAGCTTTTTTTTGTAATTGAGAAATAACATATTGTAATGTATGGCTAACTTCCATCTATTTTCTCCAGTTATCATCCCCAATTATTTGAGTATCATTGTGGTTCACTAAATCACTGTTTGCACTGTTTTGCTATAGGATAGGACAAAGATTACCAGAGTGGGAATAAAATTCTGTCTTGGTGGCACCATTCAGAACTACATGCTTGCTATCTAGCCAACTATTGTCCCACTTCCAACATATATCATAGTTAAAAGAATGGATGGCAGATGATCAGTTCTTAGGCCAATGTAAAAAGCAGAGACATTTATAACATGCTTGTCTTCCACTTAGGATTTGTCCACAGTAAAGTGGCTGAGATTGGGAACTCACTGATATGGCAGAATAATAGACACAAAAGATGAAGCGGTATCACTTGGAGAAGGTGACAATGCTTCTTCTGATATTCGTAATAGTTATCTGAACCTCTGAACTCTTTAATGACCAAACTTACTTATGTTGGGAGTAAATCTTGGAATGTTTGTTTTTAAAGATTTCATTAAACTCAATATTGCTTTTAATGCACTTCAGACCTATACTTAAGCCTAATTTTAGAAGAATATTTATGTCTTTCTTAGATGTACAGTTTAGTCTAGAAAATGGAGAAGTGCATACAGTTAAAATAAACAGGAAAGGCACTAAACGCATATTGCATTAAAACAGTCAGTCTTTAAAACAACTGGAAAACGTAGCCCTTGTGTCCAATCCCTAGTAAATGAGCAAAACCTAGCATATTGATATTCACCAGTCTACACCTGTAATTGTGGGTAAAATTGATGATTTGTTTTCATCCTGCAGTGGGTAAGCACAGTTGGCAGGAAAACTTGTAATTTTTTTGCACATTTGTCTGCCCTGTTGGCAGTGCTTCAAGTGCTCCATTGTAGTGCAGGAGGAACGTCACATTCAGTACTTTCAATAAATAGCTTTTTGTTTGCAAAATGCCACATTAGCCCAATCCATTTCTTGAAAGGGTTATGGCACATTTTGAGTAGAGGGGAATCATTCAGTCATGTCTGGTTCTGTACAGTTTGTGTATGTCTCAGTGTCAGCTGTTGTACACGTGTGCTGTAAATTGAGTGTGTTTAATGCCTGATGCAGCAGAAAGGTCAGCATCTGAGAGCAAGACAAGCTTTTACAGTGATTGGAGGCGCTGGTGTTCTTTTGCCTGGAATTTTAGATGGTTAACGATAGTCTATATCCCCTCTCAAATTTTACTCCTGCTTGAGTTGACATTGAGCTCCTGTATAAACAATAGATCATCTAGCTTCTCAGTTGTGAATGCTGTACATAAACTGAATGGGGAAAGGAGAATCTTGCTCTGCGTTTATTAAGACAGAGACGTTCTCCAGCTGTCTGTATATCCACACTAGTTGCACAAGACTTATATAACACTTTTTGCAGCAATTGGAAGCATACACATCTTCACTAAAGCTATGCTCTTAATAAAATCTGGAAGTGAAAGCTAGTATTGGTAATAGGAATATGAATCTACCATTGACTGCTGTGAAAATCTATCTGGTTCATTAATGCTCAGTTGGAAAGGCATTTGTCAACCTTACTTGGTCTAGCCGACATATACCAGATCAAAGCCCATAGCGATTTGTTGACTTTTAGCAATGGATGAAGGGCTTATGCCTGAAACATTGACTCTCCTGCTCCTCAGCTGCTGCCTGACCTGCTGTGCCTTTTCCAGCACCACACTTTTGACTCACATTTGTAAAGCAAGTATTCGTTGCCCAACCTTATTGCTCCTTTAACTGTGTGGACATTGGTAGCTAAAAGTCAACAACATCGCTGTGAGCTTTGATCTGGTACATGTCAGCTAGACCAAGTGAGGTTGGCAAATGCCTTCCCAATTACACCCACATTCCTCTAAATAAATTTAAATCTTTTACCTGCACCTCAGCCATACATAAGTAGAGAAATGTCATGTAAGGAAGTTGACATAACACCATTACCTGCAGAATGGCTTATGCCCGAAACATCGATTCTCCTGCTCCTTGGATGCTGCCTGGCCTGCTGCGCTTTTCCAGCAACACATTTTTCAGATAACACCATTACAATATGACTATACCTCCAAACACAACAATTTTCTCTTGCTTTGATTTCCGATGCACTTAAATCTCTGTGAAACAAATCGTTTTAGTTTTTTTCCACAGATAATGCCTGGTCAGCACTTTTTGATTTTACTTTTAAGCCAAAATCCATCTCAAATTGCTTCATTTGAAATTTTTGAAGGCCTCAGCTCTGGATAATTTTGGGTTTGGAAATGTTCCTTGTACACCTCCCCAAAGCTATGCAGCATTATTAGTTTTAGCTTGACTCATGACAGCCACTATTATTGTGTCTAAAATTTACAAAAGAAAATTAAATGAAGCAGAAGACTTCTATATCAATATCTAACTTATATTAAAATCACTGGAATAATAATCAGTAATAACTTGTTAGGAATGCAGATGCCGTGTAATAATTTTGTGCCTGCGTTTGAAATGGTGCATTCCCTGTTCCAATTTTATTTATATCCCTTTCTTTCTCTTATTGACCCATTTGTTCTTTAATAGCATAACAATCTATCTATAATTTGTACTTAGAGGTTGTGGGGATAGGACAAATAGGAGTTTTGGTGTTATCAATGATTCACTGCTTAGAGTGCCAGGACATGATTTTACGTCCTGAGTTGGGCAGGGAAAGTAATTCCAATCTTAAGATAATATGGAACTGTAACATGTGTAGAAAACCAAGTTTATCTAATCAGAATGATGCATTGATCACAAAGCAATGGAGAAAGGGAATCTTTAAGTGCTGGATGAAGTGCTAAAAATACTCAATAACCACAATGCGAAGTTGGAAAGCAGTAGGCATGCCTTTGCACAATTAAGATAGTGTACCTTGGCCTGAAAATTGATGAAAAGTAGCTACAGCCTTTTAAAGAGAAAATGGAGGCTACAATCAAGACCACAAAGCTGAAAGGTACATCTGAGCTCAGATATTTTCTAGCAATACTTCAAATATACTTAAATATCTGGCATTTTTTAAAAAATTATTTCATATGATGTGGGTTTTGTTGTCTAGCCCAGAATGTTTTGGCTATGCCTGACTGCTATTGCGAAGGCAGTGGTGAGCCACCATCTTAGACTGTAACAGTCGGGCTGATGTAGGTATACCCACTAGGAGAAAGTGAGGACTGCAGATGCTGGAGATCAGAGTCGAGAGTGTGGCGCTGGAAAAGCACAGCAGGTCAGGCAGCATCTGAGGAGCAGGAGAGTCGACATTTTGAGCATAAGCCCTTCGTCAGGAATGAAGGGTATACCTGCAGTGTACACCCACGCTGCTGTTAGGAAGAGAGTACCAAGATTTTGATCTAATAGCAGTAAAGGAATGTCAATATAATTCCAAATCAAAACCATATAATTCTTGGAGAAGAAATTGCAAGAGATGGTGTTTCATTATGTCTGCTACCTTTGTCCTTCCAAGGGGTAATAATCCAGGGGGTGGAAAGTGCTATTGAAGGAGCTTTGATAAGTTGCTGCAGTGTATCTTGCAAATCATACAGTGCGCTGTTGCTGTGCACCAGTCGTGGACGGAGGGGACATTTAAGTTGGTGGATGGGCTACTGATCTCACTGCCTTGTCCTGAATGGTGTTGAGCCTCTTGAGTGTTGTTGGATCTGCAGTCATCCAGGAGGAAGTGAGCACTGCAGATACTGGAGAGTCAGAGTCGAAGAAGTATGGTGCTGGAAAAGCACGGCCGGTCAGGCAGTTTCCGAGGAGCAGGAGACTTGATGTTTCATGCATAAGCTCTTCATCAGGAATTCTTGATAAAGGGCTTATGCCTGAAATATTGACTCTCCTGCTCTTTGGATGTTTCCTGTCCTGCTGTGCTTTACCAGTGCCACACTTTTCAACTCTGCACTCATCCAGGCAAGTGGAGAATAATCCATTGCACTCCTGACTTACGCTTTGTAGAAGGTAGATAGAGTTTGTGGAGATGAGGAATTTACTATAGAATTCCTATTCTCTAACTTGCTGTTGTAACCAAAGATCAGTTTATGGTCAATAGTAACTCCAGAACGTATGTGATGGAGTATTCGGTAATGGTAATGTTATTGATTGACAAGGGTACTAGGTTTGATTGTCTGTTATTGGAGATGGTCATTGACTGGCACACGTATAGTATGAATGTTCCTTGTCACTAGTCACCTTGAGCCTGAATGTTGTCCAGGTCTTGCTGCATATGGACATGAACTGCTCTAGTATCTGAGAAGTTGCAAATATAGCTCTAAACATTGTAGAAGCATCAACAAACATCCGCATTGCTGATGTGATGATGAAGGAAGGTCATTGATAAGGCAGCTGAAGATTGTTGGGCACAGAAAATTACCCTGAGACAAGACCATAAGAAATAGGCTGTTAAGTCTCTCAAGCTCACTCCATTCTCCAGTAGGATCATTGTTAATCAAATATTCCTCTGTTCCACTTTCCTCACTTTTCCAGTCACTGTTGATTCTCTACTGGTCATGAATCCATCTATCTCAGCTATCTCAGCTTTAAATATACACAAGGACTCTGCCCTGGGTGCCATCTGTGGCAAGGCATTCCAAAACCTGGCAACCCTCTGAGCCACGAAATTTCTTCTCATTTCAATCTTAAATTGGCAACTGTTTATTCTGAGACTCTGCCCTCTGGTCCTAGACTCTCCCATGAAGAGAAGCATCCTCTCAGCATTTGCTCTGTTAAACTCCTTCAATGAGATTATATCTCATTCTTCTAGTAGAATTCCAACCTCTTTAGCCTTTTCTCATAAGGCAATCCCTTCATTCCAGGGATCATTCCAGGGATCATCTTAGTCAATCTTCTCTGAGCACCTCTCATTAAATGATATATTTCCTTAAATAGATGAACCGAAACTGCTTACAGTACTTCAGATGTGGTCTCACCAGCACCTTGCGAGTTGCAATAAAACTTCCCTACTTGTAAAGTCCAACCCCCTTGGCCAACGTTCCATTGGCCTTCCTGATGACCTGATGCAATGGTAGAGACACGACCTTTGAGCCAGGAGACATAAGTTCAAGTCTCTCCTGCTCCAGAGGTGTGCAATAACATCTCTGAACAAGTTGATTAGAACATATCTACCCTGAAATACTACCTGAGGAACTCCTGCATTAATGCCCTATGAGCAAGATAATTAGCTTCCAACAACCACAACCATCTTCCAGTGTTTTGACTCCAACCAGTGGAGCATTTTGCTCCTGATGCCCATTTACTCCTATTTTTGCAGGGCTCCTTACTGTCTCACTCAGTCAAATGCTGCCTTGATGTCAAGGACAGTCACTCTCCCTCACTTCTAAGTTCAAGTGTTTTTTGTACATGTTTGGAACAATGCTGTAATGAGGCTAGACAATGAGTGGCCTTTGTGGAATACAAACTGGCATCAGTGAGCAGATTATTATTGGGAAAAAATTATTTGTGAGCACAACCTCTTCAATCATTTTAATGTTGATCCAGTGTAGGGCAGAGCCGTGGATGTGATCTATCAGTAAGGCATTCAACAAGGTTCCTCATGGTAGACAGATTAGCAGGGTAAGATCTCATGGAATACAGGGAGAACTGGTAGAGGGCTGTTTTTCAGACTGAAGTTCTGTGACCAGTGGTGTTCCATAAGGATTGGTGTTGGGTCCACTGCTTTTCATCATTTATATAAATGATTTGGACATGAACACAGGAGGTATAGTTAATTTGCAGATTTGAGGTGTACTGAGCAGCGATTACCTGAGAGTACAACAGGATCTTGATCAGCTGGGCCAATGGGCTGAGAAGTGGCAGATGGAGTTTAATTTAGATAAATATGAGGTGTTGCATTCTGGAAAGATAAATCAGAGCAGGACTCATACACTTAATGGTAAGGTTCCCGGTAGTGTTGCTGAACCAAGTTCATAGTTCCTTGAAGGTGGAGTTGCAGGTAGGATAGTGAAGAAGGTGTTTGACATGCTTTCCTTTATTGCTCGAGGCACGGAGTATAGGAGTCGGGAGGTCATGTGTGGCTGTACAGGATACTGATTCGGCTACTTTGGAATATTGTGTGCAATTCTGGCCTCCCTCCTATTGGAATGATGTTGTGAAACTTGAAAGGCTTTAGAAAAGATTTACGAGGATGTTGCTAGTATTGGACAATTTGAGCTATGGGCTGGGGTTGTTATCCCTGGAGCATTTGGATGCTGAGGGGTGACTTTATAGAGATTTATAAAACCATGAGGGGCACAGATAGGGTAAATAGGCAAGGTATTTTCCCTGGGTTGGGAAAGTCCAGAATTAGAGGGCATACGTTTAGGGTGAGGGGGAAAAATTTAAAAGAGACCTAAGGGGCAATTTTTTTCACACAGAGGGTGGTGCATGTATGGAGTGAGCTGCTAGAGGAAGTGGTGGAGGCTGGTAGAATTACAATATTTAAAAGGCATCTGGATGGGTACCTAAAAAGGAAGGGTTTAGAGGGATATAGGCCAAATGCTAGCAAATGGGGCTCGATTAAGTGAGCATATCTGGTCGGCATGAATGAGTTGGACTGAAGGTTCTGTTTCCATGCTGTACATCTCTATGACTCTATGAATCTATAAGAGTAGGCTGATAATGTGATAATTGTCTGGATTGGTTTGTCCTGTTTTTCATGAACAGGATCTACCAGGGCAGTTCTCCATATTGCTGGGTAGATGCCAGGGTTGTGGCTAGACTGAACCAGCTTGATTAGGAATTTGCTGAAAATGTGTTGTTCCTTGGATGCTGCCTGACCTGCTGTGCTTTTCCAGCAACACATTTTCAGCTCTGATCTCCAGCATCTCCTCCTGATTAGGAATTTGCCTAATTCTAGTGTCAATTTTCAATACCCCTGCTGGGATGCTGCCGGATTCTAGTAGATTTGGCAGGATTCATGTCGTCAGCTGTTTCATTATATCACATCAAATTGCTTGAAGGCCTGTGTCTACGATGCTGGAGACCCCTGGAGGAAGCTGAGATGGAATATGAATTTGACACTTCTCGATGAAGATGGTTGTGAGTACTTCAGACCTGCCCTTTTGCACTGATGTGTTGAGTTGACCCATCATGAAAGATGGAAATGTTTGTGGAGCTTCCTCCTCTGGTTAGTCATTCAATTGTTCAACACCACATGCAACGGGATTCAATAGGTCTTTGAGTGTAGATCTGTTTAATGGTTTGTGGGGTAATTAGCCTTGTCTATCACATGCTACATCCAATCTTGGACAGTAATTAGTCCCGTTTATGCTTCACCAGATTATGTCTTATTTGTATGTATGCCTGGTGCTATCCTGACATGCTCCCTTGCATTCTTAATTGAACTGGTCATGATTGGGAGGTGCTGGTGTTGGACTGGGGTGTACAAAGTTAAAAATCACGCAACACCCAGGTAATAGTCCAACACATTTAATTGGAAGCAGTGGCTTTCAGAGTGCAGCTCCTTCCTATAACCACCTGATGACGGAGCAGCACTCCGAAGGCTAGTGCTTCCAAATAAACTTGTTGGACTATAACCTGGTGTTGTGTGATTTTTAACTTAATTGAACTAGGGTTGATTCCTTGACTTGAGGGTAATGTACCGGACATGTTGTACTATGAGGACACCCCTCAAAGTAATGTGTCCAATATATATTTCCCAAACAGCACCTGGAACGTTTGAACATGTCTGAGATACTTAATGGCAGATGAAGCGTTAACAATTATATAATTTCTTTCAATCAGATGATTTTGACCCCAGCTTTAAAAAAATGGTTAATTCTGACGATTCCTGTGGTGTAAAACTAAATATCCATGGATCCCAATTTGAGTGTTTCAACAGCTTTTTATAATTAAGTGCGCACAAGAAAAGCTGGCAGCTGCTGGCAGGCCAGGTGATGTGTTAAGTTCTGTGCAAAACCTATGCAGGCCTCTCACTGTCCTACTGCAGTCCCCAAATGCTAATCACCATTTAGAAAAATCCACTCTGGATGGCAAAGCAAGTGAATGCGTCAAACCCAACCTTTGTCACACACCACAATAAGTGTAGAAACAAAGCAGGAAGGAAATAAGGAGCGAAATGAGAGAGAGAAAAAAATAATTACCCACAGGCAAAATCAGCTCATTGTCTGTAATCAGGCTCCATTCTTCCAAGCATAATAATAGTCCTTCAACCCGACCACCCAAGTAGTAATGACTGGAGATCAAGTGTCAGCCCTTTTGTTGTCTCTCCCTCACTTTTGTTAAGAAGCGAATGTTTGAGGCTGCAAGCTGGCTCCTTAAAAAGATCGTACCACCTAGATTAAACCATCTGCTTTGAAAGAATGTCAAAGCATGTCACTCAAAGACCTGTTTGTTGGGTCAAATTATGTGACAAACAGTGATCACTTGTCTTGAAGTTGGAGAGTCACTTCGCTGTGTGTGGGAAGAGGGTAACCTACCCATTAAAAAAAAACTCCATGTCATACACTGAAAATAAATGGCTGCCAAGTATTTCTCAGCACAGTCACAGGCGCCAGAAAACTTGTCGTGCAGCACTGCATCCCGATGTTTAAAGTGATGTTTTCACTGTAATTGGTGAGGCTTAGTTCCTGGAACAGCGTGTTTCAAACATTCTCTTAACTGTGACACGTTGGCTGGTGAGGAAAATTAATGCAAGAGCAAACGTAAAATTGTTATTTTCTCAAACTCTGCCTTCATTGTTCTCTCACCTCTTGCTCTCTACAGTTCTTGTAAAGTGCAGTCTACACATCCAATTTATCCATGTTTCTAAACCAAAAGCAAAACACTGCAGATGCTAGAGTTCTGAAACAAAAACAGAAGGTGCTGTAGAAACTCATTTGACCCGCCAGTATTTGTGGAGAAAGAAACAGTGATCATTTCCAGCTCAGTTGACTCTTCCCTTGGGCAACTTCCTTGTTCTTGTTTCTTGTTTCATCCAACTTTTGTTCTTTCCTTTACATCTATCTTCTTAATGTGTAAGATGATGAGGTAGGGAATACTATGTTATGTCAGCATACCTTTTAAGAGATATGCCGATTACATCATCGCTATATCATGACATACAATCTGAGGATATTACATTGATGTACAGCATGGAAACAGACCCTTCGGTCCAATTCGTCCATGCCAACCAGATATCCCAATCCAATCTAGCCCCACCTGCCAGCACCCAGCCCATATGCCTCCAAACCCTTCCTATTCATATACACACCTGGGTGCCTATTAAATGTCGTAATTGTACCAGCCTCCACCACTTTCTCTCGCAGCCCATTCCACACACACACCACCCTCTGCATGAAAAAGTTGCTGCTTAGGTCTCTTTTACATCTTTCTCCTCTCACCCTAAATCTATGCCCTCTAGTTCTGGACTCCCTCACTCCAGGGAAACAACCTTGTCTATTTACCCTATTCATGCCCCTCATGATTTTATAAACCTCTATCAGGTCACCCCTCAGCCTCCAACGTTCCAGAAAAACTGCCCTAGCCTATTCAACCTCTCCCTATAGTTCAAACCCTCCAACCCTGGCAACATCCTTGTAAATCTTTTCTGAGCCCTTTCAAATTTCACAACATCCTTCCAACTCCTGTACTCAATTCTCTGACCAACAGAGGAAAGCATACCAAATGCCTTCTTCACTATCCTATCGACCTGCGCTAGTGAACCATAGGGCTGTTCTTTCATTAGAGAGAGACAACTGGTGATGGTTTAACCTGAAGGTCACGTGGCCTAAGGGAAGAGGAGACATAGAGAAGGAGGACCTCAGTTAGAGAATCTCAGCTGCCATGGGAATTGAACCCACTCCGTTGGCATTCCAAACCAACTATCCAGTGAATTGACTCCTCCATACACACAAACAACTCCTCTCTCACCAATTTGTTACATACTGAAATCCTGGAGTGGGAATTGAACCAGCAAGTATTGATTCAAAGGTGAGAGTGCATGAATAAATGAATGGAGTTAACATCAAGCTGAATGAAACGATGCAGGTATATAGCTATGGAAACACACTCCCTGAACAGAGTGAATATTATATCAATGTAATGTGGGGCAGTTCCTTACCTTACCATGGTTGGAATTCTTACATACAAATGTTTCATAGTCCATTGGGAATTCTGGAGCATTAACATTAACATTCACCAAGCTAATGAGAACAAAACCTCTTCCAATTTGAGTGCGATTTTGGCTCTCCATTGCAGTAAATATCTTGTACTCCATCTATCTTATCTCAGGTCACTTGAAGCATGACACTACAAAAAGCATGATCCTTTAATAGCTTAGCATTAGTTCAGACACTTATCAGTTTAGGGTGAGAGGGGCAAAATTTAAAAGGGACCGAAAGGGCAACCTTTTCATGCAGAGAGTGGTGCATATGTGGAATGAGCTGCCAGAAGAAGTGGCGGAGATTGGTACAATTACAACACTTAAGAAGCATCTGTATGGACTATATGAATAGGAAGGGTTTTCAGGGTTATGGGCCAAGTGCTGACAAATAGGATGGGATTAGGTTTGGATGTCTGGTTGGCATGGTCAAGTTGAACCAAAGCATCTGTTTCCGTGCTGTACGTCTCTATGACTCTATAGGACTCTATATGCTTGAGGAATGTAATATAATGCTTATAATATTTGTATGCTTCTATATAATAGTTGTGATTAATAACTGTTGGATTTGTCAATACCATGATATCCACCCTAAACAAAACGAAGAACTGTCAATGCTGAAGATCTGAAACATAAACAGAAATTCCTGGAGAAATGTAACAAGTCCATAATCTTGTATGGAGAGAAAGCAGAGGTCATGTTTTGGGTCCAATGACACTTCTTCAGAACATCAAAAGAAAGGTTACTGGACTTAAGACATTAACTCCGCTTTACCTCCACAGATGCTGCCAGGCTTGTCGAGTTTCTCAAGCAATTTCTGTTTTCGTTCCACATATCCATCCCTTGTTTATATATCAGGATATAAAATAATTTTTGTTGCATCATATGCAATACCACATTGGAGGCAGAGTCACGAGAGGAAGCTTCTTTGCAAGCATTGTTCATCCATGCCACTATTCCTATGAATGCACATCAACATGTTCAGGGCAATCAGTGGGCTGGAGGTGATTTGTGTTGTCATTGTGATGGACACAAGCTGTCCTTATAGAAAATGATGTATTCCCCAATCACCTCTCGCTTTTACTGTAACATAGTTAAAATGGATATGAAAAGGAGATGGTGATGTATATAACAGTGACATCAGAAACATGAAAGAGAATGTGAAGAAAAGGTAGACTAATCTGTTTTAGAGAGATATACTTACAGTCAGCAGTATTATATACATTAATGTACATAAGTGAGCTTGCAGAATTATGATAGAGTGAGACAGCACTCACTATTTGGTCTGTGGAAACTATTACAGGCACAAACTACCAGTAGAGAAAAGGATAGCCATCTTTCCAATATGCAGAATAGAACACTGAGCCACATCCTCAGGCAACACAAACCATGCATTTCATCAAAAAAAACACCAGGAAGTCAGCTAAACATGATTTGTCCTTAACAAATTCATACTACTGCTACCTTTGGTGACTCTCCCCACACCCTACAACTGCACACACATGCACACACACATATGCACACATAAACACAAACATTGTTTGTCCTTCTGTGATTTAGTGACATTGTCCGAAATCACATTATTAGTTTTCACAAGTACATTGATGACACCTCACCACAACCTCTTCAATGCCTCTCCTGTTTATTTGACATTTCAGTACTGGAAGAGCAAAGACCCCAACCAATTAAATATTGGGAAGACCAAAGGTATTCAGTTTCCATCTCTAGCTACTGATTCCATTTCTTTTCCAAGCAACTGTCTGAAATAGAACCAGACTGTTTGCAAACTCTGTGTCATAATTAACTCTGAAATTAGTTTCTGGTCTCATATCTGTGCCATTGCTTAAAATCACCTATTTCCATTTCTGTAACTCCACTCTTGACTCAACTCATCTGTCTCTGAACGCCTTAGTGTGCTTGTGTTTTCTGTAGACTTGACTATTCCAACATGCTCCAGGTTAGCTTACCACATTCCAACGTTTGTAAACACAAGACCAACTAAAATTATGCTGCCCTTGTCCTTGTTGCATCATTCCGTGTTCATCCATCACCCCAGTATTCATGCACCTACACCTGGGTAAGCAATACCTCAAATTCAAAATTCTAATTCTTATTTTCAAATTCCTCCATGGCCACATATCTCCCTATCTGTGAAATCTCCTCCAGACTCACAACTCTCTGAGATACGTTCTCCTCTAATTAGATTAGATTAGATTACTTACAGTGTGGAAACAGGCCCTTCGGCCCAACAAGTCCACACCGACCCGCCGAAGCGCAACCCACCCAGACCCATTCCCCTACATTTACCCCTTCACCTGACACCATGGGCAATTTAGCATGGCCAGTTCACCTTACCTGCACATTTTCTGGACTGTGGGAGGAAACCGGAGCACCCTGAGGAAACCCACGCAGACACGGGGAGAATGTGAAAACTCCGTACAGTTAGTCACTTGAGCTGGGAATTGAACCCGGGTCTCTGGTGCTGTGAGGCAGCAGTGCTAACCACTGTGCCACTGTGCCGCCACTGGCCACATAAATATCCACAATTTTAATTGTCCCCACCATTGGGTGGCACAGTGGTTAATGCCACTGCCTCACAGAATCTGGGTTCGATTCTAGCAATGGGCGATTGTGTGGAGTTTCTTTGTTCTACATTTGTCTGCCTGGGTTTCTGCCAGGTGCTCTGGTTTCCTCCACAGTCCAAAGATGTGCAGGATAGGTGGATTGGCCATGCTAAATAATTGCTCTGTAGTGTGCAAGTTAGGCGGATTGGCCATGCTAAATAATTGCTGTGTAGTGTGCAAGTTAGGCGGATTGGCCATGCTAAATAATTCGCTGGAACAGCGCAGCAGGTCAGGCAGCATCCAAGGAGCAGGAGAGTCGACGTTTCGGGCATGAGCCCTTCTTCGGGGTCATGCCCGAAACGTCGACTTTCCTGCTCCTTGGATGCTGCCTGACCTGCTGCGCTTTTCCAGCGACACATTTTCAGCTCTGATCTCCAGCATCTGCAGTCCTCACTTTCTCCATGCTAAATAATTGCTGTGTAGCATGCAGGTTAGGTGCATTAGTCATGGTAATTATGGAGTATGGGCGGGATGCTCTTCAGAGGCTCTGTGCAGACTTGATGGGCCAGATGGGATTCTCGGATTCTGTTGGGGCTTCAGTTGCATAGGCCCCTGTGCTCAACTATCCTAAACCTCTTTACCTCTCTTTTCTCCTTTGACTCACTCCTTAAAAATTATTTCCTTAATCAAACTTTTGGTCATCTGCCTTGGTAGTATCTTATGTGATTCATTATCAACTGCCTCCATAAAATGCAGAGAGATATTTTTAAACATTAAAATAGAAATATAAGTTGTTGCATGAGAAATATCTAAATGAACAAGAGATGCATGTGTGAACATATTCACACAGGGAGCTCCAAAACCCTCCCTGCTACCGTTAAAGGTCATAAAGAGCTATTCAAAAGTGTAACTAGCTTCATTTTATTCAGATTATTTTGGTTTAAATATATTTTACACATACTTTAAGGAAACATTGATGTTTGGGGACAACATGTACGCAGACTGAATGTCAGCTGTGGAGGGTATGCCAGGAATGACAACTAATCTTGTAGTACTCATTCTAAAACTAATAGAATACTTCCAAGTAATTACCCATTGCAGCTGTGGAGCAGTTCTGGACAATTGGATGGTATGTAAAGGGTATGTGTGAAAAGGTCAAAGGATAATAGATGCCTGGGAGTGAGCTACAAGCCAATAATCCAATCAAGCATTTTCAATGAAGCTATAAACCATTATATTGAAGCTTAAACAGTTTCTGAAATTCAGTGGAACCGCAGGATTTGATAGCTTGCATTAATTTTATCTACATACTGTTATTTCATACACCCTATTTTACACCTTTTCAATAACCATTTATTGGGCAGCAGTGCATTACAGAATAAGCCAATTGTCCAATTGTCAGTTGTGTCTGATTTTCCATAAGAATTATTTAGCAATGAATTGGAGTACGATGATGCCTTTAACAGAATGGTTGGCATTGAATGAATGGACTGAAAAATGTGTTGCTGGAAAAGCGCAGCAGGTCAGGCAGCATCCAAGGAGCAGGAGAATCGACGTTTCGGGCATAAGCCTGAAGAAGGGCTTATGCCCGAAACGTCGATTCTCCTGCTCCTTGGATGCTGCCTGACCTGCTATGCTTTTCCAGCAACACATTTTTCAGCTCTGACCTCCAGCATCTGCAGTCCACACTTTCTCCTAATTGAATGTACGGACAGCTCTTGTTGCAGCTGAAAATGTGTTGCTGGTTAAAGCACAGCAGGTTAGGCAGCATCCAAGGAACAGGAAATTCGACGTTTCGGGCCAGAGCCCTTCATCAGGAATTCATCCTGATGAAGGGCTCTGGCCCGAAACGTCGAATTTCCTGTTCCTTGGATGCTACCTAACCTGCTGTGCTTTAACCAGCAACACATTTTCAGCTCTGATCTCCAGCATCTGCAGACCTCACTTTTTACTCAGCTCTTGTTGCAGTTTGGCTTAATTATTTCAGCATTGGAAATGAGTAGATTCATCTGAGATCAAAGGGGAGGACTTAGAAACATTGACATTGATGAAATGTTGTACTGTCGGTGACATGTCTTTCAGGTGAGTTATCAGCTAGGGCCCAACCTACACTCTCACGTGGACATAAAGCAGTACTTCCCAAAATATAGCTCTTGGCCTCTAGTGGAGTCAAGATTTTGGGGTTGTGAGTTCCGAAGTAGGCATGGCTGCCATGGAGCCCAGCTTGATTGCCAACAACAGTGTGCCTTTTATTAAGTTTGCACATTTTTATACTGGAAGCTGTGTCCTAATTGACTACTTGCTGATGCTCGATTCCTGCTGATTGAAAACTAGGTGTTCATATCTTTCATCAACTGCTCCATGAGATCAATGAGAGGAGGGTAGGGTGAAGAAAGGGGAGATGGTAATGGGAAATTTGGGTGTGGGGGAATGATAATGGGAGTATGTGGTGAGCAAAGAGGGGGAGAATGGGGGTTATGGGTGAATGGAGGGGGGAATGGGTAATGGTGAATGGGTGGGAACGTGAAACATACTTTATAAATGTTAACCTAGTTATTTTTAATTGCTACAAATTGCATTTGACAGATGACTTCAAAGCAAATGGTCACAATTCTGTCAATACCTCTAAAGCTTCTGGTCACATGGACAGGACAGATACTCACTCATGCTGTATACGTCCACTATTATAAAGCAACTTGTCCCACGTTTCCACGTAAAAACCCATCAGAAAGAGCATCTATGCAGAATCTCCCAAACTGTGCAGCATCTGGTTTGATTTGAAAAGCAGATGGTGGATGTATTCTCCAGAGGCATGACCCAATCTCACAAATGGAGTTTGAAAAAAAAGTCACCAATTGTGAACTTGTAACGCAAATATGAATGCCTCCATTTTATTGCATGAGCAAGAGATTTACAGCTCATGAATTATATTTGCTTTCTGGATAGATTCTGATCCTCAATTACACTTTGGCTTTTACCATAACCAATTCATATCATTCACTGTTTCATATATTTGACTGACAGGATCATTTTATAATGAAATACATGTAACGGTTATGTGACTGTATTAGTGGCCCGACATGTATATACTTTATTATCTGGAAGTAATGCTGCTAAGTATCTTTTTTTTATTTTCTGAGATTCAGTAGCACCAAATGATTGTGAAGATCTTTCTCAAAGATTAGAAGAATAACACAAAAGTGCAGCTGTACAGATTTCCCCTCAGTCAGTAGCTATACGTATGTTGGGGTGATGGTGACATAGAGGTAATGTTACTGGTTTAGTAATCCAGAGATTCAGGCTAATGGCAGCTTCATGACAATTCGTAGAATTTAAATTAGCAGTCTCAGTAATAGCGAAATAATACAAAGAACTGAAGAAGGATTCGTTCTGAAGCAGGGATACTAGACTTGAAACATTCTGTCCACAGATGCTGCCAGCTCCCCAGCAATTTTTGTTTCAGAAATGGTGACCCTGGCAACCAATTGTCATAGAATCATAGAGATGTACAGCAAGGAAACAGACCCTTCGGTCCAACTCGTCCATGCCGATAAGATATCCTAACCTATAGTCATCTTATTTTCAAGCACTTGGACCATATCCCTCTAAACCCTGCCTACTCATATACACATCCAGATGACTTTTAAATGTTGTCATTGTACCAGCCTCCACCACTTCCTCTGGCAGCTCACTCCATACATTCACCACCCTCTGTGTGAAAAAATTGCCCCTTAGGTTCCTTGTAAATTTTTTTCCCACTCACCCAAAACCTATGCCCTCTGGTTCTGGACTCCCCTACTCCAGGAAAAAGACTTTGTCTATTTACCCTATCCGTGCTCCTCATGATTTTATAAACCTCTATAAGGTCACCCCTCAGCCTCTGACACTCCAGGGAAAACAACCCCAGACTATTCAGCCTCACCTTTAGCTCAAATCCTTCAACCCTAGCAACATCCTTGTAAATCTTTTCTGAACCCTTCACTACATTCTTCCGAAAGGAGGAGACCAGAATTGCACACAATATTTCAAAAGTGGCCTAACCAATGTCCTGTACAGCCTCAACATGACCTCAACATATTCAATGCTCCGGCCAATAAAGGACAGCATACTAAACACCTTCTTCACTATCTTATCTACCTGTGACTCTACGTTCAAGGAATGATGAACTTGCACTCCAAGGTCTCTTTTCAGCAACAATCCCCAGAACCTTACCATTAAGTGTATAAGTTCTGCTCTAATTTACTTTTCCGAAATGCAGCAATTCATATTTATCTAAATTAAACTCCATCTACCACTCCTCAGCCCATTGGCCCATCTGATCAAGATCCCATTGTACTCTGAGATAACCTTCTTTGCTGTCCAATACACCATCATGGTGATTGTTGTAAAATGAAACTGGTACATTAATGATCCAATTTTGGAGAGGAAATCTGCTATCCCAGTCCGGTCTACCTGTTACTTCTGACTGGCAGCAGTGTAGTTGAGTGTAAAACGCCTTCCGGAAATAGCCCAGCAAGGTGCTTAGTTCAATGACAATTAAGGATAGGCAATAAACACTGGCCTT
The DNA here is from genome assembly GCF_020745735.1 of Hemiscyllium ocellatum. Classification (NCBI taxonomy): domain Eukaryota; kingdom Metazoa; phylum Chordata; class Chondrichthyes; order Orectolobiformes; family Hemiscylliidae; genus Hemiscyllium; species Hemiscyllium ocellatum. Next base: position 82,722,725 of record NC_083409.1, read on the forward strand.
GCCAGTGACACTCACCTCTTCTGAATGAAAAAAGTACCCACAGATATAACAATAATTATTTTTCCTGATTTGAGAAAATTTAAAATGTTTTGAGGAAAATGTCAGCTGATAGATAAAATAATAGTGAATATGCTTCAAAATTTAAGAACTGTTTAGCTGCTGAAAATGTGATAAAGTACACAGGACAACCATTAGATTAAATGGTTCATATTTATTTTTATTGTGTTAGTTAATCTCCTATTGTGCTGGGAGACTAAACATGGCAGTATAACAGTCACACGGAGCAGGCTTATTGGTCACAATGTCTGGATGTCCAAATGATCAACTCAATTAACAGGAATGAATAGGATGCAAGGAGCCATAACAAAACAAGATGACAACTCAGACAGTAACAGTTCAGTACACATCCTTCATTCTGCAGAAGTGTATACGAGAAGGTGTGCCGCCAAACCTTAGTAATGAACCCAATTAACAATATATAATATAATAATATATATTTACTCTTTAAAAATATACTTCAGTCAGAGGGCTACTTCTGTACAACTACAAAAATAAAAATTTTATATAAATAACTTATATGGCATACAATATTTTAACTGTGATTACATATACCCATCAACCAAAAATAGCCCACATGAGCAGATTAGAGTTTTTTTCATGTGGAGGGTATATTTTCTTTCCTGCTACAGTAACTACAATTTACAAGATTTTTTTACCTCACAGAAAGAGACAAGACATATTTTCTACTGGAATCTACAATAAAAAACATGTTTTTCTCTTTTCTCCCCTCACATGTTAGACAGATACAGCATTTGTACACTTACATTTTTTTAAAGTTGAAGCAGCCCCGTTTTGCTTCAAATACATTTACAAAAGTTCTAGAATAAACAAAAGTTCCCTGCATTTGTTGAACTGGCAGTGATTAGACAAATCGCAGAGATGAACCCTTAAAACTCTGGATCGTCAACTGTGCCTGTGACTGGTTTGAAAGATGCAAAATTTGGAGCTAGTAGAAGCTGATGCAATGGTCACTTTCGGTACTTCATTCCTGTGACTAAATGGCCATGTTTCTCTACGTTTAACATGGTTTCTCAATGCTCCGTCACTTCTGTACTTTAACATCGCATAAATTCTCATTCAAAAACTTTCTTCACATAGAGTGGAAACTATTCCTGCAGTGATACTGTGAATGCTGATCATTTGGGATTCCAGGTTCTGTAGCCAATTGATCCCTGGGTAGCTTTCTATAGAGATAGTATAAGATGACTAGAAACTTAGGTTTTTCAAACTGGGGTCCAGGAGATCTAGGGGTTAATGACGGTGATGTAAGATCATTAGACTTCTGTGTTCATAGCCTACCAGTATGCCATTTCTGTTCTTGCATATTAAAGAACTGCAACACTTAGGTTTATCTGGGTAGTGAAGACTTTTCCAGAATTGAGGATAGGTGGCATCTAAGAGTTGTATTTCTGGAGGATCTAGTGTAAAGAAAAGTTTGAAAACCACAAGGGGAGAGGGAGATCACAGGAAACATGTATTAATTAAACACAATGTGCTGACTTTATAAAATATTACATAAAATCATTAACAAATTGGACTGCATCACAATGCCCAGTTATATTCTCCATTTTGTATTCTCATTTTCTATCTCAAAATAATTTTTTTAAAAAATGACCTTATTGGAGAGGATCAATTCAATTTTCTTTTGGAATTTGAAAACCAGCAGATATTGTTTTAATGATTAACTTCAAAGAACAGACGGGACAAAAGATGGGAACTAACAGATAGTGAAGATTGTAAGGGACTCTTGTAAGTGATGGGCTTCACCTGCTAGTGGCATTTGTCATATTCATGGTCAGCCACCCAGACTAGACTGTGCACCAAATGTCTGGCCTCAAAAGCAGGAAAAAAAAGTAAAATAAAATTAGAAAGCAAATCAATCTCGATAAGTTCAGAAAATTGATACTTAATGTTGAAATTTCAAGCAAGCAACCATTCTACCTCAAATATATTTATAATTAAATCGTTCTAACAAAATTTGCATTTGCTACATTGGCAACAGTTAGATACACACCTACAAACCCTACCAGCTTCTCCTGTGTTATGTCAAGAGTTGGGATTAGTGGGTTCAAGTATATGGCATTGTATAAATGGCACATCATGTATGTTAATGTAGTTTATTGGGACATCCTAACGATTTCAAACCATGTGGCTCAGCATAAGATCCAGAGCCTTGTTGGTAAGTACCTCTGTGACAAACACCGTTTTTTTTTCAATATTGTACAAAAATATAAATATAACACCCCTGGCAAAAAAAAAACTATTAAAATACTTTCATTCATTCATTCATTCATTTTTACAGGATGAGGCTCCAATCTCTTTAGTCTGGTTAGAAAACTGAGTATTTGGTGCTTAAATGAGCTGTGTATTCAATGAGAACACAATGACTGTGAGAAGACACACGGGCAACATTTAAATTGCATTAACGCAATAATGAATGATTGGAACAGTGAAATAACCCAATTTTTGAGACTAATCTTCAGTCTTTTTATCATTCAGTTTTAAAGAATTAGATTTCATGCATTTCAAAGTGGGCCACAGATAAATCGGCTTAAATCACCACTATTGTCACAACCAATACTATTCAAGCAATTATGATTTTTGTTATTCTATAAAGAAATTAATAATAGTTTTGAAGATTGCAGGTTGATTACCAAAATGCCTAAACTTCCAATCATTGTTTGCTTCATTTAGGTATCTTTCGAGATATATTCATCCAGAAGGGAAAATTCAGATTAGTTAAATTTGGAGACAGGACTCAAGGATGTCAAACACAACAGGTTTCAGTGTGGCTTTGGCTGTAGTTTATAAGCAGGACTACAAATTAGATAAATTGTTAGTACCTTAAACAATGTCTGACAAACCCTATAAGAAAATGGAAGATCAAACACTAACAACTACTAAGAATGAAAGCAGAATTCTAGAAAAGAAAGGACCCTTAAACTGTTATATCGTGTATATGTACATATTATATGGTTGGAGCAAAACTGGTCAGGTTGTTTGAGCTGAAAGCTCAAATAACTATTCACATGGTATGGTGGGTCATGGGTCCAAGTTTGCAATTTCTCACAGGCATAATTATTTTTATTGGGCTAAGAAGGGTGGCACTGCAAAAGCAATACTGGCAATACAGAAATATGAAAAGTGTTATTCTTCTTGAGCAGGACATCACTAATAAACTCATATAAACAGTACAACTAAATGGAAAGGTGCACAAAATTAAACAAAACCTCAATTACAATGATCAATGAAAACTGTACTGCAATTAGTAGAATCATTCATTGCCTGCTGGTTAACACCAAGATGCCTGACATTTATAAAGCAGAAGAAAAGTTAAAGCTGCCCGATGGCTGAGCAGATAAACGGACTGGTTAGTGAGCTATTTGGACCAAGATGTTGGTCCACTTTCTGTGTTAAATTAGCAAAGATCAATGGAGGCTTTCATAATTCATCCCAGCTCCTCAGTTAATGAAGGAATTACAATGAATTCTCCTTAAACAGGCAGTTTAGTCTAACTGGCCTCTACCAGAGCTCATGGTTCATCTGTGCATCCTCCCATTGTACTTTATCTCACCCTATCAACATTTATTTCTTTCCCCCTCATGTACTAATCCCGCTTCCCCTTAAAGGCATCTAATTATTCTACCCAACCTGATCGTGTGGTAGCAGGTTCCACATTTTCATCCTTCTCTAGTAAAACATCTTCTGAATTCCTTACTGGATGTATTTGTGACTACCTTATAATTACAGACCTTAGTTTCAGACTGCCCCGCAAGTGGAAACATCTATCTACCCTGACAAATTTTAAAGATCTCCATTAGGCCATCATTCAGGTTTTTTTTTGCTGCTTTTTTTCAATTCCTTATAGACTTCTGACTCAGATAGCTTTTCAGCAAGCTCTGCATGTGGATAAGGACAGAATCAAGTGTAACTATGGCCATCATGTCTAATAGCTTACTCTCACCCAACTGTCACATTTCACACATTGAAGAGCAATCATATGGATAGGGTATTTAAAGGCATCTACTGAAGCACACCTTACCAACAAGTCAACACTCTGAGAAGGAAAAATAAATTTTAGTATTGTCTCCTCCTTAATAATTGGTAACAGCTCATCTATTTGAAATTGCATTCTGTAATCCTCATCACAATGCCTGACTTTAACTTCATGTTACTCCGCATGCTCTTAATAGTCTGGCCCATAGGCTAAGTCACACTGTAATTACTGTACACTTGGCTAGATTGCTCATGATATCATTGTTAGAGGAGATAGGGTGAAAAATCATTTTATACTATGGCAGGTAGCTGTCTTTATGAACTCTTGAACTTGTGTTTGAAAAAAAGATGATGTTTCAAAAAAAAGGATTCAGTTTAGGTCATTAAACTAAATTTTAACAACATTACAGTACAATCTGGGCAGCCCCATACACAAGCCTGTGAGAAAAGCAAAATGCTTTGGTAACCATGGTAATTTGTTGAAACTGGTAAAACATCTTTCATGGTAAAGACCTAAAGATGTACAGGTTAGGTAGGTCGGATGCATTAGTCAGGGGTTAAATGTAGGGGAATGAGTCTGGATGGGTTACTTTCGAGGGTCAGTGTGGACTTGTTGGCCGAAGGGCCTGTTTCCAAACTGTAGGGATTCTATTCTATGTAACTAGGTACTTGCATAGAAAGAAAGTCGTAACGGAATGGTGGTGGGGGGTGCAAGGTAAAGAAGTGATGTGGTGGCAGAATTTTAATCTATATAAACTATTAAGTTTTAAAAAGAGTAGCAGCAAAATAATCAAGCAATCATCACTTATCTGAACCCAAAGATACAAAAACTCTCTTCATTGTACACAGACTACATATCTTACCATTCATTAGAACTCTGCCTCTGAATTTTCTGGTGCTTTACACAGTATATCATACAGAAGTATACAGTACATCATTAAATAGGTTTGTTTTGTTTTTTAGTATTAAAATATATTTAAACGGCAACTTAATATTTTAATATAAATTTCCTGTCTCTGTCATGAAGTTTATGTACATAGGCAGTTTTACACGTTTCTTGAGCTGAAGGACATCGGGATGTGGAGGGAATGTTAGCATTCTTTGGTTGCCACTTGCATGTGAGGCGACCTGCAGAGAAGGTGAACATTAAAAGTATCATTAACATAAAGCCAAGAACAAACATTATAACCTATGTTTATGATCAGCATCATCATTTATTATGTTAATCAGAGTTTCACCATCTAAAATCAGTGAAATTATAATGTCCAAACAAATTATGTTATTCTCTTAACTAACTACAGATTTACAAAGAGAAAAAAGTTAAAATACTGTCTCTTTTTCTCTTGAATCCCTGTTATTGGAATCAGAATTATTTGATTGCTGTTAAAGTGTACATTTAATCATTTTGAAGTGTAAGTTTGAAGTTATTGAAAAATTCTATTGTTTTGTTTAGAGGTAAACTTTCCTGTGCATTTTCATCAGCAAAGAAATCTTTCTTCGATTCTGATTAAGTTGCACTTCAACTGACTTTAACACCGTGCTGACGGGATATAGGCAGAGGGACAAATGCCGAGAGCAAAACTAAAAAAGACCAAATGCAAACTAAAACTCCCAGATATAAAGACTGAATCAGTATATAACATTAGTCAGAGTACATCAAGAAACCTTTTTCTTTGGCCAGCTGCCTCACTTGACTGAGCAACTATACCCAGTGATTCATTAAGTCAACAGACTAGGAAGCCGTCTGATTTGATAAGAGGTCCAATAATGCTGAGCGAGCTGATCTACCCGACAATGACTTCTTGTGGGGTTCAGATGCTGGATTGCTTTGAGGTTACAGACACACTTGCAACTCCATGAAGGAAGTACACAGTATGTAGCTAATCAGGAGACTTTACATCAGGAGGAGATTCTAAGGGGAACTGATGCCTTTCCAAAATGTAGCAAATACAGTTTAGATAAATACTCTCAGCCTGGGAATTTAAAAGCTCTGTCCTATCTGGCCTGTTCAGCTGATGACCATTAAGCTTAATTAAGCCATGAGCCCAAAACCTTGAAAGGAATGGTTACTGACAATGTTATCACAATCACAAGAAACAATTGAGACCCCTCCCTCTGAGGACGGAGCTTGTGGACAGGACTCAGTACACGCTAGATGTACATGCAATCCAATATTGTACATCCTGCAAGAACATCAGAACCATTAAACACTGATGAACACTGGTGTAGTTTGCTTTCTATAGTGTGACTCTCACCCCTCTCCATGAAAAATGCAGCAAACCGTCACAAAGATGGGAGAAAGCAAATCATTGTTGGATATACCAGGAAAGTCAATGAGAAATGGTGATATAATATATAAAAAAAGTAGAAAGAAAAAGGTGTGGTCAGCAAATATATTAAATATAATACTTAAGGTCAAAATAAATTCTGATTCTGTGCTTGAATTTTTATTGTGGAGCATTTCCACTAAAAAGAAAGAAAAAACTCACCTAATGCCTTCTTGAGGCTTCTCTGCTCCTTACTTCACATTCAACATCCTGTAGTTCAAAAATCTCCACTTTGGAGTCTGTCGTTTTCTGATGATTCACATATGAGGAGGTTATGTGCGGTTCCTCGAAGCAGTCTGACTCACTGTCCTCGAACCCTTCATGTGTGTACCCTTTAAATGTCTGTGGTACACCCGGGTGCACAGCCAGTGTCACTGATGCCGTGGCAGTCACCGTAGTGAAAGGGTTGCTTGATCCAGGCACACTGGTCGAGTATGCTGGAAGTGTAGTCCTTGGATGGTGAGTCCTGTTGTTCCGAGACCTGTGTTGACCCCTAGAGGAATTGACAGGTTGGATAGGTTGAACAGCACTCCTACTGTGCAGACCATTGTTAGAGACGTGTCCCCCTTCTCCTGTTGCTTGTTGTAAGTCTTTAGGTTCTTGCCAGGCTAGTTGAGAACTAACAGAATCCACAGTAGGTTGAGGTTGTCCTTTTGAGTTTATGTGATTCTTCCTTGAAGAGGAATCATTAAGCTCTTTGTATGGTTTCACAATCTGTTGGAGAAAATCAAAAGCAATATTGTCTGCATATTTGTTTTCAACAAATCTTTCACATTTTAAGAATTACTGTATCAGATTCGTTTTAGTTATTCATAGGACAATCTAGAAAATGCAATTTTTATTACCCATCCCTAATTTACTTGAAGTGCTCATGGTGAGGTGGCAGCCTAGCATTGCAAGCAGTTGTCTAAAGTATTATAAAGGCCTTAAAAGCTTACATCTTATCAGATATTAGGAATGCAGAGGTCGATGTTGACTCTGCATAGGAACCTGAAAGATAGTGATACTAAGATACTTAACCTTGTGAAGACAGCACTAAAGGCTGATATTTTATTATTTAATAATTATTCAAAGTAAAATGCATGATTGGTTACTTCAAGAGAAATTTCCCTACACTAGCATCCAATGGTACATCCTAGCTATTCTTCCATCCCTACACTCATACATATAATTCACAGGAACAGGTTTGGAATGTAACCCTCGCCTTTTACAGCAAGGTTACCAAGCATATAGATATCTGAATATCAGCAATTGCTCATACTAAGGCAGAGCAGTGCCATAGCAGAGGGGAGGATGAGATAGAGAAGTACTCAGGCCATTTTTGCTTTACCACCCCCCAAAATATTAGCTAGTAGGTCTTTCACTCAACAATTAGCTTGAGTAGAAATACATTTTTCTGAAAACAATATTTTCTTTATTTATTGTTCACTGAAAGCTAGGTCAGCATTTATTGCCCATGAGAAGATGGTGGTGAGCTACTCTCTTGAATTAATATAATCCAAGCGATATAAATACACCCTCAAAGCTGTTACTGACAGCAGATGTGGACTAATAAATATGGGACATAAGAATATATCAATATCATTGTCATCATGGTTTTTATGTGTATAGTCTAGAGAGTAAGATACTTTGTTAGTCCTGTTCCAGAGAAGGGAAGAAAATTAAATTTTATTTTGGCCTTTTACTAAAGGCCATGGCCAATATCATTAACTAATTGATGTCAAAAGGCCAATGACAAACTGATAGTGCTTTGAATGACAAAGAAAAGCACTTACTGTGACTCGTGGGAAGTTAGGATCGCTTCCCGACTCCACCAGTATCCGTGAGTGGGTTGGTGGGATGATGTATGCACTCTGGTCAAAGTGCGGCCGGTCCTCCTCGCTGATCCCAGACGCTGTGGTCTCTGAGTAATATTCTGAATCCGAAGATTCAGAAAACGTACTTTGCTGACGTGGAAATGAACGGACATAGAAGCCATGATGATTCATGGGTGGTGGAATTGGCTCGGGTGAAGGAGTTGGCAAACGACTGCCTCGATCTGCAGGTGTAATCTATTTACAAAGGATTGAAAAGATTAATGAAGGAAAATAAACTTTGGCCTATGTGTTTACCATTCTTCAGCGAGATTGGTGACACAGACGTCTCTGGACCCCTGATTATACTCCATGTCTGATTAATATTTATTTTTAGATACACATCTGTCTTACTCCTGAAAATGGTGCTGGGAGAGGGGTCTGGCAGTGATGGTGGTAGGGGTGCTGACAAAGGGTGGTGTTATGTGGCACAGTAAGTTTATCTGGTGAAACTTCCCTTCTTGCATGACATTAGGTTTCAGTTGAATGCCTTAGAAACATAGAAAATAGGTGTAGGAGTAGGCCATTTGGCCCTTCAAGCCTGCACCACCATTTAGTATGATCATGGCTGATCATACAATCTCAGTATTCCACAGGTTCATAACTCTCTAAGTGAAGAAATTCTTCTTCATTTCAGTCCTAAATGGCTTACCCCATATTCTTAGACTGTGACCTCTAGTTCTGGAGTTTGCAAAATGTGAAAGGTTTAAGGAAAGTCAACCCCAACATCGCAAAACAAGTGCAGCCAAAATATGTGATCAAGATTTCTATTTATGGAACTGTGTGAGACTATGCAAGAATGCTCAAGACACAATACTCCACAATAACAATGTAGCACTTGGGAAATGAGCAGTATTGGGAATTTGCACTTATATCCCATCAATGATGGGTACTTTGCATCGGAATACTACAAATTTCAAGCCTCCTCTTAATCCAGTTGTATGTTAACAAAACTGTAGCAGCCTGTTAACATTTTACTCAAGGAAAGGTGATCAAGTCAGTCATTGCATGTTCTAAATAATCATTATAGCAGTATATTATTCGCAGAATAATAGATATAGTAGCCTGAAGTGATTACAGATAGTAATGTTAACACAGCTTTCATATTGTGTGCAAAATAATGGATATCTGGGAATGGATTATGAGGTTTTAGTCTAATTAAGGGGTTCAGATAAGATCACAAATTAGGAGAGTCTAGTGAACCCCAAGATTAAAATTTTGGTCTTCAGTTACTCAATCCAACTGGTGTGCTGATGGTGCAAATTCACAACAAACATGAATTTGTAACTCATATTAAAAGGGCCTGCTTCCAATTATCTTAATTATCTTTACAGGGTGAAGCTCTTGTTACACAAAATTCAGTTTTCAATGCAGGCGAACCTAAATCTTGTTAATAAAATGCAAACATACTTTTAAAATCAATTTGTATTTCCTGTATGGGAAATACTCAGACAAAGTTCAAATGGAGTCAATAGCATAGGACTCTAGGATAAGGAAGCACAGAAGAGTAAATCTAAAACTTAGAAAAGGCACAAACTGTATTATTGAAAATGTTTCATCTGAGTTTGTTCTTACAATGGAGCTGTTGACAGATTGGGTTAATTGTATCGAATGTGGAATACATTATGTTGTGTTATACTGAGTGAAAAATCAATGTACCTACTGCTGTAGTGAGGGGCATGGGCTACATTAGATGTGAGGTGGCACCACAGAATATAATACTATACAGTACACAGTTTCTCTGTTGAAGAAAGAGCCATAAAGAATGTTTGTCAAGCTGAGGGTTGGTGTCTATCAGACAGTATTAAAGGAAAACTGTGTTTATGTCAGATTGTGTTCTTTGTGAAGGGGTTAATAAATTGTCAAAGAAGAAATTCCTAATTTCAAGCAATTCCTAATTGAGAGAGAAGTTTTCAGGCACAAATCCTGAACCAGGGAGTTTGTGCCTCCATCATTAGGAAAATAAGCTTCCTGCATTTAACTCTCTGTGCACCCAGTCAAATGAAACCCGCTATTACTGATTAGGGTAAGTCTGGAGCCGATGCAGAGCAGATGGAAATGTCCAAGCCCCTGAGGTAAATGAGCCTTGTATATTTAGTTTGAAGCACTAGTCAGATCCAAACGCACATCATTTATCTTCGCTCCCTTTGCTATCCATTGCTCTTTAGGTCAATAAAGTAAGGAGTTGTTATGCTATAGAGTGAAAGTGGCTTGAAAACCTAGCAGAAGGTGGGGCAAGCCAGTGAAAAACAAATACTGACTATAAAAAAATTAACCCAGTTTCTGCAGTATTGACAGTATGAGTTTTGCCAATATACGCCACTGTGGAAGAATCATACTGTGAACACTGACCTCCAGTACTCAGATTGGGGACAGGGTCTGGATACATCTGGTGCAGTAGAGTGAAGGGGTTTGGAATGCACCTTAACATCCACAGTCGGGCTTTTAAATTTCTCTTCCGAAGCCTACTGGGGAGGTTGGAGTTAAACACTACCGCAAGATAGTGCTTGTCACAATAAATCACTAACCCAATTAATTAAGAATTATGTTTCAAGGTTGGCTAATTCTGTCAATAGACCTAAGAAGGTTCAATAAATCAAGACTTTGCTCTGCTTACCTCAGCAGGGGGTCCAACAACAGACAGCAAAACTGGAAGTAGAACGAGACCATTAAGGATACCCAAAACTGTTAGTATGGTCAAAACAGCAAAGAAGTACCTGCAAATGAAGAACAAGAATTTACGTTGTGACCACTCATTCGACTTCATTTTGTGATTCTAATCAGACTTTATGTTCAATAAGGTTAGCCACAAATCTGGTCGTTCCAAGCCAAGGTTATCTAGCATCCACAAAGTCAAAAGTACTCAGCAGCAAATCATACATGGGTTTTTAGAGGCAGAATGAGGGTGTAACCATTACAATTTTGTAAGGGAATTAATGCCAAAGATAACAAACTATATGAATTGAATAGAAGTTATCTCTGGTTTAGTATACAAGGGAGCAGGAAAACAGCTGAAGTAACTAAATGGCTCGCATTAATCTGCCTGGCAACTGAACAGAAAACTAAGGTCACATTGTGTGGTTCATAGGGACACAAGAGAAAAGGAAGCTGCTGATTTCTGTCCATACTGACTAAAGTGAACACCAGCTCCTTGAGATGTGAAGCTATGTTTCAAACAACATGGGGCTGTTACCACCTCTAACTCCAATCTACTATAAACATTCTGCCTCCTCCCTCTGAATGTTCTGTAGTCACAGATCTTTTAACTGTGCAACATGCAACTAGGTGGCATATCCCAAGGTCATCTATGAGTTACATCTCCTGCTTTGTAAGTAAATTGGTAAAGGTTGTGAACCATTATGGCCAATTTCCTGTTTCGGGCCTGTTGGTCTGAAGGCATACATTAATTACAGCGCAAAAGGCCTCCACAGAAACTCCTAACTGTACTTGGAAGAATTAAGGCATTTGGCTCGATTTCAAGTGGAATTCCTCAGCAGAGGACTTAGCCCTATTCCCAGTGGCAGGCTCATCTATCATTACGGTCCTGGCACTTCCTGCACTGTGTGAGTATATGTGTGTGTGAGAGAAGGACAGAGACTTGGTTCTATATGCAAGAAAACTCGAGTATCTTCATAGTATACCATCTTCATGCACAGAACCCAAGGTTAACTACTACTCCTTTGAAGGGATCTTCATTTCAAACTCTGTTAGTGATGCAAGGAGGAGTCTGGTATCATATTTGACCCATGGATTTGTACCGTCACTACCATTTTCTTAAAACTATACAGCTTTATCTTTGCCTCCACTCATCTATCACTGAAAACCTCATCCATAACTTTGCTATTTTTAGACTTGATTATTCCGAAGTATTCCTGATCAGCCTCCCACATTACACCCTGCACAGACTTGAGGTCATCTGAAATTGTTGTGCCTGTGTCCTAACACATACCAAGCTTCTGTCACCTTTGTGCTCACTTACATACCTCCTGGTTCAGCAATTCCTCAAGTTTTGAAATTCTCATTCTTGTTTTCAAATATCACCACAGCTTCTCATCCCTTTTCAATCTCTAGCCTCCTCCAGACTGACAACCATCTGCGATAGCTGCACTTCTTCAATTCTGGTTGCTTAATCAACCTTGGTTTAAATCAGCCTATCACTGGTGCCATGCCTTTAGTTGTCTGGGACTTAAACACTGCACTTTCCCTCCATAAACCAATTCACCTTACTTTCCAAGGCTAATTTTGGAAAAAAAAGGAATAAGCTTGAAATTAAATAGCACCTTACAAAATCTTGGGTCCATCGACTTGTAATGGAGGAAAACACAGCATCTAATTTGTGCTCATTACAATCTCACAAATATGAATAATCATATAATTTATTCTTGGTGATGCTTGATTGAGGGATAAATGTTAGCTGAGAACTTTATTACTTTTCTTTGAAATGTAGAGTTGTAGAGATGTACAGCATGGAAACAGACCCTTCGGTCCAACCCGTCCATGCCGACCAGATATCCCAACCCAATCTAGTCCCATCTGCCAGCACCCGGCCCATATCCCTCCAAACCCTTCCTATTCATATACCCAGCCAAATGCCTCTTAAATGTTGCAATTGTACCAGCCTCCACCACTTCCTCTGGCAGCTCATTCCATACATGTACCACCCTCTGCGTGAAAAACTTGCCCCTTAGCTCTCTTTTATATCTTTCCCCTCTCACCCTAAACCTATGCCCTCTAGTTCTGGACTCCCCGACCCCAGGAAAAAGACTTTGTCTATTTATCCTATCCATGCCTCTCATAATTTGGTAAACCTCTATAAGGTCACCCCTCAGCCTCCGCCGCTCCAGGGAAAACAGCCCCAGCCCGTTCAGCCTCTCCCTGTAGCTCAGATCCTCCAACCCTGGCAACATCCTTGTAAATCTCTTCTGAACCCTTTCAAGTTTTACAACATCTTTCCGATAGGAAGGAGACCAGAATTGCACGCATTATTCCAACAATGGCCTAATCAATGTCCTGTACAGCCGCAACATGACCTCCCAACTCCTGTACGCAATACTCTGACCAATAAAGGAAAGCATACCAAATGCCTTCTTCACTATCCTATCTACCTGTGACTCCACTTTCAAGGAGCTATGAACCTGCACTCCAAGGTCTCTTTGTTCAGCAACACTCCCTAGGACCTTACCATTAAGTGTATAAGTCCTGCTAAGATTTTGGGATCTTTTGCTTCTATCTGTGAAGAAAGGTCAACCAGGGGCTCTATTTAATACCTCACCAGAAAAAGAGATGAAATAAAGCCAAATGGTGAATTTTATATTCTTTTTATTGCTTGGTTTAATATTGATCTCAATGTACCTTTACTTAAGAACACTTAATCATTTAAAATGCGCAGTAGTCTAGAGAACAGCAATTGCCACAAACCAGAAACTTGAGCACAGCTGCAGAACAGCAGTCAGCTTTCTACTAGTCTTTTCTGCTTTAAAGCCTCTGAGCCCCATGTGTGCAGCGGAAGGCCAAGTGTTTATTTAACAGCACACTAAGATAAGCAACAATATGCATTGGTTGGAATTCACAGGAATGGCACGCAACTCTGATGGAGCATCAGGATCTGTCTCCCCGCCTCACTGAAAACAATTTTTTTTTGGCTTGTGAGTTTCCACTGTGGCTTGGTTCTGTTTACATACGTTTGGGAAGCAGCAGGCTCTTGTATTACCATTTGTTAAAGGGGCCTTTGCATCTCATGCGGGATTTTTTTTGGGCAAAGGCCAGTGGTATCAGCAGAAAATACCCTTTTGAAGCCATTGCTTACGAGGCTGGGTAATTTCTATCGCTAATTTCATGAAAAGCATTGGTCACAGCAGAATGAACCCAATCTACATGCCCCTTCTTTGTGCCAATCTCCTTTTCACCTTGTTTTTAAAACAAGTATAGTTGTGGTCCTGGATTCCAAGACTGCTGATAAATCATTTAGCAGAAGATTCCTGCTGATAATGCTGAAAAACAAATTCAGCTACTCTCCTTTTTGAGCCAAATACAACTCTCTCAAATTTTACTGTCTCCCTCATTTACTGCTAGAACATTCACCAGATTGAATTTTCCACATTGCTGGGTTTTGTAATGAGAGCTGCCTCAGTGTTTGCCTTTTGCTAATTCTAAGTAGAAAGGGACGGAGATATTTTGCCTCAGCCTGTTGCCACACCCCTGAGTACTCCCACAATTTTGATCAAATTTGGAGAATAATCGTAGTGCAACGACTTTCCCTCAGACTCTTAAGGCTCAGTCAGTTTAATTAGCTGTGACTCCCAGAGGGGCCTTTCCTACAATATTTAATCTATTACACTGCCCTTTCCTGGTGAATATGGGGTCAACAAAATTTAGCAAAAATGGCAACTGAACATCCCCCACACCAAGAAAAAAACTGAAGCCTTGATTGCCACCCTCTTTTTGCCCTTCATAACAAGAGGGGCCCTCCTATTACTGCAATCAGACAGGCGACCATCTTCTATTTATTTTACTTAAGCCAACAGTCTGAAAATCAATCGGTTGGTCTGTTGTACAGGACCTCCATGTAGGCAGCATGTCAGAATCTCGTTGTTTATCCTTCCTGTAATCTTTTCCATTCTGAGGATGGCTTGCTGAAAAATGCAGAGTTTGTTCAGCTGTTTATGGTGCATGCACCAAAGAAGAAATATTTACAACAACTTCTTTACACTAACCCACGCTATCTGACTGGCTCTCTAAACAAGACCTCCCTGACTGAAAGTCTACCTTGTGGTTCATTTAGTTCAATGTTTAGAAGAAAAATGACAGTTTGGACTTGCAAAATAGATTCCCTGTTTCTCATTATTTCTAAATGATACCGAGGGGAGAATATATTTTCCTGTTTTTCTATAAACGTGTAACTTTCACAATCCTTCTCTCTCTGCCTTAATGTATGGGTTCTCTCTGAAAAACAGAGATAACCCGCATCTTTGCCCTGCTCCTCTACAAAGTACCACTCTGTGGGCAGACTCACATTCAAGTTTTCATTGTCCATCTTCTCCCAATATGATAGTACAAATAACTCATCTGAATCCATTCATCAGGAACTTCAAACACCTTCTATTCCTGTGCAATACAGCCAACACAAGCTCAGGATTTTACTTGATTCTAACATTTATTTTGTGACCAGTTAACTGATTTACTTGCACTCTTGTGAATAAATTGTGTTATTACTCAACTAATGGGTTTCATCACATGACAGAATCTATGGTTTTCATGTTTGACTCTGTTTGCGATACATGGATCCATATCCTGTCGGTCATGATTCAGTGGTAGCACTCTTGCTTATAAGTCAGAAGGTGTGCATTCATGCTCCACATCAGAGTCTTCATGCATAGCCCAGGCTGGTACTCCACAGCTGTAATGAGGGAGTACAGTGCTATTGGAGGAGCTGTCGGTTGGCTGAGACAGTGAACATATGCCACGTCTGCATTCTTGGGGAGCTGTTTAAAAAAAGCCCTGTGGCACTACATCATATAATAGTAGTGGTGTTCTCCCTGGTGCCCCTCAAGTGACACGGAAAGCAGATTACTTCATTTCTGCTTGTGGGGCTGTGTGCAAATTGGTTATTACGTTTTCTATATTCCAACATTTCAAAAGTGCTTCATTGGCTGTTACGGCTTTGGAATGTCCTGAGGTCATGACAGGCGTCTTATAAATACAAGTCTTTCTTACATGGAACATGCTGTGACTGACGAATGCTGCATTTTGGAAAATATGGATGTGGGAAGATATGACAATCAAATAATCTTTTTTTTTGTTTCTGCTATTGCTTTATATCCAAAGATCATAATTGAAATTTCTCTTTGGCAAGGCAAGTGGAATAGTTTCAACCTTTCAAGCGTATATCCATGACAGCTAGATGGTGTTAAAGCCTGGGACTGAAGTGACAAATTTCACCTGGTTTCAGATCTCTCCCTTCCCAATGTGCCAGCCTTCAGCAATTATAAATGCTGGGTTCTATTTAGCTTAATGGAGCAGAAAATCCCAATAAAATGAGATGCTGCCCAGTCTCTGGCCCAGAAAATGTCTGTCCTTTAAGGGATGGTGCAAACTGAGTTCCTTACAAAATATGCCAGATTATCTCTGTCCATCATTTTATAGTAAGTTCTACCAGAGTTAGAGCCGTGCCCCAGGGAATGTTGGCCTCCATGAGTCACCAGCCACTGAAGCTGATCTGACAAACCACTGTGAAGTAGAATTGTCAGCTCTACCTAATGGTATGGTTCTAGGAAAAAAGGAAGCACATTGAGGAGGAAGAGGTAAAGAACTAGAGATAGTTTAGCATTTATTTTGTGATTGCCTTTTAAATTTTCTACATTATTTAAAATCTCACGAGTTCCATTTTACTCAAAGCAATGGTTTTGGCACTTAAAACATTCATCCTGGTCCCCTCCGGAAGCCAGCATGTTAAAGTATAACTTCTGCTCTGGGAGTACTTATGGACTGGATATCTACTCAGTGTCATAGGTTACATCAATCAAATGAATAGGAACGACAGCTGAGTATCACCCTTACAGCGAGTGATGACAAGTCTTAAAGCACTATTACAGATGGGCATCAAATCTGCTACATACACTGGAGGCAGCATCAGCACCTCAGCAATTCTATTGTGGGCATTTGTTAAACCTTTAGCAAGATTTAAAGAATGCAGTTTATTAAAGTTGACATTTGAAGAATATTTAACCTGAAATGATAAATTCAAAGCTGTATTCAACTGCAGTGCTGAAGTAGGTTGAGGTACTCTCTTAGTTTGATCTTATGTCACTTTGAGGGTAAGGAATATTTCAGCAATTACATCACTTCTTTGAATCATGTACGTCTTTCAAAGTAAAAAGCTATTTTACCATTTTAGCTACCATCTCCAATAACACAACCATTCCAGAGATAAGAGTTACTGTGGATAGGCCATTCCAAAGCCTGGGGAAGCTGAATGTCACAGCCATTGGAAGTGGTGGCAACTGCCACTATCCACTTAAGATCCTCAATTAGCATCTGAGTGGAAAGGACACCGCAAGCTTTCACACCCAGACAGGGTCCCACCTGTCTCCTCCTGCCTGAGTAAATACCTCACCATGACCAGACTCACAGGTGGCATCAAATTCTGCTCAATGAAGCTGAACCTCCAGCAGAAAATCAACATTATCTATAAATATCTATTTTCTAGCAGTGATTGAGATTCCACTAGTTTTTCAACTTCCTCAATTTTACACTCTATTAAGGTCACTGGGATGTGTGTAAATGCAACATCCACTCAGTCCTGTAGGTTTTCACCACGAGGGTTACTTTAAAATTGTCTACGTTTGCACATTCTCTCAATTGGCAAGCTTGTTAAAATTTCTTCCCTTGTGTACCTTCTTGGTTTGGAAATAGTATTTAACCAACATCAGCAGCAGAAAAAAGAAATTGAAATAGAATTGAAAAATGCTTTGAAATAAGTCTCCCATCCATTTCATTTGTGGTGGATAATGTAAAAGAGAAATCTGCTAGAAATATTTGCCCGTATAGGGACCCTGTTCAAAACCTACCTAATGATGAAGTCAAACTCAGAACCAGCCAACATCAGGACGCCGAGTAGTGTGGAGATTGCACCGTCTATCACTGGTGCAAACATGTGTTCCAGTGCCACAGCAGAACGTAAATTCCTATTCCCAATGGCAGTCAGAAAACCCTATAATGTAACAAATAAGGCATATTTATATCAATGGTCAAACTGTACAAATATAAAAGAAATGCACTTAAACACTTAGTGGGAGTCAGTGGTGGAGTAGTACTATCTCAAACTCAGCACCGCCTTCCTAACCTGCAATCTTCTTCCTGACCTCTCCGCCCCCACCCCACTCCGGCCTATCACCCTCACCTTGACCTCCTTCCACCTATCACATCACCATCGCCCCTTCCCAAGTCCCTCCTCCCTACCTTTTATCTTAGCCTGCTGGACACACTTTCCTCATTCCTGAAGAAGGGCTTACGCTCGAAACGTCGAATCTCCTGTTCCTTGGATGCTGCCTGACCTGCTGCGCTTTTCCAGCAACACATTTTCAGCTAGTACTATCAATGGCCTAGTTATCTAGACAGCTGGCTAATGCTCTGGAATAAATGTAAAGTACTGTAGATGTTGGAAATAAGATTAGATTACTTTAGATTAGATTACTTACAGTGTGGAAGCAGGCCCTTCGGCCCAACAAGTCCACACCGACCTGCTGAAGCACAACCCATCCAGACCCATTCCCCTACATTTATCCCTTCACCCAACACTACGGGCAATTTAGCATGGCCAATTCACCTAACCTGCACATTTTTAGACTGTGGGAGGAAACCGGAGGAAACCCACACAGACGTGGGGAGAATGTGCAAACTCCACACAGTCAGTCGCCTGAGGCGGGAATTGAACCTGGGTCTCTGGCACTGTGAGGCAGCAGATCTGAAATAAAAACAAAAAATGCTAAGAAACTCAGCAGGTTGGGCAGCATCTGTGGAGAAATAATCAGAGTTAATGGTCTGAGTCCAATATGACTCTTGTTTGGAATATTGGAGCAAGGTTTCAAATGTCATCACAAAAGCTGGTGGAATCTACATTCAATAAAAATCTGGAATGAAAAGCTAATCCAATGGCAAGCATGTAGTCACTGTTGTAAAAACTCACTGTTATTTTAGTGAAGGAAATCTGCCACCCTCACTTGGCCCAGCTTCCATGTAACTCCAGACCCACAGCAATGTGGTTGACTTTTGCATGCCACTCAATTCAAGAGCAATTAAACTTTGGCAACAAATGCTAACTTTCTCAGTAATGCCGATAAGCCATGACAGAAAAAAAACTTTTGAAGTTAAACTAAAGGATTTATCAGAAACTCAAATGATTCTGCTAAATACACCAGATGCTTATTTCTTTTCTGCTGCAAAAGGAAAATACTTTATTTTCAGACTGTTGTATATAGTCACAATATTAAATCTATTCTGCAGCAAAATTACTCCATTCTACGTTTCCATTTTATCAGCACCATCAGTTCGCATTTAATTGGCACTTTAACAGTAGAAAATTTGACCAAGAGCCTTCACAGACTAAGAGTACATTCGGAGGAATGGCTAAAAATCTATAAGCTTTTTCAAGGACAATAGATACGCGGAGAGATTTGGGGAAGGAACACCAGAATTTAAGGCTTTGAGAGCAGAAAGCATGGCTGGCAATAATGGGGCAAAGGAAATAGGAGGCATGCAGAAATAAAAAGAAATCTGAAAGAGAGTTACAGCTTCAGAGCAAGATTTGACTGTGGTCAGAAGTCATTGCCATGGTATGGGCTGTAGTTATCCTTGTTGGTAATTATATACTAGAAAGAATAGATCTACTCACCAGAGCTACATGGACAGTGAATTCCACTCCAATTCCAACAGATGCAATCAAGATCACGACAGGAATTGCACTCAGTTTGATGCCCATGAGTCCCATAATTCCAAAGAGTTCTACTGTCATCATAGCAAGGACAAATACCTGCAGATAAACAAAGGTGAAGGACTTAGACATGCAGGGAAACCATGAGTTCTCAGTGGCTTAAGCCTAGGTGACAAAAAGTCAGTCTTCAATGGGCAGTGACTGGGTAAAGTACCTACAAATAATTTGGCCTTGTATATATGAAACTGGGTGAGTTAAATGACGAACCGCTAAGCTATTAATTTAATCACAATTTCCATTTGAAGCAAGGATTCAAAATACAGAGACAGAGAAAGTACTAAAGAAATACTAATAAAAGAATGAAAATTGGATGGTTTAGTTTTAATTGAGGAACGAATCAGTGGAATGGACATCACAAATTATAAAGGATCACATGTGCCAGAATAAAATTGATGGAGAAAAGTACATAATATTTAGAATTCAATTAACTTGTTTTTCCAAAAAAAAATGTCATATCAGATTGGGAAAATATTTTGCTGTTGGCCAGCTGATATGGAGTTTGCCAAAAGGGGACTACTCCTCCCATTACCTCTGCATGTAATGCAGACCTTTTGAATCTTATTGATAAAAAATTGAAAAAATGTATGAGATCAGTGTGATAAGGACAATGCTCATTAATTGCTATCCACAATGTTGCATGTTATAATATGTTGTGCATGTCGAAACATAAATGGAGTAAATTACACTGAATTATTTATATTTCCTCACATGGTAGAATATTTTGACTGAAACATATTCTCCCTTTATTTTCACTGGGTTATTCCATTGATGATGACATGCATTGAATTACTGCAGGTTTCCCACATTATCACTTTAATCAATGACATTATCCAGTTAAAATGTCCAAGGCAAAAGAAGAGGAAGTTCCTGATTTGGAATTAACATTTCAAGATTTTGAATGTTAAGACATTCATCTTATTGACAGAATGAGAAAAAGCTTCCTACAAATTTGAGGACTGACTTGAAGGGTTAACTTCAAAACCAGAGAGGAGAAAGATATTGCCCTTTGTAAGTAAATGCTGGAGCAAGGGGTTTGTTTATAATGTGTCCTTTTATCTTCGGCTGCAAGCTATTTAAATGTAAATTCCTCTAGTCCCCTCTAGCCCAGAACGGGAGAAGATGAGGTTAGCAGCAACTGAGCATTCTCTCTGAACCTTGCTGCCATTATCATCTGTTAGGCATCGGGTTACAGGGGCCTCCTGTGATTTAATGTTTACAGGGAATATCTACCACCTTTAAAGTGGGGACAAGGAAACCTTTTATTTCCATTTTTTATTTCACACAACAATATCCACTCAACTTTTATGCTAACATGTTGACACTTGGCACATTTGACTCATGATTGCAATGAACAGCCAAGGATTTGTGTGCTTGTATGAAAATTGGTTCTGTCTTTACTTATTTCGCTTCCCCTGTACCTAAGCTGTGATAAAATTCTTGCTTTGATGTCAGCACAAGGCAGGTTTTGTCACGCATACCCTGTTGTTTGACTGGTGCAAAAGGAACCATAGATAAATTCAAATTCCTTCATAATGAAATTGAATAGGATTACTATACATGGATGAGTTTTCAGCATTTCATTGTTGTAAAGGCATTATCACCACTGTAACTAAACATCAAATAATGGAAAATAAATTAAAATTGCATTAATATAGCCTCTTTCACAATTTCAGCATGGTCCAAAGCACTCTATAGCCAGCCAAGTGCAGTAATTGTTGTAATCTACTCATTTTTACACACAATTTTCAATGAACAGTAATTGTTTAATGACTAGATAACCTCTTTTTTTAAGCTTGTAATGGATTGAGGGATATATGTTATCCAAGACATTGGTGGCTAAAGTTCCCACACTTCTCTGAAAAAATGTTGTGGGACTTTTTTGATGTCCAACACAGAAAGAGTATAGGTTTAAGATCCCATCCTATGAACAGTTCTTCCAACAATGCTATACTCCCTTGGGGCTACAGCAGTTTCTAAACCTCAACTTCTTTGTTGAAATCTTTGGAATGGGAATTGAACCCACAGCCTTGTGACTCAGAAGTGAGAGGATACCACCAGCTCAGCCATGGTTGACAAACAAAGAGTGGTTTTTAAATTCCAAAGTAATGTTCTTTTAATCAGAGTTTTCAAGGAAAACACTATTATGGCACTATGTAAAAAAGACTTCACATTCAAGCTGCATTCACCTATTCTTTCCTCATAATTATTTTCCAATCTAAGTCAAACAAAAACTGGCTGTGCTCCTCAAGGGAAGGAGAATGTTGAGGAATAGCTCATCCTTCAGCCTTGGTGCTGGTGCGTGCTGACTGTTTCGTGGCAAACTGAACAAGTGAAGATTTCTGATATTACAATTCCACATGTCTTGAAGGCCATCATGTGAAGCTCAGTGAAGGCACAGTTTAATAGATCCCTGAGAGTAAAATATGAGGCTCCAGTTGAGTGGAGGGTGTGTTGGGAGGTGGAAGGGAATGTGCTGTATGAGATGAAATCTCAAATTACAATTGTAAAACTTGAGTAGTTGATGAAAATCAATCAAAGGCCTTGAATTCATTTACTTCCTTGATACTTAACCCCAGTTACCTGTTCAGGTTCCATTTCTGAACTTACTCTTAATCACATGTACTAAAAGACATAACAAATTCTCTTGTTGAAACTTTAGAAAACAGATGGTGGTATGTTGAGGTGGGGTGACAAGGAAAATGGGCTGTGTTCTGTGGTTCACTTATTCATTGTGTAAACCCACTGAGCTCCTGGAGATCA
The DNA here is from genome assembly GCF_020745735.1 of Hemiscyllium ocellatum. Classification (NCBI taxonomy): domain Eukaryota; kingdom Metazoa; phylum Chordata; class Chondrichthyes; order Orectolobiformes; family Hemiscylliidae; genus Hemiscyllium; species Hemiscyllium ocellatum. Next base: position 82,745,209 of record NC_083409.1, read on the forward strand.
GGCTAACATCACATGGTCTCTCACCAGAGAAAGTTGTTCAAGCAGAAAATTAAAATAAATTCAAGACACTATAAGATATCATTGGAGAGAACACCTTGTGAGGGTTATGGTGAGATAATTGGAGGTGCAGAAAGATCTTGGTACCCCTCGTACATATAGTCATAGAGATGTACAGCACAGAAACAGACCCTTTGGTCCAACTCGTCCATGCCGACCAACATGAATCATAAAAAGTTAGTATGCAGGCAGAGCGAGGAATTAGAAAGCCAAATGGAATGCTGGTATTTATTGCAAGGGGAAACAGACCATAAAAGTAGGGAAATGATATTGCAGCTGTACAGGGCCACAGTGACACTACATCTGGAGGACTGCACACAATTTTGGTCTCCTGATTTGAAAAGGGGCATAGTTTCATTGGAAGCAGTTCAGAGAAGGTCCACTCACTCATTCAAGGGTTGAAAAGCTTATAAACAAAGGTTGAACAGGTTGCATCTTTACCTATTGGAGTTGAGAAGAATGAAAGGAGATCTAATCAAAAAATCTAAAATTCTGAGGGATCTTGACAGGGTAACTTGTGACAAGATACTTCTCCTTGAAGGGGAGACTGGAGCTAACAGACAGTATAAGAATAAGAAATCTCACTTTTAATGTGGAGATTTATTTTCTCTGAGTATATATTATTAGGCTGTGGAATTCAGAAACCTATGGAGGCTGTGATATTGAACGTATTCAGGATTGAGTTAGATTTTTGATGGACAATAGAATCAAGGTAATATAGTAAACAAAGTTAAATTGAGATCCTAATCAGATCAGGCATAATCTTTATGAACGGTGGAACATTTCCATGGTTCAAATGGCGCTCTCCTGGTCTTAACTCCAATTTACCAAAAAGGACTAGGTTTATTGTACTTACTGGTTGGTATCTATTCCTAAACATTTTCATGTTCTTTAGTAATTATTGTCAATTCTCCATAATGCTCCAAATCATATATGTCACATATACAATATAGGAGCTCTTTTACAACATTATGGTACCATATCTGTGTTATCAAGTAAACCTAATTGATAAGATTAAAAGACTTTGCTGAGGAATTAATATATTTTCACAGGATAATATATTTGCATAAATAAATAATCCAAAATGGCGTCACAGCTGTATAAATATCTTACACTTGTCTGATTATGACTTTATGAAGCGCCTCAGGATGTTTCATTACGTTAAAGCAGATTTTAAATGCAACTGATGTCATTGTTACACACTAAGGAAAGAAAGACCTAAATTTATATATTTCACAACCTTAGGACTCTCAACGGGTTTTACTGACAATGAAGTACTTTTGAAACAGATTTGTAATGTTGGAATCACAGCACCCACTTTGCTTACAGCAAGTTCTGACAAACATCAATGAAATAGTGACCTGATAATTTGTTCTTTTCAATGATGTTTGTTGAAGACAGATATTGACAAAGCTAATAGTGACATGGAATCATTTCCAACAACCTGAAGGGGCAGATTGGTTTCAATGTATCATCTCTTTGAGAAGGTGGCATCTTTCGCAGTATTGCAATGGAGTGTCAACCTGAATTTTATGCTTGAGTTTCTAGTGTGAGACTTGAGTCCAAAAACCTTTGGCTCTGAAGCAACAGTATTTCTATTGAGCCAGAACAGAGACACATCTGGCTTTGCAAAATCTTATTCATTTTACATTTGTCAATATAAAGTATGTACACAGATCCCTTTCCAAAAGAATCAGTTTTTGGCAGTTTTCTCCTGAAGCTGGGTTTGCTTTTCATGGTATTATTAACTGGGCTCTGGAAAAATGCCTTGCGGTGACCCCTCCTGGCCAACAGGCCTCCCCCTCCTTACTGTGAAATCCTTCCCAGCTATTCTCCTGCTATAACCCGTCAGTAACTGATGGATGAATTTAGCACTTGAAGGTCAAGTCAAGGACAATTCTTTCCCCAAATTCAGACAGACCGGGATGTGGGGATCCCTTGAGCACTGACTATTTTATCACTGTTTTCTTAAATGATTACTTCCCACTGTACTCCATCAACCTCAAACAATATCCCCTACAAGTTAATTTATTGGCAACTGTAGGTGATTCTTCAGAGACTAGTAAAGTTATAAAAATGAGGGTATCGTGCTGTATTTTCTCTGGCAATTATATTGTCAACTTCAACTCATTTTTAAAGCATTGATTGATCTTGTAACTACAAAAAAAATGTGCCTGATGAACAAATGTTACAACAACTTGACTAGCAACCCAACAGCTTTCCAAATGTCCTTGCAAAGAATACAGCGGCTAGTGCTACTTTGCTCCTCTGTAAAAGGCTCCATCCAAGTTGTGTCACTATCAATGAAAAGGGAATCTTTTTCTAACATGAAGACCAATACAGTCAAAGCATCATTATTATCAGATCTTAAGAGCATATGAGAAGGCCATTTGGTCCACTGAGTTGTTGTCAGCTCTCTAAAGAGTGATCCAGTCAACGTTGTTACCTCGTTCTATGCTTATAGCCCTGCAAGTTTATCAAGCTACAATCTTAATTATGTTTTACATTGTTTCTTCCTTACAGAAAATCAAAGGCAACTTCTGGACTTGAAACAGTTTCAGGATCCTGCCCATCTGAAAAGGGAATTGTCTGGTCGAAAATACTGGGCAGAGGGGATATTGTCACAAATGGATGCCATGAACTGCAGGATCAATTTAGCAAAGTTTAAATTAAACTGAACAGTTTGCATATGCAAATACAGAACAATTGTTTAATACACTTCATCACACAGAGTTCTAAGTTTTAGCTGTTATTTGGAGGTAACAGCACTATGTTATTCCTAAATAACATAGTCAGCTCTGCATGCATTCTCTCGCACATAAGAACACACACCTCATTTTCATTCTTTTTGCTTGTGGGTTATGTAGCATTGACAATGTTGACTTTAAATATTTCTACATTACTTTTTGCTGAACATAAAATTGCATAATCCTACTTTTCGATTATCTCTCCTCTTGGGTTTTCTCTCTACTGTATGATTTTCCATTCAAAAGCAAAATTGCTAAATAAACAGCCAATGATAACAGGTAATGAAGAAACATTATAAGGCACCTAAAAGCTGCTTGGATGCTAAACTCTCCACTGGGATACTGGGGTAGTGTAGAGATAAGAAAAACAAGGCAACTGAAAAATATAGAAGAAAAAAATTAAAGGAATCCATACCTAACCTCAAACCACCTAAACACTACATTTGTAGTCATGATTTGGACAATCACCTGATGAAGGAGCGTCGCTCCGAAAGCTAGTGCACTTCCAATTAAACCTGTTGGACTATAACCTGGTGTTGTGTGATTTTTAACTACATTTGTAGGGGGAGTATTCATGATGTAACTCTTTGAGAGATCCAGTAGTTGAATAAAATGAAAAAAATCTTGCAAAGAATTTGAAACATTTTGGAAAATTCAACACTGGAAAATACATCTGCCTCCTCAGGCCTGCCCATCATATTAATGTTGTCATGTTAACTATGATAGACACTTACAATGATGCCGGCTGTCCAAGGATTGAGCAGCAGAAGAGCACACACCAGGAATGTGCAGGCCAATACAATGCTGACAGAGAGTAGAAACCAGTGCCTTAGGCCGATGTACTGCTCCCAGAAAAGGAAAGGGTAACCACTGGGATAGTTGAGCAACCCCTTCTTTGTGAACTCTTCACATATTGCTCTGACGCTCTCAATGACTTCGATGAAATCTGAAGTTTGCTGCAGGCCAGTCAGGTAGAAAGGGAACTGGGCAAACTCAATCAGCTCAGCGGCAGGAACTGTTTGAAAGGGGAACACAGAAGAAGTTAAAGGAGGCAAAAAATTAAACACAACAGATGAGAACATCCATGATACTCAGTGAAACTATACGTTATGATCCTACTGCAGTAGGTTTTATTCCTACTGCAGACAGTTACATGTTAAAGACATATCTTTTATCTATTTTAATATTGTACAGGAAATGTCATTGCTGTGACAATATAACCAGGATTCTATATGTCCTCAACTCACAGAACAACTGACCAATCCATCTTTGATGTACATTAATCGGCATTACAGCAACTGAAATTTTGGCCTTTATTACAACGGCGATGGAGTATAAAAACTGCACAGGGCATTAGTGAGACCGAACTTGGTGTAAAACTTACATTTTTGCTTTCCACATTGAGGAATTCTAGATAGGAGATAATTCAGATTTGGCTCATTAAGTTGTTTCCTTGGATGAAAGATTTGTCTCACAGGATGCAGTTCCACACTTAGTGGCATTTAAAAGAATTAGAGGTGCTTTACTGAAACACAAGATTATGAGGGTAGATGCAGAGAGGTGTTTCATCTTGTGAGAGAAATGAGAAGTGGGTGGCCCAGTTTCTAAATAAATTTTAACTACTTACAATGAAAATGAGGATTATCCTCAAATGTGGAAAGCAAAAATGTATGTTCTAATCCAAGTTGGTAATCTTTGGCATTCTTTACCTCAGAAAGCACTGTAAGTTGAGCCATTGAAGAAATTTATGCTGCACTACAGGACAACTTTTGATCTGCATGGGAGTGAAAGTTACTGAAGGCGGGCGGAAAAATGGAGTGGAGGCCTACTTCTGATGTCCTTACGCATTGACTGCAGCAGGTGGGACAAGGCTGCTGCAAAAGAGATTTGCTGGCGGGGATTATGTTTGGTATGGCACATCTGAATGCTGTATACAGGACACAACCATTTGGTGTGGCCAGTGCATGTCCAGCGACCTCTGCGAATAGGTCACGGGGTTGTTAGCTGCTGGCTGTGACTGTTCACAACAGGTGTTGGCTGCTAATTAGGTGAAGAAGGTCAGCAGCATTGTGACAATACAGAAAGCCATCAGCACCCAGAGGGCATGACTGATAGCAACAGATGACTGTTGAAACAGCCAGGAGACCACTTTACATCGAGTCTCATTAACATTGCCAGACTCCGAGATGCATTAAGGTTATAGGGTTTGTCTCTCAAGTCACCCAGAATTGTCTCCTGACTGAGATGCCTTGTGGTCAGCATAATTTTAATTCTCTCTATGCTTAGGCCACCCTGGGGTCCTTTCGGTGTTCTTTTTCTCAAAGCTAGTCAGAACAGCCCAAGAGAGCTAGCAACCATACTTCAATTGACTTATCCTGCTTTAGTCTATATGTGACCATAAAATTCCTGATGAAGGGCTTATGCCCAAAACGTCGAATTTCCTATTCCTTGGATGCTGCTGACCTGTTGTGCTTTAACCAGCAACACATTTTCAACCATAAAAGAAAGTACAGGTGAGCATTTGTGTTTCTTGATTCTAAGAACGCAGTGCATAAAGATATACTGTAAAAGTATATATCTTGTGCCATCACCATTGTTACAGTAGATTGGTTGTGAAGAGTTGGTTATTTAACTCCTTTTAAGACTGAACCACATAATGACTGAAGCATGAAACATTTTTCTTGGTATCACCACTAAAGAAATCACACATTCCTGCCATCTAGAAAAGGATGACCACAATTTATTTCAGTTTTGGGGAGGCAAGTGTGGAGTGTAATACCACTGAGCCTCCATTCACTATTTTAATGAACATTTTCTTCACTGTCTGACTGAAAGAGATTTATAGGGTAAGCTTTAACAGCACACTGTCTAATTTATATTCTTGGGCTCTCCTCAAGATTAAGCAGTTTGCTCAGTGACACAAGGACTCTGGCACACATTGGAAAACCTACTTCTCAAGTTCTCTCCCGTTGTGTCATATCTGTCATGAATCCATTCAGGTGGGTGGGGATTGAAGTTCGCCTGAGATGCAGCGTAACCCAATGGATCGTTACTGACCCACACCGTCAGATAGATGTAAAAGGTATCAGGGTTGATGATTCCATCCTCATCCACCAACTTCCTTGAAGTCAGCTGTCATAAAGAAGACAAGGAAGTCATTACTGCATCTTTTTACCCTTAGAAGAGATGTGGACAAAATGGTGCACCAATGATCACAGAAATACCCGAGTTAAGAGTTTACTTTAGTGACACAGTGGAGTTGGTACTCAGCAGAATAAAGAATATCTGTAGTGGGGAATGAAATTTTTGTCACAAGTTTTATGTCATATAAACATAATAGGCAGAAGAACATATAGTGCACCCAGCTTGACCGTTATAATCTTCTTGATTGGGATTCCCATAGGACCTCCCCTCAACAGGGTACTGAAAAACACAGGAAAACCCCTAAGCTTTTGAAGTAATAAGAAGCTGGAGAATTTATTTTCAACTAACCAAGAGTGCAAGCTCCAGGAAATTACAATGATTGTGAAACACATCACTCAGTATAATCATCAAATCAGATACAACACTTGTTAGAGTTGAAGTAAAGCTCCCCTTACCCTGCTTCAAGTAAATGCCCTCCTTCAGCTTTAGTCTGCTATCCAGGCAGCAGTGTGACACTCCCTGCATCAGATGTCCTTGTAATCTGAATGCTGCCGTTAATGGATTGCCAAATTCAGGGTGTTAAATAAACAGGATTTCCATCCTTTGACTCAGGATTGGATTCAAACTCAGGTCTTAAATTGTATGTGCTAACTAACTGCGCCATTCAGATCAGGAAGTATTGTACAAACAGCTTCATTCAGATATTGTGACATTGAAGGTAATTTTCACCTCATTGCACTTCAGCCCACACAGACTAGCAAAACAATGACAGTACTTGTCCTGACAATTCTACAACATGTTTGCTTATCTTGCTCACCTGGTTATAGTTGAAGGGCTCTTTTTTGTTTCCAGTTTGTATGAGTAATTTATATGCAAGGACTCCATCTTCAGAGCCATTACGGTAACTTTCCCTGGTGATTTTGCCCGTCCTCCAGTCTTCATCAAATGCAGCCTGCAACCCTGGGTGATGAAGTGAACAGCACATGAGAAGTCAGAAGAGCTGGTCTGTAATTACTATCACACCAGGGCTTTTAATCTGAGTTTAGTAAGAGTTTCTCCTCGCACATGGATGTGGATAGAATATGATGGACAAGTACTCTATAACCCATATCAGTCAAATTAACAATCATCAAAACCTTTATCCTTAACAAGATATCAGAGCAAATGTGTTGTTAAATTCTGGGTACATTTTTATCAACTAGCAAATATATCTGACATTCCTCTTCATTACCTGGGAAATAATATGGCAGAGAGGATTGTTCGCCCATTATAGAACTAGCCAATTAAATGCAACAGATGAGCTAAAGCCTTATCTCAATTATATGAAAATAAATCAAGCTACCTATCTACCTTGAAAGCAGAGTCGCAGGTAGATAGGATAATAAAGAAGGTGTTTGGTATGCTTTCCTTTCAGAGCACTGAATATAAGAGTTGGCAGGTCATGTTGCGATTGTACAGAACGGTGGTTAGGCCACTTTTGGAATACTGCGTGCAGTTCTGGTCTCCTTCCTATCAGAAGGATGTTGTGAAACCTGAAAGGGTTTAGAAAAGATTTATAAGGATGTTGCTAGGGTTGGAGGATTTGAGCTATAGGGAGAGCCTCAATAGGCTAGAGCTGTTTTTCCTGGAGCGTCATAGGCTGAGGGGTGATCATATAGAGATTTATAAAATAATGATGGGAATGGAAAGGGTAAATAGACAAAGTCCCTGGGTGGTGGAGTCCAGAACTAGAGGGCATAGGTTTAGGGTGAGAGGGGAAAGATAAAAGACACCTAGGGGCAACTTCTTTACACAGAGGGTGGTGCATGTATGGAATGCCAGAGCAAGTGGTGGAGGCTGGTACAATTGCAACATTTAAAAGGCATCTGGATGGGTATATGAATAGGAAGGGGATAGAGGGATATGGGCCAAGTGCTTGCAAATGGGACTAGCTTAGGTTGGGATATCTGATCAGCATGGATGAGTTGGACCGTAGAGTCTGTTTCCGTGCTGTATATCTCTATGACTCTAAATATACAAACATATACCAACAAATTTAATTACTCGTCAGAGCATATGTTACTTTAAAACAATAAGAGGGTCACCATGAAAGTAAGGTGGGAAAAATGAGAGTACAGTCTCAAGTATTAAAGAATGTCACTTGCCAACTCTCAAAAAGTTCGTACTCTACACAATGAATTTACAATTTAATGAATGATAGATGAGCATGCAACTGCAGTACATTGCCCGTAGAACGCTATCAAGGTAGTGCAGGAAGACGTTTATCCTGTGCCAAGACTGTGTTATGACCTGCCTGCAAGTACTTAGTCCTGAAACAGAATAACAAAGATGGAAAAGTTCCATTCTCCAGTGTCAACATCTCAAACCTTGAAGAAGACTAAATTGTGCCCTGAACTGCAAACATGGACATAATAAAATTATTTAAACAAAACTTTTCGGAACAATTCTGTTGCCGCCACCACTTAATCTGGTGGTTTTAAAAAAAAAGCACTTCAAAAGCAGTAATTTAACATCACTGGAAAAAAAACCACATTAAGATCTGGGAATGCCTGGGGTATATTAAAAGGCACTGTGTGCAAGTTTAATTTTTATTTTTAGTATGTTGAATAGTATGCTGTGTGGTCCAACAGAAAAAGATATACTGTCTTTTTAAAAGCAATAGTCTGTTCAATCTGTTATGGCTGTGACAAAGGCATTTTTTTAAACCAGTAAATTCCATCTGGCAGACACTTTGAACATTTAAGAATCTTTGCTTTTATTGTGCATCTGTGTGTGTGTTTTTCAATCTATTTCTTTCTATCTGTGCCTCTGACACTGGAAGTGTGGTCAAATGCTTAAATATGCCAATGATTTTATTAGTCATTCAGATCCGTAAAAGATCATTCAAATTAAAGGATATTATCATAAAGCATGTGATTTGATGTTCACGGCTTTGAAAGTATCCTTACTATAAATGAGTAATCTGCGTTCACAATGGCTGTTTTGCCATGATTGTTGGATGAAAGGAAATGGTTAAGTGTCCTTTTACAACAAGGCCTTCAATCAGTTGTGGCAACGTGTGTTGGCAAAGATGGAAGACAGAGCCTTCACATTTAAGTTTGAAATCTTTGATATTTTAATATAAATAATTGAGGAATATGATGAGATGATCCTACAGACTTGAAAAGATTTGCCTTCCTTTTTGTAAAAAGAGAATGACTTACTTGAATCTCCATGTAGTGTCTGTTAACAATGTAGGTTCAAAACAAAATGTCAGTGTGGTTCTTGGGAGATTTGGGTCAAGGTTTTCAAAGCTTGAGCATTTCTGGCAATCAGAAGCTTTGGAGAGGATTGTATCTGCACTCAGTAAATGCCTGAGCTGAGAGGAGCTGTATGGAGTGAGGCCTATTTGTCTAATATCAGACCAAAGGCCCCCTGTCAAGGAAGAAGTAAAAGAGCCACCCAGCTGTCAGGTGTCATGGCATTAGCACACCCATGTATAATTGGTCAAAAGTATAAATGACAAGTTCATTCATCTCTTTTAAAGAAGAAGCAAAATATTATGTCTTCAAAATATCTTAAGTTATCTTTATATTCAGCTTAAGCATTTCCCCAATGAAAGTATGGTATAACATGTTGGTGAGTTCATTATATGAAGGCAAAACACAACAGAAGGTTGTCTGAAAGAGACAGTAGGGAAAGACATCCACTGTTAAGAGTCAGAACTCCAGGTGTTATTTCTGTATGCTCCTTCATCTGCACATTACTCAGAAAAAGCCAGGTCTGAAGTACAGGCAGGTACAATTGCTCATCAAGAAAATGAAGTCAATGTATGTGAATGTGAAAGAGGGAGATGGGAGAATGAAAATATAATAGTCATGTGGTAATAGTATTTCTAAACAAAACTCCCTGCACCGATACAGCTGAAGGAAATCTTGACACAAATCTATTTAGAAACATTGCTAAATTGCTGCTTTGTGAAGAGATTCTGATGAGTGTCTTTGATTAAAGGGCTGAGGTAGGATAATGATCCCACCTCATGGTGAGTCCTTGACAAAGTGTTGGGTGCCTGTCAGAGATTCTGCTGAAATGTAAACACACCTTGTCATTCAATCTTGCAACTGCAATCAACTCAAACCCTCAAGGCATCAGGATGTAATGTGAGTAGGCTTACTGGGGAAAGAGAAAGGCATCGTTGTGTTTCCCACCCTCCATTCCCCTCCTCCAATCAGCCTGAAGGCAATTCAACTCTTTTGAATACATTTCTGTGCTCCATACTCAGGAGAGCTGGGAGGCAACTGTGTTTATGCTGGTGAGCGCCTCAGAACAATGCTGTTTATTGGTACCAGAGGGCACTATTGAGTTCACCCATGAAAAGTCTATGAAAAGGCAGGAAGTGCCATGTTTTGAGCAGCAGGACACAGGCGAAAATGAGAAGTATTTCAGAAAGTAGTTTTAAAACACTGAAAGTGAAGATGAGCATGCATGTTAGATAGATAAGATTTGCAGATGCCGATGTTAGACTGGGGTGTACTGGGTTGGATTGGGACTTAGATAGATAAAGGTCCCAATTACTACCAGCAAACAATGCCACAGAATATCAGTAACACTCCTCCTTGGCTGACATGATCCAGGACTTTAACAAAGTGATATAATGAGAGATGTCAGGAATCATGGATATGATCCACAGGCAAATTGACCTTTAGGTGAAGTACTGCAAAATTTTTTTTATATTGCAGCAGGATGAAGAAAATATCATGAAACTACACAGCTGAATGGCCTTTCGAGACTTTCTCTGATAATTGTGTTCTTTAAAGAAGTAGAATCCTTACTAAGCATCAGCTCAAAGAATATATGCTTATTTCTGAGTATGCCTCTGCATGAGCTATTCATATATTCAAAGGTTGAAGACTTTCTGACCAGTCTGCTTATGTTGACTTGATTTTCTTTACCCTCTCCAGTACAAAAAGTTATTATTACTTTATAATGCTAATTTGTTTAACCATTAAAGTATCAGCGAATTTTGAGAAATTACGCACTATTTCAATATTTCACTATTTTATTTAGAAGAATAGACCCTATTTTTGAAATTCACTATCTTTTATGAGGTCAGAAAAATGTCCAAGGGGCAAATGGATGAGAAAATTAGAAGAAGCTTTTTTTTTGTAATTTCTGTTAGGGAAGGATCCAAAACCAAGTGTAAATTACATTGATACCGCAAGTCATCAGACATCACTGAATCTACTTTAGCTATACAAAAATAATTTGTGAAAACCAAAGCCTTTTTCGGGCATGCATTTTATCCAAATAAAAATATTATTAAACCAGCTGAATCCCCAATGCATTCGTTCATGGAAAATTTTGCGGCATCTTATTTTCCAATGGGATTGATAACTGTCCATTTGTTTAGATTAAATTAAAAAAATTACAGTTTATTTATAGGAAAAACAAACAGCGATTCCTTGGTGGTCGTTGTGTAAACAATGTTTTAATGATATCTTGATTCTTTCCCCAAATTTCATACATTATCCAAAATAGTTTCTTAACTCCTGATGGGCTTGTCATATGAGAAGTGGTTCTGGCCTTTGGGCCTGTACTCAGTGGAGTTTAGAAGGATCAGGAGGATTTCATTTAAACTTAGAGTACTGAAAGGCCTGGATAGAGTGGACATAGTGAAGATATTTCCATTATTGGAAGAGACTAGGATCTGTGGGGACAGCCTCAGAGTGAAGGCAGGACCCTTTAGAACTGAGATGGGGAGAAATTCCTTTAGCCAGAGGGTGGTGAATCTGTGGAATTCATTGTCACAGAAGACTGTGGAGGCTATGTCACTGAGTGTATTTAAGACAAAGATAGGTAGGTTCTTGATTTCTTGATTAGTAAGGGGATTAAAGGTGATGAGGAGAAAACAGAAGAATGGGATTGAGAAACATATCAACCAGGATCGAATGGTGACCAAACTGGGTGAGCCGAATGGCCTAATTCTGCTCGTAAATCTTATGGTTTTGTGGTTCTCCCTCATCCCATTAATCCAGAAGCTTTCGGAATCCAATGTAATTGTACACTGAGCATTTGAACTTTCCTCTGTAGAAGTGGAGCACCTATATTTACAAGTCTTCATAATTCAATCAAAGATGCCGCCCACAAATTTGTTCAGAAAAGTTAAGTCACAGCTGTATATCATTACAATTAAATGTGAATTGAAACACCAACTTTTTTTTATAGTGCAGTGGTAGTGTCCCTACCACTGGAACAAGAGGCTTGGGTTCAAGTTCCACAAGTTTTACAACAACTCTGATCAGGCTGATTGGAAAATATTTGAATTGGAACACCATATCCATGCAAATCAGGGCACTCTGTTTAAGTCAAAAAGCAAGATGGGTCAATGTCAATTGAGATTAAAGGTTGCCTTTACAATATTAATTTAGACTGACCATTTCTCTCATACTGTGTGTGATTCTTTCCCAAATTGGCCCAGCTTGCTTTTTGACTTAAACAGTGTGCCCTGATTTGTGCAAATAGATATCCACGTTTTAGCCTTATTAGAAGTTTTTCTCACTTCCTTCTTCGCACATTTGTAGGTCTCAATCCCTCTATTTCTTTCAAGCTTTGACATGTTTAGTTCTTTGAAAGTTGCAACTGTTTTTTCATTTCTGACCAGTACAATTTCTCTTTAACTGCATAAAGTCCATAAAGGCTTGTTGTGACAGACATGGCGACCTCTAAATTCCTACACTCTCCATTAGAAAGATCGACCTATTTCCACCTCCATAGTATCATGCATCTCCAAATATACCTCAGTCCACAAATTGTTAAACCTTCATCCAAGCTTTCATTCCCTCTAAACACAACTAATCCAAGGCTTTCTTTGTCAGCCTCCTCCCTTCTACTCACTGGAAACATGGGCTAAGCCAAAGTTCTGATGCCTGTAACAGAACTTAAAACAAATCCCCTCGATTCATAACCATATTTGGAGGGATGGTCTTGACTCAGTGGGTGAAATGGCCACTTCCATACTGTAGAGATTCCAATTGTCCATTGCTCTCAAGAGTTTGGCTTTCATTCATTTGTTTTTCACAGTCTCACTGTATTCACTTTCTCATTAGTTTCTTGTGCATTTGTTGTTCTGCTTTCAGATGAATGGCACTCCTCTCTAGTTTAAATTTTCAGCTAGCTACATTCTTTCTAGAAACTGAAGTATTGAGCTGGTAAATATTTCTTCAGTTCATGAAAAAAAATGAGTCTGCGCTGCCGCCTGAACTGATAAGCCAACCGTTTTATACATGTGCAGTCAATGTCAGCATAAATTTTATAACGTAAAAGACCCCATTCTTTCATTATATGTGTCTCGTTGTTATTTACATCTGTCAAAAACGGCCCATCAATCTGACTGAGACCACCCATGCTACCGTGTGTGCATTAGCCCAATTACTGTTTCTATTGTAATGTTAACATATGCACTTGGCACAATTATATTAACATTGAAAATAGAACTAAACAAAATTTTATTTTACATATTTAAAGAGAAAAAGAAGAAAAGATAACTCAAAAGATTTGTCAAGATAAGTGCCTTTTGTTTTCTATGAGCTACACTCAAGCCAAAATTTTCAAGCCAGTTCCTTAGGTGATGGCAAGGTTATTCAACATTACTAGATGCAGAAATATCTATATTTGGCAACTGAATAACATTGAATCTCTTCAGGTTATTCACTCAGAACATGTTAGTAATCATTAGCAGAAGAAGGTGGCTTGCAGCACACATTCTTCTATAAGGGAACATATCATGGGTGGTATGATTCAATTTCTTCATATTTCCACCTACCATTGATCTTTGTTTTATTAAAGCCGCTGTAAAATTAAACTACAAACTGCATGCAAAAGCCATATCTCCAAAGTTTGAGATACAGCAGATCAAGTGTAAGTCTCAATTTTAAGTATTTTAAAAGATAATTTACAGTATGTGGATGAAATGGATGAAATTAATGACGAGAGTATGATACACAAGGATTTCAAATAACAGGCAAAGAGATGCAATAAGACTGAGGAAGCAGAATCTGTAAGACTGGGTTAAAGATCAAGGTGGCACTGACACAACTCTCCTGGCACTTTTCATATTAAGTTTAAAGATACGTTGTTCTCAGTGCTGCACCTGCCGAAGAATCCATAGCTTTTGGAAAGGTTTTTCGTTGGAAGTTTTGGTTTAAATATTACATAAAACCAACCCTGCAATCTTGGCCAACTAGAACAAGGCTAGCCATGTTGTACTTCAGAAAATCAAAGGTTCAACTTTCATGGGCTGCAAGAGATTAAACTCCAGGTATTGTTTTGTGTTGGTCATTTCAGTCATAGTCAGTATTTCTTCTTCAAGTTAGTCTGTTGGAGGAATATTGACATTTTTAAATCTTGCTAATGGTGATCTTGCTTTGTGCACTTCCTGAGCAACTGTAGGCTTGTACCCTATGATCTGTATATTCTTGTTTGCTATGATCTGTTATGTATTGCGCATATAACAAAGCTTTTCACTGTATATAGGTACATGTGACTACAATAAACCAAACAATGTTGCTAGGATTGCAGGGTTTGAGTTATGCAGAGAGACTGAATAGACTGGGGCTATTTTCCCTCGAGCATCGGAGGCGGAGGGGTGACATTATGGAGGTTTATAACATCATGAGGGGCATGGGCAGGGGAAATAGACAACGTCTTTTCTCCGGGTTGGGGAGTCCAAACCTAGAGGTCATAGGTTTAAGATGGGAGGGAAAAGATTTAAAAGGGATCTAAAAGGCAATTTTTCATACACAAGGTGGTGTGTGTATGGGATGAGTTGCCAGAGGAAGTGGTTGCGGCTGGTACAATTACAACATTTAAAAGGCATCTGGATGGGTATATGAATAAGAAGGGTTTAGAGGAATGTGGGCCAAATGCTGTCAAATAGGATTAGATTTATTTAGGGTATCTAGTCAACATGGAGTTGGACTGAAGGATCTGTTTCTCTATGACTCTAAATCAAATCAGCAACAGTCTGTCAGCTGGCCAAAACACCCTGACTGATTGAACCCTCAACATCATAAGAAATTGCAAGCAAATGCTGAAGTTTAGCAAATGCGCTTGGGGTCATTTTAGACCATCACCTTCAGTTTAACATAAAGGTTGTCAAAAGTTTGACTTCCAAAGTCCACTTACAATGAAACAGCCAGTGCTGCATGTGGCAAACTTTCGAATACTTGGACAATTCAAAACTTGCATATGAATAAGGGAAGTTTAAGGTTGAGGAAAAGTAAATGATTGGGACTACCATGAAACATGGTAATGTTAGTGAGTTTGAGCAATGTTTCTTACTGGAAAGAAAGGTACTTAAAAAAATGAAATTGAATGTGTAGCTTTTCATGTGGAATAGGACTACCTAGAATCAGTGGGTTGAAAATAATGCACATGTTTGTTGGCAAGTAAGCTAACAGGACTCTTCATGTTGTGGATCAGTTTTGCTGCTTTCTATCAATTGATGATTCAGAATTTCAATTAAGTAACTGTTTAAAGAAAACCTACTGCTGTGAAAACTTTCCAGGATACATCTTCAAATAAGAAATAAAGACCAACCACACATGTTATTACCAGGAAGTATCACGAGGACCAGTGTCACTCCATGCCAGCCAATTACCATTTGTATGACACACTACATACTAGGAGAAAGTGAGGACTGCAGATGCTGGAGACCAGAGTTGAAAAATGTAATGTTGGGAAAAAAACAGCAGGCTAGGCAGCATCCGAGGAGCAGGAAAATCAACATTTCGGGCATAAGCTCGGGTTTTGGGTTCCTGAAGAAGGGCTTATGCCCGAAACGTCGATTCTTCTGCTCCTCGGATGCTGCCTGGCCTGCTGTGTTTTTCCAACACTACATACTACTCAGGCCAAAGTGTTCTAATAGCAGCAAAGGGAGCATCATTAGGCTTCAAGCATTCAAAATTATCACTAGCTACAAAACATCAAGGGGTTCTAACTGCTCAGCATAATACGTACCCTATTGGTGTGGTATGCCACAAAGACATACTTGCACATGTGTCTCTCAGGAAAAGCTTACAATGTTCTGTAAACAATAAATGACTTTGAAGTTCAGTGAGTATCATTATGTCGACACAAAGCCCAGTGCATCCATTCTTGTATTATTTTGCAAGCAAACCATTCATCCAACTCTGTTTCTAGTACCCCATGCAGAGTGGTACTTAACAGATGTTATTCACAAGCTCATGTCATAAAAATTATGTGAAAGAGTATAGGAATGAGAAGATTAGGAACAGACTATTACATAGCGAGACTGTGGCTATTAATTCCAACCTACTAGCAGGGGCTTGGTTCCATTCGAACTATATAAGTTACCTTTTGTTAACCCCTGAACATTAATACTATCTATTCCAATTTTTACATACTTCACAACTCATTATTAATTTCTGTCTGAGAATCTTTGAAATCTCACCTCTCAGCCAGTCTTGAAGGTAATGCAACCACATTTTGGGCAACTCTTTATTCTCTTCACGAACAATGTATTTGACATTGTTGAAACTCTTGTGGAGGTCGTACAGCAACTTCTGGGATGTGGGATAGTCAAATCCTCCCATGGAGACGATGTACATGTTATAGAAGGAGAAATACTTGAACTGGGCTGCGATGAAATCATACTCCTTGGTTTCACGAGGAACAATGTCTGTGAGGTACAGCCCATCATGAACCATTGTAGTTCCATAAAGGCTCATCCCAAGGAAGGTCATGAAGAGGACTAGCACAACAACCTGGATTGTCAAACAAAATCATATATGAATAAACAAATATCAAATCAGTATTCAACAGATGGCATTATTCTAAGTAGTAAGGTTTTACGTATTTACAAATATTGGCTTTCTCTGCCATCAAATATTTAGGAGAGACAAAAAGCTAACTGGGATGGCTGGGAGCGTGAGACGTAGGTTTCCATAGGTTCTACAGTAAGCCAGGTGGAGCAGTCTATAGGGTGAAGCTAGTGTTAGTAGACAGGTCTCTTCCTTTTACTGGAGTGGTATATTGAATGCCTGATGGAACTGCACTAGAATTAATTACCTTCAAAATACATCCCTCTAGAGAGTCAGTAAGTACACTGTAGAAATCAGGAGTCAACTTGCCCTATCAGCCAAAGTAAGGAAATGCAGATACAGGAAGACAAAGAAATAGGTGATGAAATCAAAAAGGTCATAAATGGTATTGTGTGATAGGATAAGAGAATCATTTTTAGCGAGTCTCCCACCCCCTGAAATATTAGCTGCCTCATATCAGTCTTTGATGGTAAAGGAAATAAAAATGAAGCATAAGTTCAGTTCTCAAATTTCAAACTGAGCATTAACGTTAGAGGGAGTCTGTGCCCAAATCAGTTGAAATTTTGAATATAAAGAGTTGGAGTTGGGTAAAAAAGCAGTTAATAATAGCTTTTTAAAAAAAATCAAAGGCATATTGGTTAGCAAGGATAGTCCTTTTGTTCATGGGATTGCATTTAAATCCAGATCCCAAAATACATGTTTACAGGCTGTGGCTGGTCCTCAGTGCAGTAAATGGTAATCTCAAATCAGTTCTTGTGGTTACAGATTAAAACTATTGGCTGTAAATTGGTACTCAAATAACAGTCTAAGTCTCATTCAAGAGAGGCCACTTTGAAGCAATAAAGTTAGCTCCTCTGGGTTTTGGCACGTTCTCGGGTCAGAGATGAGGAAAGCTTAAATCTGTATTTGACCCAAGTAATACCCAAGTAGGCATTGCCTGATCTAACAGTGAAAACTGTTCTGGTCTAATTTTCTTCATTACTTCTCTTGCTTTGAAGGCAGTGACTAATGCTGATGATGGAGCAGCACGCCAAAAGCTAACGCTTCTAATTAAACCTGTTGGACTATAACCTGGTGTTGTGTGATTTTTAACTTTGTACACCCCAGTCCAACATTGGCATCTCCAAATCATAGTGGCTAATGCTGTTATTGTTCTACAAACTTCTATTGCCTTGCCGAAAAGGCAATTTTCATGTGAAAATCTCTTCAATAGAGCCAAATGCTATCCATATCCAAAGTTCCCTTGTGCTTACTTTTCAAAACAATTCACTATATGGTGAGTAAGAACCCTTGATCAGTAACACTAAGGTTAATCGTAGATCCCAACTGCCATCCTCTTATCTTTAAGATTAAGTAAGTACTACATTATGGTGTATTTGCCCAAAGTCATGGGTTGATGCAGTAAGAAGATATCATCATCAAAGTAATACAAAGAAATATTGGAAGCATTGCTGAAAATTGCTTACCTTTGATTCTGTCTTGAGAAGAAATGGAGCATACTTGTCCCGTGCAAAGTCTGCTAGATTCCATTTGACAAAGGGCATCTGAACACAGCCCCTGCTGGCTTTTGCCTCATCCATCTGGGCCAGCAAGTCCCTAGTCGAACTGGTGGGTTCCATCCCCTGGGAGCCAACCTGGTCTGCTGGGGACACGATGACAGAAGGAGTTGAAGAGATGCGTGAAGTTGGAGAAATTATAGTGACAATGTGCTGTCCGGTTGGATCACACTGGGTGAAGGCCTGCACTGTGGTGGTGATCTGTGTACTGTGGGTAAATGTTGGCCCACCATATGGAGAAGGATGGAAGTTATGGTTATCATTTGCATCAGCAAACTCTTGCGGCTGGACCTGAATCACTCGTGTTGAGCAGAGACTGAAAAATAAGAGATTTTTTTCACATGTAATCCATTCTATAGATGTTATTGTTCACTTTCATATATAACAAAACATTGAATGGCAACAATGCATGTCTGGAAATGATTATGATCTAGCAGTATTACTAAGACACTCAGCTATCACTGTAAGACTAGGGAATTAAACTCAAATGGTTACTATTTCTGGAATTAATTCCTGACATGAAATTATTGAAGAGATTATTGATTACTACAAGAAAATGAGACAGCATTCTCATATGGCTGCGTACCAATCTTTTATTTAAAGGATTAAGGATATAACGTGTGCCAAGCGATTAGTGGATCAGGCATTAAGAGAACTTTCCACCTCCACCCTACTACCCTTCCATGTTGACCTCTTCAATATGAGGAACTTAACTGGAGCGAAACCGTGAACACCGGAATGCAGAATATTTGATAGTGAAACAACAGCACACCATGCACTGTACCAGAACATTCAATGGAAAACATCATTGGGAATTGTGTGAAATGAGTAGGTGCTTTACCCATAGCCCAGTTGTGTGACTGACATTGACAATTTCACACCCACCATGTTTTGATTATCATCTTTCTATTCCTTTCCTATCATAATCCATTCTCTTAGACCACCACTGCAGCCCTCACAGTGAGCAACTCTAAGCTCTAAAGGGAATCCTCACCTGGAAAAGCAGCAAAAAATATCCAGCCTTTTGTCTTCCCGCCGATGAAGATCCAGACTTAAAATGGCAGGAAAGATGAGGAGCACCATGGCAAAATTAAACACCACGACTATCGCAGCCTGTGATGAGCAGTAACAGTAAGTATTAGTACAGCTCTAGTACAATTGCAGACTGCCACTTAGATTTCAAAATTTGAGGACCTTGAAGTGTGAAAAGCTCTGGATATTAGTCAGGTTGGGGATGTGTGGTGAGAGACCTTCATTTTTGATGCAGATCAATGCTCTACCATGAAAACTCCACTTCTGCACCCCCTTACTGGCAAGACACTGTATCTGACATTATTTCTGCTACTCACTTTTAAAAGCATGATTTATTTATTTTGTGCCTTTGGTGTTGTTTGTATTCAGCACTCTTGACTGCTGACTAATTGTTACGCCGTCTGGCAAGACAGCTATAACAGCTAAATGTCCCTTTAAGATTCAAAAGAAGTACAATTGTAAACCTATCGCTTCACTGTAGGCCCTAGACCTCAGGCAAAGTGTTCTGAGAACAGCAGTTTCTGATTTCTAACCAAGATATTTCTAGCTTTAAGTGAGTTGTACTACAACCGACTTCCAGACCTCACTAAATCCATGTACTAAGCCAAAGAAAATATTAAATCACTAAAGGATTTCAAGCAAGAAATCACTGCTCCCCAAAAATGCCCCCCCACTCTCCACACACCCTCCTCTAGGTAAACATTAATCTGAAGGAGACTCCGAAGGTCAGAGCAGTCTGATGTAAGTGAAAAAGGAGGGGGTGGGGTTGCCTGAGGCAGACATTATAATATGTTATTATCTCCCGGACCACCCAGTAGGCTCAGGCAGATCACATAGCTGGAACTGACTTGTAGATGATATATCCCATCATTTATGCCAACTACCTTGGCTGTGCAAGTTGGAGGCCTGTTTAAAGGCTGGCCCAGTGTTCAGGCCTGTCAGGTTCTTGCTACTTAATTCCCATTGTATTTTTTTCAATCAGTGACTCTCAGGCTTTGCCAAGCCACCAGTTAAAGTTAGCCTGTGGAACTGCAGTATATTCAGCCCGACTGCATTTAACATACAAATACTTTGATTTAGTAAAATAGAAGAGAAAAGCAATTATTAATGGAAATATAGTTTAATTTTATATAAGCATTCAAGGACAATTTCTTAGTCTTCATTTCCAAAAAAAGACCATTTTATAAAAGAGAGGGAACTCACCCTTTATTTACAGATTACTCTGCCATATGACTGTAGTCATACCCCGGCACAGTTCTCCTCTCAAAGATAATTTTACCAAGGAAAATAAAGTATTATCTAATCCCTCCAAACAGGTAGTAATCTCATTTTAGTATCAATGCCATAAGGATCCGATAGTTTATGAAACTTATTCAGAGAATGTTACATACTTAAAAATTGATTTCTCAGCTCTTCAAAAGAACATATCTATATCTAACCTACAACAAGTTAACCCTTTTGAGAATATTTTGCATTATTCACACATAATTTTATCGCACTTCAACATGGGGAGGTGATAGCCTAGTGACACTAATACGAGACTGCTAAACCAAAAACTCAGCTAATGTTCTGGTGACCAGAGTTTGAATCCTGCCCTGGCAGATGGTGGAATTTGAATTCAATAAATAACTTAAATTAAGAGTCTAACAATAATTAGGAAACCACTGCTGATTGTCAGAGGGAAAGCCCACCTGGTTCACTAATGTTCTTTAATGTAGGAAGCTGCCTTCCTCACCTGGTCTTGCCTACATATGACTCTAGACCTACAACAATGTAGTTGACATTTAAATGCCCTTTAGGCAAATAGAGAAGGGTAATGAATGCTGGCCTGCCCTGTGATGCCCACATCTCATAAAGGAATTAATGAAAAGCATCACCGTTACTTCAAATAAATCTTGATATTTGCTAACATTGAATGCTTCTGTTGTGCCTGTAGCCTAAGACTGGGTGATATCTCTACACCTGAAAAATTGCAGGGTACAAAGCTGGCTAAAAGTGTTGAAGCTTCAAATTTATGTGCACTTCCTTAGAACAGTGTTAAGAAGCCAAGGTCAGAGTCAGAGTAGGGTGGGGAATAAAAATGGTGTGCAATGAGGGGTTCAGGATCATGCTTGCAGATTCACTAAAGACATTCAGCAAAGCAATTATCCCATCCTTTGATTAGGCACTGTGCACCTTTTCAGTGAACATAAGAATCAGGTGCAGGAATAGGCATTGCAATCCCTCAAGACTGCTCCTGATTGTGGCTGTCCTCATCCGTTTTTCTGCTGACTCTCCACAACCCTTTAACCCATTACTAAATGACAACCTGTCCAACTCCTCCTTAAATTTATTCAGTGTCCCAGCATCCAGTTCACTCTGGACAGTAGATTCCACAGATTCAAGCTTTCAGATTTAAAGATGTGAGTACAACAACATTTATACCATTCTATTGCTCCTATTTACTTAAGCAGCAAAAACTAGTGATGTTTCTGCTGTGACCATTCATACTTCCTCTGGACCTGTCTTTTCTTTAATTACTTGTGCCATACTTTCTTCTTTAGCCTTGCACCATCATCCTTTTTGCAGTTAATCATTCCTATCTTCCACCTCATCTTCCTGAATGCTCTTTCCTCCCCAATTTTTTCATAGCCTTGCATTTGCTAAGAAATGGTTATACCTCGTAAATGCTTTTATGGAAGGTCAGTGACCTGAAACAACCTTTGTTTCTCCTGGATGCTGTCTGAGTCCAGCATTTTAGGTTTTGTTTCAGATTTCCAGCAACCGCAGTCCTTTGCTTTTTGTTTCAGTGTTTTTAACATTAACTTTTAACATGTCTGTGGATGCTTTTTAAATGTTACATTATTAAACTTGTGAACTATGTGAACTATGGAGTATTTTATAATGGCCTCCAACTGGGTTAGCTAACAGTTCAACTGCAGTAGCCAGTTTCCAAAGGGGAATTACTTGCTGCTACGAGGTTAAACATTTTAAAAATTAATATTGGCAGTTTGTTTTGTACAGACTGCTGCAGGAAGGAATTGCAAAAATTAGCAGATCGTCCAAAGACACCTCTTGGGAAGGTGCAATTATCTGATCCACTCACGTAGAAGCAGCTAGCTTTGTAGAAGAGGGATTCAAAAAGGGGAAATAAAACTGAATGTAGCTTCTCTTGATAGTCTCTGTGATGTGTGAACTTCCAAATGTTGTGCATTGCCAAGAAAAACAAGTACTTATACTGATGTCGTGCCAATCCTTCAATACTGCTACTTTTTCTTTTAATCGCAAAGGTTTCAATCAATTCACCCTTTTTTCTCTTCACACTCAAAAAGGCAAAACCCTCCTTTCTCACACATCTAATGATAAGCTGCCTTGTTGTTTACCAGACAGTTAAGCCCCTACTGCAGCAGGCATCTGCAGGCAAGCAACAGGGGTGGTGAAGATAAATTCAAAGAAGTGTGTAACACCTGGAGCAAAAGAATTTCAAAGCGCTAATCTACCCTCATCTCTGCTCCGCACCGCCCCCCCCCCCACTCCAACCCTTCCCTGAGATCTCTCCCCACAACATAAATACACAAATATATTGAATATTTCTATGAAAAGGCACCACAACAAATATACAAAGTACGTTCTAGACCATCAAAGCCCTTTATAGGATTCACATACCTGTAAGGAAAAAGCACGAAGCGCAGGAATGGGAATCACAGCAGCCATGAAGAAAGCAATTATGTTATTAATGGACGTTAGGGCAACACTCGTCCCTGTCCGCCTCAAGCATTCTCCTGTTCTGTCCTGTAGCACAAAAATGATCAGAACAAAATATCATAAAAGTTTTGAACTGCAGAAGTTTGATAATACTTACAGGAATGACACACATGCACAGACATACACAAAGGCAAAAGTCTTTGTTGCTTTCATTTTGGATGCGGAATTCAGTGACATTCCCGATGTGAATTTGTTACAACCATTAGATGTGAGCTTTTGATAGGAGTGCCCAGTTTAAAAATATTTGAAGTCATGTTAATTCAACATATTTAGAATCACCACTAATTGCACAAGATGTGTGTCAGCATCATGGCAAAAGCACTTCTTCAAGGCTAAAAGGTACTCTTGATTTTCAATAAGTTGGATTCTCTATTTCTTCTCATTTACCAACCCTTTATTGATAAAGAAATATGCTTTCTGAAAAAAACTGCTATAATATATTTCTGAGCTATCCCCCCAGTATTGAAAGTAAAGGAGTAAAGCACTATAGTATCCACGTTTTAAGCAGATTTGCATTCACCTTGAAAGGAATGTTCTTATTTTGACCAGTTTCAGTGAATGCGTGAGCCAGGAGAAACATGTCATCGACGCCAATACCTAGAGCCAGAAATGGTAATACCTAGATCCAAGAGATGGAAAGAAATAAGATTATAAGAAATAGAAAAAGAGGAAGCCATTCTGCCTTTCAGCCTGCTCCAGCATTTAATAGGATCATTGTTGATCTACATGAACATGGCTTTAATTCTATTTGCCTGCCTAACCCCTATAAATATTGGTTCCCTTGTTAGTCAAAAATCTATCTAACCCAATATTCAATATATTCAATAATTCAACCTCTGCTACTCTCTGGGGAAGGGAATTACAATAACTAATGACTGTTTGAAAAAGAATTCAACCTCATCTCTACCTGAAGTAGGTATACCTTTTCTTTAAACTGTGTTTTCCTGAGTTTTGGACTCCCCCACAATAGGAAACATCCTCACAGGATCTACCTTACCTAACCCCCTCAGGATCTGATATGTTTCAGTAAATTCATTTCTCATTTTTGTAAACTCCAATCAATGGCGGCTGAACCCACTCATGCTTCCCTGATAATCCAACCGTTTCATCCCAGGAATCAGCCTACTGACCCTGCTCTGAACTGCTTCCAATGCGAGCATATCTTTTCCTAATGAGGGAGAGCAGACTGTACATACACTCCAGATGTGGTCTCAGCAATGTCCTTTAAAATTTTAGCAAAGTTTCCACACTTTTATACTCCACCTCCCTTGCAATAAACACCAACATTCCATTTGACTTTCCAATTACACATAGCACATGTGTGTGATCTGTGCCAAAGTAGACAATCTCATATTTTCCCATTTTATATTCCATCTGCCAAGTTTTTGCCTACTTGCTTAAACTGTATTTGTAACTTCGAAGATATTTTTTATCCTCCTCACAACTTGCTTTCTTACCCATCAGCAAAGGTGGATACGACACAATTAGTGCCTTCATTCAAGTTATTAATATGGATTATAAATAATTAAGACCCCAGCACTTATCCCAGTGGCACAACTTGACATTCAGTATTATGCACAAATCAATTATTGGATAAAATTCACTTAATTCCTTCAAAACCGTAAGCAGATGACCCCTACAAAAATAATAATCAACTTTGTTAAGTAATATTAGGCAGTGGTCCAGGGAAGGGAAAGAGTGTGAGACTAAATTATATACCTGGGTGGTTGCAGCATTGAAGGATATGCCCAGGAGTGAACACAGCCCAAGTCCTGAAGCTACTGACAATGCCACCAACAGGACTCCAGCTAGTCCCACAGCCCCTTGGGATTTCGAGCAGTCCCACCTCAGCATGGTCACACAAGCATATGCCAACTAATGGAGTCAGAACAAAATGGTCAGAATACAACAAGAGTAAAACAAAAACATAAACTGGAAACAAACATAAGCCAGTCAGAGATCTGTGGGGACAACTGGTAGGGAATCAGCATCCCAGATGACCATGCTGCACAAGTGTCTGTGATGCATTTTGGAATGTCCTGAGATTGAGATTACAAGTTCTTTCAATGTCACAGGAATTCAAATTGGATTCAATTTGCAATTGCTTCAATTTAAAACAGGTTAGAATCTGCCATCTGATTTCCATTAAAGCAAATATCGTGTTTAACATAGAATGTCAAGGCCAGCAGGACAAGACTCTTGTAACACAGTGATAGTGTTCGTTCCTCTGAGCAGCAAAGTCAGTCACTGGGGCTTTTAGCATCACTCATGAAATCAAGCATGTAATCGACATTGGCATTTTAATGCAGCACTGACCAAGTACAGTATTGTTGAAGATATTATAATGATATTCTTGCCATGTCTGTATGGGTGTCCCATGTTCAAAGATGTACAGGTTACATGGATTGGCCATGCTTAATTGCCCCGCAGTGTCCAGGCATATGCAGGCTAGGTAAGATTAGCCATGGTAAATGTGGAGTTATGGGTTCGGGTGGGGTCTGGATGGGATGCTCTTTAGAGGGTTGGTGCAGACTCAATGGGCTAAATAGCCTCTTTCTATGATGACACCAAATTGAGGCCCTAGCATTCACACCTTACGGTAATGAAAAGTGTAAGGAGCTCTCCCTGTGCCTTTGTGGATATATCTGTCTCAATCAGATTACTTTGTTCATTTGCTGTTAACAATATCTAACTGTCTGGAGATTGGCTGTCAGCTCTGCATATATAACAAGAATGGCTACACCTCTAAGTGATTAAGCACTGATTAAGTGGACTATCAGGCACTTTGGGATCAAAGTGCACAATGTGACTGGCTTCATGTCCATTATTTAAAAATAGTCGGAAGGATGCTGAGGACAAGTACTTTGAGATGCACTGGCATTATGAAATTGCTCCATGAATGAATTTCTTTTCTTTCTTTAAAATTATATGCATGATCCTGAGCTATATAAAACTAACCAATTTCCCATATGGGACACATGAAAAGTCAAGCCCAACGTGAAACAGGTTACTGAGTACGGGACAATTGGATCAGGACGTACTGAAATAATTCAGTTCTCATTTTAAAGTATTGTTGAAAAATGTCACGTTCTCCAAGTCTTTCCTCTTGCACATATTAGGACAATTCACAGACCTTGATATTTCTTGCAAACTGTCCTCATGCATGCAAGAAAAGCTTTGATAAAATATCTTTTTTTCAGCATTACTCTCAAGTGCTAGAAACAACTATTGCATATAAGTACTTCAACTCTATTATTCAATTAAATATCAAAATATAAGCATCATGCTCTGAAGTACAGGCTCAGGGGTTAGTGATGGAGGAATAAGGCACTGCAGGCCCACTACCAGCCAAAGAATGTAATTCTACCAGCAAACCAGATATTGAGATTTATAATATGAAGTTGAGACAGGGAGAGGGCACATATGAAATGTGAATATATTGCTAAAGGAAAATACAAAAATGAGGCTGCATTTTAAAAATGCTACAAATCTGAAGGTTCAGATGATGTTGATAAATGACTAATGATATCTCTTGAACCATTGAGTATTCTCCTAGCATTATCAATCTGAGGTAAACTGAAATCCACAGTGCATTAGTGGATATAGAATCCCTACAGTGCAGATAGAGGCCATTTGTATCTGCACTGAAGAGCACCTCATCCAGACCCACCCCATCCCCATATTTTCTGTGGCTTACACAGCGAGCATACACATCCCGGGTGACTACAGGGCAATTTAACATGGCCAATCCCCCTCACCTGCACACCTTTGGACTGTGGGAGGAAATCAGAGCAGACTACACAGGCATGGGGAGAACATGCATAATTCCATACAGTCACCCAAGGCTGGAATCGAACACGGGTCCCCGGTGCTGTGAGGCAACAGTGCTAACCACTGAGTCACCATGAGTTTTAGTTTTTGATAGCATTACATTCAGAATTGATGCTAAAATTAAACAAGTAAAATGATGCTCACCATTAGCAAGTATCCTCCAGCAATTCGAATGCCACTGACATCGGAAAAAGACTTCATGATGTCATTAAGTGTAGTGGTGGAAAAGGCATGGATATTTTGAGTGGAATTCTGAGGCACTGCCTGATGCACTACCTATCAGAAAAAATTCAAATGAGAAGCTAAATATCGCGATATTACTACATCTTTGCAATGTAATGAATAAGTTTGAAGCAATTTTTAAGACCTTCACTTGATAGTGAAATTAATTCTTCTAAAATTCAATGACTCATAATTGTTCCCTAAGGAGCAAAGGGCTACTTTGAGGGTTAGTTGGTAAAGAATTGCATAGCTGAGCCATATGCAGCAGAAAGCTCCAGATTTGATTACTGGTCTCTGGAGAGTTGGCTGAGCTAAACCAATGTAGGAGTTGACATGGAGAAAGTGAGAACTGCAGATGCTGGAGATCAGAGCTGAAAAATGTATTGCTGGAAAAGCGCAGCAAGTCACACAGCATCCAAGGAGCAGGAGAATCGACATTTCGGGCATAAGCCCTTCTTCAGGAGTTGATATGTTAAATTGACCTCAATGTTCTGGTTCAGAAGGAGGACAGAAGTCAGCTGGCGTTCCCACTACTGATTGCAGTACAAACACTCAGGTTGAAAGATGTCCCTATGTGGATGTGTGGTGAGGATGAGGGAACAGTTTGCCAACATTCCCTCCAAAGGAAGCCCCTGGGGCTCTTGTGACACAATCGCTTCTACTTTGGATGACACTGATAGCTCAAAAACAGGCCAAGGATCAATGTGGACAACTTCCTGCTCTACGTGGCTCAGTGATATTTTGCACATTGCATCTACCAACTTAACCAGTGTAGAAACAACAGTATTGATGGTGACTCCTAGTTTTTAACATGAGTAAACTGGTGAAGAGCACTCATGTTCCAAAAGAAATGTTCACATCAAGTGTCTAAAACATTCTTTTAAAGAAGCAATCTTTCCAGCCTGGTCTCTCACAGATATTGCTGGGAGCATCGTTACAGAATCAAGAGTTTATCAACTGCACACTCCTTGCCACAACAGTGAAGTTACCTGTACTTTTGCTTACTTTTAAAGGATTTTATTTGCAAAAAGTGCAACTAATGATAAAGTTGCAGTAATGTAACCAATTACTGAAAAATGTTGCGAACAAATATTCATGGATCCCTTCAGTCAAGCAGATTGATCAGCACTTTGGAAGATCAATGTCGGATTATTTACTGCACTCCACTGAATTGCAAGAATCAACTGCGCTATTAGGAGACAAAAAATTAACTGAAAATGCCTTCTTCGGGCCAGTCTTGTAGGCTGTTTGCTGAGCACTCAAGAGATCAACTTGCAATAGCTTAGAGCCAGTTCTTGAATAAGACAGGTAAGATACAGGGAGAGAGCACTAAGTAGGCCAGGAAGAATAACTCAATTAAAGAAAACTTTAGAATGCATGAATAAAAACTTCAATCGGAGGACTGAGGCTATTTAAGTTACTAATGAACATCATTGGGTTCTTTCAATTTGAGCAAACAGTTGGAGAAGATTTGACACTGAATCTAGTATTTTAGAAGCAATTCAGCACTTTGCTGTGGAGCTTCCTCTAGTTTTCTCCAATTATCATGTCTTGTCAAAAGAGGAAACATAAATTTTGAGTGGGTCATGGTGCTATCAATTTATTTGACAGGGTTTATCCAAATTCAAATTTGGCAATCCATCCCTTTTTCTTGATGTGCTCCTTTTAAACCTGTATTTCAATAAAATACATTATTTTTGAGACTTGACAGCTTAGAATAATAATTGCAGATGCCAAGGATCATTATGGTCAAAGGTCAGGTGAGATCACACGGTCTCTAGAGAAAGCCAAGTTCCTGTCATTCACCACCTAAGCTGCCACAGCAAAAAAGACTACAACCTTGGGATTCAGTGAAACATCTTCCACGTTTGTTATTCATCCTATCACAACCCAACTGCCTTTCCAAACAGGCACGCCATAGGCCTCAGGTCCTCTTGCAATCAGCATCTGGGTGTCAGTTATCACCAAACAGCTTGTTCCCATAACTCTCCATCTGTCACAAGCCTAGAATCTGACTCCACGTACAATGCAGCTGCAGATTGATGGAAATCAGCCTGAAAAGTAATTCCAGCATTTACAGAAACAATTCTCCCGCACACACTGGAATGAATCCAATGGAAGGAAAAAAAGGAGAAACGCATGTTTGCTTTACATACTATTGATAAAAAAATCTGTAAAATATTTTCCCATAGAAATGAAATCCTGAAACTCATTTAGAGGTGCTTATTAAACTGAGCCAAACTGTTAGCTCATTCTTGTACTCTCTGTGCTACTTATTATGCTCAACATAAACATTGTGCACGGTGCAACTAATGATAAAGGTGAATTCCTGGTGGTTTGAAATGGTTCTGAAATGTGCTGACAAGGCTCCCTGTGTGCCACAGTTTTATCCTGATAAAAGCCCACACATTAGGAATAACTTCAATAAGACCATTTTTTTTGCTTAATTAAGGACCAGTTTGCTCTACACATTTAAAACCTGTGTTGGATATTTATGGAACCAATATTTATGGAACCAATGTTTATGGATTTCTTTTATTTTTTTTCTTCTCTTTTGAGAATCTTCACTTAGAGGCACTGAAATGATATGTTGCTGAAATGATCATATTTGAGCCCAATCAGAGTACCAGGAAATAATTCCATCACGGTGTGCATCACAACCAAGTATAATTCTGTCCACGCCATAATATGTACTTATGCACTCAACAGGAATCAGCAAAGGAAAATCCTGGTTGACTTCCTCTAGCGGAATGGTCTGAACTGCAGCTAAGCATGCATGACAGATTTTCCTCCTGTAAAGGACATTAGTGAACCCAATCGGACTTTACAACAATTGACACTGGTCACATGTCACCATTAAGCTAGATTCCTATTCTAGATTTTTAGTGAATTCAAATTTCACCATCTCCTAAGGTGGGACTCAAGCCTGTGCCCCTAGAATATTAGTCTAGTCTAGAGTCTCAGCTTACTAGTCCAATGACATTACCACCGAGCCACTTTCACCATTTTAAATGATTTTACAGACTTCCTCTCATTAGCCATTTCTGGTGAAACACTCTTCTGATCTAATGAATTGCTGAACTGGATTTTTCTGCATCTGTCCCAGGAGGATTGGAGGCGTATTCCACTCACTACCATAATCCTAGCTATGTTTCCACTCTAGGACTCATTCTCAGTCAAGAATGGGCACTGTCATTAAGAGGAAACACTTCTCCATCATGTATGAAGTCCCAATTACTTGCTGTACTTTTGTTTTCACTGTATTTTCCCATTTACAGAGGAACCTCGATTATCCGAAGGACACGGGTGAAGGTATTTCATTCAAGTAATCAAATGCTGGATAATTGAACGCAGGATAGTTTAGCCAAGCATCGGGACCTTGCAATCTTGACGGATAATTCGCTATTTGGATAATCGAATGCCGGATAGTCGAGGTTCCTCTGTATTTGCCCTGATGGAGAGCTGTCAGTCATCTACACCCTCCTGCAATGTACCTCACTATTTGCCATAACCCCCGTTAAATTTAACACTAACAGTCATCTTCACTGTAATTTTTGTGAATTTGTCCAAAGCAAAATAACTCACCCACACAGGTTTCTGGAACACACAGAGTTATGGATTAGAGTTAGTTTACCTTAACTCTTAACACATCTCTGATATGTCATTTTATCAACAATTATTAATAAATATATCCCTCACCCACAAAAGTAACTGCTTCAAAAAGTAACATTCATACTTTGAATATTTCAAATACTTCAGTCAAATGTTGAATGTTCTGACTCAATGGCATATACAGCACTGGATGGGTGGCAATGAGTAATAGCTTATAACTATAATTTAATCTAGGGGGTCTTTAAAAGCAATGTTTCAGTTCTTTATGGATATCATATAAATCCTAGGATTAAATTACAGCCACATACACACGGTCTGCCATAGTAGTGAAATCCTGTTATACTGTTGGTTTGGCTAGTAGCCAAAGTGATCACACTTACTGACTGAACAATACATCGAGATAGCAATCCCTGATGTGTACTGCTGATTTACAATCCATAATGTTATGCTGAACAGTACTTTTTAGCAGTCAACAGCATTTTTAACAGCTTATAAATAACCTCTTAGAATCTCCTTCTAATGAATCCCAAAATTTACTATAAAAGATTAAAACAATGCTTTTATGTTGTTCTATTTTGCAATCAGACAATCTATTTTCACCATCTCAGCTCATCTGCGTGGATTAGAACAGATTCCCTACAGTGTGGAAACAGGCCCTTCTGCCCAATCAGTCCACACTGACCTTCCAAAGAGTAACCCACCAACACCCATCTCCCGCTGAATGATGCACCTAACACTATGGGCAATTTAGCATAGCCAATTCACCTGACCTGCACATATTTGGACTGTGGGAGGAAACCAGAGCACCCGGAGGAAATCCACGCAGACATGGGGAGAATGTGCAAACTCCATACAGTCGCCCCAGGGTGGAATCAAACATGGGACCCTGGTGCTGTGAGGCAGCAGTGCTAACCATTGAGCCACCGTGCTGCTGTTGAAACATGGCATTTAGTATATTTATTATTATATTATATTTAGCCTCAACTATTCCAATGCTATCCTGACTGGTCTCTGACATGCGCCTCAACGGAAGCTCGAAATCATCCAAAACTCTGATTTCCACGTTTTGATTCATGCCAGGCCCCAATTCCCCATCAGCGCTGAACTTCCTCACTTACAGTGACTCGCAGTCAAGCGATATTTTAATTTTAAAACTATCATCCTTGCTTTCAAGTCTCTCTACAACCATGATGCTCCCTACTTCTGTATTTTCTTTCAGCCCAAATCGCTGTGAAATATGGGCGCTCCTCCATCGCCGGTCTCTTGTACAGCCTTGATTTGAAATGCCCAATATTGGTGGCTGTTCCTCGAATTGCATTGGCTGTAAGCTCTAGAATACATCTGACCCCCAACACATCTCTGCCTCTCAATCTCAATTTGTCCCTTCAAGGCACTCAAACCAACCTCTTCGAAGAAATTTTTGCTGATTTTATTTAATATCTCCTTATATGGCTC
This sequence comes from Hemiscyllium ocellatum, assembly GCF_020745735.1. Taxonomy (NCBI): domain Eukaryota; kingdom Metazoa; phylum Chordata; class Chondrichthyes; order Orectolobiformes; family Hemiscylliidae; genus Hemiscyllium; species Hemiscyllium ocellatum. The sequence continues at coordinate 82,777,429 of NC_083409.1, forward strand.
AGCTTTATACTCGGTCTTACAACATTCCTGTGAAGTAAAACTGGGATGGTTGATGGATTAAAGGGGTTATACAAATGTAATTTGTTGTTGTTATTATTACTCTACTCATTGCTCTCAACATTCCTAGAAGAACTGTTTCAAAGTGCTGGTAAATGATGTACAGTTCTCAGGGGTTATCTTTACAATTAACCAGCTATGGACAATAACCTGTGCATTTGTGATATTCTTACTGATTCACATACAGGACAGTGTAGATCCATGACCAATCAGTTACAATTCAGGCCATTATCTTTTATTCATTAGAAATCATCATTGGAAACAATCAACCAATCTGGGCTGCTTACTGTGTCACATCCCTCCCAGATCGTTTCAACGCCTTCTATGCTCGCTTTGAACAGATTTCCGTGGAGAGGTAACACCTATTCTGACAAGTCCTGACAAACCTATCCAAACAGTCACTGCATCAGAGGTCAGGTCAGTTTTCCTTCGTGTGAATCCAAGGGACCAGACGGAGTTCCAGACCGTGCATTCAGAGCATGCACTGATCAATTGGCAGAGGTCTTCTCGAATACCTTCAACCTCTCCCTGCAACTGTCCCAACCTGTTTCAAGAGGGCCAACATCATTCCTGAGCCTAAGAAGGCTCAAGCAGCATGTCTCAATGACTACCGCCCGCTGGCTCTAACTTTGGTGGTCATGAAGTGCTTTGAAAGGCTGGTCATGGCATTAATCAACTCCAACCTCCCCACTACTCTTGGCCCACTCTAATTTGCCTATCAGACCAACAGATCCACATCAGATGCCATATCACTTGCCCTTCACTCCTCCCTAGAACATCTTGACACCAAGAACAGCTACGTAAAAATCCAACTCATTGACCACAGTTCAGCCTTCAACATATTATCCCCTCGAGACTGGTTACTAAACTTAGTGACCTCAGACTAAGCCCCAATCTCTGCAACTAGATCCTCAATTTCCTGACGGAAAAAGTGAGGACTGCAGATGCTGGAGATCAGAACTGAAAATGTGTTGCTGGAAAAGCGCAGCAGGTCAGGCAGCATCCAAATTCTTCTCATTCCTGAAGAAGGGCTCATGACCGAAACGTTAATTTTCCTGCTCTTTGGATGCTGCCTGACCTGCTGTGCGTTTCCAGCAAAACATTTTCACCTCAATTTCCTGACCCACAGGCCACAATCAGTGAAGACTGGGGACAATATTTCACCCTTCCTAACACTCACTCCCTGCAGGGATGTGCACTCAACTCCCTACTGTACTCACTGTATACCCATGACTGCGTCAGCAAATACCAGACGAATACCATTTACAAGTTTGCTGATGACACCACCATTGTCGGTCGAATCTTAGATGGAGGTGAAATAGACCACAGAGGGGAGGTGGAAGATCTGGAAAAATGATGCACTAAGAACAAGCTAGCTCTCAATGCAGGCAAAACCAAGGAACTCATTATTGACTTTTGGCGGTATATTACTCATGCCCCCCCCCCCCAACACATTAACAGCACAGAGGCGGAACGAGTGGAGAATTTCAAGCTCCTGGGAGTTGTCATCAACAACAAGCTTTCTTGGACTCTTCATGTGGACACACTGGTTACAAAGACCCAACAACGTCTCTTCTTCCTCAGGCAGCTGAGGAAACTTGACATGACGGTGAATACCCTTGCCAACTTTTATAGATGCGCCATCAAGAGCATTCTGTCTGGATGTACCACTACCTGGTATGGCAACTGTACTATTCAAGATCGGAGACAGTTATGGAGAATGGTGAACTCGGCCTGGACAATCACAAAGGCCAACCTCCCATCTACAGAATCCATCTACCAGGCCCGCTGTCAAGGAAAGGCCACCAGCATTCTCAAAGATCCATCCCACCCTGGCAATGCTTTTCTACAACCTCTACCATCGGGAGAAGGTACAGAACCCTGAACACATGCACCAGCCGGTTTTGTAATATTTTCTACCCTACTATTGTTAGAATACTGCATGGACTCGCAAACCCAGCCTTCACCTGTACCTGTGTTTTTGTTTTTGCTGATGTTTACCCATTATTTACTTATCTATGCTACTTAACTCTGTGATCTGCCTGCATTGCTCGCAAGACAAAGCTTTTCACTGTGCCTCGGTACACGTGACAATAAATTCAATTTAATTCATTCAATTCATTAGAACAAGCTAACAAAACTGTTTGTGATGTCTTTATCTTTAAGGTTGAGAGAAACTATTGAACTGTCTCAGCTGCTTCTGCTCCCTTCCTCACCAAGCAAGATGAAGTCCTTATGTGTGGAATTAAGTTCAATCAATACTTCATTTTCCCTGCTGTATACAGTATCAGTCCAAAGCAAAAGCAGAACATTGAAGAATACCTCGACGAACTTCCGCTGCCAGCTTTCCAGAATAGCTGTTGCCTTTTCCTGGTTCCAGCTGATATCATGGATCTCATAATCATCCTTGAAATGCTCATAAAGTTGCTTGGGGCTCATCAGTAGATACATGGTCTGGAGAGCTTCAGCACTTCAGTAAAGGAAGGAAGGGGATAAACAAAAAATATATTTAACAGACATATAAAAAGAAAAACTTGATGTTCTATAGCATCTTTCGAGGCTTCAGGATATTGCAAAGGCCTTTCATGACCAATGAAGTATTTTAAATTATAAAATTTAATCCTAGGTCAAAGTAAATCAGAAAATTTTAAAAATGAAAATGGTATCATCAGGGAGACTGTGGAATTCAATTGTCTATCTATTAGCAATGATGATATAAACAATATTTTCATTTCAGTGGCAAGCAGTCTTTAAGGTCAAGCAACTTCGGTTGGAACACTTTGGTGGCACTGCAAAGGAGCTCCAACATGATAGAATATGCTCAATCACTGTGTTCTATACCAGGTAGGGCAGGAAGGAGTTGTCAATATGCTTCCATCTAGGACGGGGAAAACGAAACTGTGCTATCAGTCACTTGTATGGATTCTTTTACTTACTCAGTTATAGAGGGGTAAAGTGTAGATTAATTATCCTGCATTCTCTACTCAGGGTACTTGGAATGGGAAAATCAAAAAAAACCCACCATACATACATAAGCACACAGGTACTAAGCCCAGATATCCCACATGGTCAGCCCTGAGCCAGCTCATTTTGGCTGGGATAAAAATAGAAGCTCAGTTCCCACTCCTAATTCCAGGCCGTCGTTTCTGCACCAAGTATGGATATCAGGTGACAGCTGGAGTAAGCATGGCTGTGCAAGTCCACAATAAACCGGCCTGATAACATTTTTACATGGAGATCTGCACCTTGATCAATGTACAGGATTGCTCTTAGTCTCTGTGGAACTGGATGCCAACAACAATCAGGATAAGAAGTATAATAAAAGGATAATTTCAAATGATTTGAAAATAAATGGGGTTATTGAAGGTTAAGTGTGAAGCATTGCAAATGGCTCAGTGGGGTTTCTCCAGTGAGTAAACGTGTTAAACATACTTGGAGAGTTTTGAGTTGTTTAATCTCAGCATGGACAGGAGTAGACATACTACAATTAACCTCAATATAATTGGGCTATGTTGGAAACTCAGCTAGCTCCTAATTGTGATTGAACAGAACCATAGTTGATTAGGTGACTGATGTTCAATATCAGGGCTAATTTATAAGATTAGTGGTTACCTGAAGGAGATACTGGAGTATGCCTGTTACCAACAATGGTGTGGTCAGGGAAGGAGGAAATGGGGGAAGAAAAAAAATGGGCAAGGAAAACAAACGAGTGTGGACAGAAAGTATTTTAGTGAAGATTAATGTGGAAAGTTCAAAAATTCCTGGATTTTCTTCTCAACAAGCTCAGTTTTGATAGGCCCCTGTGTTTAATCATCCATCGGGGCTTCTTTTATATGTTATTTAATCACATTTTTATATACTGAATCTGAAACATTAGATTTCAGTCAGGTAGCCTACAACAGCCATGAGGGATGGTAGGTCAGAATAGTAGAATTCCTCCCAAACTCCTAATAACATCATTATATGCTGGCAGTTCCATTGCGGAACATACAGAAGTGCATGTGCAAATTCAGATTGTGCTTTCAGCTACTGGGCAGCCTGTTGCTTGACACATTGACAACCATAATTCAAAAGTGCAAAACTAAGATATCATAAGTCATATCACAAAGTAATGTTTCCAAGTCATTCACGGCCTGTTTAAAGGGATTGTACCACGTCCAAGGAGATTTCCCAGGTCATATTTCTGGGCTAAAGACCAACTTTGCTGTATCCCTGTTCATTTTAGATTGGTTTTAGATATAGGCACAAACAGAATCAAAAGTATTAGGATTGCATATCATTCCATACAATTTTTTTGTGACCAAAAATATTTTGTTTTTATAACTGGAAATGATCTGTATTATTTTGTCCTGTCTGTAGTTTTCCCTCTTTCCAGAATTATAAATTACTCCCCAGATAGTCAGAGTTAGATAGGAGGATTAGCTGCTAATTTCTACCAGGGCCTTTTCTTGAAAAGGTTGCTGGAGGATGTAAAATGGTAACCCTTAATAAGTCCAAGAAAACTGATGGGATTGTTTCAGTAGCTCCAATCTAGTAAATTATCACTTCTGATAGTGTTTTACACTACTGGCATATCATGTGACTCCAAAACTAAATTCCCACTTACACCATTAATAATAATGATTTCACAGAATCCCTACAGTTTGGAACCTGGCCATTTGGCCCGCCGAGTCTATACTGATCCTCTGAAGAGCATCCCACACAAACCAGCCTCCTACACTATCCCTGTAACTCTACACTTTCCACGGCTAATCCACCTAGCCTGCACATCGCTGGATACTATGGGCAACCTAGCACAGCCAATCCACCTAACCTGCACATCTTTGGATTGTGGGAGGAAACAGGAGCACCCTGAGGAAATCAACGCAGACACAGAGAGAATATAGAAACGCCACACAGACTCCAAGGCTGGTATCGAACCTGGGTTCCTGGCACTGTGAGGCAGCAGTACTGGCCACTGAGCTGCCCCTAACTTCCATTAATTATTAATGGAAGCAACATATTCTTTTGGAGCTTTCTTGAGAAGAATTCCTGAAGACTGCAATGTGAAATAATGGAATTGAGATCCGAAGCGCACCTGCGTAGTTCCCAGCGGACAACAATAAACTTTTTCAGTGCCAGAGGGGCTAAGATCTTTTCTCAATTCTAGAGGGGACTTAAAACTTTCCCAATCCCAAACGAGATCAATATCCTTTCTCAATCCTACAGGATCAATAGCATTTGTAATTGCAGAAGGGTTAACAACTTCTCTAGAGAAGGCACCCACCGGAACGGAAGGATTTTTTAAAACAAACTCTTATTCTCAGTCCAGGAACTTGACAAGATCTCAGAAAAACAGACGAGGCCACTATAGACAAGTGTTGCTGAAGACTCTCATAGAAACCAGTATTCTGAGCATTATATCAACTCATAATATCAACTGGACTTTGTGTCTTTGGGGATAGGCAACAAGGATTTCCACCTACACTGCAATCCACGTGGTGGTGGAATTGTAATCTTAGAAATTTCAGTCATACAACGTTACTTATGTCAGTGTAGCTTCTGTGTTGCCTCTTTAGTATATCTCTTCTGAAGACATTATTTACACTCAGAAACAAAGAGGCAGAAAGATGTTAAAATTAACAATATTTCTTTGAAATAGTTTGACACTTTTAATAGAAGTTATACTGGTGAGAATGCTACTTTGAAAGGAAAACCTAGAAATGGGATTCTTTACTTTAAAATGATTCCTGGTAATAAAGCTTCTTATTCAAACAAGGGTTTCAATGACAAGACCCTACTGCTTTAAAATAGACTGATGGTGAGGCTTGCTCTTTAAAATTGAAAGAGTGATGTAAGAGGCAGGATTATATGACCATCCACTTACTGCAGCTGGCTACTCCAGAGATCAGGTCAAAGGGCAGCACTGATTACCCTTGCAAGGAATTCCTTTGCAATGTGGTTACTGGAAGGCAAATGAGCCTGACTTAGACTTAACCCTTTCAAAACCACTCGGGACTAAAACAAAACAAGCCCAACATTAAGAGAAATAATAATTTTGAGTTTGTGTAATGAGTCAACCAGCTGGCTATTTCTAGTCGGCTCGTTTCCAAGTGGCATGTTTTTTCGGCTATTTCAAAGTGGGGACAATGCCCCAGAGTCAGTTCTGACCAGTGAATAGCCTGGCAACTGTAACTGTCATTCCTGAGCCACCCATCAATGGCACGCACATAGTTTAACTTTAATTTGTAAAACATACGTCCTTCCTTGGATTGACAGTCATCCTAAAATTCAAGTCATTCTATAATTGGCCTGAAACAGCAGTGTGGCTTCATTCTGCAGACAAAGGGCTGTGTTTCAGTGAAACAGAATGCTGATGTTCCACCTCTTACCATCTTGTTTCACAGATTAGCCACAAAACTGTGCACTAACTCAATCTGGAAGTACTGTACCTTACTTTCCAACTTCAAACAAATATCTACTTGCACACCATGAAATGTATGCTTTTCTCACTTTTCACACCTATGCAGTCTTGGGTCCCAATAGTGGGAATTTTCACCTAATTAGAGATGGTTTTCCACTGCAGGCTTGGGATCACATTAAGAAATGGCCAGAATCTCCTTCAATTCACTGGGTGGTGAAATCCTTTGGGTTGGGTGGCGGGAGGAGAAGTGGAAAACAGAGGGAGGATGGGGTTCCAAACGCCCACCGTAACTACAGCAGGAAAACCACAGATAACCTTAAATAAATGGCTACATTTTTTTGGGGGGGGGGGGAGGAGTTCTGCTAAAGATGCTCCATGAAGTTTAATTTCTGTAGTACTTATTAGTCCCTTAAGGCAGAGAAATGGCTTCCATATAATCAGCCTAGGCTGGAATCAAATTGCAGCTTCAGAGCTTTACCTAATGGTGCCCCTTAGGGCGAATTCTAACTCCTTTCATTTTCCTTTTCCCTCTTGCCTTACCTCAGTAATACATTCTGGGAATCCTTCTTCATACCACCCAAAATCAGCTCCTCTTGCCAATGCATAAACTTCTTTGAGAATCCATGGCAGCCTCCAGTTAATTCTAGAGGAATATTAGGAGCCTGTAACAATGTAAAAGATATGTTTAATTCACACTTGGTTAACTTGTGACCTTTTATTATTCATACTGAAGTAGCAAGATCTAATTTCATGTGTGGAGTCCAATGAAAAGGGAGGTACCACTACTCCTTTGAAAAACATATGTAGATACCTATTAATGTATAGGTAGTGGGTTACCTTTATTAGAATCATCTACAGTAGTTCCAACTTCCTGCTCCAATACTTCTCTGAGCACTTTCACTAAGCATTTAATGCAGAATGGGTGATTTTACTCACAACTGCTAATTTGTGCAGGTTTATCCAAATACCCATACTATCTAGGTTTACATAATTTCAAACATTATTGGAAAGAAATTTATACACTGTCAGTCTTGTTTACATTCAAAACCCAAGGGCCAAAAAGTGAAAAGATAATAACATCAACAAATTTCATTTGGCCTCTTGATATAACACCTCAAATGAATGAGGGTCATGCTGAATATTGGAATCTTCTACAACTGAAAGATACATTGGCCCTAACTGCCAGAAACTATAAGGTAAGTTCTGCTCTCTTGCATTTGTACTACATTGTGCAGTTGAACTGTGGCCAGATTTCTGCATTACTGCCTGGGCAATGCTAAGGCCAAAGTTTACATAAAAGCAAGAAGTATGTTAGCATATTAAAAAAGGTTCACCTCCAGTGACTTTTTGTTTCGGGCAGTTGTCGGACATTCCGTGTCAACTGGCTGTAAGCAAGGTCTATCCATGTAAGCATGTCCTACTTGAGCCTTGTCAAGCATCTCCCTGAATCCCTCCAAAGACGCAAATTGCCCCAGTTCATCTAGGAGCTGCACAGGGTCAAGGTTCATCCACTGAATATCTGGTTTCCCTCTGTTTAAAGAAGATTAATTGTTAATTTTTTGCTGAATCAATACACCATTTCCACCTCCAATCGATACCCAACTCTGAAGGAGTCTGTAACAGATAGCCTGGAAACAGACTGAGGAACCAACTCTGCAAAAATTGTATTAATTAACATGCAAGGTCAACTTTCTTTAAGTTTTCATGAAAATTAAATGGGATGGTGCATAGACAATTTGTTGCATGCTCAATCAACAAGCTATACTACGTTCAAAGGCAGCTTTGACTGCCAAATCAATCTTGGTGGTTCTTCTAAAAACCAGCAGATGGAGTGCTGCACTGAATTTCATATAGGATAAATCAAAGACAAAAAAACTTCCTAAAACACAGCATTATCAAACTTCAAACAAGAAGATTATTAAAGCACAATATTTTTCTGCTGTGAAGTAGCATCACAAAACCAATGCCTAACCTTACTCGTGAGGATGAATCTAAAATGCCTTAGGAGTTCAGGTGGTCTCCAATTCTGGTTCTAGCGGGAGACAAGCAGGTTTCCATTATAAACCTGGTTTCATGAAGTCTCTGCTTAGTCTGGTTGTCTCCTGCTTGGCTTGTATGGGGGCAGAAGACTAGTTATATGGATTAGCAAAGGTAAGGATGCTGGGAGCTTGCACTGCTCAAGATCCAGTCGAATCAGTGGATGCTGGCATATTGTTTCAGTGGAAAATATCAGCATTTAAAAGGTGTACAGTCTATAAAACACTGAAAACCATGATTTTAAAAATATTTTATATATTTAACCCTCCAGTTCAATTGGTTGGTGAGAGAGAAGGATTGTGGGTTATTTGGCAACCCCCTATTTCACAGGAAGACAAGTGGTGAAATTTCAGGCTGGCATGAGAAATTTAGCATTCACTGGAGATGCATCCAAATGACCACTTGTACCTGACTATCCCATGCAAATGAGGGGTTTTCCAACTAGTTTTATTAAGGTCAATGTTGCTGAGAGATGCCATCAATGCGATCCTAGAACCGATGTACAGTACCATGGACATTACCTGTCACTGAGCCCTTCTCCTATTTCTATCATTTAATCCATTTCTTTCTGTTACTAGCTCTTGTTTTCATGATAACAACATTACTAGATTTGGAATACACGGCCAGGTGTTACGTTTGTTGTATTTTACAAATGCCATGCTGGGGCCCTCTTATGGTACAGTGGTAGTGTCCCCATCCCTGGACCAGGAAACCTGGGTTCAAGTCACACCTGTCCTAGAAGCGTGTTATATCAGCCCTGAGCAGGTTAATTAAAAAAAAATTTACAAATGCAAATTCTGTGCCAAGTTTGCTCATAGCCTCTGCTTATATTTCTTTTTGAAGTTTTTCAGTCTAACCAAGCTGATCTTATTTGCACAGGAAACCTCAATATCAAGGCTCCTTTTTAGTGGGCATATCTTACCATCAAAACCTTGTTTCAAAAATTCTTTTTCTGTCAAGGGTTTTTTTTGTGTGTGATAATTCTATTTAAACTATGGATTAGCAAGAGGGTAAATGTGTACTGGAGGAGTTACAAGGCAAGACAGCGTAAGGAAGATGAATTATCATTAACCTTGGGGACCTCTTTACTTTTTGTTTTATCTGTTGTCATTTTAACTGTGGGCACTAATTCATTGCCTCCCTACTGAAGATTCAGCAGCTAATCAAAGTCAATGTTACTGATGATGATATTCCAACCACTGAATAAAAATGGCTACTGACCAAAACATTGAAGAAAGAAACATTACTAACAGTATTTTTTTTAGTTATTCAATTTATACTGATGACGAGACTCCCTCTTTATGGAAGTGACAGTATCTGTTTAAGTTACTATGCAGGAGGATTTCCTCTGTCCACTACTTGCAATGAAATGAATAACATATGGATGAAGTATGCTTGTATAAATTGGCTACAATCAGTAAACAGAAGAAATCCCACCCCTGCCCCCCATCTTGTCAGTATGTTCATTTGATCGTTTCACTTAATTCACTTTTCTAATGTGAGTCTCAGTGGAGAAGGTAACTCAACAGGTAATTTCTGTAAATGAAACTGTTTATCCCCAGAGGAAACAATCCACAATCACTTTCTATAGACACACTGCTGTCACTGATGCTTTCCAGAATCAGAAACTCATGCACCACACCTGCCCCAGCCTTTATAGAAAATGGGCAAATAAATCAGGAAACCATACAAATACAAATATTCATGAAATTTAGAATACTATTTTCCCATATCTATTGTATATCTTATTTCTAATATCCTCCTAGATTATGTCAAAACACACAGAAATGGTCTATAGGTAAGTACTTCCTCTTAACAATGCTTACCCATGGTGATACCTTCTCCTTTAAGCTTATATCATTGCCAGATGCAGAGTAAAAGACCATGTATTATCCTATTATGGAGGAACAAAGTGAGGGAAAGCCTGATCAGGCTGCGGTGCCCACTCGTATTTCTTAACTTTGTGCAGTGAGACATGACAATTACTGGAGAACTCTCAAATGTCTTGATATTACTGGCGTGTGGTTTGTCTTGGGTCATTTTAAATTCCTGCAGTGAATGAAGGGAAGGGATCATCTCCTCCTCTTTTAACATGATGATATTAGGATGGTTAATGATGTATGCTTGTTAGTTGAAGGACTGACTAAACTGTAATAAGAAGCAGCCTGAAAGTGAGTGAGTGCCAGCCTTATACTTTTGAGCTTTTCTGTTTGTAGGATTTATACTTAATCAAATAGGACAAATGGTTCAGTGGAGCATTAAGCTATAAAAACACTAGAAAACGAAATAAAAACTAAGGAATAAAACATATCAAAACTAAAAAATATAAACATAAACAAAACATCGATAATAGTAAGCAAATGCATTAATGTACTTGTGTGGAATTACCCCATTAAATTTTATTAAGTCTCTTATTAAAATAATAGAAAAAAATGTTTCATACAAACAAGCTACTATTTCACGCAGAAGGTGCACAATAATTAGCTTAACACTAGACAGAAATAATTGTATGAAACATTTTGTTATCTGATGTGGCAAAACATTCAAATTCTTTTCCCATCATTAGTGTTTCTTTAAAAATGTGATTAGAGTCTTCCTGTTTAAGATCGCCAACTCTGCTACAATTAGGTGGCATTTTAATGAATCAATTTTCCTTCACTGCACACTGTCCACCTGCACATATCCAGGCTATGTGTCAGGCCTGATCAAATTAATTTTTCATTAAAGGTCGTTCCTCTAAATAATCAGATTACGCCCCACAAACACAGCCTTGCGGTCTCCAACGCTGGCTGCCACTCTTGATTGTGTCTCTCCCCCTCCCCCATTGTGCTCGTTCCTCCTCCCACTCACCATGTAACAGCTCTCTTCTCAGCCACATTAAATCATTAATCTCTTCATCTGTAAAATATCCTTTTGTACGGTTTTCTCCCGCCACCACAAAGAGTGTCTTTTTTTCCTCTCTCTCTCTCTCTCCCTTTCTTTCTTCTCATTCCAGTGCATTTCAATACCCACTGCTGCCAGCTCATCACCATTTGGGAGCTGAGTGGAAAACCAGACTCAAGGAATCAGGATAGAAGAAGTTCCTATATGATGCTCATACCCTCCTCCCCAGATTGCCTCACGCCATTCCAACAAGACCTAATAAAGTTCTTCAGAACTGTCAGGTCTTTCTTAGTTACTTTACTGGAAGTCGGGTAGGAGAGGGTGGGAGAACTGAGGCAATCTATTGCCCTTTTTATTTCAAGCCTTTTGGTAACATTTAAATAAGCTAAAATGCTTGATAACTCAAGTAAATAATGATAAAATGTTACTTTGATGAGCTATAGAATACCAGCCATCACAGAGTGATTTAATGTGACTATTTTAAGCATTAGGTGTGCAAAATGGAAGAGTGACATCCAAAAGGTTTCAAACTATCATCGAACAACTGAGATCAGGTAACTGTCTTAAACTTGTAACTGGCTTAAACTTGCTCCATACCATCTGCCTTTATTTAATATCTTGAATATATGCTACATATTAAAAAGGCGGAGGTGGGATAAAAACCAAGATCGCTGAGCCCATTACAGACACCCAGCTGATGTCAAGCAGCAAATGGAGAGTAGCAGAGGGTAACAAGAAGAAGAGGGAAAGATGAACTCCAACGCAGTAAAATCTAGCATTATATTCAGTGTTTCAAGATGGTGCCGGAGAATAGTAATATTTTGTGTATTGCATGTGAAAAACACTTTTTACTGTATTATTATATACATGTGACAATAAATTAAAATCTAATTTAGCACAGGCAGAGGGATATTTAGACAGACAGGCGTTTTACCCATGACTATCAATCGATGCTGATTAATGGGAGAATTCTGTGCTTTAATTATGTCTGTGCATGGGATATCATCACCATAAGTTCAAAACTTATTGGCAAAGAACAAGACGACTGAATAAGTCATACTCAGTTTTACTGTATGGAATTTTGTGGATTTATGGACATATTGGAGATTGGATTCTGAAATAACATCCCTTTCTCCATGACAACTGTAAGCCAGTGGTCTTCCAAAGAATCCATGACACACAGCAAATGAAATGCTACGAATTACAAACAATTTGATGGTTCAGTGCTGGCCATTTCTTGTAAAGGAAATTTGTGAAAAAAAAGTTCTCCTCAAGACATTTCTTTAAAACAAAGCAAGACTTTCCTGTCATTTTAATAAGATCTCATAAGCTTTAAAGCACTATCCAAGTTAAGGCCAGAGTTTCAACTATCCAAAACAAAATTATTAAAATGTTCTCTGAATATTGGTTCTCCTTTGCTATAAGTTTCCTTTTTTGCTGCTTCTAAACTGATTTATCATAAGTAAAGCCTCCCTGCAATTTTGATGTTTTATTCCAAGTGAAGGAATCTTTTTTTAAAAACTGCCAGAAAGAGTGACTCAAGTGTACAGGACATCTCAAATAGAAGACAAGGGGGGATAAAAAGTCCAACTCTGGCAGAATGACACTCCAATAATTCATGAGTGAGGCATCGCATGAAGCAAGTTCTTTCTGATTCCCACATACCAGCGACCCCTTCTACTGCAACCAAAGAGAGGCTCCTTTATCTCCTATTTCTTGCTTGAGTGAGCCTTCTCAAGCCCTTTTGTTTTTCCACTTTTGAGAATAGATTGCCATTCTTTGTTCTCCTTCTTTCTCTCTCTCCCTCTCCCTCTCTCTCTCTCTCTCTCTGTTTCTCCCTCGCGTTTTCAAACTGGCTGAACTGAAGCGGAAGCTGACGGCGCACACAGACTAACTTTCAGCAATGAAGGGGAGGGGGTGGGGAGGGTGGTAGCAAATTGGGGTAAGTTCTGTGGCTCTGAGGCAGTGAGGAAACAAATGGAAAAAAAATGCTAAATCCTGCAAATGTCACATGTCCACACTGATTTATAAAAAAAATGGATTTGAAAGAGTAAGAGTCAGTGTCAGTTTAACACCACAGAGTAAACACAAAAAAAACTGTGAAAAATCTTTCAAGAATGGAATGCTGTCAAGTGAGCTGATTTTAATCGAAAGAGGGCCTTTTTCTTCTCGGGGCATTTTTTAAATAGGGCCCGTGGCATGAATGATGTGTACATTTTATTTGTTGGACAACTTGCAGCAATAAGGCTCCGATTAGCATGAGAATAACTTCAGTTACCGTCTGTTGACAAAGAATTCCCATAGGTCTCTCTGCTCTGCCTGACAAGTAACCACATCGCAGGGGAAGAATGCAAGCCATTGTTCAGTCTCTCACCACTCTAGTTCAGACCAAAAACTTGCGAGAAACATCCAGTGTATCATTTTAAGAGTACCAATCCCTAAAACCCCAGAAACATAATAATTAATAGTCGTACTTACGGTAGGTAAGCAGAACCTCCTTGAAGCCTGGCACCATCCCAGAAACAGTCCAGTGGAGTTAGGATAACACAGGGGAAAAGCTTCTCAATCATCTAGAAGGTGGAGAGAAAGTAAGTAAGCAAATATTGCTGTTTGTACCATCAGCAAATCAAAAAAAAAACTGAAAAATTGGGAGAAAGCAATTTATTTAATCTTATTTTGAATGCTGATTTTCATTAATTTGTCATGGAAAAGTTATTTTTAGTGACTAGGGGAGGGAAAAGACATTATATTGTCCATAAATGTTGGTGGTATGTACACTGGCATCTTAGATTTATGATGATGTAACCCCTCCACTGACCTTCAAGACTTTTCCTGAATTGCAGAAACTGGAAAAACTTGGCTAATTGTCGTAGTCCTAACACAGAGTGAAAACAAATCAAAACAAGGTTTGGAAAGAGGTTTATCATGGCAGACTCTCATTTGTCCATAATGATGAGTGAAAAGAGATGCATTTTAAAGGAAATGGTAATCCTTCAGTGTCTCATCCCAAATAATTATTGTTCATGTGTGATCTTGGATTATGACATATCACCAAGCTGTTCAATCAACTGTGTGTGTGTGTGTGTGTGTGTGTGTGTGTGTGTGTGTGTGTGTGTGTGTGTGTGTGAGAGAGAGAGAGAGAGAGAGATTATCATTGGCTGATTTTCCCCACTTTGTGCGAAGGACAACTGTCATACCATTTTGCCTAAGACCAACTGGCTCATTATCAGCCAGGATCTGAACTGAACGTGTGACTGTCTTGGTTAGCTTCTGGCTCAATAGTGCATTTACCCATGGCCATTGTGGGAGCTTGCTTGTTAAAACAACAATTTCTGACGGATAAAGCAAATGTCCTGAGGTGACGGGAATGACGTTGGCCAGTGGATCATTGAGTATGAGATCCCTGATTGGGGCTGTTAACCTGAGCCATTCAGGAAGCCTTGGCTGTCAGATCTAAATAGGAGACTCAGAGAATCTCCTCACTCTAAGGACTGATTTTGAGCTAGCTGGTCAGAGTCCATGTACTGTGCACTTGTAAATAAAGGGTGACTTGGTGATGGAATATTAGTCTCTGACCAGTTATTTCAGTCCTAAGAAGTCCTAAATAAGTTTTAAAGTGAGTTCCATAAACTGATGTCCAAGCACCACAAGGAAAGTCAGAGTCTCTGTTTTCCTGGACTCCCTACTTCTCACTCATTAGACTCTCTCAAATTCATACCTGACATCACCCCCCCTCCTTCTCAAAACATACCTGTGTGCAATCATTGTTATCATCAGCCTGATAGCTACTTCTTCCCACCGAAATTGAGCAGTCCACTGAGTTTGATGCCTGTTCTTACAGCCAACAATTTCTGCTTTTTAACTTTTGCGCAGTACGCTGGTTTGAATGAGAAGCCCTTTTTATCTAGGTGACAAGACCTAGATCTTTCCACATTGCAACTTGTTCTCACACTGACCTAACTCTTCATTTTTTTCTAATTGTGAAGAACTGCTGCTACATGCGGTATGAAATACAAAAGAAACGACTTAACAGCATTTTCAGAAACATAATGAAATTGGCCAAAACTCTATAGTCCGACCTATGTTTAAAGGCCACAATAATCTACCAGATTTCTACTTTTTTATGTTTAGTGACTTTACATATGAAAAGAACACAGTGCAGTACTAATCTTGCACTTCTAACAAAGGGGTTTCTGATCCTCATAAACTACAGTACTAACTGTGGTCAGTGTTTGATTGATGTTTAATAATTTGTGGTTGTATGTATATGGCTGTGGGGCAGGGGGTTGGGGAGAAGACAGAACAGAAAACAGCAGAGATAATTAATGATGGTGGGTGCCAAACATCCTCTTCCGTTGGAACATATACAGGCTATGTTGGCAGAGACCACGCTGAACTCCAAAACTATTAGCTAGCCATAAATCAGCATAGCCTGTCATCAGCCTTCTGCCTCTGCGTCTCGATCATACTAGTTGGCTTTGAAAGCCTGACAGCAACATGCAAGTTCCATTGTACACATAGCACAGTGTCATATTATGTCAGCAACTCCACATGGGAGCATTTTTTTAAAAAAGAGTCTGCAGTCCCCTCCACCCCCTTCACCATATTAAATTAACCCTTTGCCCTACAATATAATTAATAATATAGATGAAAATTTGTGTTTCATGCCAAAGATGTTGCTAGTCATAATGTGTGGGTACAAGGCATAGGGCTTTAAACAAAGTGCTCTAGGTAAATAGAGATTTATGGGATTTGCTAATACTGTTTAGAGATGAGATGGTTTTCTCAGTTGCTTACCTAGTGAGAAGCACAACAACACAGGCAAGGTAGGCTAGGCTTATCTCCAAACTGTGGTAAATTAGCTGACACTATACCATAGTTAGATGCCTGCTACTATTGATCTCAACACTCTTGAGTGAGGGAAGCACGAACGAGCTATGGCTTCCACACTTGACTCTTATCCAGTGACTTGTGATGCAAGTAGAGAGATGTCGGAATATTTAGATGAACATCGGATTGAGTTCACCTGTAATGCATCCCATGATCACACAGCTTGTCAATGCTCAATATCCAAACTGACAAACATTTATCAACCAATTGGACCATTGGTGAGGTAGACTTGCTGTTTATTTTTGTAATCCACATCTTTCTTTTTATAGAATCCCTACAGTGTGGAAGCAAGCCATTCAACCCATCAAGTCCACACTGACCCTTCAAAGAGCATCCCACCCACCCCCCTCCACTGTCCCTGTAACCCTGCACTTGCCAAGGCTAATCCAGCCTTGCAGCACATTCCTGGATACTATAGGCAATTTACCATGGCCAATCCACCTAACCGCACATCTTTCGACTGGAAAACAATTATTGAAAATCATCTCTACATTAGTTCTCATAGTGGCGTAGCCTAAATAAAGTACCAGCAGGTTGAATTCTGAAATATTTTGTCACCTTGCTACATGGAGATAATACACAATAGGCCACCATAGAACTACTAGATCATAGAGCTGCTCTCTCATTAGAGAGAGACGACTGGTGGTGGTTTTAACCTGAGGGTCACCACGCTTCAGGCAAGTGGAGAGGTTAAGAAGGAGAGCCCTACATAGTACTCGACTGCTAAACATCAGTCTAAATTGAATTATATCAACGTTACTGCAATGTTGCCATCAAATCAGGACATAACAAAGATTCAAGGCATACTTTTAGGTTAGAGGAGAGGAAGCATAATTCTTTATCAGGATAGTAATGTTGAAATTCAGTGGCAAAAGGATGGGTCCCAGGCACTGATAATCACTCATTCTAACAATCAGCAGAAAGCTCTTTGAGAATTGTGAATGAAAAATCAAAGCTTTGTGATAGGAAATTGCAATTTCTGTCATACTCACTCGCTCAATCATGCCATTCTCGATGATAGGCACTCCAGATTTGTAACAGATTTTGTTTAAATCCCAGGACCTAAAAGAAAGGTTAAAGGGCAATGACCTGGTTAAACAGTACACTGATGGAGCCAGCAATGCTAATTACTGAGAGCAAGCATATATGCATTTATTTACAACGTGGATGCCTGAACATTGTACTTTCAGGAATTTAAACTAAACATTCCATTGACGCCATTTTTAAGGATCACCCTATTCCCCCAAAATACAGGTAAGCAGGACAAGTTAGAAGTCTTCTGTCATCAGATACTAGGTATAAACAAGAAAGGATGAGTGAAATGGAAGTACATTGTTCCTATCCTATGAAATCAACTCAGCGAACAGTGAAAGCTAGAGATTAGGCCACCTTGCACCCTATTGTGCTGAGAATGATGTACAGACTTTTCAACTTCAATAGCCAGGAAAAATGAATGATATCAGGCTGACAGCCCATCAAAAAGACATAGGAAGGGGGTCTCATTTTAAGTCTCCATGCTGAATGAGACGGAATGGAAGATTAAGCCATGAGAATTGCCCAGCTCATATGGGACCTATCAGAGGAAACATTCTCCCAAAATATTCACCATGTATCTGAAAAATGGTGAGGAATGCACAGAGAGCTTATCACCACCTGCTGCAGGTTGCTCTGTACCTTTGTTCTGCCCAGAACAGATGAGAATTACATAAAATGCAAGAGCAGAATTAGGAGGAAAAAGTGAGGTCTGCAGATGCTGGAGATCAGAACTGAAAATGTGTTGCTGGAAAAGCGCAGCAGATCAGGCAGCATCTAAGGAACAGGAAATTCGACGTTTCGGGCATAAGCCAGGCCATTCAGCCCCATTCTGCTGCTTACTCCCTGTAACCCTTGGTACCTTTGCCAATCAAGAACCTACCTATCACTGCCTTAAATGCATTCAATTATTTGGCCTTCACAGCTCTCTGAGGCAATGAGTTCCAGAGATTAAGCACCATCTAGCTGGAGAAATTCCTCCTCATCTCATTTCTAAACAGTCATCACTTCACTTTGAGGCTGTGCCATCAGGTCCTTGTCTCTCTGACTGTGGAAACATTTTCTCCTTGCCCACTCTATCCAAGCTGCTCAGTATTCTGTAAATATCAATAGAATCCCTCTCATCCTTCTGAACTCCATCAAGAGTAGACCCAGAGTCCTCAACTGCCCTTCATATGACAAAGTTAAAAATCACACAACACCAAATTATAGTCCAATAGGTTATTTGGAATCACTAGCTTTTGGAACGCTGCTCCTTTATCAAGTGGCGCAATGCTCTGAAAGCTAGTGCTTCAAAATAAACGTGTTGGACTATAACTTGGCGTTGTGTGATTCATATGACAATCCCTTCATGTCCAGGGTGATTCTTGTAAACCTCCTCCTCCTGATGCCAGCACATCCTTCCCTAGATACTGGGCCTAAAACTGCTCACAGTACTCCGAATGTGGTCTGCCTACAACCTTTTACAGCCTCAGCAGTGCATCCCTGCTCTTATTTTTAACCTTCTCAAAGTCATGTGAACACTGCATTTGCCTTTCTAACTGCCAAATGAAACTGTATGTTAATCTTGAAAAAATACTGAACTGGACTCCCAAGTCCCTTTGTGCTTCAGACTTCTGAAGCCTTTGCCCATTCAGAAAATAGTGCATGCCTCTATTCTTCCCATCAAAGTGCATAACTTCACACTTTCCACGTTATATTCCATCTGCCAATTCTTTGCCCACTCTCCTTCCTTGTCTAAGTCCTTCTGCAGCCTCCCCGGTGGTTCAACACAACCTGTCCCTCCTCCTGTCTCTACAAGGGCTACATGGGCAAAGAGATATGTGGATTAAAATACGATGGCCTGACAACCCAGGTTGCTGAGTGCACTAGAATGGAAATACTTAGTAGCACTGGCTGCACCAGTACAGAGACAGAGAGAAACAGTTCAATGACCTGACCAATGAAATGCGCTCCATATTTGCCCTGCCTTCTCTTCCCGCCTGAAACCCAACCTTCAAAGTCAACATGTGATGGGAGCAACATTCTTACTTTCCATATAGCGAGATCTGTACTTTGCTGGCTGCCAGAGCGGCAAGCAGGTGCTGAAGCAATGCCTCCTGAGTAAGGATATTCTCTCCTTCCTTCTTTGAGGTTTGAATTAACATCTGTGTAGTGAAGATCGTCTCCTCGCCCAGTTTCTCCCGTGTGTACATTAACTCTTGACTCACTCTGCTTCCCACTGCAATAAAACAGAACAAAACATTTAAAGTACCACCGTTAATAATACAATTAACAGACAATTACCATGACAATAGATATTAATTCACTTCAACATTAGGCATGCCAACAATGACCAGATTTAGCTTATGATGAGTTTCCTCGAGTCATGATTAAAAATTGCCCTTTCACCTTTGGGAATCATAATCAAATCCAGTTTAGATGACAGAATGAAAGTTTCCTTTGTAAAAGCCTTAAATAAAATGCATCTAAGGCAACTGTGACCGGGTTCCTAGTAGGTAAGAATCCATGCAAGGAACTAGTACTAAGCAGTCTCAACAAGATGGCTAGCTTGGGAAAACAAAATTCTGCATGTTTTAATTGGGGAGTTCTCCTCTTCTTTAGGGATCAGTCATGTTTTATAGGATGGAGTTTACAGGCTTTGTTTCCTCCGTTAAACTCAAGACCTAGAACATTTGATGGTGACACTGGGTGGCACAGTGGTTAGCACTGCTGCCTCACAGCGCCAGAGACCCGGGTTCAATTCATGCCTTGGGCAACTGTCTGTGTTGAGTTTGAACATTCTCTCTGTGTCTGCATGGGTTTCCTCCCACAGTCCAAAGATGTGCAGGTTAGCTAAATTGCCTGTAGTGTTAGGTGTAGGGGTCTGGGTGGGTTGCTCTTCGGAGGGTCGGTGTGGACTTGTTGGGCTGAAGGGCCTGTTTCCACACTAAGTAATCTAATCTAAAAAAAATTCACTACCGCCTCCCCTGCCATGCTAACATTCTTCGTCATTCTGAGGACAAAATTCAATCTTCTCGTCCTCCTTTATGTGATTTTTGCTTCAGGTTATATAGCTAACATTTTGGTTGGGTGCAGGGTGAACTTTCAAACCTACGGCTTGTCTCACCCTTTGTCAACAGCCCAGCCCAAAGCTACAGAAAATGAACAGCTGGAATGACTCCTGGGCAGCCCTGTCTGATGAGTAAAAAGTGAGGTCTGCAGATGCTGGAGATCAGAGCTGAAAATGTGTTGCTGGTTAAAGCACAGCAGGTTAGGCAGCATCCAAGGAACAGGAAATTCGACGTTTCGGGCCAGAGCCATTCGGGCCATTCCTGATAAAGGGCTCTGGCCCGAAACGTCGAATTTCCTGTTCCTTGGATGCTGCCTAACCTGCTGTGCTTTAACCAGCAACACATTTTCAGCTCTGTCTGATTCAGAGAGAAAAGCACCTATCTTCAGTTCCGTATGAGTCATATCAAACTTAAAATATCGAACTTGAAGCTCCACAGAAGCAGTCAGACCCGCTGAGTTTCTGCAGCACTTTCTGTTTTTATTTCAGATCTCCAGCATCTGCAGTACTTCGCTTTTGCAACAAAGAGAAAGGCAATGTCCTACATTACAGCAGCTAAATATTTGACACATTCTTAAATTTTTAAACATTTGCACCCTGTTTTGTCTATATTAAACACTTAAAAAAACTGAAAAATGAAAGTGTGCAAAATAATAGCAAAAGCATTGTCTCATATGGAATGCCACATGGACTTGAATGTGGCACTGCATTTGAATAATATATTGTACTTCATCCCTCCAAAAGTATTCCAAAATTGGAATTACTAAATTAATAATTTAAAAAATTTATACTGCACTTTCGTTCTAACCTAACTGGTCCCCTCATCCTCCAGATCAATTGGAGTAAAGTAATATGAGGCAGAAAAAATTACAAAAAGCTATTTCAAATAAGTAAGCCCAAAGAAATAAAATGCCTTTTCCCCTGTAATGTCCATGAATTTGAAATGTAAATCAATCATTTTCCACAGTGCTTGATCCTTGATCAAATTCTTTTTCAGCCCTGAGGTAATACTGTTGACTGTTCACACTTTGTACTGAATCCTTGAACTCAAGATGGTAAATGAAGTATCAGAGAAAACAAAGCCTTTCAAAGAGAAACAGTCCAAGACTTGATTATAGGAATGGGCTGTCTTTCTACTCATAAAAATCTGCATTGAGATACTACAGCCCCTCTTGGCCTGGAGTGTGTAAAACATTTCCTGGCTTGCATGGTGCATGCCTTCCACTTTCATTCTCTGATAACCACCCCGACTCCCACTTCCTTGCAGAATGGCTCCATTTCTTACATGCTTTTGTCTGCTATACAGTCCAAATTGAAGGGCTGGCAGATGTCCAGTGTGATGTAAACCAGTATCATCGAGCAAGACTATGAACAGGGAGTATTATAAAGCATTACTTTTAATATCCTGATGGTTTCTGAGCTCCTTCCCCTTGCTGTGGCTAGCCAAACACATCTGTCTGCTTGGAGCTGTTGATTGGCAGTTTAATACTAGGACACCTGGGGAGGTGGCATGAACTGCTCGATGAATATCTACATCGCAGCCTAAACAAAACCATCCATTTATACAGCAACATCCTGTTCTGGAGAAACAGAAATGCAATTTTATTCAGTTACTTTATTTCTTTGAAAGTATAACTAATTAGATGGATAGGACAGAAAGTTTTGTGGATCAGTGGGTAGCATCCTTGATTTAAACCAGAGGACTGGGTTCAAGTCCCACTCTTAGAATTGAGGCCGATGTGTTCACAATGCAGCCAAACAAGTTTAGGATCAACTTGTAAATCTTCCCAAAACATGGTAACAGAAGAAGAGATTCCTGGTCAGTCTTATGGTGGAAAGGAATTGGAGCTTCTCTCGCAATTATCCACTGCTCCAGGATACAACATGCATGTAAAAGTATATGTTGCCATAGCAATTCAGACTCCTGGCCTGCTAGCTTGCTCAATTGACTGGACAGCCGGCGTGGATCAAACTGGTGGCAACCTCTAGAAGGGATTCGATCCCTGTTTTGGCTGCAGTGGATTCGGGACCTGCCCCACTTGTGGTCAAGGTTGTGGCACTGTAATCAGGCCTGCCTTCAGGTAAAGAAACTCAAACAAAAACTCTAAAGGTACTTCATAAAGATCTTTACAAATATTAGGCGAAAGTGGGTACTGCAGATGCTAAAGATTAGAGTCAAGATTAGAGTAATGCCGGAAAAGCACAGCAGGTCAGGCAGGATCCAAGGAGCAGGAAAATTGACATTTCAGGCAAAAGCCCTTCATCAGGAATGATTCCCCATCAGTGCCAGGGGCAGCTGTGGCCAGGACTGGGACTATAAGCAGTTCTCAGATTCCAAGTCCTGGACCAGGTAAGGGTGGGGAGGGCGGTTTGCCCAGTCTCCCTCCTGTGAGAAAGATTTCCTGACAGCAGGAAGATTATGGAATATATCCTCTGCCCTCCCCTCCCCATTTAATTGGCCCCCTTCACCTTCCAGTCCATCACCAGAATATGAAACTAGCCCTAAAATCTCTGAATTCCTCAAAGGTTTTCCAAATACCACCAACTGTAACAATATGAAATATTGACCATCAACGTGATGTTGGCAGTTTATGATGAACAGACGGATTCTACAGCCATATACTTTGTCCCTCTTCTGTTGTTTGAGATGGCTGTGTTTTAACTGTCAAGACACTTATAAAAGACTTGTAAAAGACTTAGAACTTAAATGGAAGTTTTACTGAACAAGGGCAAAAATGTAACTTAGAATTTGGATATGTAATTGTTCATTTTTATTTTGTATTGCCAGCCCAGTTCTGGATCTGTGCTAGAACACAGGTGTGCATGTGCAATTTCCTCACAGAGTAGCCACAGAGAGACACTGAGAAGTCAAGGAAAAAGGGGAGGGAAAGTCAAATTCAGTGACAGTGGTCATGCAACATGAAGAAGAAGGCATACAATAACGCTGATCTGAGAAGAGGTCTCCTATTAGCTCTTTCAGCTATGTAAGACATAAATTAGAGGAAAGGATAAAATATAACATAGCTTACAAATTAACAAATACACAACAAATATAACTTTCATTCTCCAGTTAGTACAGGAATGAATGAAGGCGTAATTAAGAGGTCAGACTCCCAGTGAAGCACACTGGAGCCTCAAGTGTCCTGTTTGTAATAACTGCACATAAATTTAAACTCAATTAAATTGTACTGAAATGGTAAAAGTAACGGGTGCATTTTATATGGTGTTTGGTAAAATTGGGAATGAGAAACAGAGAGAGATGTCTCTTTCATTTTAAGTTTGGGAACATGTACAGCTTACAAATTTTTAAAAAATGGAATCCTCAAATTCCTTAAGTTTATTATATAGTTCAACATGGCACAGTAAGATGCAAAATAGCCATCTGAAAAGTAACACTTCAAGGGAGACACTGCCTCACATGCTGAGGCAATTTCAAACTAGTATTCCCTTCTTAAGAAGGATAAAACAAAAGATTTTGTACAAAGTAGTTTCATTATCAACAAAGATATCACCCAGCATGTTATAGTCTTAAAAAGTGAAGTTTACCATCATATCCTGTCAACAGTATCGCTTTACTTTTTTAATAAAGTTAATCCCAATTGTAACCCTGAACACCTGGCAGTGACAGTGCAAAAGACAAGGAGGTTAAAATAGTCTGGGCAGAACCAACTGCATTCCCACACACTCTCCCATCTTGGCTACATTTAGCTGCAACGATGGTGCTACAGAAATGCTACCTCCTACTATTTGGAAAGATTGAGCCCACTTAGAGCTTCTGGTCAACAAAGGACCTTCCATCAAGAGCTTTAGTCCACTTGGACAAATAACATTACCACATTATCAGGGTGTCACACACTAATCATAGCTTAGCAGAGCTAAAGGAGTGACCGGTTACGAAAAACATCTTTGGCTTTTGAAGTGCATGACTTCCAGCTGATACTATCACAAATCCTCCCACTGCAGAAAAGTACCGCTCACCTTCTACAAACAGAGTGGGCAGGTTATTGGATGCGCTTTGTGGCAATTACATCTGTGCCCTATCCACATTGCACTACCATGCCACTTCTCAGAATTCAATACTTAAAAGAAATTACATACAACTTTGCCAAAGTTTGTAAAATAAAACCCTCTCTTTAATTACTCACTTTTTGTTTGAATTAGCCAGAAGGATGACTGGAATGGTTAACAAAACCACGCTTCTAAAGAATTATGAGCAAGAAAAGCCTTTGTAAATGGAATTTTCTTTAGTAACTTTGAAAAACTGCAGTCTGCACAGGCAAACAAAATGGAGACTGTCCCTTTAATTACAGGATTGCTGAACTAAATTACAGTTACTTGCAATCCCTTATTCATCCATCTGGACCACCCAGAATACCCAAACATAAAAACTGGCTACCCGTCATGTCATGACGAATGCTCAGCAGCATCCAGTTCAAAAATGAACACAGAGATGAGAAGCTGGTTCTTCCTCATAATAGTTCAGTTCCTGCAGGAACATTATTTTCCAGTATTGGGTTTGCAGCACCAAAAGATAAGTTTGGTTCCATCTCTTTATTCGCAAGCAATAGTGCACGAAATAACAGAACTCGCCACCTTACTACTGACCAAACAAACAAGCTAGAGATATCAGGCCCTGCTAGGGTGAAAATGGACGGTGGGACAAGCTGTCAAAGTACCTGCTTTGGCAGCCCAGGCTACTTTGCCAATTTCCCATTTCTGTCCATCCCTCCCATCCTGAAGTGATTCCCAAATCTATCTCTGTTCCAACTAAACAAGTGTGAAATTCATGGCCAATTACTGTCTCCCTCTGAGGGCAGGTTCAGGGTAGGGAGGCAGCCCCAATTTCTACTTCCTGCTCTGGAGCCCTTGGTCTCAGACCAACCAATGTTACTGATCCAATCTTTTGACTTAGTAGTACATCCCAGGGATGACTACTTATCTTCTGTGGATGAAGTCCCTCAACGTCACTTTGTGCTCTTCCACACCATGTTTGATTAAAACAGGGAAATGATGGGTGGGCTTGTCAATTTACAGTGCCATATTGTCAAAGTTCCTAAACCAACCATGATGCACTTTCAAAAGGAATTTTCTTTCACCACATCTGGATCAAATTTAACTCTGTGACAGAATATATCAGTACTCATCACCCACTGTGGGCTTGTGCCAGTGTTGCTCAATGATGAACCACAAAATGTGATAGAAACACTGTGAAACCCTGCCTGGACAGAAAACTGGAAAGTGAGAAAAGGCACAAGAAATACAGCAAAGAAAAATGGAGAACATTGAAAAGAAAACAAAATATAAGAAAATGGAAAATGCACATTAGATAGTTAATCATTGACAAAAGACAGTAATTTTCTGTGCGTCAATATTGAAGTGGGTGGCTGTTACATTACGTAATGGGAACTGGAAGAGTGCTAAAGCGAGAATCCAGAGACACTTCAAGAACTTCAGTAACAAAAAGGATCAGTGAGACAGCAACAATTTTGTTGCTTAGAGGTTATAATTTCCATAAGTTTTGCAGAGAATAATGAGTACTTCGGCATGATTACAAAGCTGTAGTCTAATTGAGATGTTTGGATCATTTATATATAGAATAATGGATATCTAGGAGTGATTATAAGGCTGCAATGTACTTAAGGGAATGAGATGGTTGTGCAGAGAATAATGGATACCTGAGGATGATTTAAAGTAGTCATGTAATTGAGGGGTGCAGCTAAGCTTGAACGATTTATAATTGTTATCTGAGGCCCAAAGCTTACACAGTCCCAAAATTACTCTAGTTGACACATGTGGATGGTTTTAATCTAACCTGCTTCCTTGGGCTAAATTTTACAACAGAGAGTGTGGTCTTGTAAAATGCAACTTAGAGTCTTCCCATTACCTTCTTGCTAGCTGCCCAACCTATCTCCCACTTTGTGGTGGGTGGGTGGGATGTCAGGCATGTTTCCCGCCTTGTTGAAATCTCTCAGAGGTTAGTGAATTCCTACTTAAGTGCTTCATGCCAATCCTTCCATTATTTTTCTTAGATGCTGGGGGAGGTACACATCATGTGGATCAGCATGGTAGCTTTTACCAGGGAAGCTGGTGTTAGGCAAATGGGCCTGGATCTTTTTTCTGGGAGTCCTCTTTTTCCTAGCAGTTTAGCTTCCCCTTACAGTTTAATACTTGGATTGGTCTGTACCATCACCTGCATTTGACAAGGTAAAAATTCTATTATATTTGTGACAGATCAAAAGTAAGTTGCTTTTAACTTTTATTCTTCTATAACTTCATTAATTTCCTGTTTTTAAGTTCTTCATACATTGCAGCCTCAGTGTTTTCTGGGACAGACTGCTTCCAGACCTTTTCCATGTCTCTCCCATCCACCATCATTAGCCACCAGAAAGTGCTTGACACTGCCCATGTGCCTATGTTGCCTCTGATTTCCCCTTGCCCCATCTCTGCCTGCCTCCCTACAAGGAAACATTGCAGCATTTGTTTTGTGCCTCCCACTCTGTGAAACTCAGACTGGGACTCGAACAAAGCAAAAATCCAAATCAACAGCTGGCCCATAACCAAGACTGGTAGTTTAACAGTTGGCATTACCATACAGGCCCATCTACACCTTCATTGCTATCAAACATAGTGCAGGCGACATGGATAAACAGGCAGGCTTCAATATAAAAATATAACCTACAATGGTATACAATTGTAAAGAATAGCAAGTGACAGCAAGAGTTTTAAGGTATTATCTAATTATGAAGAATTTGGCTGTTACTAAAATAACTAGTCACTCTTACCTACCATCAGCAAAAAAAAAGACCTATTTTAAGTTTCAATCTCACTCCCCAAGGAGTGAATAACAATATTACCAAAAGTGCTGTAGTGATGACATTTATGGTGCCTGCAAAACCCTTGAAAGCAATAACTGCCTTGAGTCTTCCTGCTATCCATTTATCTGAATGTTTTACATCACTCCTACTCTGTACACTAGAGAGAAAAATTGGCTACAAATGGCTTCCTTTTTTTTCCTTTGCAGCACATTCCAGTCAGATACTTTAAGCAGATTTTGGATTCCGCGACTTACTATTTCCTTTTTACTTATTTTTAAATCAATGGTGTCAATTTTGGAAATACATTACCAAAGATTTTCATCTGGCAATTTCACTGGGGTTTAGTGAAGCTGACACTGCAACTGCAGCTGTGCTCCAGCCCTAGGGTCACTAAGCCAAGACAAATACACAGGGCAGCATCTTCACTTTTTTTCAAAAGACAAATGAGTTGTGATATGTTTTGTACAGGGGAAATCAAAAATGAACTTTTGGATTTTTGAAAAAGAGGACTTCGACCAGCTGGTTATAATGCTGCTCCCTGCTCATTATTAAGTTTGGATTTTCATGTTGGAATGTTGATTCACAAACCCCCCTCTCCCCCAACCCCCCCACCCCCACAACATTACTATTCATAACCATTTTGTTACACTTTGACACATTAAAATTTAGTAATTTCAATTCCATCCCCCCACTGAACCATTTTCTTTTCAGTTCCCGAACTGAAGTTGATTAAATGGGCAAGCAGCATTCCAGCTCAGTGAACAGCTGCCAGAAGACCTGGGAATACCTTGGAAAGACTGGGAACAGTGGTCTGCCAGTTTTTCCATTCCTTCCTGTGGGTAAGCACTCTGATCTGCACCTTCCACATAACACCAAAATTGACACACGTGATCTGGCACTATATCTATCAATATTTCAGGAATAATGGTAAATGCAATATGACATGCTATTGTACTGCCTAATAGCTGGTAATGATTTTATACCA
Organism: Hemiscyllium ocellatum; assembly: GCF_020745735.1. Classification (NCBI taxonomy): domain Eukaryota; kingdom Metazoa; phylum Chordata; class Chondrichthyes; order Orectolobiformes; family Hemiscylliidae; genus Hemiscyllium; species Hemiscyllium ocellatum. Next base: position 82,805,583 of record NC_083409.1, read on the forward strand.
TTACCACAGAGTCGCCACAGTATGGAAAGAAGCCATTTGGCCCATCAAGTCCACATTGATCCTCCAAAGACCATCCCACCGAGCACCCAATCCCATAACCCCGCATATTATCATGGCTAATCCTGCCCCAGACACTAGGGACAATTTATCATGCCCAATCCACCTATATCTTAGGAGTGTGGGAGGAAACCAAAGAACCTGGAGGAAACCCACACAGACACAGAGAGAATGTACAAACTCTGCACAGACGGTCGCTTAAGTCTAGAATCAAACCCAGGTCCTGGTACTGCCAGCCAGCAGTGTTAACCACTAAGTCACTATACCATGTCATATCCTGTTTAGTTTTACTGGTTCCAAGCAGAGCTCCAGCAATTTTGTTCTTCAACTCAATTTGGTGAGTTCAAAAAAGTAGAGTTATGCTGGTTGCGCCTGATTGTCCAATTTGATGAAGATTTTTGTTGTACAGTCATATCAAGATTAAGTGGAAATAAGGTACAGAAAAGCCATGTTCAAATTGAATGGAAGAGCAAAATATCCTGTTGCTGCTGCTAAATCAAGAGCTTTTTCCAACATCGTCATGGTCCTATAGTATCCAACTTTGAATGACAGCCATGATTTGGAGATGCCAGTGTTGGACTGGGGTGTCACAACCACATGCTGAAAGAGCAGTGCTCCAAAAGCTAGTGCTTCCAATTAAACCTGTTGGGACGATAACCTGGTGTTGTGTGATTTTTAACCTTGAATGACAGAGAATACAGCACAGAAACAGGCCATTCAGGCAACTAGCCTTTGTCAGCGCTAAAACGTCATACAAGTCTCCTTGTATTGATACTGTCAAATTTATTGATTTAGCTGAAGAGTTGCTTTTTCCATTAACACAATTAGTTTCAGGACATCTCTCTCTCTCTCTCTCTCCTGGAGGTCTAAAGCCCCTTTCCTCCCAACTCTCCAATAACCTGAATTCTTCTAAAATTTGCAACCATATGTGTGAAGAAAGAGACAAGACTGTTTACAAAGTGTGTCAATCAGACTGCCACAATCTTGTAAGTCCCAATTAGAGTCATAGAGTCATAGAGATGTACAGCTTGGAAAAAGACCCTTCACTCCAATTCCTCCTGCCGACCAGATATCCCACTTGCAATTGTACCAGCCTCCACCACTTCTTCTGGCAGCCCATTCTACACACACACCACCCTCTGTGTGAAAAAGTTGCTCCTTAAGTCTCTTATCTTTCCCTTCTCATGCTAAAGCTTCATTTTTGATCCCAAATTTGTAGCTCTGTTTATTTTGCAGAACTACTTCACATCCATCAAAACATGAAATTTGATTTTGCAAGTTTCAAGTGCGTTCCTGATAGTTACCAAAAAGCACAAAAACCACAGAGGTACTGACAAACATATCAAAAACATGTCAGACTACACTTCACATTATTCCTCTGAACACAGAAAGTAAGATTTCGATTTACACAATGATGAATGCAGCAACTTGATTGACAGCATTATCATTTCAAATAGAATTACATAAAAAGGATAAGAGGAACACAGGATGTTTGGCCCAGCATTTGGTTTCACGTGACCATGAGTTATACTTCCATCTACCTGTAGCTACAGTAACAATCAATTTAAGTTACTCAGTCGAGCTCATAACGTGGCTCATTCCCTTTGAAAGGGAATATGTTGAAACCTTATTCCTTTCTTGAATTGCCAAGACTTGTGGAGGCCATAGGTCCTTGTTGTTTCCTTCATGAGACTGTATCAGCAAATCAGAGTCAACCTGCTCACCAATTAGGACCCTTTTCTCCTGTTGTTTAAATTGTTTTGGTCTCTTCAAATTTTGACATTCTGCACCTATCCTGATGACTGCAAAATGAAAAGCTTTGGTACCATGTCCCTCATCTCAGAACCATTTATGTTCTGTTATCGAGCAACTGGTTGTGAGAGCATAAGACCGTAAGACATAAGAGCAGAAATTAGGCCATTCAGCCCATCGAGTTTGCTCCGCCATTTAGTCATGGCTGATAGGTTTCCCAACCCCATTCTCCCACTTTCTCCCCATAACCCTTGATCCCCTTTACACGGTTGTATCTGTTCTATTCCCATGTTCCTTCTTTCTCATTTATTTCACCCACCTATTTCATTTTCTCAGAAATGTTGACAGGGTCTCCAGTCAAATCATTAACTTTGATAGTACATCTTTTGCCCCATTACACTCTGCAAAAATATTTTCTGCTCATTGTTCTAAATCGCTTGCATATAATCGTCTACCTGATCCTTTCACTTTTAAATGCTTGAGTCATTGGAAAGGTTTGTGTCTGTCTACTCCATCCCATGCCTTCACCACAACATTTTTATCAAGTCACACCATTGTTTTCTTTGGTTTAATGAAAGCAGAAAGTGATGAAGTGTTTCACCATACTATGCAGCATCCTAGTAAATGTGTGCTGTATACTCTCTACTGTTGGAAATAATATCAGAAATAACTTTAATTCATGAAAACTAGCTTTAGAGAAAAGACAAAAATCTGGAAGATTGAGAAAGTAAGAACTGAAGTAAACTGTACCACTGTAGACTGTTCATTTCAAACTCTGTTGAAGAAAAGTATTGAACGGACTGAGTCTTGAGAATGGCTTGCTGACATAATAACTCTAATCTTTTGGAAAGTTACCTAAACTGGGTGAAGTAATTAGCCAGAGTATTAGCCAGTGACATTACAACTCCATCTCCACCTCCTCTCTCTTATCATCTCACAGAAAATATCTCATAATTAAATGTGTAGCTAAATATTAATGAAACAAATTCCTTACCCTGAAAATGCTTCAGTTAAAGTGCCCAAAATATAGCAATTGCATGACAATGAAGCCCAATGACATAGAAACAGAGAAAATGAAAACAGGAATAGACCATTCTACCTTCAAGCCTGCTCTAACAATTCAATGTGATCAAGGCTGATCATCCAACTTATCCTGTTCCCTCTTTCTCCTCATACCCTTTGATCCCATTAGGCCTAAGGACTATGTGTATCTCCTTCTTGAAAAACATTCGATGTGTTGGCCTCAACGCTTTTGGTGACAGAGATTTCCTCAGGCTCATTACTCTTTGGGTGAAGACATTTTTCCTCATCTCAGTCCTGAATGGTCTACCCAGTATCCCTAAACTGTCACTGTCTGTTTCTAGATTTCCTAGTCATCAGGAACATCCTTCCTGCATTTAATCTGTCCTACCATGTTAAGATTTTTGTAGGTTTCTAAAAATCACCCCTTATTCTACCCTTGAAAATAGTCCTAATTGATCCAGTCTGTCTTCATCCATCAGTTCTGCCATCTCAAGAATCAGTCAGGTGAACCTTTACTGCACTCGGGCCAAAGCCAGAATATCCTTCCTCAAAAAAAAAGACCAAAATTGCACATGATATCCCGGTCTCATCAAAACCCTTCACGACTGTAGCAAGACATCCCTACTCTTGTATTCAAATCCTCTCATTGTGAAGACAAATGTACCATTTGCCATCTTCACCATCTGCTGCACTTTCACGTTTACTTTCAGTGACTGATGTACAAGGACACCCAGGTCTCATTGCACCTTGTCCTTTCCCAATGCATCACCATTCAGGTAATAACCCACCTTCCTGCTTCTGCTGCCAAAGTGGATAACCTCACACTTATCCACATTATACTTCAACTGCCATGCACTTGTCCACTCACTCAACCTGTCCAAATCACAATGAAGCATCTCAGCATTCTCCTTATAGTTCATCTTCCCATCCACCCTTGTATCATCTGCAAACTTGCAGACATTATATTTAGTTCCCTCATGCAAATCATTAATATATATTTTGAGTAGCTGGGGTCCCAACACTGATTACTGTGGTACCTGCCTGTGCCTCCCACTCAGTAAAAGATCCATTTATTCCCACTCATTGTTTCCTGTCTGTCAACCAGGTCTTTGCCAATATCAATACACTTTCCAATGTCCTTACGTCAAACCCTTAGGTTGGACCTTATCGGATGCCTTCTGAAAGTCTAAGGAAACCATCCCTGGTTCCCAGTTATCAACACTACTTGTTACATCCTTGATAAATTCCAGTAGATTTATCAAGTGTGATTTTCCTTTTGTAAATTCATGCTGATTCTGCCCAATGCAGTCACTGTTTTCCAAGTGCTCTGCTATTAATTTTTTTTATATAATGAACTCTAGTATTTCCCCCACTACTGGCATCAGGCCAGCCAATGTAAAATTCCCTATGTTTTCTCTACTTCCTTTTTTAAATATCAGGGTTACACGAATTACCCTTCAGTCTATAGGAACTGTAACAGAGTCCATGGAATCTTTAAAGATGACCACCAACCTTGGTTTCAGCACTCATTGTCTCTGCGGGGTGGGTAAGAACGTGATGTTGGACTTGAAAATTCACTCTCTCCAACTATCACAGAAATTCAACTTTATAATTTGCAGATCCACAGTTGCCATCTTGGGAAATTTTAATTTTTCATTATCTAAGTCACGCACCCTTCCCGTATCTCCTCTTTTCTTTTGCTGTGACCATAGCAATGAAACTGTGCTGCTGAATCCTAATAATCATTGAATTACTTCATGCCAAGAAATGCTGTACTTGAATCAGTATTTCTACAAAATCTGGATAAAAATAGCCAATTGGCAGATCCTTTTATCTCAGCTCATGTGAAGTTTTCATTCAACAATCAATTTAAATAAAACCAACACAAAACATTTAACAAAAGCCTTCCTTTATACAACACTGAATAGATTTCTAATATGCTGCTCTGGTGATATTCGGTCTATGGAGTCCAGACTTAGCACAGTTCATTGAGATATTAATGAGTTGTATCATGATTTTGTAATTTGAAAGAATGAAAATTTCTCCACTATTGGTTGTGTATTGGGGTTTCTAAACCAAATGAGACATTGAGTTACTTCAAGTTAGCCTTTTAGCTTGCAGAGGTCTTATTTCAATTTTATTACATTTTATAATTCAGAGCTAGATATTTTGAATTTGTGGGCACACCAGTCATAGCTAGCTCTAAAGAGGATTTTTTAGTCCCCACAGTACAACACAATCCCAAATATCCAGAGTGGAAAGAAAACCCGCAAATATCCCTAAAATGAACAACAAAAATACTAAAGTACCATTTGCAAACTATCGGTCTTTTCATATGCTTAGAACAATTGCTGACAATCACACATAATTTATTCTATTCATTTCCACAAACTAATTGGGCCAGTCAACAAAAAAAACTGTTTTGCAACAGACAACTATCAATGTAAGTGAGGGAAGATTTTTTTTTATTTGAGTCACACTGCTAAGAGTCTGTTATATTTGTAAAGGAATCCATGGGAAAGTAAACAGTTGATTATTATTCCTGCAATGAGTATTCAGTCTCTTCCCCCTACAATTTATATATGCACTATATTCCTTACCCTTAAACAATGCAGAAGAGGTCTTTTGTGATGCAGTGGTAGTGTCTCTGCCTCTGCTCTAGAAGATCTAGGTTCAAGTCCCATCTACAGTGGAGGTGTGTCATAGCATATCTGAGCAGGTTGATTACAAATAACTATAAGGTACAGAAGGCAGACAACATGGTCTTGGAATTCTATATTTTATTGAAAATGGCTGATCGACATAAGGTGTTGATTGAATCATCTTTCTCATCCTATAGTGAGGTGTCTTGTCTTTTTGCTCTAATACACACTTACTGAGAAGAGAAGAAAGACCAATGATTGGGGAACTGTCAGCTTTATTCATAAAATTTCAATGTATGCAGGCCACTTAGAAGGTTTCCCAACTACTACCACAAATTAATCTTCAATAACCAATGTTTTTATTACTCATAATCAGTCCATCATGTCATTTATCATTTACTTACTAATGGCCTTAAAAATATAATCCTTTGTTCTTAATAGTTTATATTTTGTTTCCAAATTGTATGCAGTTAAGGTACAAATTGTACAAATTGGTCTATTCTGAATGAACTTACCGTACTTCCAATTCAAGATGACAAAAATCCAGGAATATAATTTCTTGGGAAGTTATAGCATTCATTTATAATGGAAATTGAAACTGGGAAATACATAACTGGTGCCTGAGTAAATATAGTTTTTTGATACTGTTGCCCAAGTCAAAGAATTATTGGAGCAAAAAGTCATTGACAGTCAGAGATAAATGACACTAAGTAGCTGTAATTTTCCCCTTCCTGGAAGGGGCAAGTGAGGTGGTGAGAAGAGGAAATAATTGGAAAAGTTGGCCCTGGCAAAATACTCATCACCTTCTTGTTACTCCCTAACTAGGCTCTGGGCCAGATGGTCCATTGGGGACTTTCTCTTTTTACTACAAACGAAGACCCATAAGTGGTCAATTAATGGTCACTTAAGGGATGTAAAAAATAATTATCATAATCCATGCCATTTTGTCAAGCAATAATCTTGACCATTACTGAAGTTATGAATGGATAATAAAATGATTTTGATTATAGCACAGAGGAAAATATTAAGCCCTTTAACTCGATGCCAGCTGTACAAGAATACTTTATTAGTGTCCCCACCACCTCTACCCCTTTTATGAATCCCTGCAAATTTTTGTCTTTGGGTTCTTATTCAATTTCCTTTTGAAATTCATGACTGAAATGGTCTCAACCGTCCTTTCAGGCATCACGTTCCAGACTGTCACCATGCAATGTGTAAAGAAGTGTTTTCTCAAGTTGCCCTTGGTTCCTTATTCAAACATCTTGAGGGCATGTTGTTTGGTTCGCAACCCTTTCATCAAAGAAAACACTTTATCTTTATCTAACCTATCGAGACACTTCTTAATTCTGAGCACCTTTATCAAATCTTCGGCCCTTTTCTTATCCATTCCAACCATTCACTTAAACCTTTTCTACACACTTTGTAAAACCTTCATCTCCTTCTGCTAGTGAGTTACAACCAAGTTCTGCATATACTAGCAGCATTCTCTGAAATATAAATGTCTCGAGCATTTTTTAGTATTTTCCCTTTTACTACAGTAAGGAGTCCCTGAATATATCCGAAGAAGTATACTATGGCTCTGTTAATGTATTTTCAAGTAACGGAGAAGCTTTTATTTTAAAGCTTCCCATCTATTTTAATTGTTGGTAAAAACAAGCGTGTCTCTGTCATCGAGCAGCATCACGAAGAAGAAAAAAATTACATGCCCTGCTTTTGGGCTTTTCTTCCAATCACATAGCATACACGGCTAAGGCCACCTTCAAAGTGTTGTGGGTAGGATTAGCTGGATTAGGGCTTCACTGAAAAGACCCACGCTGCTTTGGAGGAAGTCTCACTGTGGACTAGTTGAAAGAGACTTTTTTTGTACCTGTCCTAGCCACTCCTGCTTTTGTTACCAGGGGTGGGGGGAGGGGTAGCAGAAAGAAGTAAGTCCAAGAGGCTCATAAGTGCTCTCCAGCCAAGTGCTGTCAAAACATGTATTGACCAGAATGTTTTTTTTTGTTTTACATCATTGCTCATTCAGGCCCTTCCCCAGAACCACTTTCTGTGTTTTTAAGGGGAGCAGGGCGGAGAGAGAGAGAGAGAGGGGGGGGTGGGGTGGGGGAGAGAGAGAGAGAGAGTGTGTATGTGTGTGTTTGTGTGTAGGGGTGGCCCTTTCCCAGAACCACTTTCTGTATTTTTAAGGGGAGCAGTGAGAGAGAGAGACAGACAGACAGAGACAGAGCGACAGAGAGAGAGAGAGAGTGTGTGTGTGTGTTTGTGTGTGTAGGGGGTGGTGGTGGGACAAGAGGAGAGAGAGAGAGAGAGAAACAGGCCTTTAGGAAAAGCTTTGTTGAAATTAAATCTTTCCATTCCCTGAATTGAGTAGCAGATGTGTGCTCCACCTCAGGCCCAATAGACTGGTCTCATCGAGCCTCCAGTGAATGAATGCAAGGCTTTGTCACTACCATGAATGTCCGTCAGAGATGTTCGGTAACAAACAGGGGGAGAAAAAGAATTCTCTACAACAAAAGCTGAAGACCAAAGCCTCTAAAAAAATAAACCAAGGCAAGTGAGTGGGGAAGGAAAAGGCATGTATGTGCAGGGGTGCGGGGTTCTATGTAATATAGAAAATGATTAAAATCCTTGCAAAATTGTGAAGGGAAGGACGAAGTTGAGCAATTAAGGGTGCAAGGAAAGCGCTGCTGTCTAGTTTGTTTTACAAGCCTAAGTACTCAATTCCATCTGGCTTTAGCCGCTCTGTACTTAGATTCAGAAACCAAAGACCCTGACTGGGTTGAGGACAGTGTGACCCAAAGAGGTACAGCTGGGAACTATTGAGCCCTGAGACTCCTGTCAGCCTTGACATAAATTTCCACTGGTGCTGGCATTTACGCAGTTGGCATTTCCATATGTATAGACTTGCCTGTACTAATTATGCTAATCATCTCCTCTGTTGGCTCCTGTGAAAAATGGCCACATTAAGCACTCCAGTGCCTGCTAATGCGGCTTAATGTGTGGCTGAGATATACATTCATCCTGCTCTGAAAGGCAAAATTTTTCCACATTGCTGGCTTCATTCACGGAAAAAAATGAATTTGTTGAACTTAGATCAGTCCCTTACACCAAGGCGAGTGAAATACTGGCTGAAACCAAAGTGTTACTGTTGATTTTTCTCTCTCACTATGCTTTTTATTTAGAAAATAAACCCAAGAAACACCCACTACCTATCAAAGTAATGTACAAATTAAAAAAAAGGAATTCCTTTTGGCTTGCCAATCTTTCTTATTTTCTGGCAGTCTGAACTCTGCCATGGCAAAGTACACCCTTCGCCTGTCAACCACCACCCAAACCAAATCTGTTGCGAGCAAACTTATTAATTTCATATTAGGTTGCTAAGAGAACCTATTTTAATACCATCTTTCATTCTAAACTCATCTGTCGAATGGAAGTTTATGGGTTTCTACATTAAAAAGAAACAATGCAATGGATAATTAACCACAGCCTGGACTAATAACAATGAATACTTTTTTTAAGCAAGTTTCTGCCTTAAAAATAGACTCCTATTAAAGACAAATAGCCTATGGGACAATCTGAAAGTACAACAGGACTGGGCAGGAGCCAACAACTCACAAATTTCTCACCCGAAAAATCTGGGACAGATGTGGGAATCCTACTTTTGGATGGGCACAGTCAATGGTGAGGATGGTGAGTGGTGGGATCGGTGATGGGGGTGGGGGGAATGAAGTGAATGATACTTCAAACAATCACAGCAATAACAAAGTTGTCCCACCCACCTACACAGGCAGACAACCGTATGTTAGATGAGAACAGCTGATCCTAAGCAGACCAGCATGCCCTATGTTCCCTACACAGAATGCTACCAAAGCTCATCAGTGAACATGAATCCTATAGGTGCCAGTAGTTCAAAATACTGACACTCTATTGTCCACTGAATCATTGTGATTCAATAACTTCAGAGCACTTTGCCTCTTTATGACATAACTAATTCATCTGTGGTCTCTTATTTAACATACATACACAAACAAACCTTGCAGTCTTGAGTTAAAGGAGGTCTTTGTTGGATTGGCCTATTTTATCAACTTGATCTTTACATATGTTGCTATAGTAATCATAACCAAAAGCTTTGCTCATAACTTTTTAAAATCTGGTGTGAAATCTGAGGGCAGACAGTTGTACAAATGTTACATTGTGGTGATCCTCGCTTGCATTTCAAAAAACTTAGGAACATCAGACAGGAATAGATGTTAATAGAACAAGTAGATGTTAACAAATATTAAGCTTAACATAGCAGAGCTATTGAAAGCAAAGCACCAATATAAACTTACTTTTAAAAAAGCTGAAATATACAGGTTATTCCTTAAAAACATTACTGTCAGCCAGTATTAAATGCAATTAGAATTACTATACTTCTTTTAATCCAGCTTACTTATCACACTGATTATTAATGGCACTATTTTAAATGAACAAATGAGATTGAATCCCTGATAAAGATAATTCATTACAAAGTGTCTCCGAGATCTGAATTCACACCTTCAGTGGTATTGCCGAAATGATACCTGTCGAGATTGTGATAACATTAGAGTCTAAATCTTGGCGTATTAATTGTATCACTCTATTTAGTAATCAGCTATTACTTTTATTACCTTCCAGCTGGAATATGTTTGCTGTTTCTCAGAAACAGAATGAACAATATGAATACCACCAAGCTTCACCCAATACACAAAGAACTCACTCCCTCTAAACTCCTCAATGCATCTTTATCTTGAGCCCCAAGGCGATTGCCACTTTTTGTTTATACTTACTGCTACTAAGGTATGTGGTTCCTCAGCAAGTTTATTTGTGTAGCTAGTGCCCCACAGTTCATGGGCCATGGCTACAGCCTGTGTGAATAACACCACCATGAACTAGGCCTCCTGGTTGAATTGTTAAGAGGGACCGGGGGTGCCTTACTTCACCTTCATCTAAAAGTGAAAAATGTTATACACTGTATCAAGGTAGCACAACATATCTGGTGCTTCATTAGGCTGTAAGTTTGACAGTAAATCAACAAATCCCAAACAACTGATTTGTCTTGACTGTTCAGTATTACTGTGTTTCTTGCTTTGGGAGAGAATGAATTTTTGTGCACTCCTTACAAAAGAATTAACAAGCCAAGATTGGGCTCAGCAAAGACATCATAAACTGGGATTTTCCACTTCAAACCCTGAATATGGACCCAGCATTTTAATATTCTGAGCATGGTAAAGTGGATCAGATTCAACAAGAGGGCATCTGGAACGCTGAAGAGGAAAATATTTTTAAAAACTTCCTGATCGCCTCTACCTGAGTGTCAATTGGAATGATGTTTGATTTGGGTGGGAAGACTGGAAATAAGCAAAGAACCTCTCCCCCTTAATCTCTGTGGGTAAACAGACAACCAAATTGCTGCTGGTGTGGGGGAGGCAGAAACCAAATTACGACTAAAATGGTGTTTTTGCCATCTTTCCCCAAACACATGCAAATAAGGCACCAAAAGACCATAAGATGGGTGCAGATGTTGGCTATTCAGCCCCGCCATTCAATCATGGTTGATCAGATAACCCTCCCACTGACGCTACATACTCAAACAAAAGGTCAATATTGAACTCTATCTGTGGAATTTTGGAAGCAATGGAGTTGAGTGGCAGGACATTAGTTCACAGCTCTGATTTACGTGCCAGGGAAGATCACAGTACAGACAACAGTGTGTTGCTCCATAAAGTATTGAGGTGTAAATCAAAATAGGAAACTAGCTTTAGATTGCTCTCTGACATTGTACTCTCCACATCAGCCACTTCACTTAGAAGCTGAAGGTTTTGGTTTTAAATTCTATTTCAGGGTTTGAGCATACAATAAATGGAGATAGTGCCAAGGAAATTGCATAGCTGAGGACAATACTGCATTGTCTTTTAGATAAGAGTTTATATTGTGGTATTGACCAGGTTGATACAACATCCTATACGAGCTCTTGAAGGAAAGCAAGGTACTCTGATGGCTTGGTCAACATACTCTAACCAATGCCGCCAAACAGATTGGCTTTTCATGTTCTTATGTGTTGTTTGCTTGATCGTGCGTTGCATACATTGACTGACACAATTTCTTAATAACACATGGCTATATTTCAAAAGCAAAGTGTTGATTATGAGGCATTTAGTTTCTTCCTGACACCATGGAAGGTTCTGTATCAATGCAAGTTCTTTCTGCATGTAGCCCAGGCTCCTTCCCTCACTCATTGTGAGGTGAACACAATGGAGAGAACTGAACAAAAGGTGCAGTAATAAATCTCAGCAACAGTTTTTATGACCCATGTAAATATACCTCTTGCAATGTGGACCCATGGTAAATAAAATCCTCAGTCACTGGCATTTCCCTTTCACTCCAGAGTGATCATTAAAGAGATCAGAGGACAGGAATACCATGAGCATTTCTTTTTCACCCACAGGACATCACTTTATTTATAGCAATCACTAAAATCATCGAGAAGAGTAAGTATTGCAGAAGCTGGAAATCTGACAGAAAATGCTAGACAAGCTCAGCAGAATCTGTCAGCACCTGCATAGAGAGAAATAGAGTTAACATGTAAGATTTTCATGGTTCCCCACCAGGACCACAGGGAAGCAGCAGTGGGAAAATCATGGGAGCTAGATCCCAGTTCTGGAAGTCCCACCTCCATTCCCAGTGGTGGCTATTTTCACCAGTACAGGAAAATGAGTTGTCACCCCCCTCTGCCCCATCACCTGTTACTTAGCGATGCCGGCACCATGGTAAAAATGGTCAGTCAGATCCTACATGATTCTCCACTACTGAGAAGGCCTGTAGATGTACATCTGATGAGTAACATTGTGTGCTGTAACTTAGAGCCTGTGAGAGTGCTTTTTGCTTACAATACATTAGGAAATACTGAACCCTGAGATTTATCCATGTTGTCCACAGGCAGAGTTGGCAGGGCTTTGAATGTACATGCTTTTTTTCCCCCAAATATGTGTTCAGCTTTTTAAAATATTTTGTCTATTCTCATGGACATCTGAAGAGACTGTAACCTGTTAATATAGGGCCAGATTGGAGTGACAGATTGTGGAAGGTAGGGGGTTTGGTAATGGGATTTGACAGTGCATATATGGCTTGTGACTTTTCACCAAAACACAGATCTGTAATGTTAATTCCATTTCTGTCTTCAGAGATGTTGTGTATTTCCAGCATTTTCTGCATGTAATTAGTTTGGTGCTTGATCGGTATAAATTTAGTTTCATTTACCACATAGAAACAAAAATATCCCATAGCTGGTGGCAATCCATATTGCATGTGTGTACTGGCAACTAAAGAGACACTTCCTGTATCTCCACCACAATTAGAACGCAAAAACTAAGTGGTATCACCTGGTGAGCTCCAATGACTTTACACGCCACTTGAAAATGCATTCAACTACATTAAATATTATCAAAAAAAAAGTTTGCTGCTTCCTTGGCAGAATACAGTTTTCAGTTGTACACATGATGCAAACTGTCACAGGTAAAGCAGCAAGTAGACCGATCAGTCCTTCAAAACAGTCCTGTTGCTCAATTAGATAATGGTTTCTCTGCAATTCAAATCTGCACATGCACTGCTGCTCAATGTCCCTCAAAGCCCACGTCTAACAAAAATGTATCCACCTCAACCTTGGAAGCACCAATTACTCAGCTTTTTTGGGAGACAGAATTCCAAATTTCTTCGATTCTTTGAAAATGCTTCTTGATTACACTGTTGAATCTCCTATTCTAATCAGGAATTTAAACCTTTTTCTTCTTGTTTCCCCACAAGAGGTGGTAGTTTTTCTGCAACAATACAGTCAAATTCTATTGGCATTTTGAACACTTCAATCAGATGAACCCTCGATCTTCTATATTTGAGGGAATGCAACTGCTCACTCTTGATATTAGATTACATAAACAAATATTGCACTCTTATGGAAATAGAAAGATAATCTTTGTGTGTGCTGAGCTTCATATATATGGCCCAAATTAGTCAATTTGAAAGTAAGTAAGACCAATAAGTCTGCATCTATTCTTCAACCTGCATGAAATATTATAAAAAGGAGGTACAGGATTTCTAAGTAATCAAATACAAATAATCTCAATGTAATATTTGGTTTTTATATTTGAATGAGATTTTATGGAGGCACTTACTCAGGTAACTATACAAGGTTTGAATATCTTGAATGACATGCAATACATAAAGTGTGCTATATGTCCAATAATGGTGAAACTAAATTATGTTCTTTGCATTGGCTGTTCAGTTTTTGACAAATTTTAGCACTGGAGTTAAAGGAAGTGCAACATCTTCTGGGAAAAATTTAAATTGAAAGGGATAACTTTTAACTATTTTGAAGACAAGGTTTTATTAAGGACTTGTTTACCATGAGATTAGATATATATACAATGTTGATGATTTTGAAATTTAATGAACGGTTTGTATAAAGTGCTCAATATCAAATACCAAAAAGTATTGTTCAGTTCATTTCATTTTACTGCAGTTTTTAAAAATAGATTCACACAACTTTTACTTTTTGTTCCCACCATCCCCTTTTTGACAAGATGCTAAAATATTCTGCTTATATGCAGCCACTCTTCACAGATGCTGATCTGAATAATCTGAATTGCCAGCATTTTCCCTACATACTTTGTTTATAGTCAAAATTGAGACAGGAAAACAATTTTCTGTAGGTATTATGTCATCTTACCAAAGTCTCAATTTTTAAAACATTGTCTCTCATCATCAAGACACATGAAATGTCTCTGATTGAAAAACTGCAAGTGAGAGATGAATATAACTTGACTGGCATCAGCAATCATCCTCCATCGAGAAATTTCTTTTTTAACCTCTTTTAAGTTGCAAATCTGATACTAAACAAGTACCCTCTCAACTGGGCTTCACTGCAGCCATCTCCTCTTCCAGCCTTCCCCTTTCTTCTCTCTAACAATGGTCCCTTCGGTCTATTATTCCCTCCATCCAAATCTTTCAATGCTTGAGCTCAGATGGCCAGCAATTTCTTTTCTTACTCAGTGGTTTTTCCAACAACTCATTTACATACTCTCTTCTTTTTTTGCCAAAAAGCCACAAATTCAAATTAAAGTTGCACATTCCCTGTTATGCCTAAGTCTTCTGTGGATCTATATTAAAATGCAGAACACAGAAGTTGTATGCTGCCAGTGTTGCCCATCCGTAAGTAGTTCTTTATTCATCTTGAGTACTATTAATAATACACATAGTAACTGACAACATTGAAACAACACAAAATATGCCTAATATCAAATAATGTCATGTTGAAAGATCACTGCACTATGTTTTATAAATAAAATTAATAAGACACGTCAGTGAGAACTCAAGAGTCAATGCAATTACTGCTTTCAGGCCATTCCCAATTACATTCATAATGATTGTAGTAAGATCTTTTAATCTTTGCATTCCTGCACCCTCCCCCTGGACCAACAGATGTGATGGAATCGTGCCCCTGAACAACCCACACAATGTCTGGAAAATGGGAATCACGCTGAAGTAGCTGGCTTTGTGTGTATATATATATATATATATATATATATATATAAATATAAATCTGCCAAATTCTCGCTATGCAAACGCTGCTCCTGCAATGAAACTATCCTTAAAAACATTTTTAAAAGTTGCATGTTTTTTCTTTCACTATTTTCTCCACATTGTTCTGGAACTGAAGCTAGATGGCCTTTTGGCTGCATATCTGCTGACGGCCAGCTCCCCACGTCTACATGGTGATCAGATGTCTGATTCTATATAGGTCTCCAGTCACCTGTAAGCAATCTCTAACAACCCAGGCAGTGGCAACAGACAACATGGATGTGGCTTCTTCAAAAGATGTTGCCAGATTTTTTCCAATGCTCAGAGGACTGGACAAATGCGAGATAACAGATCAGCTACAACTAGTTGGGGAAAGGGAAAGCAAAGTACCGGTAGGAGTTGGAGGGCAACTCGATGACCCCAAACAAAGAACACAGCATCACAGCCTAAACAGGAGGCCTCACTGAGGAACAGCAGATTGCAATCGCTTTTAATATCGGCATCTAAGGATAGTCATAAATAGCAAAATACAGCTCTAAATATAAACAGCATAGAAAGCACGAAGGGCAATACAGACAAAAAAAATGTTAAAGCATTAATCACATTTTTTGAAACAAACTCCAAAAGACCAGATGAGATCCCAGCCTTGAGGCCTACCTGCTCACTGCAGTGAGGTGTACTCCTGAACTGTTAAGTCCACCAATTCTGAATTGCTCTTACATTGTAATAATGTGGTTCGCCTGATAAGGACATGCATTTCTGGAATGTAAATTCGGGCCAAACACAGCAGTCAAATCTCACTCACAAAGGTCACGTGGATGCCAAGTGTGAGAAATAAAATCTGAGTCTCTACTGATCTTGAGGTTACACTGGTCACTGGAGGCACAGGAATTCCTTTCTCTTTTTCTAATCTATGCCGCAACTGCCCTCAATGTATGATGCTGATATTTCATGGAGAAAAGAAACATCTTCTTTTCAGTTTCTCAGTATTAACATTTGTCACCTTGAAAAACACAAATAATTCAGCAAAATGATGAAGAACGTTGCAAAGCTGATTGAGTGTGAGGTAGCTACACTCCTCGCAACTTTAACTATTGAGTCGAGTGTTGAGGTATTCACTTGAAGCCTCTTAAGCAGCCTTGTCTTTCTGTGAACTTACCCCCTTCACCAGATTGCCTCTTTGGGCATCAAGAAGAAAAGCAAGAGCAGGCAAAAAGAAAAGGGACAGAAAGCAAAAGGAACAAAAGGCAGGAGAAAGAAAGATTCAGATAAGAAGACAAAGAGTGAGAGAAATACAAAAGTGGATGGAGAGACAGCTCAAAAGAGGCAGGAAAAAATGCAAAAAGGGAATCAGTAACATGGAGGCAATGCACACATGTGTGTGCTGTTGCTCAGCCACTTCGATGGTGAAAGTTTTCATCAGGAAAAGGGTGTTATTCTATGTAACACACAAAGTATTATTGTGCAAAGGTGGCACTGTGTCTCTTTAAGGGCAGAAAGTGTAATTCTTAAACAAACACGGGCTGAGGTCAGTCAGCGTATAATTGTTTAGTTAAGGAATTTTGAAGCTTGGCAGGTGGTTGTCATTTTGAAGCTGTAATTCAGAAGAATGTAAGATTAAAACAGAGTGACATGTGGAGTGTGACGACTATGTACACTGTATGTGTGATTCATACAACACTAAAAAGAAATACAGATATGTGTAATTCACGGTGAATATAACTTTTGATATTTAGCAGATCTCAATGATACTATAACATATTTATTAAGAGATGCTGAGGCCTCTTGGCTTTGATATAACCAGCCTGGGGCTAAAAGCTAGCATGATATTTACATTTACTGTGTGCATAGAATGAGGATATTCAGTCCATCACACCTGCATTTCTAAGAGCTTTACAGTTATAGTTTCATTCTCCTGTTCTTTCCCAAGAGATCTACAAATATTTCCATTTCAGATACAGTATAAATCCAATTATGTTTTTCAAGTTAATTTTGAATCTCCTTCTATCATCCTTCTCCTCAACTTTCCTCTGATTTGCTTTCCAAACATTTTAAGTTTGTATCCTTAGGTTACTGCTTCAAAGCCAGGGGAAACATTTTCTCATTAATTACTCTATCAAACCCCTCAACATTTTGAACATTTCAATCTCCCTTTAACCATGCCTGCAATAAAGAGACAGCTTCTCCAGTCTGAATTTTTCATCTGAAAATCTGGACTTAAAATCAAAAAGCTGAACTTTCAGTTGAAAGCTGGTGATAAAGGCTTCTTTTTCAGGGTGGTAGCCAGTAACTAGTGGAGTTCCGCAGGAGTCAGTGTTGAGACAACAACTATTCACGATATATATTAATGATCTCGACTAAGAAACTGAGGACACTGTTGCTAAGTTTGCAGATGTCACAAAGATAGGTGGAGGGACAGGTAGGGTTGAAGTGGAGGAGGATGCAAAACAACTTGAATAGACAAGGAGATGGAATACAATGTGGGAAAGTGTGAAGTTATGCACTTTGATAGGAAGAATAGATTATTTTCTAAATGTGAAAAAGCTTTTTAAATGTGAAGCACAAAAGGACTTAGAAGTCCTAATTCAGGATTCTCTTAAGGTTAACAATTGCAGGTTAATTGGCAGCTTGGAAGACAAATGCAATGTTGGCATTCATTTCAAGAGGCTCGGTCAGACTGCATTTGGAGAATTGGGCCCCATATCTCAGGAAAGATGTGCTAGCAATGGAGGCAGTCTGAGCCACAAGAATGATCATGGGGACAGATCTTTAAAACTGAGATGAGGAGGAATTTCTTCAGCCAGAGCGTGGTGAATCTGTGAAATGTATTGCTGCAAAATGCCATGGAGACCAAGTTATTGGCTGTATTTAAGACAGAGATATAAAGATTCTTGATGACTGAGGGGATTAAGAGGTTATGGGAGAAGGCAGAAGAATGATGTTGAGAAATGTATCAGGCATGATCAAACTGCAGAGCAGAGTCAATGGGCTCAATGACCTAATTCTTCTATACCTTGTGCAGGTCTATGGTTTAACTCAAGGAAGTAAAGGTCAGAGGATGGGACAAAATATACTCTGACAACTCAGTTCCCATTCATGCACTGGTATTGTCTTGCCCCTGACATTTTGAATTTTCTGCTTAAAATGCTCCGTTTTCCTCCCCTCTTGAAGATACTCTTTAGATCTAGCTCATTGACCAAATATCTGCACCTCAGAAAGGTCATTAGATAGCATCCATCTTCCAAACCCACAACCACTTCCATCTAGAAGGGCAGCAGATACATGGGAACACCATCACCTGCAAGCTCCCCAACAAATCACTCACCATCCCAATTTGGAAATGTATAGCCATTCCTTTGATATCTCTGGGTCAAATTCCTGAAAGTTCCACCCTAATGGCACTGTGGATCAACACACAGCACGTAGAATCATGGAATCCCTACAGTGTGGAAACAGGCTCTTCAACCCAGCAAGTCCATATCGACCCTCTGAAGAGTATCGCACCCAGATCCATTCCCCTATTACTCTACATTTTCAACCAATGCCCTAACCTATACATCCCTGGACACTATCAGTAATTTAGCGGGGCCAATTCACCTAATCTGCTCATCTTTGGTTTGTGGGAGGAAACCGGAGCATCTGGAGGAAACCCACGCAGACACAAGGAGAATGTGCAAACTCCACACAGATGGCCAAGTCCAGAATCAAACCTGGGTCCCTGGTGCTGTGAGACTGCAGTGCTAACCACTGAGCCACTGTGCCACCTTGAACTGCAGCAGTTCAAGAAGGCAGCTCACCACCATCTTTTCAAGGGCAACTAAGGACAGGCAATAAGGCCAACCAGCCGGGACGTAAGTGAATTTTAAGAATTCACCACAGCAGCCACATGAGAAGGAGAATTTTTTTTTAACCTAATAGAGTTGTCATTCATACACTTGCCATTTAAAAACTCGCATTCATAAAATCTATGCAAGAGTTTTCAAATCCCCACAGGTGGCTAATCTCTTATCAAAGTAAATGTCAATTCAGTTGCAACAATAATGACACTCAATCCTTTAATCATCTCTTTAAGATGTCAATCAAACTGTGAATTCAGAATTCCCTGCTAGGATAATTGTAGAGTTTGGATCAGTGGTGCTGTAAGAGCACAGCAGTTCAGGCAGCATCCAATGGGCAGTGAAGAGTTTTCCTAACAGTCATGATTCCTTAATGTTAGCCCATGAGAAATTTCCCAAAGACTACTATTTAAACTGCATAACTAAATACAACGCCACTCTAAACTAAGTCTGCCCATCAAAACAGTCCAACAAAGGTTTATTTTTAAGTAGTCACTGTCACTTTCAACTTGTTTTATAAAGCTGAAGAGTGGGACGTTTAATAAATCTAAAATTAAAACAACTATGCAGATATATCCACCTTAAAAAGGCATTTATGTCCACTCTATCAACTTGTAGCTCTCACAGTGTGAATGATGGCCCATGTACCAATCAAGACATTGTCAATATGAACTCAGTGCTAAGTTCAAACAGCTCTGCTAATTTTGGGGTTCCTACCTGTGTGAATCACATTCTGCTTCCATTTCATCTTTTCACAAAAGGTAGATGTGTCAGAAATAAGGTTGGGGCTTTAAAAATAGCAGGAGAAAGCCAGATCTAAAAGGCCTGTAGAGTCTTCTGATTCAGCAAATATCAATTTAAAATAAATTGTCACTTCCACTGGAAAAAGTGGGATCTTCTGCATTCCGGAGAATGGTTCACCTTTTGTAACTTCCCTTGTGAGTTTTCCACAATTGCAAACACATACACCATCAGATCACATACAGCAAGTTCCTTCAACAAGTTTTGTTGTTACCTCTCTGGGTGACACCCTCAATGTAATAATAAACCATGGGCATTTTTATGGCCTAGACCTCCGTCAACTAGCATCTGTTAGAGGAAAAGATTAATGATCAACTGGATAGATTGCTGAGAAGTAAGAAGAAACTAGAACATTTGAGTAATTTAAACATAATGCTCTGTATTGTGTAAGAATATATTAGGCGTGGCTGTTCAGTTATGCAATGTTAGATATTGAGAATGACAACCCAGGTAACAGACTCAAAAGTGACTTTCTCACTTGTTACTAGACCTTACCCATATTCCAGCCCACATTTCTCTTCCTCCAACATCTACTAGGTGATGTCATTCAGAAAACTATGACTGTGTTCAATGATCAGACAACTCCCAGAAGACCCCAATGATGAGATCAAAAGAACTGAAGAGCCTTTATTCACAAACTTGACTACAAAATGATGAGGCAGTGAATTAGATTTCAATCAATTATTGTGTTTTAAAAAATATTTGCTTAGCAAAGGTATTTATATGAAAACTAATTGCTGGTTCCTCATTCACATACAAAATTCTAGGTGAAGATCACCTATAGTACAGAAGGCAAAGACAGGCCTGTTGTTATACTTCAAATGGGTAGCTAGTGAGAATTTTAGAACACAGTGAGCACCCAAATACTTGGAAAATATTTATTAAGATCCAAATAAAGATAGAACATAGCATCTCAAGAACCAAGCAAATAAACCAAAGAGTTAGTGGAGCAATTAAGAGACTGAACTACTGTGGTTTCTTTTCACAAAGTCTCATACGCTTGTGTGTGAACTTTTAGTTGAAACCAATTAGGAAGAACCTGTCAAATGGCATTAGGAATGTCTCTAAGATTGATGCTGAATAATGACATGTAACTCTTCCAAATTTGCAACACATCTTTGCCAGTTTCCCAGTGCTGTTGGATAGCCTCATTTCTTATGATTATGTGTACATAACATGTTATAATTGGTAAAGGTCTGATGATCCTAACTGTCACTTAAAACAAATTATGAAATGCAGGAAGCCTGAATTAAAAATGAACTGACAATATCAGGTGTAAATTATTTTTCAGAGTCCTGATGAAGAACTCATGTCCAAGCTGGTAACATGTCATTTTTTTCTATAATTTGATTAACCTCTTGTTACTTTCCATCATTTTCTGTTGTAATGTTCATACTATTTCCAGTACGGTAGTGAAATAAAACACAACATTGTTCTTACACTGATCAGAAATTCTAACCACATTCTGGTTAGGATTTGTGATTTGCCATAATTGCTGTCTTTTACTGTCCGCCATGACACCAGCTTCAAGCACACAATGAAGGTCAGGAAAGATGCTTCTGCAAACTCTTCATCATGCTACTTTGAATAACTGAATGGAATGCAATGTGTCTAAAAAAGTTGTGCATGATTCGGTGATTCAGATAATTTCAAATTTGGTTTGATCATTTATGGTATCACCTCACTACATCTTCAATTTTACCTTAAATGCAGCTTGTAGATTTAACTACACAATGACTGATGGACCAATTTTAATGTTTGATCCACAGCCTGTGTTTTGCCCCCAATTCTACTATAACTCTTCGTATATTATAACATCACCTGGCACTGCTAATGGTTCAAATTAAAACCCAAATTAAAATTAAAATACCTTGGCTTCAGATAAAAGATTATTTCCACACATTTTAAAAAATTAACAAAATTGAAATTCCATGGAATCCAAAGTGACAAGAGATTTCCTTAATATTCTCTAAATATATTTACCCTCAATAAAAGAAATCTTACTTTGTGCAGCAGTGTGAATACTGCAAGGGAATACACAATACACTGAGGTCTCCTGGGCACGTATTCAACAAAAACTATGGGTTACTTTCCAGACAGATTGTAATCAACTCAAAGATTTGCCCAGAGTCCTTTCAACACTGCTTAACAGAAAAGTGCAGTATTTGTGAGAAACTGGCTGGTGAACCACTTAAACCTGATTCAGATAGCAACTCTTTGAACAAGCCATGGGGGGATAAGCAGAGTCTCTGGCTTCACCAAAACAAGTCTCTATTCCTTAAATGCAAAATATCCACTCTTTAAAATCTTTACTTGTATTCTTTTCATGTTAAATTGGAAATATTTGCATAGATATTTGTTTTCTTCAAACGTGTCTGGTTTGCTGAAAGTTTTACCAAAGTTGACATTCCAGTTTCCTTAAATCTTTAGCATTGTGCATAACGTCTTACATTAACTAAAATCATCCTGAGCTTTTCATAGCATTTACTACATAGTGGCTACATGGTAAGATGTGTGCAAAAACTGATCTAAAGAAATCAGAGGTTTAAGAGGACAATGCAAAGTCAAAGAAAAAGAACCTGAAAAACCTACACAGGAAAAAATTAGATAAACCACATTAAATAATAAATGGAGCAAATAATTGAACAATGATTTAACCAATCTGGTTAGTATCCTCTTTCATTAATGGCACATATAACCTGGGTTAGGAAAAACCATAGGTTGTAACCTATTGAAGCAGTTCACTGCACTTCATGTTTATTGTATGGTTTATGGCATTGTAATTGTGGTTACTTATTTTCTGGGGTAAGTTGGCTGGATGGCTGGTTTGCAACACAGGGTGATACCAACAGTGTGTTTTCAATTCTCACACTGGCTGAAGTTAGCATAAAGAACTCTCCTTCTAAATCTCTCACCTCGCCTAAGATGTGTTGACCCTCAGGTTAAACCACCACCAGTTGTTTCTCTCTCTTTAATGGTCTGCTAGGACTTTGGCAACTTTATCTTTAGTTATCTTCTATAATGACCATCCACTTTTTTTTTAGATTAGATTACTTACAGTGTGGAAACAGGCCCTTCGGCCCAACAAGTCCACACCGACCCGCCGAAGTGCAACCCACCCATACCCCTTACCTTACACTACGGGCAATTTAGCATGGCCAATTCACCTGACCCGCACATCTTTGGACTGTGGGAGGAAACCGGAGCACCCGGAGGAAACCCACGCAGACACTTGTGTTAACAGAAACATTCTGTTCACTGCCATCTATTTTCTATACACCATTGCCTTGAATACAAACAAGTCTCATTATGTTTTTTTGCTTTAAAATATACATCTCAAATAAATCAGCTGCATTACGAGTCACTGCAATGCAATTTATATGTAGCAATACGAAAAATGACAGATGTGATAAGTTATCAATCTTCTGAAGCCTTTAAGCTGATGCAAGTTCTTTAAAATGTAATTTAATTGGAAATGAAAACCATTTGTAAATAAGCACGAACACACAAGTGCAACAAAAATGAAAGGAGTTGCAAGTCTGACCAAGAATGTATGAATGCAAGTTTTCTCACAGTGATCTCCAATAACAGATGGCTATAGGTGGAAGTACTGAGGAAATGAGGAGACCAATAGCATCGTCTGCTGGCAAAGTACAAGGTGAGTGACTCGCTGGAGAGATGTTGGTGGGTGCAGAGAGGGTGAGGGAACCTACAAAATTCATCACACCTGTTTCATAAATGCCTGATGACATAGAACCAATATTTAAAAATAACAATTTCAAAAATAATGCTGCTTCAGTTCCATAATAGTCCTGCTACCTTTATTCAAATCAGAGTGTTAGACATTTATATTAGAGCACATAATATTAAGATTACTTCTAACAGACAAATGTTTAACAATGTTGCTTGACATTGATTTTAATACAGGTAAGGTGGTGACGCAGTTATGTTTGTGCTCCACAAGTGCAAGTTATTGGTGGCGACTTTTATTAAATGGGAGATAGATGAAAAACAGATAAGCAGGACAAAATTCATCCACTGAAAGTGACAACCAAAATTTCTAGAACTGCATTTTTATAACCACCAAATCTTATTTAAACCAAAAGTGCTACGCAGCACAAAATCAATAACAAACACAAATAAAAGAGTTGGCACATCTTACAATTTAAGCACCATTTTGATAAAAGAGTTTAGGAGAACCTTCCTGTTATTAAAATTCCAAGGTGAGAAGGAAAAGCCCTAAATGTTTATTTGTTACAGTAAGCTAATAGTCATGTTTTCTTTTGTAATCCTATACTCACGTCACTGTTTTTAAGTGACAAGAAGCATAAAAGTCAAATGAAATGAAAATTTGTTTTTAATAACATAAACTTTAATTTCACTTACAAACCAAAATCTACAATGTTCCTCAAAGAGTTAACATTATTTACTGTAATTTGTGCAGTTCTTGCAAACACAGCCCATTAAATGAAAAAAAAGATGCAGCACTTCAGGACATAAAAGTAAGAACAGCTGCTCTTCCCCTGTGGTGTTGTTTCTAGAAAATACACTTTAAAAAAAAACTAGATGAAAAGAATTGGGAGAGGCATCAGTCTCCTCTTTTTTCTTTTTCCAACTGCTGTGAAAACCTCGTGTGCAAACAGGTGGGTAAACTTTAATGGCATTCAGGTTTCGTAAGAGAGGTTCCCTCTATTGTTGAATGGAGTCCAAGACTAGTTTGGGACCACACACACACGCACACATACATACATACACAGCTCTATACAGGGTCAATAGCTCAAAATGGCGTAAATTTCACACACCACATCTGCTCCTGGGAGGAAAACAGCAGAAGATTTTCGGGGCTGGGGGTGGGAGTCGAAAGCAGGGCTTAGAAAGGGTCGGAGTGTGAAAACTGAATTAAACACATGGCCCTGAACTGTCTGTAAAAGAGAGGGAGGTGGGGGGAGTATCAGGAAACATAACACACAGGAAGGGAACGGAGAAAGTCATGGAGAGAAAAAACTCAGTCAAAGGTAGCAATTAGCATACAAATGTTAAAATAAAAACAGCAGTGTGGGAGAGACCGGAAAAATAGGAAAGGGATTTGAGAGACAGAAAAAGGACACACAAGTAGCTTTACAGTTTTAAAAAAAACTAGACAAATTAGATGCATTTTACTACTTGAAACGGCTACAAGCGGAGCCTGCAATAAACCACTCAGTACTCCTGTCTAAAGCTATGTTACATTTCTACCAGTAGATGACTATGTTATTGTAAATGAAGTTTGGAAGCTTAGTGCTACACAAGATGAACATGGCTGCTTCAAAGCAGATTTAACCCTTTGAGGCCTTAAAGTGTTTGCGCATCCAATTTTTTCCCTCAGAAATACTGAGTTAGAAAGTACAACTCAATTTTCAACTTATGAATTTAATCTTTTATTTTAAAATGGTATTTTGAATACCTAAAATTGTATTTCTGTAAAAAAACAAGTTTTTGGAACTTATGGAAAATCACCTTAAGGGTCATCTGACAGAAATAAAGTCTCAGTGCGAAATATTAACTATTTGCAGAAATTTAATCATCTTTTTTCCCCAACTAGCATTTTATTAGATTAATTCAATCCCTAAAAACAACTGCTTTTAAATTGAAATGCCCAACCATACTGATGCCATTTTTAAAGTTGACTTCTTTGAAGCAAAGATCAACAATAACAACTGGTAACACGTATTGGGACTGCTTGGTTGTTGTGTCATCTTCTTGTTCACTGATCTGGCAATGTGTTTTGTAACACAATGTACCTGACATGAATGACTCCTTTATAAGAATTATTTTCACAGAGAAACAAAATTCCACCAAAAGTTTGATGGTAACTTCAGTGTCTTTATTGATAGAAAATTAACAGAAATAGAATTTGAGGACATAATGTGTTGTATAATTGATTAAAAATATCTTTCTCTGGCATCAGACCAGGTAAGAAAAAAAATGCAAAGTAAGGGATAAAAGTTTCATATTTCTGATTGCTTGTTCATCCTGCCATTTTGATGTCACTTGTTGCATTGTATTCCTTGCACAGCTACAACAAGGACACCATCTGGAGCACTCCGACAACCAGGAATAATGGTGGGAATGACAACAGATGGAATCTTTAACAGCAAACCAGTTAAAAGCCATTTTATGGGCCCTCACACATTTACAACTTCAGATTTTTAGATGACTTTGCAATGTATTCCCTTCCTCCCATCAAGGTCTTTTACCATGAAGAAATCCTGGACAAGTTCACAGTCCAGAAATTTTAGATAGTGCCACTTAAATACGAACAGAAAAGAGTAAATGGAACCAATAGAGCATCATTCAGCAATGTAGAATAGATACCAACAATCCTCTGCTTCTACGTGAGGAACAATAAAACCAGTTCACTCCTGAAAGCAAATTTTGCATCAGCTGGTTTTTCTCAGCTCATCTACAGTTCAAACCAAAGTAAAATACTTAAAAGTGTTGCTTTAACTCAACCGGCACAACAGAAAAACCTGAAATAACAGCACCTCATCATAAACAATCAGGAAATATGTCACTAAACAAAGAATACAGTTGATCATGGCAATATCTGCACTGAAATGAGGAATTGGTCTGAATGTGTATTAGTGATGTAACTGGTTTTGCAAAGATCATATTTGCACAATTGGGATTGACTCAAGGATGGAGGTGAGGTGATTAGTTTGGCTGGCTAAGGTATTTCAAGGGCTATACATTTGGAAACAGTTGTCAATATATTCTGAGGTAATGATTAGAAGACACAACCTGCATATTATGTTTAAGATTAATCAGAGGCAAAAGCAGATTGGACTGAATCTGGGCCAGAGGAGGATGCTTATAATGTTGAATCAAATAGAAATATGCAAATTGTGTATTTATGATAAAAGATAATACAAGTACTGTCAAGTTTAGGTGCATTAGGCTCTCAAAGAGGTGATACATGATCGAATTTAATAAAGTAAAGATAACTATGATAGAAAACATAACTGCAAAAGTAAAGCCTGTGTCACTTGCACATGCTTTCATTTCCAAATTTCTGAATGTTGTCAGTCTATTTGCTTTGAGTTATTGTCATCATGTGTACCTGAGTACAGGGAAAAGCTTTGTTTGCGAGCAGTACAGGCAGATCATAGTAAGCAAGGACATTCAGATCATAGGGTTAGACATACAGACCATTGAGTCTGTTTGCACTAGGATATTTGTTTCTTTCTGCTTCACATGTTTGTTAGTTTTTACTTGGTCTTACCTTCCACCCAAAGCTGTTCGATGTCGGTCTCAATGCTAGCAACCCTCAGGCCAACAGCAAAAGCTCCAAAAACCAAAAGCCCAATGAAGAGGAACTTGCCACAGTGCTGCTGGATGCTGCAGCCCAACCTGAAGAGCAGGGCCTGGAAGTGGGCTCGGAGCCAGAGTGGAGCCCGCCGCCCCTCTGCCTTTCCCTAGGGAACAAAGACAAGAGTTGTGTCAGACCAGGGGGTTTATTGGGTGAAGGGAAGAGGAGATGATGAGGTAAGGTAGCAGAAAAAGAAAACATAAGGTGAGAGTGGCTGCAGAGAGAAGGGCAAAAGAATGTGGGGATAGGGAGAGAAGTGACAAGACAAGCAAAGAAGGAAATACTTGTGAGAGGGAAAGGGAAAGGAGAGAGAAATAAAGGGAGAGAGGAAAAGGTTTGCTTAGGAATTCTAAGGGTAAATGAGACAGAGAAAAAAGATGGAAGGGAAGGCAAAACTGGGAAGAGGTAGACAGGAATTCTGAAATGGAAAGCAAAGACATGGATAGTGCGTCAGAAAGAGGGAAAAGAGCAAGGCTAAAGGAATAGAATGAAGATCGATATTAGAGAGCAAGGATAAGGAAGTCTGGTTCAGAGAAAATGAGAGATGTAACCGCAAAGATAATGGGAAGAAAACAGAAAATGGTTGAGCAAAAACAACAGAAGGAAAAGGGCAACAGTAAGGAACAAAAGATTAGGAAGGATAATAGACATAAATATAGAATAAAAGTTTCCTTCTGTCTTATTTCTAATAAAATAGCAGGGGGGACGAGAGAGATCTGAGAAGTGAATAATGGAAGAAAACGTTTAAGAGAAAGAAGATATGAACTTCAGTAGCACTTACAAAGTGGACATTGGAGAGAAAAATAAATACAATTCACATTCATTTCCCCCTTCTATCTGCTACACTCGTCAATTTTTTCCTCTTCCTTCTATAACGTATCATTTCATTCTCCTGTTCTGTCCCCGGGTTCTGTTTCCTTCACTGCTCTCCCGTTACATTCCTTTTTTTCCAGTTACCACGTCCTTCCAATTCTCCAATTTCCTGGTTTCATGGCTCTCCTTCAGCCTCCAATTCCCCCCACACACACTTCTTCATTTATCTTTCTTCACCTTTTCCTCTCTAACGTCACACCCTGACAGTCAGTATCTCGAGGCGTTGCACATTTCTTTTTCGTTTTGTAACTTTTACTTATTTTTTCACCCCACCTCTCTCGCTTCTGTCTGCCATTCCTTTCATTGCTGTTGCCAATCTGCCTTTCACTCCAGGACATTTTCTCATGTTTCCTCTTTTGTGTCCCCTCGGCTTCTCCTTCCGTCAACTCTGGTCCAATGCTCATTGGCTGGACCCGTGTCTCCTTCTTTAGAATTGTCAAGCTCCTGTACGCTCAGATTCCTCGCTTTCCCTTCCTTTCTCCCCCAGCAAGAAGTCACTCTCCCCGCAAGACACATTAGCCACCATTCCCCCCTCGCCTCCCCCCCCCCGCCCCGAGAAACTGCCTCCACTGCGTTCAATAAAAAAAATGCTGACATTATTCCAAGGCTTTCACAAGTTCAGCGTTCAATCTGCCAAACAATCCGCAGTAACAAACTTAGCAGCAACATCGCAGCCTCTAGGTCAACTGCACATAAGGTAAGCCAGATACACACATGCACACACCTGTATGTGGACTTCCTCACACATATGCAGACACATACACAGACTCTGTAATAAACATACCCCAGTCAAACCCCACGCACCTTCCTCACCCACATCGGCACTGCCTTGTTAACTTGTAAACACCGTCAGCCAACAAATCTATCTCTCCTGTGGAGTGAAAGCCATTTCTGAAGACTTTTCTGACAACTTTCCCCTATACTTTCAAAACAAACATGATTCCTGGGAGAAGTGCAGTTCCTAAATCAGAGAGGAAATCTCCCAGTAAAGTGCCTGAATCTGTAAAGGGTTATTGCTACAATTAGCCCTGGCGTTATCACTGTACGAATGCATGTTTCCTATTTGCAAGGGAGAAACTTAACAGTAAGAATATTCTTTTTTTTGTTGTTTCTCTGCACCTTGGAGATCTGTTTCAATGCAAAAGCAGCGTGGCAGTAGCTGGGTCTCCGCAGCAGATCCGAGCAAGCGGCCGGGCTTTGGTGACTGTACCTCGGGGGCTGAGCTCCATCGCTCCGGGGAGGCTGAGAGACTGAAGCCATGGCCCTGGAACCCAGTCGCGGATCGTTCGGTTCAACAACAACAACAACAGGAATAATCCCCCAAAAGTGACAAGAAAACCAGCTGGCGAATCCCTAGTCTCTTCCTGAGCGAAAGTCTGATATTTCCATTCCAACATTTCGCGCAGAAATCCTTGAGGATCTTGACTCTACATCCACGTGTAGTTTTTCTATTTTCCTTTCCCTCTCTCGCTCCCCTTGCTCCGTCCTTCTAACACCACGGAACTTGCAAAAATAAAAAGAGAAAAATTCCCCCTTCTTTTCAGCTCAATCTTTCACTTCTGTTCCCGATCTCACACATCCAGCATTTGGAGAGAAAAACCCGCCTCCAGCCCATCAAAAAGAGTTGATGGAAAGTCCTCTCGACCGGATTCCCATTGGCTAAGGAAGAAGCAAATTACTTAGCAAACATCCACTATTATTAGCTGCTAAGCAACAGCTCACCAAAGTGGACGGACCACCCAAGCTGCAGGAGCATCAATGGGAGGTAGCGAGGACCTCTGCATAGGGATCTTTCCAAAACCCTTGCATTTTTAAAAGCGAAAAAGAAACAAGGTTCCCATCTGATACGCGAAGCTGCTAGCTAAACACGATCCTGTTAAGGTACAGGGACACATAAAGATCTTTATCGCTGCAAATAAACTTCGCTAAAGAGTTCCTCTTTACAAAATAACATGAAAGTAGTGGGAACAGCCGCTCTCGCTCTCTCTCACACACACACGCACACAGCCACACACGTCTGTGTATGTGTATTTATATTAGGTATGTATGTGTGTATATATAAAACGCCGTGAATTGCCTCGTGAGGTACCCGGACCCCCCACACCCCCCTCCCCTTAACCCAACAAATACATGGGAGGTCCTGGTCGAATTCTGGAGACTGCATAAATAAACCAAGGGCAACTAGATCTGAACAAACCCTGTCCAGAAATCTGCCATTGCTAATGCTGTTAATAAAGTGGAGCGAAAATGAATGAGGGAAACGTGTACTGAAACTGCACCCAGCTATTTACAATGCCGGGAGATCTGAATATTTTATTGGCCCGGGGGTAAAAATTGATGCTACTGAAGAGGGGAAAATAGATGGGGCTGGGGACAATTAATGCAATTAAAACAGTTTTCAAGCGCATAAGTGAAAGTAGATCACATTCCTTTAAGACGTTCATGTCACTCAAAAGAGCAACATTCCTCACCAAAACGTACACAACATAAAACTGGAATAGGGAGTATAAAATAAGAGTGAATGTGTGTTAAAGATTTCGAATCAGACGGGGATGGATGTGAGACATGGAGGCAGAGAGACGCGATATAACTTTACATAAATGTCTGCATTGTCTATGATTTCAGAAAATGTTATTTTCCTTGCAGCCAGCAGCTGCACTGTTTTTCCTTCCCTGAAGCTTGTTTACCAAGCGGCTGAAATGCTGTGGAAACGCTGACTGGCCGCCTCCACAAAAGCATGTGTATATGTTAACATTACCAGTGTCCAACATTACCTTAAAGGACACACATCATGCCACCCACCAGCACTGATAGGATTAATTATGATAATTTATTTCTTTCCCCCTTTGTCGATCTAATGAATGGTCTTCTTTAAGATTTTTAAGGTCTTTTGTTTGTCTTTTAAGGATGTATTGTAGGATTGTAGATAGCAGGTGGTTATTCCAAACCCGCCTTTGTGTCCATTTGGGGGGGGGGAGAGACAGAGTTTCGGCCGGACGTGTGTTTAGTCCGAACTTGATTCTCTTACAATCCTGTTAAAATGTAACAGCAGAAGTGGCGTTATTGTAGAACCCTGTCCACTGTGGAGGCTATTTCACAGACCCTTTTAAATTGTTACAACTCCCAACCCTAGCACCGCAGAATATTTTGTAACATAGTAACGTTACAATGTTGCTAATATTTCCAAATATTTCAGTGTTCCGCTCCTTTATGTTAAACGTCTTTTTAAGCATCACTGCTTGTAAATCATTAAACTTGAAGTGGTTGGATTATTGCAATAAAATCTGAAATAGAAGCAATTGTTTTTTCTTTCTCGGATTTGTTCGCTTTGCTTGATATTAAGAGGTGTGTTCCAGCTACAAGTTTAACAGGGATGGATGCATATAAATTACACGCAGTGTCCCGCTCCAAATGCTCTCCAATTAACCTTTATAGTAAATGGGAGACGCAGATTGAGCACAGGCGCCCGTCTGTGCAGCTGGAGGAGTCGGTATCAGCTCCTGGAGCGCCCTCTTCGGGTATTTCCGATCTCGAACTTACCGTCTGGAGCTCCCTTACCGAGCTGCTCCCGTTCCGCCGGCGTTACGCGCGTAATTGGAATTTTCCGGCCAACTTGCCAACACTGGCGGAGGGGGAGCAGTTGGGAACAATTTCACAGCTGTCGATTTATTCATGTGTGTTATCTTTTTGCGTCAGTCAGCCCTGTGGATATTAGACGGTAATTGATAGTGGTAGGAGTTTAGACATCAACAATCCGGGATTGATGATAAAAGTTGAGGTATTATCTGCTATAAGCCAGCAGCAGTGCAGTGAGATGCGCGCGGTAAGAGTGACTGGGGGGTAGTTGGACCCAACAGAAGAAGTCGTCAGGACAAAGCATCTAAGGACAAGTCCTGGAGATCAGGAATATCACACGATTGTTTCTTTGGGGAGATTGTTAGGTTGACAGTGGCAGAGTTGGGGGAGGGGTCACCAAAGGTGAAGCAAATGGGAAGTTGTCAGAGAACAGTGAGAAAAAGTGGCACAGGTGGGCAGCGTGGTGAGACATGGTGCAGCTGTCGAGAGTGGGTTGGGTAAGGGGACAAACAGGGGCAGAGAGAAAACCTGTTAAGTTCTCAGGAAAGACCACTATTACAAAGGTAAATCTAGTCCTTCTTTATCTGTACAGCTTGTTATCTTCTTAAAAACCTGTAATAAATTATTGGTGATTTCCAGTAATACCAGTAGGGTATATGGTTGAACCTTCAGTTAGAATGGTGCCCCACGTTCCTGATGAAACATATTCTGTCTTCGGAAGAAGTTACGGAAAACTTGTCAAGACTCATTTATTACAATTAACAATCATCCAAATTGGTTTAAAAATCTAATCTATTTTGAATTATGGTTTTCTGAAAAATAAACAGTTCCATATGTTTTAATATGTTTGCAATCTGTCCATTAATCAAACTGTGTTCATTCCTGACACCAAACAACTGGATTAGCTAATGGAACTAGAAAAAAGAAACAAGACAATTGACCATCACATTTTTTTTTAAAATGAGGAAGAAGTCAATTAAAATTGTGTTTATAATAATTTAAAGAAAATCTTCATGAATTAAATATTTGATACTTTTAAAAAATGGTGATTTGATTGATTTTTTTTTCTCGACTAACACATTAGAAATGTAACATTTATGAAATATAGTGCACATAGTGCTGAATGGAAGGTAGATTTTTAAAAATTCTTTCATGGGATGGGGCCATCACTGGCAAATGCAGCATTTGGTGTCCATTGGTAATTGTTCTTCAGAAGGCATTGGTGGTCTATTTTCATGCAGTCCACCCAGTGTGGGAACTCCCACAAAAGGGAAGTTTCAGAAACAATGAAGAATGGTCAGTTTGGTTCTTAGACAGGATAGTGCGATGCTTTGAGTGGAACTTGTAGCTGGTGATGTGGCCCAGTGGTTAGCAGTGTTGCCTCACAGCACCAGGGACCTGAGTTCAATTCCACCCTTATGCAACTATCTGTGTTGAGGTGCACATACTTCCTGTGTCTGTGTGGGTTTCCTTTGGGTGCTCCGGTTTCCTCCCACAGTTCAAAGATGTGTAGGTTAGGAGGATTGGCCATGCTAAATTGCCCAAAGTGTGCAGGGATGTGGAAGCTATGTGGATTAGTCATAGGAAATGCATGGTTACAGGGCTGGGGTGGGTCTGGGTGGGATAGTCTTTGGAAAGTCAGTGTGGATTCAATGGGCCAAATAGCCTGCTTCCACACTGTCGGGATTCTGTGATTATGCTTTCATGTGACAGTTGCCCTAATCCTATACGAAAAGGAGGAAAGAGGCCCAAGTGAACATAACATAGAGAATGAGACTGGGGAAATAGTAATGGGGAACCATGAAATTATGGAGGAATTGAAAAAATAATTTCCATCAACCTGCATGATACAGGACACTTACGGTATACCAAAAATATTAATGAATCAAGGGGAGAGAAGGAATTCAACACGCTAACGATCATTAAAGAAAAGTACTAGGGCAACGAATGGGACGAAGGGTCAACAGGTCTTCTGGACCTGATGGGTTGCATCTTAAGATTTTAATGGAAGTCACTACAGTGATAGTAGATGCACTGGTAGTAAATTTCCAAGAATCCAGAGGAATGGGAAACTGTCAACATAATAATGTTATTCAAAAAGAGAATGATTAAAAACACAGGTAACTATGGGCTACTGTTGGGAAAGTGTTAGGATTAAAAAGGATGTAATACTATAGTATTTATAAATGAATAATATAATCTTGCAGAGTCAGCATGACTTCATGAAGGGGAAATCATGTCTGATGAACTTATTACAAACAGGATAGAAAAGGGGAACTAGTAGAAGTAATATATTTGGATTTTCAAAAATCATTCAATAAAATACTTCCCATCATTCAATAAAATAGCCATAAAGCTATTTCAATAAGTTAAGATCCAATGGTGTTGGTGTAGTATATTAACAAGCAAGTGGAACAGTGAGGACATTTTCAGGATGGTGATCTATAATTAGTGGAGTGCCCTTAGGATCAGTTCTGGGGCTACAATTACTTACAATATGCATTAATGACTAGATGACGGAGGTGAATGTACTGTTACCAAGTTTGTGGATTACAACTCTTGTTGTAGCGTCTAGGACCAATTAGCATCATCCCGGAACGAGGGGTTGTTTGTTTTAGACAGAGATGAGAAGGAATTGTTTTCCTCAGAGGGTAGTTAATTTATAGATATCTTTAGATTTAGAATTTTTAGACTTAGATTTTATTGTCATGTGTATTGGAGTACAGGAGTACAGTGAAAAGTGTATAAAGTCGCCATTTGCCAGCACCATCTTAGTATATTAAAAATAGGATTAAAAACAGAAGCAGAAATAAAAGAAACAGCCAAAAGGAAAGGAAACATCCAGATTATTCCCCTGCCTCCAACATCAGTCCTCACTGCCAGAAAAACAAAGCCACAAAGTCCATCCCTCAGTCTGTGAACATTCAGAGATCCCACATGCAACCACAGCTGGAATGCCACTGCCTCTGCTGTAAGGTATCCAGGCCCAGCCATAGCCTGGAGCTGCACCACCATCGCTGGATGGAACCATGTCACCATTTTGCCTTTAAATCAGTAAGAGAATCAATGGCTATGAAATAAGGCAGGAAAGTGGAGTTGAGGGTTATCAGATCAGCCATGATCTCACTGAATGGTGGAGCAGACTCAATTAGCCAATTGACCTGCTTTTGCTCCTATGTCATATAATCTTCCTGTGGTAAAAGGTAAAGTCTCTACAGGCTGCTCTCTCATTAGAGAGAGACAACTGGTGGCTGTTTAACCAGATGGTGACCATACTTTAGGCAAGGGGAGAAGTTGAGAAAGAGAGTCCTTCATGGTAATCTTTTCTGGTGTGGGACTTGAACCCATGCTGTTGCATAAACCAGTTGTCCAAGCAGGTAAGCTAACCAATCTCCCCTTCACCTCACAGTGGTAGAGGCCACGCTTTTGAAAGGTGTTACTGAGAGTCTTAGTAAGTTGAAGTTGTGCATTTTGGATATCATACACACATCTGCTACTAATGTGTTGGTGGTAGAGTGAGGAAGTGTTTAAGTTGGTGACTGGGGTACCAGTTATGCATATTGTTTTTTCCTAGTTGGTGTTCAGCTACTTTAATAGTACATTTTACTGAGTGATTTGGGTTACACACGGTCCTGGAAACTTAGCCCAGGTAATCATGGTGCAACTAATGTGACTAGAATTCATTTTACTTTTGAGGTTCCTCGTCTCCTTTGCTTTCCTATAATCACCACTACTATATCCTTTAATCTTACATGCTCAATTATTAGTCTTCAGTTTCTCTTTGTGAATGCATTCTTCTCAAAGACTATGGATTATGCACTCACACTTTACTGATACTTGCACATCAATTATTTTTTGTAATTTCACTAAATGCCAAATTGTGATTAATTAAAATTCTTCTTCCTACTTGTGCTGACCACACTTTTCAAATGTATATTGTTTTTCCTGCTTGCAGTTAATGCAGGATATTATAGAACAGCTTGAGTTGCCCACACCAAGCACGTGCGGCAAGTCTTTTGCCCATCTTGAAGCTTGCACTTCAACAAGTAACCTCTTTCATAAATTGCAATTTAATTTAGTATTTCCTTGATCCTTACCTCCATGTGTGCCCAATCTGACCCCCTGACTTTTTGTCTTCTCAGTATATTACGCAGGAATATTTTACTCTTGTTTAAGCAATCTTGCAACATTTAATAACAAAGCACTTAACAAACTACTCTTAACTGAAAAGCAGTTCATTGTCAGGTCATATTTTTCTAAACTTATATAGGCTTGAATTTACATACTAATATTTATCTTAACAATACTGCTTGCTTGCTTTCTAAATAATATTTTAATTCTCTAAGCTAAGTATAAATGAGCCCTATGGCTATTTTAAAATATAGCTGTCAAATATTTGGGCCTAGTAATATTTGATGATTGCTTCAATGTATGTCGTTCCAAAGAAATGCCAAATTCTGATTAATTAAAATGCTTCTTCCTACTTGTGCTGACTACACTTTTCAAATGTATATTGTTTTTACTGCTTGCAGTTAATGCAGGATATTTTAGAACAGCTTGAGTTGCCCACACCAAGCACGTGCGGCAAGTTTTATGCCCATCTTGTCTCCATCAAGAATGGCATGAAACATTACTGGAGACATAAAAGACATAAATAAATATAGAATAATGCATATGTGGGAATGATTACAAAGCTGAAGGCTTAAGGAAACAGAATCACCAAATGGTTGTGCTCATCAAGATGAAGGAGGTTAATGCTGGGAGGTCAATTCCCTCAATAATGTGCAACGAAAGCCTCAAAGGAGCATCTCCTACTGTGCCAGTGTGACAGTTCCATTTCCCACATCACTCATCCTTGTGGCTTCTCTGAGTAACACTGGCAATTAATGCCAGATAGAGCTAAATTATGGGCAGTTAGTGCTATGGACCCATGCCCATTAGGTTTAAGATTGCCACAGACTCAGTTAGCCCAAAATCACTTAGAGGCTGCACTTCAAGAAAATTAATAGCAATCTTTGAACAGTGAAGCACAACTTTGGTAGGTGGAAGTAACTAAACCTAATGGCAAATTAAGTTTGAAACAAATGCCATAAATGATTCCTGCTGAGATCTCTATACTCCCATTTTCATTAATTATGTACAAAATACACTGATCTCTGTTATATTCGAGAAAATATCAAGAAGCACAGTCTCAATTTTTTTTAGAAGTTAAACTTTTCTAATTTTAAAGTCTTTTTTTTCTCTCTTTAGACACACTCACTTTAATCACAAAAGGATTGATCAGCTTTGCCAGTGCTGCTGTTGAGTCATTCTTGGCCTGGGATTACCTCTTTCTCAGGTTTTTCCTCAAATGTTGTGCTTTCTCTCTCTGTCCTTTCTCACAACAAAAATCAGGGACATTTTAATTTGGAACTTGCAGGGATGTGACCCATGTCAACATTTTAAAGTACTATGAGATATGAATGCATCAATCTTCCACAACACCAGGCTCACACAGATGTCTTTCAGCAATTTACTTTAAGCTATTTATTCTCGTAAATCTGACTCACCCTTAATCATAAACTGCTAATTAATCTCAGAACACCACTCAGTCTTGGAACATGTCATCCATTTCAAAGATGAAGCCAGAAATGCTGCCTACTAGTGTGCCTCAAAGCAGGCAAATGCACATCAACCCCTAACAGTAGGAATTTATTTGCATGATGATATGAAATAAAAGATCACTTTATTTGTTAGGGTGTAATGGGTAAAGGCTCCATCTATGCAGTAATAATTCATACTTGCCTTTTGCTCTGTCCAAGCACCCTATGATCTATAGAACATATAGCATTACAGCGCAGTACAGGCCCTTCGGCCTTTGATGTTGCGCCAACCTGTCATACCAATCTGAAGCCCATCTAACCTACACTATTCCATGTACATCTATATGATTGTCCAATGGTGACTTAAATGTACTTAAAGTTGGCGAATCTACTACCGTTGCAGGCAAAGCATTCCATATCCTTACGACTCTTTGAGTAAAGAAACTACCTCTGACATGTGTCCTATATCTATCACCCCTCAATTTAAAGCTATGCCCCCTCGTACTCACCGTCACCATACTTGGAAAAAGGCTCTCCCTGCCCAACCTATCTAACCCTCTGATTATCTTATATGTCTCTATTAAGTCACCTCTCAACCTTCTTCTCTCTAATGAAAACAGCTTCAAGTCATAGAGTCATAGAGATGTACAGCATGGAAACAGACCCTTCAGCCAATCTATCCATGCCGACCAGATATCCCAACCCAATCTAGTCCCACCTGCCAGCACCCAGCCCATATCCCTCCAAACGCTTCCTATTCATATACCCATCCAAATGCCTCTTAAATGTTGCAGTTGTACCAGCCTCCACCACATCCTCTGGCAGCTCATTCCATACACGTACCACCATCTGCATGAAAAAGTTGACCCTTAGGTCTCTTTTATATCTTTCCCCTCTCACCCTAAACCAATGCCCTCTAGTTCTGGACTCCCCGACCCCAGGGAAAAGACTTTGTCTATTTATCCTATCCATGCCCCTCATAATTTTGTAAACATCGATAAGATCACCCCTCAGCTTCCAACGCTCCAGGGAAAACAGCCCCAGCCTGTTCAGCCTCTCCCTGTAGCTCAGATCCTCCATCCCTGGCAACATCCTTGTAAATCTTTTCTGAACCCTTTCAAGTTTCACAACATCTTTCCGATAGGAAGGAGACCAGAATTGCATGCAATATTGCAACAGTGGCCTAACCAATGTCCTGTACAGCCACAACATGACCTCCCAATTCCTGTACTCAATACTCTGACCAATAAAGGAAAGCATACCAAACACCTCCTTCACTATCCTATCTACCTGCAACTCCACTTTCTAGGAGTTATGAACTTGCACACCAAGGTCTCTTTGTTCAACAACACTCTCTAGGACCTTACTATTAAGTGTATAAGTCCAGCTAAAATTTACTTTCACAAAATGCAGCACCTCACATTTATCTGAATTAAACTTCATCTGCCACTTCTCACCCCATTGGCCCATCTGATCAAGATCCTGTTATATATCTCTATTAAGTCACCTCTCAACCTTCTTCTCTCTAATGAAAACAGCTGTCTACTACACCTGCAATTTTGGTGTCATCTGCAAACTTACCAACCATACCTCTTATGCTCGCATCCAAATCATTTATATAAATGACAAAATGTAGTGGACCCAGCACCAATCCTTGTGGCACTCCAGTGGTCACAAGCCTCCAGTCTGAAAAACAACCCTCCACCACCACCCCCTGTCTTCTACCTTTGAGCCAGTTCTGTATCCAGGTGGCTAGATCTCCCTGTATTTTGTGAGATGAAACCATGCCAACCAGTTTCCCATGGGGAACCTTGTCAAACGCCTTACTGAAGTCCATATAGATCACATCAACTGCTCTGCCCTCATCAATCCTCTTTCCTCCTTCTTCAAAAAACTCAATCAAGTTTGTGAGACATGATTTCCCAAGCACAAAGCCATGTTGACTATCCCTAATCAGTCCTTGCCTTTCCAAATACATGGTTCATCCTGTCCCTCAGGATTCCCTCCAACAACTTGCCCATCACCGAGGTCAGGTTCACCGGTCTATAGTTCCCTGGCTTGTCTTTACCGCTGTTCTTAAACAGTGACACCATGTTTGCCAACCTCCAATCTTCCAGCACCTCACCTGTGACTATTGATGATACAAATATCTCAGCAAGAGGCCCAGCAATCACTTCTCTAGCTTCCCACAGAATTCTCAGGTACATCTGATTGGGTCCTGGGGATTTATCTGCTTTTAAACATTTCAAGACGTCCAGCACTTCCTCCTCTGTAATCTGGACATTTTGCAAGATGTCACCATCTATTTCTCTACATTCTATATCTTCCATATCCTTTTCCACAGTAAATACTGATGCAAAATATTCA
Source organism: Hemiscyllium ocellatum (assembly GCF_020745735.1). Lineage (NCBI taxonomy): Eukaryota > Metazoa > Chordata > Chondrichthyes > Orectolobiformes > Hemiscylliidae > Hemiscyllium > Hemiscyllium ocellatum. Next base: position 82,845,028 of record NC_083409.1, read on the forward strand.
TTTAGTATCTCCCCCCTCAGCCTTTCCTCATAAGACCTTCCCTCCATACCAGGCAACATCCTAGTAAATCTTCTCTGCACCCTTTCCAAAGCTTCCACATCCTTCTTATAATGCGGTGACCAGAACTGTACACAAAATACTTCAAGTGCAGCCACACCAGAGTTTTGTACAGCTGTAGCATAACCTCATGATTCCGGAATTCAATCCCTCTATTAATAAAAGCTAAAACACTGTATGCCTTCTTAATAACCCTATCAACCTCGGTGGCAACTTTCAAGGATCTGTGTACCTGGACACTGAGATCTCTACACTATCAAGAATCTTACCATTAGCCCAGTACTTTGCATTCCAGTTACTCCAACCAAAGTGAATCTCCTCACACTTGTCCTCATTAAACTCCATTTGCCACCTCTCAGCTCAGCTCTGTAGTTTATCTACTCTCTGTAAACTACAACATCCTTCGTCACTATCCACAACTCCACCGACCTTAGTGTCGTCTGCAAATTTACTAACGCACCCTTCTACGCCCTCATCCAGGTCGTTTACAAAAATGACGAATAGCAGTGGACCCAATATCGACCCTTGTGGTACACCACTGGTAACCGGAGTCCAGGATGAACATTTGCCATTAACCATCACCCTCTGTCTTCTTTCAACAAACCAATTACTGATCCAAACTGCTCTACCTCCCACAATCCCATTCTTCCGCATTTTGTACAATAGCCTACTGTGGGGAACCTTATCGAACGCCTTGCTGAAATCCATATACCACCACATCAACCCGTTTACTCTCATCTACCTGTTTGGTCACCTTCTCAAAGAACTCAATAAGGTTTGTGAGGCACGACCTACCCTTCACAAAACCATGCTGACTATCCCTAATCAAATTATTCTTTTCTAGATGATTATAAATCCTATCTCTTATAACCTTTTCTAATACTTTACCAATAACTGAAGTAAGGCTCACTGGTCTATAAATACCACAGTTGTCTCTACTCCCCTTCTTGAACAGAGGAACCACATTTGCTATCCTCCAGTCTTCTGGCACGATTCCTGTAGACAATGACGATTTAAAGATCAATGCCAAAGACTCGGCAATCTCCTCCCTGGCTTCCCAGAGGATCCTCGGATAAATCCCATCCGGCCCAGGGGACTTATTTATTTTCACACTCTGCAGGATTTCTAATATCTCTTCCTTGTGAACCTCAATCACACCTAGTCTAGTAGCCTGTATCTCAGTATTCTCCTCAACAACATTGTCATTTTCTAGATTGAATACTGTTGAAAAATATTCATTTAGTGCTTCCCCCATCTACTCTGGCTCCACACACAACTTCCCACTACTATCCTTGATTGGCCCTGAGCTTACTCTCGTCATTCTTTTATTCCTTAAATACCTATGGAAAGCCTTAGGGTTTACCCTGATCCTATTCGCCAACAACTTCTCATGTTTCTTCCTAGCTCTTCTGAGCTCTCTCTGTAGGTCTTTCCTGGCTACCTTGTAACCCTCAAGCGCCCTAACTGAACCTTCACATCTCATCCTAACATAAGCCTTCTTCTTCCTCTTGACCAGAGATTCCACTTCCTTCGTAAATCACAGCTCCCGTGCTCTACAGCTTCCTCCCTGCCTGACAGGTACATAATTATCTAGGACACACAGGAGCTTTTCCTTGAATAAGCTCCACATTTCTAATGTGCTCATCCCCTGCAGTTTCCTTCCCCATCCTATGCTTCCTAAATCTTGCCTAATCGCATCGTAATTGCCTTTCCCCCAGCTGTAACTCTTGCCCAGTGGTATACACCTATCCCTTTCTATCACTAAAGTAAATATAACAGAATTGTGATCGCTATCACTAAAGTGCTCACCTACTTTCAAGTCTAACACCCATCAGGCTCATTACCCAGTACCAAATCGTATGTGGCTTCGCCCCTTGTTGGCCTGTCTACATACTGTGTCAGGAAGCCCTCTTGCACACACTGGACAAAAACTGACCCATCTATAGTACTCGTACTATAGTGTTCCCAGTCAATATTTGGAAAGTTGAAGTCTCCCATGACAACTACCCTGTCTCTCTCACTCCTATCGAGAATCATCTTTGCTATCCTTTCCTCTACATCTCTGGAACTATTCAGAGCTAAAGAAAACTCCCAACCAGGTGACCTCTCCTTTCCTGTTTCTAACCTCAGCCCATACTACCTCAGTTGATGAGTCCCCAAACATCTTTTCTGCAACTGTAATACTGACCTTGACCAACAATGCCTCCCCCCCTCCCCTTTTACCATCTTCTCTGTTCTTACTGAAACATCTAAATCCTGGAACCTGCAACAACCATTCCTGTCCCTGCTCTATCCATGTCTCTGAAAAGGCCACAACATTGAAGTCCCAGGTACCAACCCATGCTGTAAGGTCACCCACCTTATTTCGGATGCTCCTGGCGTTGAAGTAGACACACTTCAAACCAACTTCTTGCTTGCCGGTGCCATCTTGCGTCCCTGAAACTTGATTTCGAACCTCCCCACTCCCTACTTTTCTATACTCGAACTACAATTTTGGTTCCCATCCCTCTGCTGGATTAGTTTAAACCCACCCAATAGCCTTAGTGAATTTCAACCCCAGGATATTGGTACCCCTCTGGTTCAGATGAAGACCATCCTGCTTGTAGAGGTCCCACCTATCCCAGAAAGAGCCCCAATTATCCAAGAATCCAAAATTCTCCCTCCTGTGCCATCCCTGTAGCCACGTGTTCAACTCCTCTCTCTCCCTATTCCTCACCTCACTAGCACGTGGCACGGGCAAGAAACCAGAGACAACAACTCTGTTTGTTCTAGCTCTAAGCTTCCATCCTAGCTCCCTGAATTTCTGCCTTAAATCCCCATCTCTCTTCCTACCTATGTCGTACATCCTTGCTTAATATGATCTGCCTCTACTGCTTGCAAACAAAGCATTTCACTGTACTTAGGAATGAATCAAATCAATCAATCAATCAATAGAAACCAGAAGGTATTAAGTTCATACTGCTGTTCTCCTGGACTAGTGGAGTTGTGGTAAAGCAGTAACTGGGGCAATACAATTGCTGGGTTAGTAATCAGAACAAATTACAGTGTTCATCTGTGATGCCTCCATTGTTTATTATTTCACTAATAATAATCATTATCAAGGATCACACATGTAGCATGACCACTTGAATAACGTATCAGAATATGGAGTGTCCATAACCGTGGAATTATACCTCAGCAATGTAAATGCTGCTAGGAATGCAAAAAAGAAACATAATTGAATACTGTTCTTTGTCAAATTCTGTAATTAAAGCTTGCAATTGTGCAGTGTTTTCAATTTACTGTAGTTAATTTAATGTAAGTAAGTATAATCATGGCAATTCAAAAAGGTGGAATTTTAAAAAATCAAAATTTAGAAATGTTGGTGAACAGGGAGCCTGTGTAGGCCAATAAGTAATGATGAACAGGATGATTAATGTTATTTCTTGACAGTTTTGAACAGTACAAGCCGCATAAATATATGGTGACTGGTTTGTCAACTCACCGTCCATGATAGTGTTATTACATCATTTATTGACTTTGTATGGGATGTTTAGTTTTATTTTAAACTAAGCAGGAAACTGTCTTTTGCTCCTATTTCTTCTAGTATTGTTTTGACTACTTTTGTCTAGTATTAGACTAAAATAACCGATTAATCAGACACAATTAGGGGTGGCACAGTGGTTAGCACTGCTACCTCACAGCACCAGGGTCCCTGCATCAAATCCAGCCTCAGGTGACTGTCTGTGTAGAGTTTGCACATTCTCCCCATGTGTGTGTAGGCTTCCTTCCCCCAGGCCAGGTGAATTGGCCATCCTAAATTAGTGCATTAGTCAGAGGAAAATGGGTCTGGATGGGTTACTCTTTGAAGGTCAGTGTGGACTGGTTAGGCCGAAGGGCCTGTTTCCACACTGTAGGGAATCTTATCAATTTCCAAAATAGATCACTTTCATATCTGAGAGCTGTGAGAAAGATGGAAAGATTTTTGCCGTAGAGGAGTTATTGACTCATAATGTCCATACTGGCAAAAAAATGAACTGATCATTAGATTCCACCTTCTATCTCTTGGTCTCAAATTCTATAATGAAAACTCATGTTAATACAGAGAACTTCTGCTTCCCCTACCTTTCAGCCAATGAGTTCCAAGTCCCACCACACTTCCTGAGTGAAAAATATTTTTTAACTCCCATTTAATTGTTCTACTGATTACTTTACACTTGTTACTTCTCAGCATCCTACCATCCAATCCCCTTGCCAATGCATTACCTCACATTTCTCTGGTTGGAATTCCATTTGCTATTTTCCTAGTAGTCCTGCACTTGACAGTTTTCTTTCTCATGATCAATCACGTGGTCAACTTTCAGAAATGTGCAAACATCCCAAGAGATATACTGATCTATTCTACGACAATCAAAACCTACTATTCTTGAAGTTGTCACAATATTTAATTTTTAAAAAAAACTTGCAAAGTCCCCAAACTACCCTATATTCACATCCAGGTTAGTTGAAAGCACGGACCAAAGTCCTGTGTTTAACATCAATCACTGCTTATTACAGATCATTAAATTCTATCATTAGGTGACCAGATTACATTAAATTAAATAAACTCCACAAATCAAAGCTGTAAACCCTTTGTAAACTCTTCCTTACACACACACAGACAGACAAACATATACAGGGGAAAAAGAAACAGCTGGATGTCTTGAATTGCATAAAGGTGGATAAATCCCCAAGACCTGATCAGGTGTATCTGAGAACTCTGTGGGAAGCTAGGGTAGTGATTGCTGGGCCCTTGCTGAGATATTTGTGTCATCGATAGTCACAGGTAAGGTGCCAGAAGACTGGAGGTTGGCTAACGTGGTAACACTATTTAAGAAAGGTGGTAAAGACAAGCCAGGAGCTAATGACCAGTGAGTCTGACGTCACTGGTGGGCATGTTGTTGGAGGGAGTCCTGAGGGAGAGGATGTATATGTATTTGGAAAGGCAAGGCCTGATGAGGGATAGTCAACATGGCTTTGTGTGTGGGAAATCATGTCTCATAAACTTGATTGAGTTTTTTGAAGAAGTAACAAAGAGGACTAATGAGGGCAGAGCGGTAGACGTGATCTATATGGACTTCAGTAAGGTGTTCGACAAGGCTCCCCATGGGAGGCTGGTTAGCAAGGTTAGATCTCATGGAATACAGGGAGAACTAGCCATTTAGACAGAGAACTGGCTCAAAGGTAGAAGACAGAAGGTAGTGGTGGAGGGTTGTTTTTCAGACTGGAGGCCTGTGACCAATGGTGTGCTACAAGGATTGGTGCTGGGTCCACTACTTTATGTCATTTATATAAATGATTTGGATGTGAACATAGAAGGTATAGTTAGTAAGTTTATGACACCAAAATTGGATATGTAGTGGACAGCGAAGAAGATTACCTCAGATTACAACAGATGGGCCAATGGGCTGAAAAATAGTAGATGGAGTTTCATTTAGATAAATGCAAGGTGTTGCATTTTGGGAAAGCAAATCTTAGCAGGACCTAAACACTTAATGGTTAAGTGCCAGGGAGTGTTGCTGAACAAAGAGACCTTGGAGTGCAGGTTCATAGCTCCTTGAAAGTGGAGTCACAGGTAGATAGGATAGTGAAGAAGGCGTTTGTAATGCTTTCCTTTATTGGTCAGAATATTGAGTACAAGAGTTGGTAGGTCATGTTGCAGCTGTACAGGGTGTTGGTTAGGCCACTTTTGGAATATTGCATGCAATTCTGGTCTCCTTCCTATCAGAAAGATGTTGTGAAACTTAAAATGGTTCAGAAAAAATTTACAAAGATGTTGCCAGAGTTGGAGGATTTGAGCTATAGGGAGTAGTTGATAAGGCTGGGGCTGTTTTCCCGGAGCGTCGGAGGCTGAGGGGTGACCTTATAGAGGTTTATAAAATCATGAAGGGCATGGAAAAGGTAAATAGACAAGGTCTTTTCCCCGGGGTGGGTAGTCCGGAACTAGAGCGCATAGGTTTAGGGTGAGAGTGGAAAGATGTAAAAAGAGACCCAGGGGGCAATGTTTTCATACAAGATGCAGTGTGTGTGTGGAATGAGCTGCCAGAGGAAATGGTGGATGCTGGTAGAATTGCAACATTTAAAAGGTATTTGGATGGGTAGATGAATAGGAAGGGTTTGGAGGGATATGGCCTGGATGCTGGCAAATGGAACTAGATTAGATTGGGATATCTGGTTGGCATGGATGAGTTGGACCATAGGGTCTGTTTCAGTGCTGTATGTCTCTATGACAAAAGATACGCATACTTCATCCTGCGGAGCTCCCTCAAATTACAGAAACGCAATTTGACTATAACCCTTTGCCTCTGGGCTAATTTTGGATCTATCTTCCCAATTTCCCTTAAGTCCCATCAGTTTTTAATGTTCTGGTCAGTCTGCTCTGAGGGACATTCCCAAAAGCCTTGATAAAGTCTATGGAGACTTCATAATATGCAAAACTCTCATCAGTCTTCCTTGTTACTTATTCAAAAATGTATTCAACTTAATCAAACAAGACCTTCCCTCAACAAATACATATTGCCTATTCTTGATTAATACATGCTTCTCTAAATGACAATTCATGCAGACTCTCAGAGTATGTTGTAATAATTTGCTCACTGCTATAGTTAGGCTGGCTGGCCTGTAATTACTTGATTCGTCCCTTTCTCCCTGTTTAAACAGTGGTGCAACATTAGCAGTCTTCCATTCTTCCAACACCACCTCCATATCTCAGCAAAGATTAGAAAATGATGGTGAGAACTTCAGCTATTTCATCCCTTGCTTCCTTTAACTATCAGGAATGCATATCGAGGCTTGACAAAGAATCCAGATTTAAATGCTGGAATTGTACCTAGAAACAGCGGCTCTACTTTCCTGACTAAAAAGACAGGAGCAAGTCTCCTTGCCTTGACTGGGCTGCTCTGAAGAAATTTAATGGTGGTCAGGGTGTTGGTTAGTGCTGGCACCATCGGTATTCCCAGAAGGAGAGATACCACCTCGACATAAGTATCAGTCAGAGATTTTGCTGGGGTCAGGCTGGTAAATTTAGACCAAGGGAATGGGAAGATGGTTTCATTGGGGGTGGGGGGAAGGGTGGGGGGTTGGGATGAAAAATGCTCATGGGGAATTATCTTGATGGGGCACAGTTTGCCCAAAAAGGGGACATAGGCACAATATTGCCACCTTGGGTGGAGGGAGCAGTCAAAGATCCTAAACAATTTAATGTTTCTACCCTCACTATTTCATCCCATCCATTATTTTACACATCTTCTCTTGAACTAAATTTCATTTGAATCCCTCCTTTTTGTGAAAACAGGCAAAATATTCATGAACAACCATGCCCATTTCTCTCCATTCTACACCCAGGTGACCTTTTTTTGGTCTCTTTCCTTAATTATTCATTAGTTCTATCATTATAATTGATCATGTTTCTTCATGCCCTTCCTATATTTTCCTAATTTCCTTTATAATTTCACCCCTCTACTCTTGGAAACATTTTGGATTATTGAGCTCTGGGATCTGACATACTTTTTTGGCTTATCCTGCTCTCAGTGACCTTTTACATTTGGTGAGGGGTAGGGTACTGGTAGTGCAGTCAAAATATAATGAATCCTGCCATTTGTGTGAACACCTTTGCTTTGAACCCTCTTTAAGTCCTTCTTGAACACCTTCCACAATTCTGACACTGATTTACTTCCAGTCCAATTTTGGCCAGTCATATCTGAGCTGATTGAAATTGGCCTTTCCCCAGTTTAAAACTGATGGTCTTGGTCTGTTTTTATGCTTTCCCTTAACTACATTAAATCTAAATGAACTATAACTATGATCATGAAAATTCTCTCCCAGTGATATTCCTTCGACTTACTGATTCATTCCCTAAACCAAGTCCAGAAATGCCGCTTATCTTGTTGGGCTTGCTATGTACTGGTTAAAAAAAAATTCTCCTGAATTAATTTTAAGTATTCCAACACACTTTAGGAATTATTAGATTACTTACAGTGTGGAAACAGGCCCTTCGGCCCAACAAGTCCACACTGACCCGAAACCCACCCATACCCCTACATTTGCCCCTAAAATGGAGATGTAGTGGACCGTGAAGAAGGTTATCTCACATTACAACTGGACCTTGTCAGATGGGCCAATGGGCTGAGAAGTGGCAGATGGAGTTTCATTTAGATAAATATGAGGCGCTGCATTTTGGGAAAGCAAATCTTAGCATTATACACTTAATGGTAAGGTCTTAGGGAGTGTTGCTGAACAAAGAGACCTTGGAGTGCAAGTTCATAGCTCCTTGAAAGTGGAGTCACAGGTAGATAGGGAAGTGAAGAAGGCATTTGGTATGCTTTCTTTTATTGGTCAGAGTATTGAGTATAGGAGTTGGGAGGTCATGTTGCGGCTGTACAGGACATTGGTTAGGCCGCTGTTGGAATATTGAGTGCAATTCTGGTCTCTTTCCTATCGGAAAGATGTTGTGAAACTTGAAAGGGTTCAGAAAAGATTTACAAGCATGTTGCCAGGATTGGAGGATTTGAACTATAGGGAGAGGTTGAATAGGCTGGGGCTGTTTTCCCTGGAATGTCAAAGGCTGAGAGGTGACCTTATAGATGTTTATAAAATCATGAGTGGCATGGATAGGATAAATTGACAAAGTCTTTTCCCTGGGTAGGGGGAGCCAGAACTAGAGGGCGTAGGTTTAGGGTGAGAGGGGAAAGATGTAAAAGAGACTGAAGGAGCAACTTTTTCGTGCAGAGGATGGTACGTGTGTGGAGTGAGTTGCCAGAGGATGTGGTGGAGGCTGGTACAATTGCAACATTTAAAAGGAATCTGGATTGGTATATGAATAGGAAGGGTTTGGAGGGCTATGGGCCAGGTGCTGGCAGGTGGGACTAGATTAGGTTGGATATCTGGTCGGCATGGATAAGTTGGACTGAAAGGTCTGTTTCCATGCTGTACATTTCTATGACTCTGTGACTATGATTCTGTTTACAAAGTGTTAATGACTTGGATTTCATTTACCATTGTGATGGTGGAAGCAGGGACAATTAATGATTTTAAAAAGAGATTGGATGGCTATTTGAATGAAATAGAACATAGAACATAGAACATAGAACAATACAGCACAGAACAGGCCCTTCGGCCCATGATGTTGTGCCGAACATCTATCCTAGATTAAGCACCCATCCATGTACCTATCCAATTGCCGCTTAAAGGTCGTCAATGATTCTGACTCTACCACTGCCACGGGCAGCGCATTCCATGCCCCCACCACTCTCTGGGTAAAGAACCCACCCCTGACATCTCCCCTATACCTTCCACCCTTCACCTTAAATTTATGTCCCCTTGTAATACTCTGTTGTACCCGGGGAAAAAGTTTCTGACTGTCTACTCTATCTATTCCTCTGATCATCTTATAAACCTCTATCAAGTCACCCCTCATCCTTCGCCGTTCCAACGAGAAAAGGCCGAGAACTCTCAACCTGTCCTCGTACGACCTATTCTCTATTCCAGGCAACATCCTGGTAAATCTTCTCTGCACCTTCTCCAAAGTTTCCACATCTTTCCTAAAGTGAGGCGACCAGAACTGCACACAGTACTCCAAATGTGGCCTAACCAAAGTCCTGTACAGCTGCAACATCACTTCACGACTCTTGAATTCAATCCCTCTGCTAATGAATGCTAATACACCATAGGCCTTCTTACAAGCTCTATCCACCTGAGTGGCAACTTTCAAAGATCTATGTACATAGACCCCAAGATCCCTCTGTTCCTCCACCTGACTAAGAACTCTACCGTTAACCCTGTATTCTGCATTCTTATTTGTTCTTCCAAAATGGACAACCTCACACTTGGCAGGGTTGAACTCCATCTGCCACTCCTCAGCCCAGCTCTGCATCATATCCAAGTCCCTTTGCAGCCAACAACAGCCCTCCTCACTGTCCACAACACCACCAATCTTCGTATCATCTGCAAATTTACTGACCCACCCTTCGACTCCCTCATCCAAGTCATTAATAAAAATTACAAACAGCAGAGGACCCAGAACTGATCCCTGCGGAACTCCACTTGTAACTGGGCTCCAGGCTGAATATTTACCATCTACCACCACTCTCTGACTTCGACCAGTTAGCCAGTTTACAATCCAATTAGCCAAGTTTCCCTCTATCCTATGCATCCTGACTTTCCGCATAAGCCTACCATGGGGAACCTTATCAAATGCCTTACTAAAATCCATGTACACTACATCCACTGCTGTACCCTCATCCACATGCTTGGTCACCTCCTCAAAGAATTCAATAAGACTTGTAAGGTAAGACCTACCCTTCACAAATCCGTGCTGGCTGTCCCTAATCAAGCAGTGTCTTTCCAGATACTCATAAATCCTATCCCTCAGTACCCTTTCCATTACTTTGCCTACCACAGAAGTAAGACTAACTGGCCTGTAATTCCTGGGGTTATCCCTATTCCCTTTTTTGAACAGGGGCACAACATTCGCTACTCTCCAGTCCCTGGTACCACCCCCGTTGACAGTGAAGACGAAAAGATCATTGCCAACGGTACTGCAATTTCCTCTCTTGCTTCCCACATAATCCTAGGATATATCCTGTCAGGCCCGGGGGACTTGTCTATCCTCAAGTTGTTCAAAATGTCCAACACATCTTCCTTCCTAACAAGTATCTCTTCTAGCTTACCAGTCCGTTTCACAAATACTTCCAGAGGGCTACAGGGATAGAGTGAAGGACTGGTCCTGGTTGGATTACTCCACAGAGAACTAGTCGTAGAGTCATAGAGATTTACAGCATGGAAACAAACCCTTCCGTCTAACTCATTCATGCCGACCAGATATCCTTTTAAATCTTTCCCCTCTCACCCTAAACCTATGCTGTCTAGTTCTGGACTCCCCACCCTAGGGAAATGACTTTGTCTATTTATCCTATCCATGCCCCTCATGATTTTATTAACCTCTATACGGTCACCCCTCAGCTTTTGACGCTCCAGGGAAAACAGCCCCAGCCTATTCAGCCTCTCCTTATAGCTCAAATCCTCCAACCCTGGCAAAATCCTTGCAAATCTTTTCTGAACCCTTTCAAGTTTTACAGCATCCTTCCTGGAGCGAGCAAAGTTTGAATGGACCCTTTCGACTCAATGACTTTCTAATCTGTAGAATGAGAGGAGGCCTTTGGCTCATCTGGACTCTTTGAAAGACTTATCCATTTTGTCTAACTTCACTGCTCCTCCCCCATAGACATGTTTCCTTTTTAGGTATTTATCCAAGTTCCTTTTGAATGATATTATTGAATCTTCCATCAACCTTTTGGATGGTACATGTCTGGTTGTAACAAATTGCTACATAGAACAATGTTTTCTCATCTCTCTATTATTTTGCATATCACCTTACATCTGTAGCCCCTTGTTAATCCGCCCTATCTGTCAATGGCCATAGCTAGAATTTATGTGTTTTTTTACGATCAAAGTATGTTATTGTGTGAGGTTTGTTTATTTTATTGCTCTGAGTGATGTGTTACAATTTTTAATTTCCCAGCAGCAATAATTTATGAATTTAAAAATTGGAAAGATTATTTATTATTTCACACTTGTCCCAGAAGTATAAAATGTGAAATCTCACACACACTATCACATAGTGAGATTAGGTACAAATAAAAAAAAATACAATTTGGCGTTACTTCAGTATCCTTCATTACAGACCTGTTGCTTCTTAGATGAATTCATGCTTTTAACTGGCAGAGTTATAGGCAGAAGATTGTCAGTAAATTATGAAGCTTCTTGTAGAATTGCCAGTAAGTCAGCTCTGAGATGAACTTGAAAGTGAAACAAGCTTCCTCCCATTTTCAAAGTACACTTATATATTACCTTGGCTCCATAGTTACATTATAGCTGGTTCAAAGGTTTTCAGATGTTCTTTCTATTCAAGAATAGCTTCTGCTGTCAGCTTTAAAAACAGGTAATGAATATGGTTGACTTACCAACGTGACCCTGTTGCAAAGTGAAAGTCCTCCTCCATAAAAAGTGGTGTTAAGCCAGTAAACATTTTGTGTTCTGGGGTTACCCATTCTGAGATCTTGAGACAACCAAGTGCTTTGTGTGCTTGGGATGGGAAGCCATTATCAAATAATGAAAGGTCAATGATATCCACTTCTTACATCTCCTACAATGATAAAGTTTAAATGGCTTCATTGTCCATAATGAAGCAGAAAGGTGAGGCAACAGATCTTTGAAAGTCCTAACTGGTAAAGGTCCATCCTTACCAAAGGGATGTGTGAATTTCACAAGCAGCAATGATCATCCAGAATTAATTATGCGACTGCTTGCATTTCAGGACTATTTGAAAATCACATAATGTTATGCAGCCTTTTTAACATCCGTTGTGTTAATCTTTAAGAAAATAGCTTTAAAATTTGTAGTATCTTCTTGTCTCTTGGCACAATGGAAATGACTCATTCTTATTCACTGTGTAAAAGTGTTCAACGTTTTGAACAATGTTATCTAATCTCCTCTTAATATTCTCTTTTCTATCTAGAGCAATCTAAGCTTCTCTCGTTTCTACATGCAACACAATTCCTGCTACCTTTCCATGCCTGAACTAATAATTTCTCCATCATTGCCAGTGTGCTGCTGATTGTTGATGACCCATACCCACATTAGCCCCTTCCTTATCATGATCCATTGTCTCTCCTTTCAAAAGGAAGTTTGATGGCCATTTGTTGAATCATATGTTGAAATGCCTCCTTCACTATTATAACTCCCTCTGCATTCTAAGCTAACTCCAATCTCCATAATAAGATTCTCCAGCCTCTCTCCCACTGCAGTGGCCCCTCATAAATCTCCTTTATATTTCGTTGACAGATCGTGTGTAACATGGATGAAGCATGGTGACAAATATGAAGCATTTTGATCCTGATGAATTATTTGGACCTTGGAAGTCATTTTAATAAACTTCCAAATATTTATGCTTGGATGCCAAATCACTAAAATATGATTTACATTATATTGGAGGCAAAAAAATCAACGATATTTCCCTATGTTGTCTAACCAAAGGTGCAGAGATGAAAATGCATTGCCAAAGAAAGATAGAACTAGCAATTATACAAAATTTCATGATCTCAGAGTTGTTCCAAAGCAATTACAGCCAGTTAAGTGCATCTTGACATGCAGTACGTACTGTAATATGGAAAATGAGGCAGCCAATTTGAGGAGAAAGACTTCAGAAAACAGCAACAGGCTGAAGCTTTTGTGTTTTTGGCTCAAAGCAAGTTGAATCAAGTTTTTCAGAGGAATTCTTGCTGCAGCACCCAGTGGGACTTCTCACCATATCTTTCTAAAAACACCTCATCAATGAACTATCACACCCTGTAAGTGTCCCACATGTCCGACTCAGTCCTCAAATTACTGTGTGCCATTCACAAATCAACTCACCACTCACTGGATAGCAATCAAAAGACCAGTATCCCTTCCACCTGGGCCATCTTCAGAAGGTTGTTGTGCACCAGGACATGTATTGGCAATCTGCTATTACCCTTTAACGGCAACATAATAGAATATCAACCACAAATCCACGCTGCTCATGGCACATAACATGGCTGACACCCGCTCATGGATATAACACCATTCCCTTGCCTTGTAGTTGATCTGTCTACATTTGTCATAACATTCAAGGCAATGGGCCAAGTGGGACTAGTGTAGATTTAGTGTAGTTTTGGTGGTCCAGACTTGATATACTGAAGGACTTCTTCTGCATTGTATGATTCTACATTCCATCTTAACACCCTCTCTAAGTCACTGCTACTCTATCACCAGTGCCCAGGGTAGACCTGGCATATTGTCATTATAGAATAAGGGAATACACATACAAGCAAGTATCAGATAATTCAAAAGATGAGCTTTTATTTACAGCCAGAAAAAGTGAACACAAACAAAACCAAAACAAGTTTCAGTTTGCCCCACAATGCAAGTGAAATGCTGGCATCATGACCGATGACTCAAGATTGGAATGGTGCTGGAAAAGCACAGCAGGTCAGGCAGCTTTTGAGGAGCAGGAAAATCTATGTTTCTGACAAAAGCCCTTCATCAGGAAGGACCTATAGTGCCACCCATTCAATTTCAGCCTCAGCATGTGTGCCAATCCGGTGAGAGTGTTGTGGCAGCTGAGTGACAACAGGGCTGCTCACCGTGTGGTCTCCTCTACACTGGGAGGATAAGCTGTATACTGGATGACCACTTGCAAAGTACTTCGGTTCTATCCACAAAAATGACCCTGAGCTTCCAGTTGCCTGGCATTTCAACATACCACCCTGTTCTCTGGCCAACCTCTCTGACTCAGGCTTGCTGCAGTGCTCCACTAAAGCTGGAGGAACAGCACCTCATTTTCTGCTTGGGAACCCTATACCCTTCAAGACTCAATATTAGATTCAATAGTTTTATGGCCTGAGCACCTTCTTCCATGTCCTTTACATGATGAAGGGCTTATGCTTGAAACATTGATTCTCCTGCTCCTCCAATGCTGCCTGACCTGCTGTGCTTTTCCAGCAACGCAATCTCGACTCTGATCTCCAGCATTTGTAGTCCTCACCTTCTCCTATGCCCTTTACCCAGCCTGGCACAGCACAGCAAGGCAAGATTCTGTGAGCATGCAGGTAGATGCTAAGCCAGTGTGCATTGAGAGAGCAAGTGAGCAGCCCTGAGCTGCAGCCTGGCCCAATCTGTACACTGGGTGCCTGCCCCTTTGTGCAAAGTATCCTGGCAGCAGCCTTTCAATGCCAGTTACAGGTGCATTCTGCAATGCCAGTCTGTGCTTCCTAAGTGGCCTGCGAGTGGATTGGAGAGGGGCCTTGATGCTTGGTAAATGTCAAATGCTAATGTCCATGGATGAGAGGGCTGTGTGTGGGGCTCATGTATCTGGGGTCATGACCTTAGATGCTGTTTAGTGCTGATCAACGTGGATGATCCTTGCGGGCAGCAGAAAACTGAACTCGTGTCGACATTGCTCAGCACATTTGGCAAGATAGGAAGATAAATATTAATCAGGCAAGTTGCTAGTGTTTATCAAGCTACAGTCCCCCTTAATTGGCAAATTGTCACTGGGCAATTAACTTATCACTCAGAAAATCCATGGAGAATGCAGTGAGATGATCCTAGCATTGAGATCTGGACCTCTTGATCAATTCTGCCTCAAATCTCAACATAACCCATGATCCTATAAGATTCTATCCATTGTAATCAAATAACCTGTTCTAGTGGTATCGATTGAAGATTAAATATCATCAAGACAGTGAAAGAACACTCATTGTCATCTTCAAAAAGTGCCATCTGGACTTTTACTTCAATCTAAGTAGTCAAAAAGATCTTCAACTCAATATCTCATCTGAAATACAGTACTGTATTGAATTGTTAGCCTGGGATATCTGCTCAAGTTCCTGGTGTGGAGTTTGAAGCCATCATTTAAACTCAACAGTGACCTATTGCTTGACACACCACATCCATAATGTGAAAACAACCACAGAAAAGGATCACTGTTTATCATGCAGAATTAACTTCAGTATTAATTATTTAATATTTCAGTCACCGTTAGTGGCGGAGGCAGGTTCAATTGAAGCAATCCAGAGGACACTGGATGATTATTTCAAAAGAAATGATGTGCAAGAGGATGGGAAAATGCAGGAGAGTGACACAAAATGTATAATACTCATTTAGATGCTGCTGCGGACACAAGTGGCCGAATGGCCTCTTTTTGCACCACAATACCTCTCTAAGTTAAAATTACTTCTTGTGCATAAAACTATGCTACAGATGTGCCACATTAAACATCAATTTTCAAATTAAGGGTTTTGGCAGTGCACTGCCTTTTTTTTCTTTTCATTCTTTCATGGGATGTGGCAAAGCCAGCATTTGTTCAGATCTCTACTTGCCCTTGAACAGGCTTGTGAGGGATTTTCAGACAGCAGTCAAGACTCAATCACATTGCTATAGACCTGGAGTCACACAAAGGCCAGACTAAGTAAGGATGTAAGTGTTTCTTCTCTAAAGAACATTAGTGAACCCGATGAGTATTGACAACAATATAGTGGTCATGATCATTATTGCTAAGACAAGCTCTGTTTTGTTGACTGAATTTAAATTTCCTGAGCTGCTGTGGTGGGATTTAAACCTGCATTCCCAGGGCATTTGCACTTGGATTACCGATCAAGTGACATTGCCACATTACCATTGTTCCTGCATATTCAGCAAAATAAAATCATTGAGTCATACAATATACAGGCCCTTTGGCCCACCATGTCAATACCAACCTAACACACACCAAACTTTATTAACCCCATTTACCTGCATTTAGTCCATGATATATGTTCTTAACTGCACCATGGGCTCAACAGTGATTTGTGGCTACTGTGTAGGGTGCTGGTGAGGCTGCACTTGGAGTGCTGTGTACTGTTTTGGACTCCTTACTTGAGGAATACTGGCACTGGAAGGGGTGCAGAGGAGATTCACTGGGTTGAATCTCGAGTTGAGGGGTTGGCTTATGAAGAGAGAATGAGTAGACTGGGATTACACTCATTGGAATTCAGAAGATTGAGGGGTGAGCTTATAGAAACACACAAAATTATGAAGGGAATAGACAAGATAAAAGCAGGGAGGTTGTTTCCTCTGGCAGGTGAAACTAGAACTGGGGGGGGGAAAAGCTTCAAAGTAAGGGGGAGCAGATATAGGATTGAGGAGAAACTTCTTCATCCAAAGCGTTGTGAATCTGTGGAATTCAATGCCCAGTGAAGCAGTTGAGGCTAACTTGTTGACTGTTTTTAAAGCAAAGATAGATTTTGAACAGTAAAGGAATTCAAGGTTATGGTGAGAGGGTGGATAAGTGGAGCCGAGTGCACCTAAAGATCAGCCATGATCTTATTGAGTGGCAGAGCAGGCTCGAGGGAACAGTTGGCCTACTCCTGCTCCTGGTTCTTATGTGACCCCCAAAACTTACATTATTTTCAGAACAGCTATTCGAAAGATCATTAAAGTCATGTCCGTGAACTGGAAGTTTTATGTGGGTTATAACAGGACTTTATCTTATTCGTCTCTTACAAGTTTTCTATCTTGGTTTCCTCCCACTTTAAAAAAAAACTCAAAATATTTTCAACTACTTTCAAATTTCTTATGGATGAATGATTGATTCTGTTTTGCTGGTCACAGCACACGTCAGAAATGGTCAGTGCCTTATCTGTTTCTGGAAGTTGCAGAGAAATGACATTACAGTATGATCTGCTGCCAAATGGTCTGATCTCATGGATCATTGCTGTTATTGTCCTTGGATGGTATACTCATTTCATAGATCATTTAAAAGGATTTGAATTGTTCATTGCATCCAGCTTTCCTCTGAATTAAAAGCGTCCTGTGAGGCTGTTTACTTTAAACTTGTTTGGCATCTGTGTTTATGGGAAAATACTATGAATATCTTGCTACCAGTATGTAATTGCAGAAATACATCTTTAATGGTCATTATTCTGATATAGTGAAAGGAATTTAAAACCATATCTTTGGACTTCTTGAAGCAGCTAACTTAAAATCTATCCCATAGTCTGGTTCATTGGTGAATGAAGTTCATTGGTGAATGGGTGTAGGTCAAGCAAAACATTTTACAGAAAAGAAACAAAACAAGCATATCAACTTAACACAGGCATACAAGTATCTACAGGTAAAAATGTATCACTGACACAACAATATTTCAAATTGGCTTTAATGTCTATGTTTGCACCTCAAGAAATTCCGAAATACAATGGGATTTCTGTTGCAAACTTATTTTGTTTCATTAAATGTTCTCAAACCAATTAATAAAATGGCTGGAAATTTGTTCCCATTTCTCCACTCATGCTGTTTTTGAGTGAGCAAATAGAAAGCACGCAGAGTGGTCTAGGCTAGTGGAGTTGACTGTTTTTCCTACAACTTTTCCTCCTTTCTTTGAATGAAGTACCTAACTTCCCATTACAGTAAAGCTTTTAAAATTTGCAGGCATTCTTAAGTCATTTTAATTTATGTCTAATGTCCTGCTTTTAGTTTCACGTAAAAATGGCCAGTAATGAAATGGTTAACAAGGGTATGTTCTGGCATACTCATGATGTGTAAACCTTTTTCAAACCTGACACATTCCAGTGAATCTAAACTGAGCGTTGCAGCACCAGATGGATTCTGGCATAAATAGATCGTTTCTTCCACTCGTTGTTGTTTAGATTAGTTGCAGTCAGAGCAGTCCCTGAAACATGCTTTATTTATACAGTAGATGTACCAGGAAAGCCCGTTATCCTGCAGTGCCCCTGATGCACAAAGTCTGCTCATTCCTGCTGCAGCTATAATACGTTCTCCTACTCCAGTTTACTCTATGGTTGTAAAACTAGACTTTTACTTCTGTCTGATTTACACATGTGTTTGAGAATATGTGTATTTCAAACTTCTAAGGCAAGCTGATTTCTAACCAGCAATAAAGCTGTGATGGATGTTGCAATGCAGATTCTAGCAGATCTGTGATCATTGGAGGTCTGCAGAAACTACTTTGAGTAACAGTGGAATGGAATTGAAAACATTCAAAGTTCATTCTGCGTCAGGAAATGTTTTAAAGTTATTCTACACTGAAACACATGTAAAATAGTGAGAATGAGATAACTTTTCTTTGAATTGGCTTCAAAATTTGCATCCTCCTCTCTTACCCTTTCTATCACTTCACCTTACCACACATTATAATCATGGTTTGGAGGTGCCGGTGTTGGACTGGGGTGTACAAAGTTAAAAATCACACAACATCAGGTTATAGTCCAATAGGTTTAATTGGAAGCACACTAAGCTAGTGTGCTTCCAATTAAACCTATTGGACTATAACCTGGTGTTGTGTGATTTTTAACTTTGTACACATTAAAATCATACAGTATTATATCATGGAAATGGCGGATTGTGTCCTTCCTGATCTACTTTCATTTCATTTCCCGGTACTTGGTTCACAGTCTTTACACTACGGTGAGTCAAACGATCATCTAAATACTTCATATATGTAGTATTAAATCCCATTGTAGAGTCATAGAGATATACAGCACAGAAACAGGCCCTTCGGTCCAACTTATCCATGCCGACCAGATATCCCAAACCAATCTAGTCCTACCTGCCAGCACCAGGCAAATATCCCTCCAAACCCATCCTATTGATATTCCATCCAAATGCCTTTTAAATGTTGCAATTGTACCATCCTCCACCACTTCCTCTGGCAGCTCATTCCATACATGTACCACACTCGGCGTGAAAAAGTTGCCCCTTAGGTGTCTTTTATATCTTTCCCCTCGCCCTCTAGGTTTGGAATCCTCCACCCCAGGAAAAAGGTTTTGCCTATTTACCCAATCCATGCACCTCATAATTTTGTAAACCTCTACGCTCCAGGGAAAACAGCCCCAGCCTGTTCAGCCTCTCCCTATAACTCAAATCCTCCAACCCTGGCAACATCCTTGTAAACCTTTTCTGAACCCTTTCAAATTTCACAACATCTTTCCGATAGGAAGGAGACCAGAACTGCATGCAATATTGCAACAGCGGTCTAACCAATGTCCTGTACAGCAGCAACATGACCTCCCAACTCCTGTACTCAATACTCTGACCAATAAAGGAAAGCATACCAACACCTTCTTCACTATCCTATCTACCTGCGACTCCGCTTTCAAGGAGTTATGAACCTGCACACCAAGGTCTCTTTGTTCAGCAACACTCTCTAGGACCTTACCATTAAGTGTATAAGTCCTGCTAAGATTTGCTTTCCCAAAATGCTTTCCCTCACATTTATCTGAATTAAACTTCATCTGCCACTTCTCACCCCATTGGCCCATCTGATCAAGATCCTGTTATAATATGAGGTAACCTTCTTTGCTGTCCACTACACCTGCAATTTTGGTGTCATCTGCAAACTAACTAACTGTACCTCTTATGCTTGCATCAAAATCATTTATATAAATGATGAAATGTAGTAGACCCAGCACCGATCCTTGTGGCATTCCACTGGTCACAAGCCTCCAGTCTGAAAAACAACCCTCCACCACCACCCTCTGTCTTCTACCTTTGAGCCGGTTCTGTATCCAAATGTATTCCGTGAGATGAAACCATGCTAACCATGGGGAACCTTGTCGAACGCCTTACTGTAGTCCATATAGGTCACATCAACTGCTCTGTCCTCATCAATCCTCTTTGTTCCTTCTTCAAAAAACTCAATCAAGTCTGTAAGACATGATTTCCCATGTTGACTATCCCTAATCAGTCTTTGCCTTTCCAAATACATGTACATCCTGTCCCTCAGGATTCCCTCCACAACCAACATCAGGCTCACTGGTCTATAGTTCCCTGCTTGTCCTTAGCACCCTTCTTAAACAGTGGCACCACATTGGCCGACCTCCAGTCTTCCAGCACCTCACCTATGACTATCGATTAGATTAGATTAGATTACTTTTAGACTACTTACAGTGTGGAAGCAGGCCCTTCGGCCCAACAAGTCCACACCGACCCGCCAAAGCGCAACCCACCCATACTCCTACATTACCCCTTACCTAACACTACGGGCAATTTAGCATGGCCAATTCACCTGACCCACACATCTTTGGACTGTGGGAGGAAACCGGAGCACCCGGAGGAAACCCACGCAGACACGGGGAGAACGTGCAAACTCCACACAGTCTGTCGCCTGAGTCGGGAATTGAACCCAGGTCTCAGGCGCTGTGAGGCAGCAGTGCTAACCTCTGTGCCACAGTGCCGCCCACAAATCTAATCTAATCTAATACTAATATCTCAGTAAGACACCCAGCAATCACTTCTCTAACTTCCCACAGAGTTCTAGGGTACACCTGATTAGGTCCTGGGAATTTATCCACCTTTATGCGTTTCAAGACATCAAGCACTTCCTCCTCTGTAGTATGGACATTTTTCAAGATGTCACCATCTATTTCCCTACATTCTATATCTTCCATGTCCTTTTCCACAGTAAATAATGATGCAAAATACTCGTTTAGTATCTCCCCCATTTTCTGTGGCTCCACACAAAGGCCACCTTGCTGCTCTTTGAGGTGCCATATTCTCTCCCTAGTTACCCTTTTGACTTAATGTATTTGTAAAAACCCTTTGGATTCTCCTTAATGCTATTTGCCAGAGCTATCTCATGTCCTTTTTTTGCCCTCCTGATTTTCCTCTTTAAGTATACTCCTACTGCCTTTATACTCTTCTAAGGATTCACTCAATCTATCCTGTCTTTACCTGACATATGCTTCCTTCTTTTTCCTAACCAAACCCTCAATTTCTTTAGTCATCCAGCATTCCCTATATCTACCAGCCTTCCCTCTCACTCTAACGGGAATATACTTTCTCTGGATTCTCGTTATCTCATTTCTGAAGGCTTCCCATTTTCCAGCCATCTCTTTACCTGCGAACATCTGCCCCCAATCAGCTTTTGAAAGTTCTTGCCTAATACCATCAAAATTGGCCTTTCTCCAATTTAGAACTTCAACTTTTAGATCTGACCTATCCTTTTCCATCACTATTTTAAATCTAATAGAATTATGGTCGCTGGCCCCTTAATTATATAGTTAATTTTCTAATTTATATTAATATATGGTTTTATTCTGTAATTCATTGATGCAGTGATGATTTTTACTGACTTTGGTTCATTTGTTTATTGTCAAATTCTGTGCCCCTAAACCAGACTGGATGATGCACTTTTGCCCCACACTATTTCCTTTTCATTTTTGACAGCCTAAATAGCTTAACTATATTGGCAAAATCAGTGCTAAACAACTCTGGCACAGTTAAAGCAGACACAGTTGCACATGACAACTCACTTTTGCGCATTCCAGTCAAACTTAGATGAATCATGTTACCAGATTTACCAGTATGAACATAATTAAGTTTTGAGGTACACAGAGAGTCATAGAATCATAGAGATGTACAGCATGTTCAACTAAGTATTAACTTTCAGCCGTAGGAAAATCAAAACAGAGCTTTAAGAAACATGTAAGATTCTACAGCAAAAGAACAACATTCTCAAAGAGATTTGTGAAGCTGAGAGAATAATGTGGAATCTACCTAATTATTCTGAAATTTTGATCAAACTATCAAAGCATTCAAGCAGTAGGTTAATTATCTTACCTAGTCTGAATATGGTGACGATTGTACCAGAGGACTCAAAACCTCAGTGAAATTCCACACAACTTAGCAGTAATTTTGCATTACTTAATGTTACATTATTCATTTACTACAATGATATATAAAATGGATACCATAATTGAAGCTGTTAAATGTAGTGTTTATTTTCATGAGTAATGAATGACAGGGTCATAACTTAGTTGTGGAGGTCAGCCTCGCTCATGGAATAAACATGGCATGCAATAAGTCATCTGTAGCTTTCTATTTATATACCTGTGCAGTATAGTTAAATATTTAAAAGAAAGTCTTATGAGTGGAGTTTGGGAGTTTGTAGTTTTTAACTAGCATGGAATGCAGAATGTTCGGGGTAATCATCAACCCTCATTGATTACTGATTAAAGGTGATGCTGTTTGTAAAAGCATTAGACTTCATTTTAAAGGGAAAATTTGTATGCTTCTGTTCTGCTCAGCAGTGTTCTCACAGGGTTTTACAATTGGTATGTGTTTTTGAGCATCAATTGTATTAATGCCAGCAATTTGCTTTTCTTCAGCTAATAATCTAGAAGTTTAGGGGCAATAATGATGAAGGAGTTGCTATGGTTACAGTTCATCTGTATTGATATTGAAATATGTCAGAATTACGAAGTAGTAATTTTGACTGGTTTATAATCCCATAAATGTCAAGCAAATTTCTTAATATTGTCCATTTCCCAATCCCTGAACCCCACTTGCTGATTCAGCAGTTCCACTTTTTGAAGGCTCTTCCTACCACATATTTGCATATTTTCACAACCCTTTTTAAAACAATGCATTATGCTAGATATGCAGTTTGAAATTTGGGCAACATTTAAGTTAACTCGTATTTTAGAAAATTGATGGGACCATGTGCAACGATGGATTTAATTGGGTAGATGCAAAACCAACGTCCCAACTATGAGTTTACACGTGGCATTGTTAGGTCAAAATTGACTTTAGGAATCGATCTAGATTTCTGCCTCCAATATTCAGGTGGTGTCCATTTTCAGATTCAAGATTATAATGAAATATTGGAGGAGAAAGAGGTCTTTGGCCCATCAAGGTCAGTCTTTGCAACATGCAGTTTCATTCTTATGAACTTGCTGCTATTTAGTTTGTCTTAACCAGTCTCCACAAAACTTTAGCCTTGAGTTATTTTATTGCCTTCTATCCCTCAAATGGCAATGTCATCAACAGTGTACTAACAATTTACTTGTACAGTTACAGGTAGTTCTGAAATAATGTGTGGTTTGGTAATGCAATTTGGCTACAGCATCATTGAGGAATTAGGGAATGGTTATTTTTGAGAATGTTGACCTCAGTTCGCAACAGTGTGATTCCAGCAGGGATCAATTCGCACCCTTCATTCTGCACATGCACCGGTGTCCACACTGAAATCTATGTGTCGTTCTGCGCATGTGCTGATGTCAGCTATCGACAGAGCAGCTTTCTGTGAGAGGTATTGTACAGAGAGCAGCTTTCTTACAATTTTTTAAAATGAACTGTGTTAACTTTACTTCTGCTTCATTAATAAATGATTTCAACCTTCATTCAGGCTGTGCTATACGTTGCATTAAACTTTTGGGTGATGTTTGAGAGATTATGAGTGATATTTTTGCCGGTTTGCCCCAGCCCCACTTTTCCCATAGGCCCCATATTTCTATTAAGTGAGGTTTCTCGGGAACGCAACTCCAGCATTATAGGAGAACTACCTATTTGCTGCTAAAACTTAAAGTGAATCACATAAATACTCTTCAATCCTACTGAACCAATTTTCTTTTGACAGTTAAAAGATAACATTTGAAATTGCTGTCTTGTCTGCGTCTTTTCCACTAACGCAAAATGCCAAACATATCAGTCTAACTTATCAATAATTTCATTCAACTCAGTTGAAAAAATAAGGTTGATGTATTGAAAATGATTTGCATGGATTAATTATTTGCATGATAGTGAATGTGGATCTTGTATGTGTCAAGTCTAGTTTTGACAGTCTTTTCTTGAAAACAAAGGAGGTTGTGGTGTGACCAAATAGAGATCTTGACAATATGCATTATTTCAAATCATTTAAACAAAGAGAGAATATTTCCTCTTATGGAAAAGAGCATAACTAGATGTCACCAATGAATGATATAAAAAAGTCATCAAGAAAACTAACAGGGTATTCAGAAGAACATTCTTCCACATGAGTGGTAAGAATGTGGAACTCTAGTGTTGGGAGGGAAAACTTGACAAGTATATGATAGAGAAGGCTGATAATGCTGGATTCAGCTGAGAAAGACAGGAGGAGACTGAAGTAAAGAACAAATGCAGACATAGACCCGCTGAGTTGAATAGCCTGTTCCTGCGCTATATATTCGATGCAATGTCATTACATGATAAAATGTAAATGAATGATTATTCATCATCATCCTCATCTTGGAGGCATTCTTTTTATCAACACTAGGCAGCAGCATAATTTGTAACCACTCTTCAGTAGTCATCATTTCCATTCAAATTAAATAACAGGAATAACTAAAGTCAACCTGTAATGTTGTACAATTACGATGAGATTTGGAGTAGTAGACTGGAGCCTCTTTAGAGTATGAAAACTGGTATCAATGTCCCTTTAAGGGACATGAGTTTGGAGAGAAAGTTTATTTATGAAACAGAACATTGGAGACAAATTGGTAGAGAGCAGTATGAACGTGCAGGAGTCAGCGGTTAGGCTTGACTGCTCTATGTGGGTGGGCTGCTGGTTCATCCACACTGATTTCCCTGTGCATGGTGAATGACCCTGACTTATAATCTCTATGTCCTTAATGCTCTCCTATTTACATGTGTAGTTTACTGCCCCCCCCTCTCATTTGCTTTTCATTTGTATGGCTTTTGGCTTCACTGACCATCAGGACAAGACAGAAACATACTTTGTTCATTCTCTTCCGTTTCTCTGGGAGAACTCCAACAGCAGAATTACATCAAAACAAATGTTAACAGAAAAGGAAAATTAAAAGGAGAACTGTAATGACTTAAATTACTCACCATCCTAATAGTTATTAAATGAAAAAGATTTTGAAGTTCATTGTTT
This sequence comes from Hemiscyllium ocellatum, assembly GCF_020745735.1. NCBI lineage: Eukaryota > Metazoa > Chordata > Chondrichthyes > Orectolobiformes > Hemiscylliidae > Hemiscyllium > Hemiscyllium ocellatum. The sequence goes on from NC_083409.1 coordinate 82,870,313, forward strand.
CTTGTTTACCATTTCTTGTGTGTCTTAACCTTTAAAGTACTGGTTAAAAGCAAATCGGCAAGAGACATTTTTGTGTGGAATTCTCCCCTAGCAGGACACCACGGGTGTGGATTTTCCTCCAGCCTGGGACTTGCATCGGAATAAGAGCTCATGATGTGAGGGTAACATATTATCATGGGTGGAGGATTCATTATTGAACAAGGAAACAGAGAGCAGGGGCAAATAGGCTTTTTTTTGGTTGATAAAGTATAATTGTATGACTCTATAACTGATGGAGTGCCACAAGGATCCATGCTGGGGCTCAACTATTTGCAGTCCACATCAATAACTTGGACGAACAGACTGAATGTGTTCTCAGAAAATTTCGCAACCATACAAAGATAGGTAGGAAAACAGGAGAAAGTGAGGACTGCAGATGCTGGAGATCAGAGCTGAAAATGTGTTACTGGAAAAGTGCAGCAGGTCAGGCAGCATCCAAGGAGCAGGAGAGTCGACGTTTTGGGCATGAGCCCGAAGAAGGGCTCATGCCTGAAACATTGACTCTCCTGCTCCTTGGATGCTGCCTGACCTGCTGTGCTTTTCCAGCAACACATTTTCAGCTTAGGTAGGAAAACAGCTTATAAAGAAGGTATAATAAGTCTGAAGACAGATATAGATGTGTTAAGTGACCAGCCTCAATTTTTGCAGATGGCATAATGTGGGATATTATTCACTTTGGCAGGAAAAATTGAAAGCCAGCATTTTAGTTAAATGGAGATAAGTGGAATGGTGTGGAATTCTCTTCCCCAGAAGGTAGTAGAGGTGGATCATTGAATATTTCTGAGTCCGTGAAAGGTAGACTCTTGATTGAAAAGGAAATCAAATGGAGTTGAGTCTACAACCAGATGAATCATGATATTAACAAATGGCAGAGTAGGGTAAAGGGATTTAATGGCCTATTCCTAATTTATGTGTTAAGCACAGATGGTCAATGAAACCCAAGAACAAGAGTCTGATTGAAGAATTGCATAAAGCTGCCTCCTATAATCTGAGCTCATGTGCAAAGATTGCATTCACTACAAACATACAGGAGAACCATCTTTTAGTGAAACTCTTTTGCGGCCAGTTTTATTACATTAGTCGAGACTCAAGGTTACCTGACTGTCTTCTCCGGGGAGGAAAATATATAAAACACTCCTAAAATAAACTCTTCAAACTGGGAATCAGTAGCTCATTTTAACTGTTGGGCTGTACACCCTTAAATCATTTAAAACTGGCACACACTGCTTTTCCCCCTTTTCATGAAAATGCCCAAAATAGCTGAGACATCTTGGAAATAGATCTACCTGTCACCTGTTCAGACTGAAATGATGTGGAGGGCCTTCAAGAAGAAGACAATCCATAGAATGATTTGCCAGTCCTGAGGAAAACTCATATGGGACTTGAAATGTTAATTTTATTTCTCTCTCTGTGGATACTGCCAGACCTGCTGAATTTCTCCTGTGTTTGCAGGCTCTGTTGTTGAATGATTTAACAGTATTGTTGCAAAGCTCACCTGACATGTAGAATTAAGTTGCAAATCCAATAAACAAAAAGAGCCAGCCAAACCAATACTAGACAGCACATGGATATACATCTTTGCATATTAAACTTCTAATTGCTACTTGTCTTTTCATTGGTGGATGAATTTAGAAACACTAATTGAAAAACCAGATGATCCTTGGCTGATTTAACTGGTTCATAAGTGATGTAAAGTCATAACACAAAAGATTCTCTTAATTTTGTGTCAAGCCAACAAAGTAGTTTGCTTCTTGACAAAGCACACTGCATCTTTAATCCCCATAGCTTTCATTTTTGCTCATGTTCCAATTATATTATCTATAATTAATTAGATATGCAACTTACCGAACAAGGGAAAAAAATTCAAATCACTCTAAACTTAGTCATATTATTCCTCAGTAAGTATTCCACAACCAGTTCTGGTATCATCTGGGATTGTGGAAACTTTGCTTATAAGTCCTTTGTTTTTTACGTATATTAAAAAGAATAAGGGTCTCAGGACCAATCTTGCACACAAGTTAGAGAGATTTCTATTACTTACCTAATCTAAAATAATGAGATAGCTTTGGCAAATAGGTTTAAGGAGAATCCAAAGGTTTTAAAAATACATTAAGGACAAAAGGGTAACTAGGGAAAGAATAGAGCCTCTCAAAGATCAGCAAGGTGGCCTTTGTGTGGATCCGCAGGAGTTGGGGGAGATACTTAACGATTGTTTTGCATCAGTGCTTACTGAGGAGAAGGGCATGGGAAAATATAGAATGAGGGGAAATAGATGGTGAAAAATGTCCATATTACAGAGGAGGAAGTGCTGGATGTCTTGAAATGCATAAAGATGGATAAATCGCGAGAGAAATGATTGGTAGATACCTTGCTGAGATATTTGTATCATCGATAGTCACAGGTGAGGTGCCGGAAGACTAGAGGTTAGCTAATGTGAGCTGAAAATGTGTTGCTGGAAAAGCGCAGCAGGTCAGGCAGCATCCAAAGAGCAGGGGAATCGACGTTTCGGGCATGAGCCCTTTCTCAGGAATAGGGGCTGAAGAAGGGCTCATGCCCGAAATGTCGATTCTCCCGCTCTTTGGATGCTGCCTGACCTGCTGCACTTTTCCAGCAACACATTTTCAGCTCTGATCTCCAGCATCTGCAGTTCTCACTTTCTCCTTGTTAGCTAATGTGATACCATTACTTAAGAAAGGTGGTAAAGTCAAGCCAGGAAACTATAGATGTTGGTGGTGGGCAAGGTGTTGGACAAATCCTGAGGATTTACACATATTTGGAAAGGCAAGGGCTGCTTAGGGATAGTCAACATGGCTTTTTCATGTCTTATGAACTTGATTGAGTTTTTTTGAAAAAGTAACAAGGAGGATTGATGAGGGCAGACAGTGGGCATGATCTATATGGACTTCAGTCAGGTGTTGGACAAGGTACCCCATGGAGACTGGTTAGCAAGGTTAGATCTCATGATGGAATACAGGGAGAACTAGTTATTTGGGTACAGAACTGGCGCAAAGGTAGAAGACAGAGTGTGGTGGCGGATGGTTATTTTTCAGACTGGAGGCCTGTGACCAGTGGTGTGCTACAAGGACCAGTGCTGGATCCACTACTTTTTGTTATTTATAAAAATGATTTGGATAGGAACATAGGAGGTATAGTTAGTAAGTTTGCAGATGACACCAAAATTGGAAATATAGTAGCTAGTAAAAAAGGTCAATTCAGATTACAATGGGATCTTGATCAGATGGGCAAATGGGCTGATGATTGACAGATGGAGTTTAATTTAGATAAATGCGAGGTGCTGTATTTTGGGAAAGCAAATCAGAGCAGGACTTATACATTTAATGGTGAAATCTGAGGGAGTATTGCAGAACAAAGAAACCTTGGAATGCAGGTTCATAGCTCCTTGAAAGTGGAGTCGCAGGTAGATAGGATAGTGAAGAAGGCATTTGGTATGCTTTCCTTTATTGGTCAGAGTATTGAGTATAGGGGCTGGGAGGTCATGTTGCTGCCATACAGGACGTTGGTTAGCCCACTTTTGGAATATTGTATACAATTCTGGTCTCCTTCCTATCAGAAAGATGCTGTGAAACTTGAAAGGGTTCAAAAAAGATTTAAAAGAATGTTTGCTGGGGTTGGAGGATTTTAACTATAGGGAGAGGTTGAATAGGCTGAGACTGTTTTCCCTAGAGCATTGAAGGCTGAAAGGTGACCTCATAGAGGTTTATAAAAACATGAGTGGCATGGATAGGATAAATAGACAAAGTATTTTCTCTGGGTTGGGAGAGTCCAGAACTAGAGGGTGAGAGGGGAAAGATATAAAAAGGACCTAAAGGGCAACCTTTTCACACAGTGGGTAGTACGTGTATCAAATGAGCTGCCAGAGGAGTGATGGAGGCTGGTACAATTGCAACATTTAAGAGGCATTTGGATGGGTATATGAATAGAAAGGGTTTAGAGGGATATGGGCCAAGTGCTGGCAAATGGGACTAGATTAGGTTGGGATATCTGGTCAACATGGACAAGTTGGACTGAAGGGTCTGTTTCTGTGTTGTACATCTCTATGAGTCTAAATAAGATGAATCTTTTAAAAAAAAATGTCGGTGTACTCTTTTTGGAAATTATTGCTTTTTTGGCTGTAAGGAAAAATACACATAAAAGACCTGAGCCAGTCCATAAGATCAATGAAAAAATTTCTTCTCAATGGTAATTTCTTTGCGTCCTGTATTTGTTGAGACATTAACTGAGTTCACTATACATGGAATCAAATCTACTTAATGATAAGAAATGTTAACATTTTGATGGCTTGATCAAAGAACAGAAATTGTTTAACCATTCAAGGGGGTAAAGAGCAAATAACTACAAATGTTGAATATGGACAACGTAGCTTCTGGAAGTATTCAGCAGATGAGCTAGCATGAATGGAAAGAAAAAAAATCAAACTCTTTCAGGTGTAGAGAATTCTGAATTTTTGACAAAGGTGCTATTTCCCAAATCATTTTATGTTCATTTTTTCCAAAGCTTTGTTCTCCTGACCATTTCCAATGGTTTGTTGTTTTTATGAAGGCAAATTAATTGCAACATGACTAAATAGTGAACCAACCAGAGAGAAACAATGAAAGTCAAGGATATGAAGATCAGTCACCCAAAGACCCGATATATGGACCATCAGTTTCAGCCTGGTGAAGAGATATGGAATGAAGGTATAAAGATTATGGATGATGGCTTGGAGAGGATCAACAGTTTAAAATAGTTCTATCATAAAGTCAGAAGTGAGTTTGTTTTTTGATTATTGATCAAAGTTCAGCATGTTTAATGATTTCTCAGATATTGAAACAGTCCAGGTCCAAATACAACAAGATAGTATCTAGGTTTGGGCTAACAAATGCCAAGTAACATTCATGCTACACAAGTGCTGAGCAATGATCATCACCAACAACACTCAATAATGTTGCCATTGTTGAATCCGAGGAGTGATCAATGAACAGAAACTAAACTGCACTCACATATAAATATTGTGGTTTTAAGAGCACCTCAGAAGCTAGAAATAGTCCAGTGACTCTCACCTCCTGACTCTCCAAAGTCCGTCCACCATCTAGTCAAGAATGTCACAGAATACTCTCCACTTGACTGGATGAGTGCAGTTCTAACAACACTAAAGGAGCTTGACACCATCAAGGACAAAATTATTCAATTGACTATCACCATATCTACAAATATTCATTTCCTCCACAGTCTCCAAGAAACACTGCAGAGAATCACCAGGGCTCCTGAGGCAGCACCTGCAAAAACCACACCACCACTATCTGGAAGATCAAGGGCCAGAGATAATGGGAAAATTACCACTACCCACAGATTCCCCTCCAAGCTATTCCCTAGCCTGATGTGCAAATACATTGCCATTCCTTCATTCTGCTCATTAAAATTATTGGAACTCCCTCTATAACAGCACTGTGAATGTTCCAACCCAAACAGATTTCAGTAGTTCAAGAAGGCAGTTCACCACCACCTTTTCAAAGGCAATTGTGGATTAGTAATACATTTAGGTTGAGCCAGTGAAGGCCGTATCCCATGCATCAATAAAAATAAAGTGGTGGTAGAAAATATAAATAGAAACTCAAAGTTTGGGAGAAGATTTGTAGCTCGGGTGCTCATTATTGTGGTTCTGTTCGCTGAGCTGGGAGTTTTTGTTGCAAACATCCTCAGTGCTTGGGAGCCTCCTGTGAAGCGCTTCTGTGATGTTTCCTCTGGCATTTATAGTGGCTTGTCTCTGCCACTTCCGGTTGTCAGTTGCTGTCCGCTGCAGTGGCTGGTATATTGGGTCCAGGTCGATGTGTTTGTTGATAGAAACCAATATATCGGCCTGGACCTAATATACCGGCCACTGCAGCGGACAGCAACTGACAACTGGAAGCAGCAGAGACAAGCCACTATAAATGCCGGAGGAAACATCACAGAAGCGCTTCACAGAAGGCTCCCAAGCACTGAGGATGTCACCTAGAAAGGGGACGAAACGTTTGCAACAAAAACTCCCAGCTCGGCGAACAGAACCACAACAATAAATAGAAACTAAGTAGTTGATTAGCTCTGTTTGGAGTAATTAGAAATGCAGGTGAGAGTTATGGTTTAGGAAAGAATTGCTTCAACTGAAGGGAAGAATCTACCTAAATAAAACAAAGAATTGCAAATGCCAAAAATCTGAAACAAGATAGAAATTGCTGGAGAAATGTCTCAGGTCTGACAGCATTACTGAAATGAAAGCAGAGTTAACATTTTGGGTTTTTCTGAAGGATCACTAGATTTGAAATATTAAACCTACAAGGTAGTTGAGATTGACCTTATTATGTATAATGCAAAAACCTAGGCAACATTGAAAAGAAAGGAACGCCAACTGAGAAGTAGAGAGATGTGGATATGGAGATGGACGTGTGGAGTGATGAGAAAGGACAATGTCAAGAACCAGTACATAAGGTAGTCAGCAAAGACTATGGGAGCATACAAAATAGCCAAGAACCGATTTAAATAATATGTGGCACACTAAAATGGAGTGAGGATTGATGAAGGTAGGACTTACAGGAATAACAAGCAAGTCTCAGACAGATGGCAAGATGGAGTGGCAAAAGATTTAATTGCAGTAATGTTGAAAGACTGGAGCTGACAGGCAGAGATAGACAAAAATGTTCAACCAGCATTGTGGTAACAGATGTGTGGTAGGAGATGCCAAGAGAAAAACAACATTGTGCTTTTAAATGTGGAGAAAATCAAGGCTGGTCCCTGCCTTCCAGTTCCCTGCTTTGCTCCATCTCTACTCATCACTGTGGAATCTTCCCAGACCAAATTGGCTGAATTTTCTACATCACATCAACATAACATTGAGCTATGAAGTACTTTGGGATAATATGTGGTTGTGAAAAATAATACATAAATGCAAACTCTCTGGAGGATTAGCCAATTTGTAGTCAGGAAAATATATCATGATTATGGAATCATACAATATAGCAGTCATTACCACTAAAGCTACATCAAATCTACATTTGTCCCAACTTCCAGCACTAAGGCCATAACCTTGAATGTTATGACATTTCAAGTGCTCATCCACGTACTTTTTAAAAGGTTACCCACCTCAACTACCTTCCCAGACAGTGTAATTCAGACACCCATCACCCTGAAAAGATTGTCCTCAAATCTTCTCTACACCTCCCATGTTTCATCTTAACGTTATGTCCCCTCATTCGTGACCCTTTGGCTAAGGGGAGCTGCTCACTGTCCATGCTTCTCATAATCTAGGGCTGCTCAGACACAAATTAGATTATGAGAATGTTTATCCATACTATGTGTTTCAGTAAAAAAAAATTAGGCCTATACCCGGAAATGATTATTATTAATTTTGTTACAATTGTCCTTGTGTCAAATTTTCCAGCTGTTTTACCTTCAACACGCACAAAAAGGCAATGCCTGTGTCCAAATGAAAATATCTCACTCATACAGTATTTGATGCTCTTCAGAATGTGGAGATGGAGCACAAAAGTTTGATATTTCAAGTTCTTTACTTAACCCATTCCTCACCTGGACCAGTGAGCACAAAACTATTAATGCACCAAAAAAGGATATACTTCATCATAAACAGAAACGTCAAAGATAATTTCGTATATCCATGTAGTAGGTGCTTGCTTTAACTATCGTGTTAAAAGTTGAAGATTTCTTCCAGAAATCATCTTTGAGTGTCTCCATCCAGAATCTGTTCTGTTGCAAAAGGCCAGTGTAACACGCGTATTTTGTCATCAAAAGATGCCATAATTGTAACATCTGAAAGTGCATGGGCAATTCCAAAGCAAGTAAAATTTTTATTTGAATAATTATGCATGACTAAGGGATCCAGTTAGGAGAATGGATTAGCTATTTGGGCAGTTCAGCTGAAACAAAGTACTTTTGATCCCATTGTTTACAACCAACAATTTATCAGTTTATCAAAACAACAACTGAATCCTTTTTAGATAACTGCTCAGCATCAGTTCAAGACCATAAAATTGTTTTAACTTAGAGGGCTACAATCTTAATCAAACATTGTACAATTCTACTTTGTATGTTTTCAATGAATTATACTGGTTTTGGTTGGTCACTTAAGTTACATCCTTGCATTTCTGGCAATGCTTCTCCTGTGGACCAACATCATGCTGATGTAAAAATATTTTTACAATGTGTCCTTGGGATATTCAGTAATTTGTATACATTACAAATTAAAGGAAACACTAAGCTGTAAACAGAATTTGTTTATTGAGATAAATACAGATAAGCTGCTTGAACCTTATAAAACTGCTCTATAAGTATTCAGGATGAGCAACAGGTTGAGATTTCATGGGCTGCTTAAGGGATAGCTATTTCTACATTTACTGGATATGCCAGACTGTCTGACCGAGACTGAATAAATTATAACATGGTTTGGTAATATGCTAAACAGCAAATATAGAAATTTTCCTGACTCATTCATTTCCATACATTAAATATTGAGATGTAAAAATTGTATGAACGCTGACAAGTTTAACACTAAGCATCAGTATCCGGTTCAGAAATTGCTGGAGGAACTCTGCCAGCATCGGTGGAGTTAGCACATTTAACTTTTTGAGTCCAGTGACCCTTTTTCAGCTCTTTCAGAAAAGGGTCACTGGATTTGAAATGTTAACTCTCCTTTCTTTCCACAGATGCAGGCAGACCTGATGAGTTTCTCCAGCGTTTTGTGTTTGTTTTAGATTTTCAACATCTGCAGTTGTTCGTTTAATCGTTATCCGATTTTTCAAGTTGAAATAGCAGTACAGTCTTAGTGTTCAAATCGATTGTCATGTTATAGATAAAGTTCAGAGATACATGGCTGGCTCTGGCAATGGAAAAGTTTTACAACGATACTGCCATAACTCTATTGTTGTAAAGAGGGCAAATCCCTGCACCCTCCCCCTACACATTTGACATATGGGTATGGAGCAGGACTGCTCATAGAGGATTCTGGTGTTTTTGGGTGATTTCACTTGGGGTCATGAGGTTACATTTTGTCACTACTCCCAATTACTTTGCTTTCCACTGATTTCTACAAATTTCAATGTAATATAATTTTCTTGGTCTATTTTCTCTCTTTCTCTTGGCAACCTTAACTAGCTGAAGGAAGTCAGATTTCTGAATCTCTGGGCTTTATCAATGCTGAATAGCATACAAAAAGACCATTAAAAAAATTATCTTTCTCTTCATGCATGCTGTTTCCTTTGGTATAATCTTCTCCATGAACAGATGCAAAATTATTCCCAATTCCTGTTGACACTCCTTCAAGACTATTATGGTCACACAATGATTTTGCATTCATGAGAAAGAAATTATAAATCAGAGAACACAACTTCAATCTAGGAAAATCTCCCACATATAACCAAAAGCTTAGCTATTAGTGCACAGCATTCCAATTTTTACTTTACAATATTTGGATAATTTGAAATTCTTTTAAAAGGTTTTCATACAATTGTTTTAAAGGAAAATGTCAGGCAGCTATCATTCTTGCTGATCTCAATTAGGTGCTGTATGAATTGGAGTCACTAAAACATATTAACAGGCATTTTTGACATACCAAGAAAAAAAGGCCATTTGTAAATGTCCAAAAACTGCCTACTTTAAGCATCCAATATTGATCAACATATTAGATGACAGACAAAGCAGCACAGTCAATTCAAACCCAATGCCCATTCCTAGTCAGCACTTAATATGCCTTGTGATGACCTATAGACGATATTCCGTATCTGATGATGTCCAGGTAAAAAGCAACTAGTGGTTCCACATCACTGGCAAGATTAAATCTCCATCAAGCGATCATTGCCTACTATCATTTCATTCACACGTTTTGCTGCAAGAAAAAAGGAGAAGAAACTCTGAATATGAGGAAAGTTTAAAGTACAGTCAGTTCTCCTATAACGTGATGGTTGCGTTCGTGTTCAACCTAGTGTCATAGAAAAATTGCACTTTAGAAACAGCGGTTAAAGTGTAATCACATTACAACCAACACACATTTTAAAAGTTCATCTTTAGAAACAGTGACCCCAATTCGTCAGTCACGTTAGTGAATTAGCATTGACAAAATGCGTGTTATAGCAGAACGACCTGTGGGAAGAATTTTATGCAATAACATTAACTGTCAGTAATAAATCTTTTACATATTGCACCTCTATTGTTCATAGCTCAAATATTGTATAATAACACACTTTTAATGCAAGGTTTTGTGAAATCAACATCTTAGGCAGTTAGATGGCAACTGGCAGTTTACCGTAAAGCTTTGTTTACATTTTAAACCAGACAGGTGACAAGAAATGAACCAAAGAATGGCAGTCATCTATTCTGTTGAGTTGATATAGATGCAGGCATGGTCGTGCTCCTTCTATCTACAAAGAACAAGGTCCTGTATATATTAATATATATATCTTCTACTTTGGGCATATGTGCCATACAATAAGCCTGATTGACAGACAATATTAAATCAGCATAAATCTTGATGTGGAAATGCCAGTGTTGGACTGGGTGGACAAAGTCAGAAGTCATACGACACCATGTTATAGTCCAACAGCTTTATTTCAAATCACAAGCTTTTGGTACGCTGCTCTTTTGTCAGATGAAGTGTAATTTTTTGCACTTATTTAGGGGGCATTTGTTTAAACTGAAAAATCACATCTAATGCATTGATTTTTTTCTCCATAGCAATGCCCCTCCCAATCAGAATCTATTTACCAACCAACCAACTCTCTTCTCTCATACAGTGTAAGTGTTGTTTTTCCTTTACATCAGCATTTTATGTGAATTTTCCAAATGAAAGCAAGACAAAAATTGGAGACAAAATGTGTACATATTCAGCAAAAATCAAGTTCTGCCAACCAAATGACGATTTAAAATTACTCATTTCTTTTTCAAGGGAGAACCATAGAGTCCCTCCAATGTCAAAGCAGGTCATGTGGCCCATTGAGTCCACACTGACTCTTCGACAAGCATCCCACCCAGACTCATCGCTCTACCTCTGTAATCTTGGCTGACCTACCTAGCCAACACATCCCTGGACAAATGGGCAATTTAGCACAGCCAATCCACCTATCTTGCACATCTTCGGATTGTGGGAGGAAACTGAAGCACCCTGAGGAAGCCCACGCAGATTTGGGAGAATGTGCAAACTCCACCCAGTCAGCCGAGGCTTGAATTCACCACGGGGGCCTGTGAGGCAGCAGTGCTAACCAATGAGCCACAAAAGCATTAATCAAAAATCCATGAAATTTATTTGACTGTGAGCTCATCTTAATGGGGTATTCCTATTATCGAGGAGAAAGGGAGGTCTGCAGATGCTGGAGATCAGAGCTGAAAATGTGTTGCTGGAAAAGCGCAGCAGGTCAGGCAGCATCCAAGGAACAGGAGATTCGACGTTTCGGGCATAAGCCCTTCTTCAGGAATCAATTCCTATTATTGGCCTTTCAAACATAAAAGTATTCCTGCCATGCCAACCGATTATACTTGATCAACTTTACATTATTAAAGTGTTTCTCGATAGATCATGAGTCAGGTAACAATTTATAAATTCTGCTTGAGGACCTTGCAGCCTCTAAGATTTAATATTGTGCTCAATTGTTTTAGAACCTGAACACCTTCTTCTGTGTACTTTACCCAGACCCACAACCCAGACCTTGTCATGACATGGGCTGCTTCAGCAGAGGCAAAAGTGAGGACTGCAGATGCTGGAGATCAGAGTCAAGATTAGAGTGGTGCTGGAAAAGCACAGCAGGTCAGGCAGCATCTGAAGAGCAGGAAAATCGAGCTTTCAGCACAGCCAACCTATTTTCAATTACTTATCGTACCACTATCAGTTTTTCTTTCTCCTTGGCAAATCATCATTCATCCTAACTGTCATTCTCTCTCTCTGGTCTCCAACTCTGCCTATCTGTTCACCACCACACCCCACATGACAGATAGCATATACTGTATATAATCTTTTCCTAACTATTAGTTCTGAAGGAAGGTCATTGGCTTTCCACAAACACTGCCAGATCTGCAATTCAGTTTTTGTAACAATTTACAACTTCTGAGTTTTAAGATGAAAATGGTGTTACTGTGAATTAAGCATTAAGATCAACGAGAATGGGAGAAACTTAAAAATAATTCAAATCTCATCGATTTGGTGAACGACACTAATTAAGATTTTTCTAGGTTAAACAGTGCAAGAACTTTTAGTGTTATCACATTATGTACAAGTCTAAGTCTTGCTTTTATTGCAAACTAATTTTAATTATAGCGATCTTCAGTATCAAGTTAAGGTATGTTATTGAATTTATTCCAAAGCACTGAATAATTTTGTTAGTCTCCAGAGACAAGTATTTCCTGAATTTACAGATTTTGGAACAATAAACATTGTCGTTGCAGACTGAACAATTACAGTATACACCTATATAAAATTTACCTGTGCAGATCTGCTTCTTCATTACCTTATGAAATATTGTAAATCATTAATAAGAAAGGCACTAGTTTACAAGAATATTCCCTTGTAAAACTCACTAAGTCAGCCTGAAATCCTGTTGTTTGACTCTGTAGTGGATAAAGGCCTTGTAAGCTTTTGCCAGAAAGGACACTGTTCCTGGCAGATGTTAAGCTCATCTTGCGATGGATCGTGCTGGCTCAGGACAATGACCCTTTTGTATGAAATTCAAATGTCAGGACAACAGAGAGCTTAGTGTAAAGCTAACTTCCCCTTACTTTGGGTAGGGAGGAAGAGAAATCTGTTTGCAAACTCAAGAGTAAATTGCTGCTGCCTGTGATAGCTTTTAGTGTAAAAGGTTAGATCCCAGGCCAGGACCACCAAGAAGCTCATTTCCTCAGGACCAAGGGTTGCAGGTTGGCTTACATAATTAAACATACAATTTTCGTGGATATAGTACAAAAGGATGATTAAAATATTCTGAGAGATAAAATGATCATTTATCTAAGTTTTTCAATCAGAAAAACTGACCAATAGATTCATTCAATATTACTTTCTGCAAAATAATTTAATAATAAAATATTGTATCAGTGATGTCCTGTACCTTGTATGTTTTCAGCTTTGAAAAGGAAACCTTTGCATTACTGTTAATCTATCTTCACCATAATATAAACAATTTCTGACCAAAGAACAAAGGGAACCTGCACCCACGTTTCTGTCCACTGTTGCTGTGCAATCATCCACATGAGACTGTGACGTGGTTCGACAGACACTCAAAACTACTTTCTCTCACATTCCATTTGAAAGAACCATATTTTATAGAAGTTCTTTTCATAATTTTTTTGGACAATTACGAACTTGATGATTTTATAATAGGCAAGAATGAAAGAGAGACTCATCTTTGCTTTACACCACACTGCAAACTTGCACTTTTTTCTATTTGCTCTCCTTTACCAAAGACAAGGAGGGGAGAACTGAGTTCCAAAAGTGAAGCCTCGAATGGCAATACACAAACTTAACATCAATTCTCTGACAGAAGGTAGCACTGCAGGTCGCTACCCACATAGAATTCTTTACTGAGATCAGTCCATTTATGAGGCTGGTCCAGTCAATTTCTGGTCAATGATAAGTGATTAATTTCTCGCTAATTGGAGATGGCCATTGCTCCTTGTCATTTAACAGTCTGAGTCTTGCTGCACACAGTCATGGACCTGTTGGATTATCTGTGGAGTTGCAAATTGAACTGAACACAAACAGTGAAAATCCTTACGTTTGAGTTATAATGAAGCAAAGATGAGTGATGAAGCAGCTATAGACACTGGGCCTAGGACATTGCCCTGAGAAAGTTCTGCAATGTCCTGAGATGATTAGCCTCCAACAACAAAGAAACAAATTCTATTCTGCCTGGTGTGACCACTCTATTTAAGGAGGGATATAAATGCACTGCAAGCAGTTCAGAGGAGGTTTACCAGGCGTAAAACTAAAAATAAATGGGCTGTCTCATGAGGAAATGGATTAGACTTGTATCTGCTAGAGCTTCAAAGAACAACAAGTGACTCGACTGAGAGACAGCATTCTCTCCACATCTACCTTGTGAGGTTTATAACAGTTCAATCAAGTTACTTCTAACTCTTTTAAATTCCAGCGGATACAAGCTTCTTGTTAATACGTTTGATTTGAGACCAGTCAATGGAGAGCTCCTCTCTCTCCCACCATCCTGATTTCCACTGATTGTCACCATATATTGTCATAGTGCAATCACCATGGGCTGCCTGGGCAAATTGCACTGGCGTCCCCTACCCACTTGATCAGTGAGAGCAGCATCACAGATCATGCTGCTTCTTCTATACTATGGTTTTCATTTAAAAGGCACATCAAATCCAGAAATATTACTGACGAAAACACAAAAGTCAACCATTATTTTTAACCCTAGCAACCTACCTCTTGGTTCTTTAGACCCTGGCATCTCTGCAACCATCACAGCTATTAGTCCTTGGTTAGAAGGCTGGCAGAAACAATTGTACAATCTCACCCAATCATTAATTATTTTAAAACTTGAAATTTAGGCATTTAATGTTCATTTGCTAATATCACCCAAGCAATTACATGGGATATTTGAAAGTCTGTTAAAAAGTATCCATACCCTTTCTGAAGTTATGATGGAATCTGATTCCAACAGGCAGGTTCTCATACTGTGGTACCAGGGAGCCTTCAGCTATTTTTTTATATCCTTCTGGATAGAAGCTGAGAGGAGAGTCATCCAGACTCGGGAACTCATGCACCTGCTGCTCAGGTCCTACATGGCAACAGTTGCAAGTTTGGAAGGTATTGTTGAAGGAGCTTGGTGAGTTGCTGCAGAGTATCTTGTACATGGTACACACTGCTGTCACTGTGCATTGATGGTCATGGATGAAGTGTCAATCTGGAACCTGGATGGTGTCAAGCATTTTGAGTGTTGATGGAGCTGCATCATACTCCTGACGTTTGCTTTGTTGATAGGTGACAGGATTTAGGAGTTAGTAGGCAAATTATTCACTACAGAATTCTCAGTGTGATCTCCTCTTATAGCCACAGTATTTAAATGGCTGGTTCAGTTGGGTTTCTAGTTAATGGTAACCATTGGGAAGTTAATAGTGGGAATTCAGCAATGGTTATTGCCTGACATGTCAGTGGGAAGTCACATTCACACCCAAGCCCGAGTGTGAGCGGCACGGTAGCTCAGTGGTTAGCACTGCTGCCTCACAGCGCCAGGGACTCAGGTTCGATTCCCACCTTGGGTGACTGGCTGTGTGGAGTTTGCATATTGTCCCCGTATCTATGTGAGTTTGCTCCGGTTTCCTCCCACCGTCCAAAAATGCGCAGGCCAGGTGAATTGGCCATGCTAAATTGCCAACAGTGTGAGGTGCATGAGTCAGGGGTAATTATAGGGTAGGGTACTCTTTGAAAAGTTGGTGTGGGGTTGTTGGGCAAAGGGCCTGTTTCCATACTATAGGGAATCTAATCTAATCTATCCATGTCTTGCTGCAAATTCATGATGCAATCGGTCAATACCATACTTATAATGCAGAGGAGGTCATTGGTGAAGCTGCCTTTTCATAGTAGTTTCTGAAGCTGCATTGTTGTATGCCATTCATATAAAACAATATAAATGTTCTTAAAAAGGGGTAAAGGAGTAGCAAAGAAAATAATAATCTCTACTAATGTAGAGGAACTTTAGATAATTTCCATTAGAAAGGTATCAACATATCACTGGTGGGGTTGATTGTAAGGAGGAGATGGAGGGCATCATCCTATTTCTGCCACTTTTTCATCTCCGTTTTCCTCAGCAGATGATGACAGCTGTTACTGTTCTGCTCCTTCAATTTCTATAATCAGAACGCTGTGTAATATGTAAGACACAAGAATGATGTAGTCAGCATTCCCAGCACGGTGGCACAGTGGTTAGCACTGCTGCCTCACAGCGCTTGAGACCCGGGTTCAATTCCCGACTCAGGCGACAGACTGTGTGGAGTTTGCATGTTCTCCCCGTGTCTGCGTGGGTTTCCTCCGGGTGCTCCGGTTTCCTCCCACAGTCCAAAGATGTGCGAGTCAGGTGAATTGGCCATGCTAAATTGCCCGTAGTGTTAGGTAAGGGGTAAATGTAGGGGTATGGGTGGGTTGCGCTTCGGCGGGTCGGTGTGGACTTGTTGGGCCGAAGGGCCTGTTTCCACACTGTAAGTAATCTAATCTAATCTAATAACTGCTTAGGCAGCAGAAATTGTGCCTTATGTGTTTCTAATGACTACCCTAATGGTCAAAGGACCTCTCTTCTGATGCCATGGAAGACTCTTTGGATATACTGGAGGGGCAGTCTTTGCTGTACAATAAACAGCAGAATGTTGGCATTCATAAAAGGTTGATGCATTGGTTGATCTTGGAAAATACAGCTTTGGTGACTTGCTTGTGGAAACTGCATATGTACCTGGAAAGAGCCAAATATGTTGAGGGTTGTATTACTTTGACAGCCACATGCATAAAGATGATTACCTCAGACAACAGCCAACAGGAAACTAGAGAGACTAGCTTGCTTGGAGGAGTGCAGTTTTAATAATGCACTACGCTTCAAGATACCCAGAAAACTTGCTCTTAGCCAAAAGACATTTTGTTGCCTTCCAACAACTAATCTTCCAGGGTATCGAAGCTCCTAATAATATTACTTGTCTAACTCCATTCCAAGTTATAAAACACAAATGATGCTCACAATAAGCACTGTGTGCTTATTCAGGGTAGATTAAGTGAAAAAAGTCAGAAACCTGTACTCAGAGTCACAGAGATGTATAACATGGAAACAGACCCTTCGGTCCAACCCGTCCATGCCGACCAGATAGCCCAACCCAATCTACTCCCACCTGCCAGCACCCGGCCCATATTCCTTCAAACCCTTCCTATTCATATACCCATCCGAATACCTTTCAAATGTTGCAATTTTACCAGACTCTACCACTTCCTCTGACAGCTCATTCCATACACGTCCCACCCTCTGTGTGAAAACGTTGCCCCTTAGGTCTCTTTTATATCTTTCCCCTCTCACCCTAAACCCATGCCCTCTAGTTCTGAACTCCCCGACCCCAGGGAAAAGACTTTGCCTATTTATCCTATCCATGCTCCTCATGATTTTGTAAACATAAGGTCACCCCTCAGCCTCCGACGCTCCAGGGAAAACAGCCCCAGCCTGTTCAGCCTCTCCCTATCGCTCAAATCCTCTAACCCTGGCAACATCCTTGTAAATCTTTTCTGAACCCTTTCAAGTCTCACAACATCTTTCCAATATGAAGGAGACCAGAATTGCACGCAATATTCCAACAGCGGACTAACCAATGTCCTGTACAGCTGCAACATGACCTCCCAACTCCTGTACTCAATACTCTGACCAATAGAAAAAAGCATACCAAATGCCTTATTCACTATCCTATCTACCTCCGACTCCGCTTTCAAGGAGCTATGAACCTGCACTCCAAGGTCTCCATGTTCAGCAATACTCCTACCATTAGGTGTATAAGTCCTGCTAAGATTTGCTTTCCAAAAATGGAGCACCTGACATTTATCTGAGTTAAACTCCATCTGCCACTTCTCAGCCCATTGGCCCGCCTTACTGAAGTCCATATAGATCACATCTACCGCTTTGCCCTCATCAATCCTCTTTGTTACTTGTTCAAAAAACTCAATCAAGTTTTTGAGACATGATTGCCCACGCCACAAAGCCATGTGGACTATCCCTAATCAGTCCTTGCCTTTCCAAATCCATATACTTCCTATCCCTCTGGGTTCTCTCCAACAACTTGCCCACCACTGACATCAGGCTCACTGGTCTACAGTTCCCTGGCTTGTCCTTATCACCCTTCTTAAACAGTGGCACCACGTTAGCCAACCTCCAGTCTTCCAGCACCTCACCGGTTACTATTGATGATACAAATACCTCAGTAAGAGGCCCAGCAATCACTTCTCTAGCTTCCCACAGAGTTCTAGGGTACACCTGATCAGGTCCTGGGGATTTATCCACTTTTATGCGTTTCAAGACATCCAGCACTTCCTCCTCTGTTAATATACACTCCTCAAGTTAAAAAGCTAATTGTATATACATAAAGCACTTTGCCACTCATCCCGTGGCTTTCGGAAGCAAATTTCACGATATTTTACTCTGTATGCTGATGAGTCTGCAATTTTGTGTTAAAAATGTCAAGGTCCTAAGTACCTCAATTGATATGCATTTTAAATATTTCAAACTACCATCTTGACTCCAAATAGCAGTTTTCTTTTATCATGGTTTTTATAGCATGTCTATTGCTTGGGGGAGGGGGGAGCTCCAATCCTTGGAATCATTCTCTCAGACTTTTACTCAGATTGTTCTCCGAGTAGATTCCTGTAAATGTGCAAAATGCACTTCCTAACTGGGAATTCTGCCATTCCAAGTTTTCTTCACCTTTTTTCAGTAGTTGCCCATCAAGGTAAAAAACCTTCCCACTTTTGCTTTCAAATTTTAATGTCATTGTCATTATTGCTGTGATGCTCTGAGGTGCTAAAATGCATTGTCTCCTGGAAAAGGAGCTTTATGAAAATACTTTGTCTCACACTAGGTTGGATCTGCACTTTTTCTAGGGAAAAAAGAATTCTAAAATGTTGCTATCCAGTACAAAGTTTTAGTCTAAAAGACGTTAAGATGTTTGAATAATGTGTGTCACTTTCAGTCATTAGTAAAGAACCAACGAGCACCGTAACTGGACTGCAGGATTCTTGATTCCAGCTATTTAAGGACTTCTCTTCTCTCATTCCGTCCCTCAAAAAGCGAAGTGCTACTCAGAATGAAGATAATATATTGTCTCAACAGTTCCCACAAGCCTAGGTCACACAGACACATTTGAAGAACAAGAATGGTTGACCTACTGAAGTTCTAATATTAAATTGGTCCCAATGTTTTATTTTATTACTTCTGGAGGCAAAATTATATAGATTTTTATTTTTTAAAGAAGTTTCTAGCTGATTATATCTAGGATTATTCAATTTGTTCAACAGCTTGTGGAAGTCCACTACCACCTTCTCAAGGGCAATTAGAGATAAGTGAAAGAATGTTAGGCTTACCAGTGACACCTGCATGAACAGACTTAGGCTAACTGGTCTGTGCAATGAACAGTTATATCTGACTAATGCTCGCAGGCCTTTTAGTCAAACCAACACTACTTACTCAGGCTCTTGAATTATTTTCTGATTGATCTGAAATTTTAATAAATTCTTCATAAATAATCATCTAAATAAACACATCATGCTTCATGAAGATTTAACTTGCCATAAACAAGAGAGCATACTCAAAGATTTTCCATATTTTAAAAAAATACTAGTCAAGGCAACTGAAAGACAGAGAAACACACTAGAGAGAAGTTTTATTGTTCTCTGAGCTTGCTGAAGAATGTGGTAATGGCATCGCTGCCAGCTGTCATATGTATTTACTGTAAACCAAATGTTTCATTGTTTAATGAAAAAGTTAAATGCCCTGAAAACATTTTATCCTGCAATGTTTAAAATAATAAAGGATGTTTAAAACAATAAAGCTCAGAATACTGTCTTTAAATTGTAATTATTTGTATAATAAAATTCAACACATTTTCAATTAAACTAAACAGTGTTTATGCATTGGTAATGTCTTTTCCAACATAGTAGACTATGGGGTAAACATGTAATAAAATAATTCAACATTTTAATTGCACTATTAAGCATTCAGCAAAGAGATACATATTTGACAGCTGGCAGGATGTCAAGTCCCATTCTTTGGCAACCAGATGTGGGAAAGAAAGCAATATCAAAACATGTAGTACTCTATTTAAATTAAAGAAACAAAGACTTATTGCCTGATCTCAGTGAGGGCTGTTAGCAGAGTGCTCAATGAAGCCAAGTCAAATCCTTATAGAATGGAGAAAAGGAAAGAACAAGCTGTGGCTCATCCAAAGAGATGCACTGGCAGATATTATTTTTGTTCTCCATATAGGGGGTGCAGAGTCAGGAGAATTCCTTGCTCCGCCAACTCAACCTTTAAAAATGGCAGCCTGCATTTTTAATTTTTGGCCCAGGGCTGCATCCTGGATTAGGAATCAGGTCAGGTGACCCCAAAGAGGCTAAGAGGCTGTCTGATTCCCAAGGAAGGATGGGAAGGATGCTCAGAGTTTAAAAATAGTTTTAAAACAGAAAACATTTCTCCTGCTCTTAGCCCTTCACTCTCTATCCATATTTCATGCTAACCTAGACTCCTGCACCCACCCTTCATAGCCCCTCATACACCTTGGGCAATCTTATGCCCATTTACGAACTCCCATGGCACTTGATGCTTATTGTGCCACCCTATGCCTCTCTCTCATGGTCATGCACATCCATATGCCCTAAATCTTTGCCATGGTCCTTTATAGCTCCCAACACAGGATCGATTTACATATCTCATCCACCACACTTTTTCCTTTGTTCTCCATACCAACTCATCTCTTCAACTATGCAGCATGAAGTCGGAGGTACTACAAAGAAAATAAAGTGACCGGTCTATTGGTGATATCACTCTTGAGAAAAGCACATTCTCACAGAAACAAAAACAAAAATCCCATAGTGACGTTGCAAGAAAAAATCCTTTACAAAAACAAACACTTTACATAAGTGGCCAATACCTTAAGCTCTAGTCTTAAAATGTCAAATATTTCCACTCAATAAACAGGAGGAGTTCTCCATCATTTGGCATATTCATTTGAAATATCCCTACGCTAACTTAGTGCCTACTTCCACCCATCATCCTTTTCCCCTTCATCTATCATGCCAACTCACTGATTTTCCTAGCTAAGTGCAGTTTCAACACTCAAAAAGCTCAATAACATCCAGGACAAAGCTTGATTAGTTTCCCAATTATATGTTCATGACTCAGTTCCTCCACCACTGACATACTGTGACAGCATTATATATCATCGACAAGATGCACTGCAACAACTAATCAAGATTCCTTTGATAGAACTTTCCAAACAATTATTACCACCCAGAAATGCAACGGCAGCAAATATATGGGAACAGCACCACGTGCAAGTACTCCTCCAAGCCACAGAATTCTGACTTGAAATTATATTACCACTGATTTATTGTCACTGTGTAAGAATCTTGGAACTTGCTTCCTAACAGGAAGGGTGTACCTATATTGCAGTATCTCGAGGTAGTAAAGCACCACCAGTCTCTCAGGGGCAATTACAAATGGGCAATAAATGCTGGTTAGCCTATTCAGCGTGTTGCCTGGTATGGAGGGAAGGTCTTATGAGGAAAGGCTGAGGGACTTCAGGCTGTTTTTGATAGAGAGAAGAAGATTAAGAAGTGACTTAATAGAGAAAAACAAGATGATCAGAGGATTAGATAGGGTAGGCAGGGAGAGTCTTTTCCCTTGGATGGTGATGGCTAGCATGAGGGGATATAGCTTTAAATTGAGGGGTGATAGATATAGGACACATATCAGAGGTAGGTTCTTTACTCAGTGAGTAGTAAGGGCATGGAATGCCCTGCCTGCAAAAGTAGTAGACTCGCCAACTTCAAGAGCATTTAAATAATCATTGGATAAACATATGGATGATAATGGAATAGTGTAGGTTAGATAGGCTTCAGATTGGTTTCACAGGTCGGAACAACACCGAGAGCCAAAGGGTCTGTTCTGCACTGTAATGTTCTATGATGCCCATATCAAATGAATGAATAAACAATCCAAAAGTATCCAAGCAGATAGAAGAACAAGTGTAATTCTGTTACTTAAATTTCTATATTGCAGACTATATTCTTTTGAGAAAATGACTTTTTTTGTTCATTCACAGATAGCTAGATTCTTGAATAGTTACAGTTCATGTGATTTAGATATATCTACAGTGATGTTAAGGAGGGAGCTCTAGCATATAGACCGAGTGTAAGTGAAGAAACAGTTGTCTGGTTCTAACTCAGGACGATATGTGGCTTGGAGGAGACTTACAGGTAGAGCTGTTTCCAGGCATCTGCTGCCCTCATCCTTCTGGGTGGTAAAGATTGTGCGTTCGGAAGATGTTGTCAGAGGAGCTTTGATGCGTTGTTACAGTGTATTGTGTAGATGCTACATACTGCTGCTGCTTTGTGCTGATGGTGGGGGGAGTGAATGCTTAAGGTATTAAATGGGGTGCCAATAAAGCAGGTTGCTGTGTCTTGGATGGTGTCATGCTTTGCAGGTATACTTGGAGTTGCAGCCATCCAGACAAGTTCAGATTATTCCATCATACTTCTGACTTGTGCCATTTAGATGGTTGGAAAGATCTGAGGATCAAGGTGGTGAGTAACTTCTTGCACAATTCCAGCATATTTGCCTAGACCACTCTCCTACACAAAGGATCTTGATATTGAATTTTCTTTGCTGTATTATATGGTAATTAGGAGGGAATGAAAAATGTGTTGCTGGAAAAGCGCAGCAGGTCAAGCAGCATCCAAGGAGCAGGAGAATCGATGTTTCGGGCATAAGCCCTTCTTCAGGAATCATTCCTGAAGAAGGGCTTATGCCCAAAACATTGATTCTCCTGCTCCTTGGATGCTGCCTGTCCTGCTGCGTTTTTCCAGCAACACATTTTTCAGCTCTGATCTCCAGCATCTGCAGTCCTCACTTTCTCCTAATTAGGATGGAATGCATATTTTTAAAAATGCACATATGCATACATTTTTAAGTCTTAAAGGCATGCAATCTACACAATGCTTTATTTTCTAGTGTAACAAATTTAATTAACCTATTTTTTACTTATGGAGTATGCTAATTCAATGCAACTGGTTTCAGCAAGAGTCAACAGTTGCCTTCAATTTACATGAAATTAAATGCTATAAAGAGTTGAGAGAAATATTCACCAAAGCAGCATTTAGAATTGTAAGGAAAGTGGCTCAAAAGAATACTTAAGGCTTGACAATATGTTCTGAATCTCCATAACCGAAATTCTGGAAAACTCCATCATCCCAAATCTAGAAACAGATCATCTAGCTACAATTTTATGGAAAGGCAGGGATGGGAGAGAAAGCAGTAGCTAAAATATTTTATGAAATTAGTTTGATAAGTAGGGCTTTATTACAGAAGCTCAATATATTTTCTGCTCATGAATGACAATGAACGCTAATAGAATTGCTTACATTTAGCTTCCACACACAGTGTATTTCCGACCAGACAATCCTTGACATCAGCCCCTTTTCCAATAACTGCTCCGGTGCAAATTACACTACCCTGTATGCAGCACCTGCAAAATGAAAGAATGTTTTAAAAAAATCACCTTATTTTGATGGCATATGTATTTACATACAATCATAACTCCTCTCAAAAATATCTGAAGAAATGCTGAGCAGAAGCCAGCAAAGACTACAGGCTCTGACAATATCCTAGTGGTAATACTGAAGACTTGTACTCCAGAACCAGTCACACCCCTGGCCGAGCTGTTCCAGTGCAGCCACAACACAGACATTTATGCAACAATATGGAAAATTGCCCAGGGTCTACAGTTGGTTTACAAACTAAAGGCAGCAATTTCAATTACCATCCAATGGTCAACTTGGGATCATCGATACAGTAATAGAATGTGTCATCAAAAACAACAGCTTGTTTACAATGCTCAGTTTGAGTTTCTGCCAGGGTCACACAACTCCAGATGACATTACAGCCATGGTCTAAACATGGGTGGCAGAGCTCAAGTCAAGGATAGACTTGTGAGGTAACTGATCTCGACAGAGTGTGGCAGTAAGCGGCCCTCACAAAACTGAAGCCGAAAGGAAGCGTGGGTAAAAGTTCCACTGGTTGGAGTCTGACTGAGATCAAAAGAAGACAGTTATGGTTGTTGTGGGCCGAAGGCATAATTCAGGAGTGTGGTAGAATAATCTCCACTTGGCTGAATGAGTGCAGCTCCAACAACAGTCAAGAAGCTTGACACGCTTCAGGACAAAGTAACTCATTTTGATCTTGAGCATTCAGTCTTCTCGTAGCAGCAGTATGTCCCATCTGCAAGACACTATGCATACGTTCTCCAAAGCCGCTAGACAGCAATAGCTCACCCAGGTTCTTACAACTGCATCGTCTTAATCCATGATCACTACCAATTCAAAGGAGAAAGAAACACTATCATTTTTATGTTTCCTTGCATATCACACATGATCCTAACTTGGTATGATGTCACTGTTTCTTCAATGTCACTAAATACAAAACCTGGAACCTCCTTCCTAAACTACTCCAGATGTACCTATGCATGATGGATAACAGCAGTTCAAGGTGGCAGATTACTGCTAATCGAGTAATTAGGTTTGGGAAACTAATGCTTTTCTAAAAAAAAAGGAAACATATGCTCAAAGTTAACAATCAAACTTCCCCATCTACTATAACCTAATCCTATCTCCACACCTCTCTGTACTTCATTTTAGATTTCATACTTATGCAATGTTCAATGCAAACATAAATGTATTTTTCTTTCAGACACTAGCATGACATATATATATACAAAATATTTTATGTGAACTTAGATTTCACACTTTTTAACACTTTGACAGAATTCAAGAATTAGGTCTCAAATGTTCATATGCTTCCTTTCTTTACACACGTTGCTTGATCTGCTGAGTATTTCCAGCATTTTTGTTTGCTTTTATTTTGCCCATGTTGAATTATTCAATATAAAAGTTTCGCTATAAAACAGTTCCATGCATCATTAATTCATTGTGAATAATTTATAAACTTTCATATTTGTCACGCTGAATAAAATGCAGATGAAGCATATATACAGTTTAATGATGCCTTAAAAACCTTGGATTAAAAAGTAATTATTTCAATCCCTAGCCTGTACTATGAAACACAGATGGGTGCATCTTTAATATGTTTAAAGGGAGTCTCTCAGTTCTTGTTAGTGTAATGCATTTTTAAAACATCCTTTGCTTCTATGCATCAACCTTGATTGCAACAATTCTGATAAAAGGGTCACTTACCTGACATTGGAATTCTGGAACTGTTTTTTGTGAACTTGAAATTACCCACAATTTGGCATAGGATTGCAAACTCACTCAACAACTTTCATTCATATAACACCTCTAAGTCACATGGTACATCACAGGCATGACAGAAAGAAACTGACATTGTCTCAAAGAATGATTGGATGATTCTGGCAAACATTTGAGGAGCTATTCCAGCAAATACAGAATAAATACATTCCAACAAGTAAAGACATTTCTAAGAGATAGACACACTATTGTGGTTAACTAAAAAAGTCAAAGACAGCATCAAATTTAAAGAAAAATAATTGTGCAAAGATAGATGCAGGTCAGAAGATTTGACAGAATACAAAAAAAAGCAAAGATTTACTAAGTCCTATTGAAAATAACTCTGGGGAACGAGTAGTGAAGGATGAAGAGGTGACAGATAAATTTAATAAATATTTTGCATCAATCTTCACTAGTGAGGATACAAGTAACATCCTGGAACTGGCTATACATCAGAAATTGAAAGGGAGAAAGAACATTAACAAAAACGACAAATACTAGGAAAGAAGTAGATTGTTGGAACTGCGAGTCTCCCAATCCTGATGGATTTCATCCAATGGTTTTAAAATAAGTATTCTGTGAGATAGTTGATACATTGGTTTTAATTTTCCAACACTCGTTTGATTTGGGGTTTGATTCCTTTAGATTGGAAAATAGCTACTGCAACTCCTTTATTCAGAAAGAGAGGCAGGAACCAGGAAACTACAGGGTAGTTAGCTTAACATCTGTCAAGGGGAAAATGTTAGAAGTAATTATTAAAGACATGATAACAGGACACTTGGATAAGTTCAAGACAATTAGGTAGAACCAGCAAGGTTTTGTCAAAGGGATATCAAGTTTATCTAATTTATTTTAAAGAAGGAACTTGCACTGTAAATAATGGGGAACCAATGAATGTACTCTATCTCGATTCCCAGAAAGCATTTGATAATGTACCACATTAAACGTTATTACAGAAATTACAAGATCATTGTACCGATGGTGTGATGACGTGATCACAGGCCCTAATTGGACATTCTAAACTGATGCACAGCTGGAGAAATTGTGCCCAACAGATAATTGGCTCAGCAAAATTAAACAGAAACCAGCAGCTATTGGCTGTAAAGAAGTTTGGAAACCAAGGTAAAACATTTCACAAAGATTCAGGGGAACCAATTACAATCAGCTGAGGATTGGTATTGGAGAAGCTTTGATCAGACTTCAAGCCAGTGGCGAGAACATAGACTTTACACCTCCCGGCATGGCAACAGTGAAAGGTGTTGGTGCGACCCCATTGGATACTTTGAATTTAGCTCATGACCTCATTAACCAAAGGCAACAGAATATTCAGGAAGGTCTGGGGACAGGGAGGAATAAAAACAGATACCTGGAAACCAATGCCTCAGCAAAGATTCACAGCAAAGACTTCCAACAACCTTTTGGTGGAAGATCACGCAGTGACCCAAGAGAAGATCTGCCCAGACCTGAGAGACAAACCTTCGTGGAAAAGTGAAGCCCTATGTTGGAAAAGATAGCGCTTCCAACAGCCCAACTCAAACATGTGGATCATTGCATGTAATATTCTTTCTTAGACAGATAGGAAATTTGGGAAATACTCACTGCATGTTCTTAAAAAGGAACATTTTGTTCATAAAATTGAGCTGAATGCAAACCAAATTCTGTGACCCTTTGTCCATTAACCATCAAGAGTGCTTATGTACAAGTGTTTTTAACACACAAACTGGATGAAGCTTCCAAAGCACAGATAACAAGGCTAACATACTGATATGGATAATAGAAGATTGGCTGACTAATAGTAAGCTGACAATAGATGGGTCTTTTTCAGACAACAGGATCTCACAAGTGGCGTCTCATACAGGAGTTAGTGCTACTACCTCAACTCTTTACAATTATGTGAGTTGATGAATAGACCGAAGGCATAGTAGCTAAATTTGCTAATGAAACAAATATATATAGGAATGTGAGTTATGAAGATGACATAAGGAGTAGCAAGGTATATGGATGTGAGTGGGCAAATGGTGTAATACATTGGAAAATGTGAAATTGTCCATTTTGGCAGAAAGAACAAAGAAGTATTATAACATTTATGAAAAAATAAATAGCAAGCATTACCTAAATGGTGAGGTGTTGCAGAGTTGTGAGCTGCAGAGAGATCTGAGTATCCTAGTGCATCATCGCAAAGGTCGAGAGTGTGGTGAGGGAAAAGCACAGCAGGTCAGGCACATAAGCCCTTCATCAGGAATGAGGCAGAATCAGGAATCAGCATCATTCCCAATGAAGGGCTAATGCCCGAAATGTCGATTCTCCTGCTCCTTTGATGCTGCCTGACCTGCTGTGCTTTTCCAGCACCACACTCCTGACTCTGTTCTCCAGCATCTGCAGTTCTCACTTTTTCCCATGATCGCAGAGGTACCTGAGTGCAGGTAGACCAAGTAATCAAGAAAACTATAAAAATGGTCTGAGCAAGGGTCATCCAGACCCAAAATGTTACCTTTGATTTCTTTTCACCGATGCTGCCATATGTGCTGAGCTTTCCGGCAACTTCTGTTTTTGTTTCTGGTTTACAGCATCTGCAGTTTTTTTGATTTTTATAAAAATGGTATGCTCTATTGTTAGGAGAATTGAATGCAGGACTAGGGAGGTTAGGCTTCAGCTTTACAGCATCTGGAGGACTGTGAACTGTACTGGTTGTTGTACTTACTGAAGGACATTAATGAGTTGGAAGAAGATCAGAGAAGGTTTACTAGATTAATATCTGAAATCAGTAGATCACCTTATGGGGAAAGGAGAGATAAGCTAGCCTTGAATCCTTTGGAGTTTAGAAGAGGTTATTTAATTAAAGCATTTAGATCCTGAGGGGATTTGACTGGATAGACATGAAAAGGCATTTCCTCTTGTAAGAGAATCTAGAACTAGGAGTCATAGTTTAAAAATAAGGGTTTGCCCATTTAAGACAGAAATGAAGAACTTTTCTGTTCAGGGTTGACAGCATTTGAAATTTCCTTCCTTAAAAGGCAGTGGATGAAGAATCTTTAATATTTTTAAAGCAGAGGTGGATAGATTCTTGACTACCAGTGGGATGAAAGATTATGAGGCCTATGCAGGAATGTGCAGATGAGATGAAACACAGATCAGCCACGATCTTAGTGAATGGCTCAGACGGCTTGCTCTTGTTCCTTGTTTGTATGTTCGTGTTAATACCTTTAAACAAGCCTCTCAAAGAGGGAAAAAGATAAGATATGACAAGATTTATTAATGGAATTCCAGACTTTGGGATGTAGCTGAGAGAAGCAATTGAGGGATACAGAAGAAACCAGCGTTGGGTAGTGCCAAGTTCTTGGAGGATAGTCGGATTGGAGGAGATTACAGATATGAAAAGAAAGTGAGAAATGCAGAAGAGCATGTGGGGGACAACACCAGACATTCAAGAAAATCAGATGCCAACCTGTTGAAATGCAATGCAAGACTACATGCACACCATACAGCTGAACAGAAATCTGGAGGTAATTAATGCTCCAGGTAAAAAATGCACATGTAGTCATAAATAGTATGGACAACTAAACAATGGAGAGGAGGTTCCATGAATGTTTTCATTCTCAATGATGTGCAAAATGCAAGGCTGAGATTTTTGTATACATTGACAGTCAAAGTGCCACTGAATGAATCTTCACAGTTTCCTTTTGAAGTTCCACCATCACAGACATTTAATTTCATTTCAGGTGACATCAAGAGGCATGGAGTGCATTGAACAGTGCAACTCGATGCAGACATCAACAACATTCAGGTCTGAATATCAAAGCAGATTGCAAGACATTTCACAAATACATAAATAGGAGAGTCAGGGTTTTTTGCAGTACAGTTTAGTGTCCTTAGCTCTGAGCCAGAACGCTTGGGTTCAAGTCCCATCTGCTCCACAGGGTCATAACAACTGTGGCTCACCTTTGTCCCAATTTCCTGCCTTTCCAGCAGGTGAAAACAGTAGCTATTTTTCAACAGCCTCCATTTGCCTCAGCTTGAGGGTAATTGGGAGCACAGACTGTGATTGTGGGTGAGTGGGGATGATGATGATGATAGTCAATGTCCCCCCACACCATAATTTCCCATCTCTATTTTTAAGGCTGTAAAGCCTTGGCCTGTAACAACTTGCAGCTCCGAGAAGTACCTTGCCTCTGATTAGTTGGCAATTTGAGACAAGCTGGATGGGACTTCATGTGTGTGACTGGCATTTGATCTGGCAGTCTCTTAAAAGATGCCTGCCCTCACATAGAGCAAAGAAAATTCTGATTTTTATGTCTATCTTCATCGTGGAAGAAACAAATTACATCCCTGAAAGGGAGAGTAACTTAAAGGGCTATTAAAAGGGAGGAACTTAAAGCAATTATTATCAAAGAAAATAGTAATGGAGAAAATTAAGTGCTTAAATTTCTCAATTCCTTAGGTCAAAATGGCCAACATCTTAGGATTCTGAAAGAGGTAGCTGCACAGATGGTGAATGGTCTAATTATGATTTTTATTACAAAAAAAGTATGCCATTTAACTTTTTCATTTTCTGCTTATCGGGATAGACATAAAAATGCTAAACTTTGATGGAGCAACAATTTATACTGCATAAGGAAAGGGCATATTTTTGGTCTAGCAAATCTGCACTGATTGGTGGGGCAATTGCCTCTCTCTGGCAATGTTTTAACCAATCAGCAATGTTTTCTCCTGCAGCATAAATAGCTTCCATTCAAATTTGGCATTCTTACATCTGTCCTGGTGAGTGCAAGGCAAAAAGTTCCAACAGCATATTTCATGTTTCACTAATATTCAGGCTCTGCTCTAATAACCTGGTAGACCCAAGCACCTGTTTTGTTACAATTTTCCAAAATTCTCTAGATTGTAGAGTGGATTCAAGTGGATTGGAAGCTATCAAAAGTGATAGAGCTATTTAAAAAGAGAGAAAAGTGCAGTCCAGTTAGTCTGACACCAGTCATTGGGGAAGTGCTGGGAATCTTAACAATGTATTTTTTAAAAAGTGTGATCACATAATGTGAACCTCATTTTACAAAAAGCAAAATCACGCTTGACAAATTTAGAATTTTTTGGGAATGTAACTAATGGAATAGATAAAAGGTAATCTAGCCAATGGAGTATATTTGAATTTCCAAAACCATCTGATAAGATGCCATGCACAAGATAAGGAACTAGGAATGGACAATAAAGGAAAAATACTATGGAGGTTGGATATCTGGGGAAAAAAAGGGAATGCTGGAAAAACAGCATTTGTGGAGAGAGAATTAGAGTTAACATTTCGAGTCGAGAATGACAATTCTTTAGAACTGGAATAGGCAAATATTGCTGGTTTAATCGAGGGACAGACACAGCCTGTGAATGAATTAGAAAATGAACACATGAAAGTGGGGGTAATATATTAGCATGCATAAGCAATATATTAACAGGCAGTAAGCAAAGACTAAGGAAAAATGGTGTATTTCCACATTGTCAGTCTGGGACTAGTGCAACCTCATAAGGATCAATGCAAATGTGACCTTCGTTAATGATGAAATGGCTAAGAACAATAAATCAATATTTACTGATGATACAAAGCTATATTGGAATACAAGTTGTGAGGACACAGAAAAGGTAAGGACCAGGGTACTTCAATTATTTAAGAGTTTAATCTTGTTTCAATTGTAGAAGAGTTTGGTTAGATTGTAGGGTGTGCAGTTTCAATCTCCTCATCGGAAGAAAGCTAATATTGCCATGCAGGGAATGCAACAAAGGTTTACCAAACTTGTCCCCAGCATGGTATGACTGTCCTATGAAGAAAGAGATTATGTAAATTGGAGTTGTATTCTTGAGAGTTTCGAGAAATTAGGTGATATTTCAATGAAAACTACAACATTTTTGAAGGGATAGACAGGGTAAATGCAGGCAAGATTTTCCACTGGTGGGAGAATCTAAAACTGGGAAGACAATTTAAAATAAGGCAAATCCTAATTAGGTCCAAGATGGGTAAAAATTATTTTACTGAGAGAGTTGTGAACCTTTGGAATTGTCTCCACAGATGACTGTGGAGGCTCAGTCTTTGAGTTATCGTTAAGGTCAAGATTGACAGATTATGATTACCAGTGGTGTACAAGTTTATAGGAGGGGTGAGTAAAAGGCATTGAAGTTTTCCATCAGCTGTGATTGTACTGAATGGTGGGATAGGCTTGACAGGCTGAATGCCCTAATCCTGTCCTTATTCAGCTTTTTACATGAGTGGGCAATAGGGTGGCATTTTGAAAAACATTTTTCATATGATGTCGACATTATTGGCAAGCCAAGAACCTGTTGCCTAATGATTTGTTGAGTTGAGTGGCTTACTTGGTCATTTCAGAGGGCAGCTAAAGACAACCACACCGCGGTGGGTCTGGAGGTAGGAACATCAAATTTCCTTCTTTGAAGGACATTAGAAATCAGATGGGTTTTTATTACAACTGACAATAGTTGCATGGTCACCATTACTGAGACTAGCTTTCAATTCCAGATTTATAACTACATTTAAGCTCCACCAGCTGCAATTGTGGAGTGCAAATCACTGTCCCATGTAGAAATCTGAGCTCAAAAACTGCATGAATTTATGTAAAACACTGTTATCTCACTTATTAGATTAGAATCAATCTAAACATCAGGTCATAGACAGAGAACACAGGGGGCTAACACCTTCAACATATTGTCTAGCTATCACCATTGTTAACAGCTAACCCGAGAATGCAACTTTAAAGAAAAGGTTTTGTGATTTACACATGAAAGAAGTGAAACTATCACTGTATTCTAACAGATGAAAGGCTTAACAGACGATCAATTTTTCAATGTATAATTTCAGTTACATCACACTGCAAATTTTTGCTATAAATTCTGTGTTACAATCGAGCCCTTCACAATCACCTGATGGAGGAGCGTCGCTCCGAAAGCTAGTGTGCTTCCAATTAAGCCTGTTGGACTATAACCTGGTGTTGTATGATTTTTAACACTGTCCCAACAACATTAACATAGGCCGCTGGATTATTTGCCCAATGACATTATCACGACAACACCGCCTGCCCTTTTTAAGCATATAAAGTATAAGTAGAATATATCTACTTTGGATGGTAAGATTTAAAAATATATTGCTTTTTTTTAGATTAGATTACTTACAGTGTGGAAACAGGCCCTTCGGCCCAACAAGTCCACACCGACCCGCCGAAGCGAAACCCACCCATACCCCTACATTTACCCCATTACCTAACACTACGGGCAATTTAGCATGGCCAATTCACCTGACCCGCACATCTTTGGACTGTGGGAGGAAACCGGAGCACCCGGAGGAAACCCACGCAGACAAGGGGAGAACGTGCAAACTCCACACAGTCAGTCGCCTAAAAGGTTGAAAAATATTGACAATCAGAATAACTTGGGTGTACTCACAGAATAAACACAAATAGTTAGCAGGCAGGTATAGTGAGCAATGAGGAAGAGAAATGATGTGTCGGTCATTATTGCAAGGGAACTGAAGTATAAGAATAAGTCTTGCTACAACCGTGCAGCACTTCAAGTAATCAGCACATAAAAACAGAAAGTGTTTGAAAAACTCAACTGGTCTGGGAGGACCTGTGAACAGAGAAACAGAGTTAATGTCGAGTCCAGTATGACTCTTTTCCTTTGTGTTCTGCAGAAGAGGAGTCATTGTGGACTCGTGACATTAACTCGTTATTTTTTATGTCAGCAGTAATCTATAACATTTTAAGGGTTGGCGCTGGTGGTAAAATAACACAAATCATAAAACGACACTTGAAGATCCCAATGCCATTTGGGTTTTCTACCTCATCAATACATGCTTATAAAATTAATTTCTACTATACTTAATTTTGCTTTTGGCAGCTGATACGGAGTTAAAGTGATAGAATCTAGTGCTGGTTTTCAGTAAATAATTCATTAAATTATAAACAAAATCATCTACACGAAGAAATGCTAACTTTATTTATTTTGTCTTAGTTCCAGGCAGTCTGATCAGCTCTTTACTGCAACAACAGCTGATGAACAGTTTATTTTGGCAGTAAGGCTCAGTGGAAGACAGCCTTTTAAGTGCCAATTTCTGGGATGGGATCACACGGATTGACTTCTGAACTGTGGACCACCAAATAAGTTAAATACCAAAACGACTCCCACTAATTACTAGTGGTATATGCTCCCCTGCCTCGTAAGTAACAAACAATTTTGGTAGAACACAGAACCATGACAGTCTAAGCATGTCTCTGCCCAATTCCCTCACATTGTGGAAAGCTATATTATCTATTTATCGTTTGTCAAATTCTGTATTAAGGACCAAAAAACATAAATAAAAATTCTTCTGAGCTTTCAAAGTGCCCACCACTTTAAGGCTCACCTTCATTTTTGAAATATACATGGCATTATTTTATTTGAATGCTTTATCTAATGTCTGGTGATCGCATTGTTTGAAAAGCTAGGTAAACAGGATGCATGCCAGCATAAGTACATAAAATATGAAATTTTAAACCGTTCTATGAAGGAACGTAACAGTAAACTTCAAAAAGTAGCTTTGTTTTAGACCTAACATACAAGAGCATCCAATTCATAGAAGATGAGGAATTATTGACCAGTTGACTTAACTTCTTTAGTGGGGAAAATGCTTGATTCTATTAACAAGGTAAAAATAGCAAGGCATCTAGATAGGCATTTTCCCGTTGACCATGTTCCCAAACTAAACTAATCCCACTTGCCTGCATTTGGCCTATATCCCTCCAAGTCTTTCCTATTCAAATGTCTTTT
Organism: Hemiscyllium ocellatum; assembly: GCF_020745735.1. Taxonomy (NCBI): domain Eukaryota; kingdom Metazoa; phylum Chordata; class Chondrichthyes; order Orectolobiformes; family Hemiscylliidae; genus Hemiscyllium; species Hemiscyllium ocellatum. The sequence goes on from NC_083409.1 coordinate 82,904,166, forward strand.
AAACATTGTAACTGTACTTGCATCCACCACTTACTCTGACGGTTCATTCCACGTATGAACCAAAAGGTTGCCCCTCATGACCTTTTTGAAACATTTTCCTCTCACCTTGAAAGTATGGGCCCTAGTTTTGAACTACCCCTCTCGAGGGAAAAGAGCCTTGCTATTCACTTTATATATGACCCCTATAATTTTATAAACCTCAATTAGGCCACCCCTCAACCGCCTATGCTCTTACTATAAGGTTGTTTTGTGTAAGGACATAAGAGAGCTGGTGTTGAGGTAGTATATTAACATGCATACATAATTGACTAATGGGTAGGAAATAGCAAGTGGGGAAAAAGAGTTCTTTTTAATTTTGGTGACCTGTGACCAATGGGGTTCCATAGTGATTAGTGCTGGAACACAGCTATTTACAATATATGTTAATGACCTGGAGGAAAGAAGTGAATGTACTATAGCCAAATTTGCAGATGACACCAAAACAAGTGGAAAGGCACTTGTGAGAAGGATTCAACAGTTTACAGAGAGATATTGATGGGTTAAGTAAATGGGCAAAAATTTAGCACATGGAGTATAATGTGGTAAAAGTATGAAGTTGTTAATTTTGGAAGGGAGAGCAAAAGCTCAGAATGTTACTTAAATTGAGAAAAACTGCAGAAAGCTGCAATACAAAGGGACTTGGAGTACTTGTGAATGAAGCACAGAAAGCTAGCGCACAGGAGCAACAGGTAATCAGGAAGATTAATGGAATGTTGACCCTTATTTCAAGAAGGTGAGAGTATAAGTATTGTGAAATCTCACTACAACTGTACAAGGTGCTGGCAAGACCACATCTGGAGCACTGTGAGCAGTTTTGGTCCCCTTATTTAGGGCAAGATATCATTTCATTGCAGGCAGTTCACACAGATGATCCCTGATATGGAGGGTTGTCTTATGAGCAAAGGCTAAAGAGATTAGGACACTAGTCACTGGGAGTTTAGAAGAATGAGAGGTCATCTCATTGAAAAATATAGGATGCCAAACAATATAAGCAATAAGTGAGACAAACAGCTGGAGTGAACTCAAACCCAAAGGATCAGATCTAAGCTCTGCAGTCCGAATGGTGGTTATTAAACAACTCACTGGTGAAGAAGGCCCCGCAAATATCCCCATCCTCATTGAAGAAAACACCCAACACATCAGTACAAAAGAGTAGGCTGAAGCATTCATAGCACTCTTCAGCCAAGAGCCAACTGGACGATCCATCTCAGCCTCCTCCAGTGGTCCCCAACATTACAGATACCAATCTTCAGACAGTACAATTCACTCCGTGTGACAGCATGGAATGGCTGGAGGCACTGGACACTACAAAGGCTATGGAGCCCTGACAACATTCCAGCAATAGTACTGAAGATGTGTGCTTCAGAAAGTGCCAGTCCCCTAGCCAATCTCTTCCAGTACAGTTGAAACACTAATATCTACTCAACAAAGTTGGAAATTACCCAAATATGTCTAGGACAAGACAAAGCAAATCAAATCCAACCTAGCTAATTATCACCCCATCAGTCTACTCTTGATCATCAGTAAAGTGATGGAAGGTGTGATCAACAGTGATGTCCTGCAGCACCTGCTCAGTAATAACCTGCTCACTGATGTCCAGTTTGGGTTCTGCCTGGACCAGTCAGCTCCTCACCTCATTACAGCCTTGGTTCAAACATGGATAAAATAGTTGAATTCCAGTGGTGAGGTGAGAGTGACAGACCTTGACATCAAGGCTGCATTTGAAAGAGTGTGACATCAAAGAGCACGAGCAAAACTGGAATCAATGGGTATCAGCGGCAAACTTTCCAGTAGTTGGAATCATACCTGGCACATAGGAAGATGGTTATGGCTGGTGAAGGCCATTCATTTCAGCGCCAGGGCTTCTCTGCAGGAGTTCCTTAGGGTAGTGTTCCAGGCCCAATCATCTTCAGCTGCTTCATCAATGACCTCGCCTCCATCATAAGGTCAGAGGTGGGGCTGCTTGCTGATGACTGCACAATGTTCAGCACCATTTGCGACTCCTCAAATACTAAAGCAGCAACAAAATCTAGACAATATTCAGGCTTGAGCTGACAAGTAACAAGTAACATGTACACCACACAAATGCCAGGTAATGACCATCTCCAATAAGGGGCTATCTAACCACCATTCCTTGACATTCAATGATGTTAACATCACCAAATCCCCCACTATCAACATTCATGGGGTTATCATTGACCAGAAAATCAAATGGTTTCGCCACATAACTCCCAAAGGCCTGTCCACCATCTACAAGGCACAAGCCAGGAGCGCGAGAAAATAAGCAACACTTGCCTGGATGAGTGCAGCTCCAAAACCACTCAAGAAGCCTGACAACATCCAGGACAAGGCAATGCAATTGACTGGCACCACATCCACAAACATCTAATCCCTCCACCACCTATGCTCAGTAGTAGCAGTGTGTACTCTTATACTGTATAAGATGCACTGCAGAAATTCACCAATGATTCTTAGACAGCTCCTTCTAAACACATGACCACTTCCATCTAGAAGGACAAGGGAAGCAGATACATAGGAACACCACGATGTTCAACGTTCAAGTTCACCTCCAAGTCTCTCATCATCCTGAGTTGGAAACATATCACTGTTGCTGGGTCAAGATTATGGCATTTCATCCCTAATGGCACTGTGGGTCAACCTGCAGTGGCTCAAGATGGCAGCTCACTACTACTTCAAATGGCTAGGGATGAACAATGAATGGTGGCCAACCAGCAATGCTCATGCCCCACGAATGAATATAAAAAAGATTCTTGAGGGATTTGACAAGGTAAATGCTGAGAGGAGGTTACCCTCAGAGGAGCGCCTAGGACCAGAGGATATAGTCTCAGAATAAAGGGGCAACTTTAACACTGAAAAGAAGAGGAACACCTCTCAGAGGATTGAGTGCCTGTGGAACTCCTTGTCACGGAGAGCTGTGGTGATGGAGTCATTGGATAAATTTTAGATGCCAGTCAATGGTTATGGGGAAAAAGCAGGAAAGTGGACATGAGGAATGCTGATTCAGGGTCAGGGCATGAATGGCCTATTCCTGTTCCTATTTCTTATGGTCGAAGAGAGATTCCTTCCTTAATGGCATTTATTGGATTCAAATATTATAAAGGCAATCAACTCAATGAAGGACTAAGTTCTCTCACTGATAGATTTGAAGTTTGGGGGGCATATTAAAACAAGCAGACAGCTTTCCTATCACCTCCCCACCCAACTCTGCAATGATGCTGTCATGCAGTCTTTCTGTCAGTAGGGGAACTGAAGGCAGATCATGGGGCAATGAATGATTACTGAAGGGTTCCAGCCTGCCAGTACTAGTATTTAACTGACAGCAGCAGTGGAATGGGTAAATGAGAGAGAGAGAGAAGGAAAGGAGAGAGACTGAGAGAGTGAGTGAGTGAGTGAGAGAAAGCAAGAGAGTGAAAAAGAGGAAAGAAGTGCATATCAGGTGAACAGTCTAGCAGGTTGCCCTGTGCAGATTGATGCCTAGGGGAAGATGGGACTATCTTAATGGTCCTTTGGGCCCATCAGAGAGTCTCTGCCAATGTCAACTTCCCCAAGACTGCCCCACCCCACATTCTCTCAAACACTAGTTCCCAGCCTCCTCACTGAACCCAATAACATACAAATGTTTGATCCACTGCAGCTAGTCTCCTCATTCCCCAAGTGCAATACAAGCAGTGGCCACTGTACTACTGTCTCTAACTAGGTGCAGCTCCAAGGTGCCCATCCCCAGCCAATCAATATCCTGGTAGCTCTTAAAAGTCCACAGGGTACCTCGATTCCTGATTTTTTTTAGCTGGACCTGGAATGGTGGGGACCACGGTTCTCAATAATTCAGTCCACAATTAGCAATAATGTATTTGCGAGAGGAGATTTGATCATTTGCAGGCACCGGAATAAGGCAGTTAGAATGTGAATATTATATCATATTGTTCCATTTACTCCATACATCATTCATTTCTATATGCAACTAAACACAAAGGTACACTCATCAACATCAACAAGGAGTGTCTATCTCAATTGTTTTTTTTAAATCCTGCACGTCCCTATGTTCCTCATTGTTTACTGAAAACAGGAGATAACAACCTTGATCTCTCACGCATTAGTCAATTTAAAAACTGTGCAAGATTGAACAAACATGGTGAAAAATAGTCAGTTTCGATTTATACATCATAACAACGACAGCGCATAATTAGTAAAGTGTTTGAAGACAGTCTGAGGTTAGGAAAAGTGTTACCTAAACTTAAGTTTGTTTTTTTTCCCTTTATTAACTTCATAGTAAGGTGAGCAGAACCTCAATGTTTTCCCATTTCAAATTTTTGCGTTTTGGAAATTTCTCCCATATATCGTTCCTTTACACAATAATCAAATTACAGGTTCAAACATTTGATTACATGCAGAACTGTTTATTGGGTATGTAATGATCAATGAAACAGACAGAAATATTATTCAAAGAGCAAAACATTGATATAGAGTGAGAAGATCAAATTAATAATTGTTGAGAAATGACAAAAAGTGAAGCTGAGGAGATATGACAAAAAAGATGAGAGAGGAGAATGAGGGAGTAAGTGAGAAAAATAGGCGAGTGGAAAAAAAATCATTTTTTTTAAACAAAAGTTTCTCACACCTATTCATGAATGCTAAATTCCTCTGTAGTTATTTTCTGAGTGAATGCATGATTGCAGTGTCAAAAGATAGAGATTTCATAGTTTTTAAAGTTAGTTGTTCAATTGGTTTAGTCTTTTCAAAAATGTTCTAGTAAGTCAGATAAACTCACCAGAACGAAAGATCCAATGTCCAGCAAGAAAGATAAGAAATAATAATTATTTCCTCTCATAACTAATGCCATAGAAGGAAAGACCTCCATGAACAAAAGACATCTTTTAAATTTCTACAGCAGAACACATCAAAGACCTGCTTTTTAGCTCAGAGACAACTTGTATAACAGCACTGAGTGGGAACTCTTCCCACTAGAAACATAATGAAAGAAAATCTAGCTACGATCCGTAAGCCTTAGAACAACGTGAGCAGCGTGTCCTGGAACAGCTTGTGGACTGTGAGCCCCAGAATAGCATGGGCTGTGAGCCCTGGTACAGCGCATGGGCTGCAAGCCTCAGAGTAGTGCAGGGAAGCAGCCCCGGAGCAGCACGTGGGGAAGCAGCCTTGGTACAGCGCACAGGCAGCGAGACCTGGGTGGAGACAGGCATGGGGGAGGCAGTCCTGACATTTACCTTGGAGCAGCTGAGTGCCGGTACGGAGCAGTCTGGAGCTTGGAGTGGAGCAGGCCGGGCTATTCAACTGGGGTCTGGAGCATATGGAGAAAGTGAGGACTGCAGATGCTGGAGATCAGAGTCGACAGTGTGATGCTGGAAAAGCACAGCCAGTGAGGCAGCATCCAAAGAGTAGGAGAATTGACATTTTGGGCTGGAGCTCTTCATCAGGAATGACTATCTGGCACAGACAGACAGACCACGTGCGGAAGCCCTGTGTTAAGATGTTGTACTGCAATGTCTGTTTGAAATTTCTTTCCTTATTGTAATGTCAACACTTTAATGATGTCCCATTTTTAACTTATTTTTCAATTCTGTAAGTAACGCAACTATGTTTATTCCTCTGCTGTATCCAAGAATTGCACCTAGGTACTCGTACCTAAGACGTCGCCGTAAGTAGGCAGACGTTATAGAAGCTTTTCATTGTACTCCTACGATGGAGTACAAGTGCTAATAAAAGGATATTATAATTGTAATATTGCAATTGTTAAAATAAGGTCAAGGTACAAAGCATAGAGAACTCAATACAAAAGCTCCTAAAACACTAGAATCAATTATTCTCATCTCACTATATATTGTTTTTCTCTACATAAATTACTGAAAGATTGCACTGTGGGTAGAAATTAAGTAAAATTGGTGAGATGAATTAGGTGTATACAAGGTACTTTCATATAGATAACATTCACAGTAAGTATGAGACAAGTTAGAGCACGTGTTGTATGTAGCTCACCCAACAAAACAGAATATGAAAAAGATTGATTTTGGACTAATGAGGGCAGCAGAAATGGGGCTGAGGGACTGACTGGAATACCAATTGTGCTAAGAATACTACTAGAAAAGCTTTACCTAAGACTACATCTCCTGCTAATCCTGTCCTAACCTCTGAGAACAGGGCCACTTATGCCGACAGTGACAGTTGAGAGGTTATAGAAATATGGAGTGGCACTATCCCAAGATGAGGTGTAAAAGGTCATTCGGGCCATAAAAAACAATATGGAACACATATAGAGTCCAACTACTTCAGATTTCTCAATTAATTTATATTAGGACAATGTTATACCAGCATCACAGCACACTTTCTATTCTGTAACATTTCTGTGATAGTAGGGTCAGCTGAAAGAATGAAGTGCCTGTGTGGACTGCCAATCTCGTGGACAAATCAATAAGTTTTGAAGCATTTTATGGTTATGATTTTTAATTCTCTAGCAGTGAAAATATATTAAATTAGAAAATACAAGGCAGTGAAATTAAGACTAAAATATGAAATAGATAGCAGCAGAAAGCAACATGGAATTTAAAAGAATTGCGTGCTATTTACAACTTAAAAATGTAATTTCCTTTTGTGATCTTTTTCTGGTAATGTCTGTTCAGACTTCAGACAAAAAAGGTGCACTTCAATGAGGTAATTTGAATTAATTAGAGATCTAAGCATTTCTTTAAACATGTTAGCTCAGGGTTATATCAGAGCTTTGTGATCAAATACAGCCACAGTGGAGACTTCTCTTTGAATACAGCCAAGCAGGCTTGCATGACTCTTTGCAAGTTGCACATTGTTTATTGATCCTCCTTTTAAACAGCAATTATGGCTGTGGGTGGCCTAGTGCAGAAGGTGTAATTATGATATTAAACTGCAGCACACTACAGGAAGTATTCTTTGTACTTTTGACACTGATAGTGTGCAAAGTTCTTTTCGAATAACATATCAGAGCAATCAACCATCTGAATAATGTGGGTATACTTAAAGGACAAAGTGTTCTCTAAATTATAACATGTTATTGTGCATTTATTTTAAATACATGGTTTTGCTCTCTCTCAAATTATACTTGCAAAGATCTGATCGACACCAACTTAAGTACAAAAGGTAACTTTCTGAAGTTGCTTCTCAATTACTTCTCTGGTAAAGAGAACAGAGCTTGAGATATCAATATTGAAAATCTTAAAGAATAGGTAACTACATGTTCAAATTGTTAGGCAGAAAACTCCAGAGTTCTAACTCAGTGACAATGAAAAAATTTCAAAATATATCCAAATCAGACTTGGAAGGGAACTTGCATGTGATTTACATTTTTACATGCATGCTGATCCTACTCTAAGTGTTTAGGATCACAAATTTGGAGAAGCTTCAGTGAATTGCTGCAGTACATCCTGTAAATAGTAATCACTGTAACCATAGAATATCTGTAGCAGATTAGAATGCACTCAATCAGTCCACACATTGCAAACCCACAAGAAAAATCTAGATGTAGTTCCCCAATTCAGCAACACTTGCTGAATAATTCTAACTATCCTAAAAAATACACTAATGACCATTTTATGATAGTCAAACAGTGCGGCGCTGGAAAAGCACTGCAAGTCCACTCCAGAATATCCCAGATGGCTTCCTACTTCAAGGACCGCAATCCTCCCTCCCATGTAGTGAGCAATGCCCTCCAGCGCTTCCCCTCCACTTCCCAAACCTACGCCCCTGAACTCCACCCCTCCAACTGCAACAAGGATAGACACCTTCCCTACTGTCCTCACCTTCCACCCATCAATCTCTGGACACAACGCATCATCCTTCGCCATTTCTACCACTGTCAGACCCCATAACAGAGGTATATTTTCCTCCCCACCTCGATGAGCATTCCGCAGAGACTACTCCCTCCGCAACTCCCCTGTTAGGTCCATTCGCCCCCACGAAACCACCCTCCACACCTGGCACCTTCCCTTGCCATCGCAAGAGGTATAAAGCCTGCACCCATACCTCCCCGTCACTTCCATCCAAGACCCCAAAGGATCTTCCACATCCAGCAGGGATTTTCCTGCACACCCAAACACCTCATCTACTGTGTCTATTGCTCTCGATGTGATCTCCTCTACATGGGGGAGACAGAATGCCAACTTGCGGAATGTTTCAGAAACATCTTTGGGACACGCACCAAACTACCCCACCTGTTCTGTGGCTGACCACTTCAACTCCCCCTCCCGCTCCGCCAAAGACATGCAAGTTCTATGACACCTCCTCTGCCAAATCCAAGCCACCAGATGTATGAAGGAGTAACACCTCATCTTTCGCCTTGGGACCCTCCAACGACATGGCATCAATATCAGTTTCACCAGTTTCTTCATCTCCTCTCCCTCCACCTTATCACAGATCCAACCTCCCAACTTGGCACTGCCCTCTTGAACTGTCCTACCTGTCCATCTTCCTTCCCACCTATCTGCTCCTCAGATGCCGCCTGTTCTGCTGTGGTTTTCCCTCACTCCTTTTGACACTGATCTTCAGCATCTGCAGTCCTCACTTTCTCCTACCAATTTATGATAACCAGCCAAGCTTGTACTGTGGCCTATTATGCTTGGTTGAAGAAATATTCATTCGTACATTGGACCAATTCTTTGTAAATTAAAGGAATATAACCGACTAGTTTCTTGTTGCTTTCTACAATAAAATACCTTGACTAATCAGACTCTACGTCCTGACCAATCATCACCCTTAACTCTTGCGGTATAAATTGCTATGATTGCTTAAAATTTGGCATTCTTTATAATTGTTCTGATGAGCACAGGGCCACAAATCAATACACAATATAAAAATACTGCAATTGTAGGATATTTTAAAGATAAGGAAAAACTACTGGGAGACACTGAACAGGGCAAGCAGTGTCTTTACTTTTCTCCCTATGAATATTGCTTCATAGGGAGAGTTTCTGAGTGTTTTGCAAAATGTTCAACTTTTATTTCAAAAGTTCACCACTGGCTGGGGAAATCGTAGGTATATTCTTAGCTTGTGAAAGATGCTACTAATAGAATCTGGAGAAGAGTTGACTTAATGATCTAATTGAATGTTGGAAAAAGCACCGGTGGGGTGGATTTGACTATTGTTACCATAAATTGTATTATCTTTAATATTGGAAGGAAAAAAAAGCTGCTTTCCTTTTTTTTAAAGTCACAGAATTATCCATCAACAATCTGATTATTTTCTGACCATTATCTATAATCATTGGCTAACATGGAAGATACTGAACTTTGCTTTTGAGGCCTAATCACATTTATTTTCTAGTACTTTCTGAACTAGTAGAATGAAATCACCCACATTTCTCAGGGGCAAAAATGTCTTTTTCAAAAATAAATTTCTTTAAAAATCGACCCCTTCCATCTAAAACTGGAAGACAAACTCCTAACATACAATATGGACATATATGGTTTCAGAATCTGTACAGAAACTATTCAGTCTGCTTGGGTCTTGTTGAAACTTAGAATATCTTCGATGTGGCAAGAGCAAAGGTAATTTGAGCATCACCAATGTGATAAACATAAATGAATCAAGACATCTTTCAAGCTACAAAAGGACATTTTAGACTGAATGCTCCATTTATTCCATGAAATTTGATTATTGCCTCTGTTACTGAGACTAGGAAGAGGTAACGTTTTTGCCCACTGTTAGTCAGTTCAGTAGAACCTCGATTATTCGAACGAGATGGGTGGGGACTATTTTGTTCGGATAATCGATCAGATCGTAAACAAGCAGTAATTTATGAGTGCCAGTTATCCAAACATTTCTCGGTTATCCGGCAACGCACGTCGTAATGCCACTTAACCGATAACTGATCTGTCGTAAACAAGCGGTAATTTGAATGCCAGTTATCGAACATTTCTCGATTATCTGGCATGTACGCCATAATGCTGTTTAATCAAATGCTGAGTTGCCTAATGCCGTTTTTACGGGACCTTGAGATCTTGTTCAGATAATGTGAAATTCGGAATTGGATAACTGAGGTTGTGTTGTATATATTTCATAAAATAGCCCCTCAGTAGCACTGAACTTGATAATTTTTGAGAGAAGACATACTTTGTAGAACATTTTCGGCTTGTGCTCATCAGATCAATCCGTAAGAATACCAACTCAAGCGGAAAATCAATACTTATACCACATGAAAGGAGTGTGCTATTGGGAGGGGCTTTGCCATGGGGAATGCAAAAATAATGATGATTGACAGTTAGCCTCACTAGGTATGTTTAAATTTAAATAGGAAATGTGACTCTAATTAGTCAGGTTGCCCTGAGAAGGAAACAGCAAATTGGGTGTGACCTGTTTTATTCAGTTGAAATATGTACAGTATATTTACAAGTTCCTTCAGTCTGCAAAGAATAGGAATCTGGGTCTCAATATACGTAACTTCCAGTATCCGTAAGTGAGCTACACTGTAAGGTCAACAGACCTAAATTGGCTGTTGGTTTAATTGCTTGTATGCACAGAACTATCCAACAAGTGTTGCCTTACTGCAGAACAGAATCACATCTAATGTTAGACACTGTTGTGGGTTTTGCAAATGTGGGCACATTGGATGCAGTCAAAACCTGCTTGTTGCAAACACCATATCACTGCAGCTGTTTTGATGCCCTAACCAAACCAGCGTTAACATGCTTAGCTTAAAATTTAAACAAGCCTGGTAGTTAACTATCAATCACTATTACTTTGTGCACTGCAACACTTCCACCAATCCAAATCCGTGTTCCACCCACCTTCCCATCATGCAGTATGTTGGTTTTCCCCTTGAACTGACATTCTTGCAAATTGCACTAATGAACACAGGATGAAAAACCTCAACAAAATGCGTCTTTTCTCAGCAACATTCAAAGTCTCAAAGCTAATGGGCAGATTTCAACATAACATTGTACACAGATGGGATATGGCCTAAAGAAGTAATGTCAAAAATGTAAATCCACATCTTGTCTTGGAAGTTTTTTTTTAAGAAACATCTTTTAACATTAGGAGATAAGGGATTTAACACTTTTTCTTCAGAATTTTAAGGTTCTTTTATTTAAACCTTGTTGATCATTGAAGCATGTTGTAGATTGTGTCAACTGTTGAGGTGAAATTTGTCACATCAACATGTAAACAAGAGTTTTCATAGGGATTGACCTGATGCCACCTCAATGAAATGGAAGCTCCTAACAAAAATGATTTTTATTGTTTGCTGTTTTAATTACATAGCACCAACCTGACAGAAATTAATTTTATGGAAGAATTGCATAATTATGATTGTGTTGAATCAACATACCCTGGTGGGTATTTGCAGTATTGTTCTAAATGATAGCTTATTCTCTCAGACCCTTTTAATCATACTTTCCTGTCATTTCTACAATCAATTGTTGTTTTTCTACTTTTTAAAGCCATAATCACAGATGAACATACATTGCAAAGTTACCTAATAACAAAGAAAACTATCAAAAACTAGCCAGGAATTTAAAAAAATTGCCCCAGAGGGATAAAAGCTAACAGCTTCAAAATAACCACAAATTATAAACCTATGAACTATGAAAGGATGCACTTATATCCAAAGTGCAGGGGATATCAGCTTACAACTAAGGCTATAGATGTACTTTTTACTTATATGATGAGGGTAGCTGCTGCAAAGCAGAGTTATCCAAAAGCCTGAAAGCAAGATGGAGAAAAACGATTTCCACAAGATCACACCAGGTTGCATGTAGTCATGTTTCCTCACTCACTAAAAGCTTTGATTTTTGATACATTCTTTTGTACAACTATTTTAAATTCTGCAATGAACATAGCATCTGCATTTTATTGTATTCATCTTGAAACAAATAATTGCTGTTTTACCAAATACAATTTGCCACGTTTCCACTTTAGGAGTTTTTTTTCACATTTTGGATTTCCTTTCTTCCAGGAGATCTAGCCATAGATATCTATGGCTTAAAGAAAACAATTGTGGTCAATTTTCTTCTTTAAAATGCTTAATTATTAGATAGAGATTCAGTTTGGTCTGATAGAGCACTAGTCAGGGTTATAAGCAAGGAGTGTGGTGTGTACATTGTGCCAAATGGCAGTGTGCTTCAAGGAAGCTTTTTGGAGGTTTGCAAGAATTGGTGGTGTGGGTGAATATTATGACAGTCCCAATCTTTTTAACCCCCACAACCATCACACAGGACAAGAGTGCAAAATGCTTATACCCTCAGCACTGATAGTTTAATTATAACAAAAGTCAAGACATATAACAACATGTGCTGTTTACCCAGAGGATGGCAAAGTAGTTTTGGTGCAGGATTGGAGCAATTAATTTTACTCAAACTAGATTTGGACACACTCCATAGTACAATAAAAAGTAGACCATGGTATTTGGAAAGAATAGTACTGATATTTTTCTTTGTACCAGCGCAACTTTACTCACCCTTCCTCAATAGTGACATTATGCATGATTATGGAATTGGCAATTTTTACTTTCTCTTTGATTATACAGGAGGCCCCGATGACTGACCGCTTGATAGAGGTCTTCTCTGCCACTTTAGTCATGTAACCAATCATACTGTCAGTGCCAACCTGTGTGGAGAAAAGCACATTTGTTGAAAAGGATGTGGAGATCTGAGCTTGTCTGTAATCTCATGCATCGCAACGGGGATTTTGAAGATAATGAATTATTCGTTGAGGGAAAACAGCTTTGAGTGTCCAAGTTAATAAAAGATATTTTGTCCATCTTCCGTACATGCTGGGAACCACATTTATAAAACCCATCTAAATCTATCAAAACATATTGTTTAAGAAGGACTGACCCGAAGATTCGTGCCGTTTGCATTATAAGACACAAATAACATTAAGCGGAAGGACATCTCCACTCAAAAAAAAGTGACCATAGCATGAAGTTTTGATACCACTGCATCTTGCAATTCATCACCTGATACATCTACCATGTCAGATAGCTTGCAGATCATGTTTGTATGAAGCAAATGCTAGTCTTAAAGAAGTAAAACTTTAATTCCAATGGAAAGAAGGTATCAGCTAATCAAAATGAAAATTTCTCCAAGTGACTATCAGTGCTTCCTGCCGAGGAAGCCAACACATGGAAACAAATCTTCAGAGAGCAGGGATTTGTATGAGTGACATCTGGTCATACACAGGGGTTTCCCTCTTGCATACAATGAACGGTCTCAGCTATATCAATGAAAAAAACAAAGAACCTTTTTCACCAAAACAGCCCTTTCATAGTTGGTACATTGGCAGATTTCGGACTAATCTACTAGTACTACTGCAGTTGCACTATTGTAGCTAATGGTGCTACAGGTTAAACACTCTTGGAAGCTTTTTTTACCTGGCAGTCATCTATTGAAATTATGGGAAGATTCTTTCAAAAGGTTTTGTCAGTGTCTTATAAACTCCTGGTGTAAGCCAATATGCACCATTGGAAAGCACAAGCCATTTTTGATGGATAGAGTCATAGAGTAGTGCAGTACAGAAACAGATGCTTTGGTCCAACTTGTCTATGCTGACGAAATATCCCAAACTAAACTAGTCCCACTTGCCTGTGTTTTGCCCATGTCTCTCTAAATCTTTCTTATTCATGTACATGTCCAAAAGTCTTTTAAATATTGTAATTGTACCTGCATCTACCAATTCCTCTGGCAGTTCATTCCAAATACAAATCATTCTCTGTGTGAAAAGTTTCCCCTCGGGTCCCTTTTAAATCTTTCTCCTCTCACTTTTCAAATTATGGCCTCTAGTTCTGAACTCCTCTACCCTGAAAAAAAGAGACCTTAGCTATTTACCTTATCTATGCCCCTCGTGATTTTTTAAACCTCCATAAGGTCACTCTTCAATCTCCTATGCTCCAGTAAAAAAAATGTCCCAGACGTCCAACCTCTCCTTATAACTCAAACTCTCCAGTCCTGGCATCATTCTGGTAAATCTTTTCTGACCCCTCTCCAATTTAATAATATCGTTCCTATAGCAGAATGACCAGAACTGTACACATTACTCCAAAAGTAGTCCTGTACAACCTTAACAGGATGTTCCAACTCCTATGCTCAATGGCCTAAGTATCTGATGCAAGATATACAGTAGGAAATCACAAAATATTTAGAAGCTGTGGTTTAGAGATAAATCAGCAGAAAGCTCTGCAGGCAATAAGTGATAGAGACAGAGAGAGAGGGAGAGAGAAAGAGACAGGCAGACAGACAGAGAGATATAGAGATGCAAAATAAAATTAGAGGGTCAGTAACACTGAGGGAAATCAGTTTTCTACATTGTTTGGAGAATGTGCTTTAAAAGAGAATATTCAAAATAAATATCTTGTACACTCTTTTGAAATGCTGATAGCTATGAATGGCTCTTCTGTAAAGACCGTTATATTAACAAGATCACACTGAACATTAACAGAAGTACAATATTTCTGCAGTACTGTCATGAAATGTATCAAGTGAAACAGTGAAAACTATAATTACACATCAATCCTTCTGATCTTTTCAAGTTCTCAATAAACTAACAATTTCACTGAAAAGTACAAATTAGATAGCGCCATAAAATATTTAACTATTCTGTGATCTTAATAAATAGAAGGAATAGCCTTGTAATAAAACAGGAGGTCTGTCTGAAGCTTCTGCCTATAATTACAACCTACTGTACTCCAGTGTATCCTCTATTGCCGAACTCTGTGTGTGGGCTGACGGGTTACTTACTATAGTCAATGTTTGTTTTGTCCAGCTGAGCAATGCTTCTGGTGTTAAGATACACAAAGCCCACCCACAGTTTTGAAAAACAGCCCATCCTCCCCTTTTTATGTGGGATTAATGCATCTAAGGACAGGAAGTTCCTGTTACAAATCTGGTTCCAAATATTTTCCTCATTTCTTTATCCAGAAAATCATCCTATAAAAGCATGCATACAAATAAAAAAACATAGAAAACTATGAGAACAGAAATGTTTGGTAGATCAGTTACCATCATTTAAAAGATAACAAAATTACAGCAATTCCTTTAAGAAATCTTGAGTTATCCATCATAACTTTTTGGTTCAAGCATTATCATTCAGCTGGACAAACAAATGAAACTTCCTTTACTGTTTGTGTCTTATATTTATTTGGTATAGCAAATTGTTACACTGAGGCCCATGACTTTATTCCTCACAAGAGATTCTCAACACACTACTGTAAACCAGGTGAAACCAACAAAGGATGGTGTGGTTGAAAAATTTTTTTTAAAAATCTTGTAATCTCTCTTACTTCTGATCACAGACAGAGGAGCTCTGGCACAGCTCAGTGACATCCATCTCAGAGAGGAATATTATATTCTATAATTAGAATTTTTAAGAATGACATGTGAAATTTATTTCCATCAGATGGTCTTGAATTTTCTTTACCACTGCTAGACCAATAAATAGCAGAATTTACAAAACAATTCCGCTTCAGGTATCCTCAACCAAGTTGCTATTCAAATACTGTATTCAAGCAGCACCATAGGATGAAACATAGATTGGTATCATAGCCTTGGCTAGTGCTCCAATTTCTGGGCAACTGGAACCCAACCAGTAAAAAGAGCAGTCGCTGATTTGTTCAGCATAATCATAGAAGCAAAAATATCATGCCTCTCAACAGAGATGAGAAAATTATATTTAATTAAAACCAGAATTAACATTTTAGAGGTAATCGTACAAAATCATGCACCTGTGCACAAATTTTGAAACTGGTCATGAATTATCATTTTGATTTTTCATCCAATAGTGTTGATGGATGAAAAGTCATGAGACCAGTATGCTCAAATTCCTGAGATCAAGGTTTTTTGCTAGTCAATAGATTCTGATTGACTTGGGTACATGAGAACTAACTGTACCTAAAAGACACAAAGTTCATAGGCATTATTTGTACTTCTCACTACTCACCATATATCTGTCAGCAATTTGTGCTGAAGGATGGATTAATGTTTCTTCTTGGGATAAAGCAGACAGGAACTTAGGAGCCTGGAAGATTAAAAACACAAACAGGAAAAATAAAATGATCACATATCAGTAACTTTCACAAACTTCAAAACAAGTTACTGTATGTTTTACCCTGTGGTACATTTGTTGATCCTACATAATTGGTGATGAAAATGCATAATAGGGCATTATTCATCATCAGAATCAAGACTGTAGTTTATCTAAACATTAGTTAAAGGTTCAAATTCAATGACACTGTACTAAACTATGCTGGTAAATTTCAGATGGGTGGCTTTCTTTTCATCATCAAAACAACCGTTAACCAAGAGGTACCATATGCGGTTATATCAGAAGCCACCATATATATTCCAAAATGAAAATGATTTGCATGTAAAAAAACTGTAATCCTCACCATTTTGTCTTTCTGAAACTCTAATTTTATTTATATTCAAATATGGTTTCTTTCTTTGTTCATTACAGACAAATAGAGACAATTGCCTGTCTCACAACTTCAGAATATCTCAAGGTCATGAAATACCATGTCATTGTTGTAATGTACTGAAAAGGAGCAGGCTATTTGCACACAGCAAACTTCACCAGTAGCAATGAAGAAAATGCTGATTGCTAAGGATAAAAGTTGTCCAGACCATGCAAACATCTGCTATGCCATTTATTAGATAATGCCACAAATTTTGTTAAATTTACTTGTGCCAGTAGACCTTGCTTTAACATCTCATTTGAAAATGCAACTCCAGCAGTGCAGTACTCAATCAGTTCTGAACTTGGGTGAGGTGCAAATGCAAGACCTTCTAATTTAGAGGCAAGAGTGTAGCTCTGGAAGTAAGGCTGGCACCCATTGTGTATAATCTATATAGAGCAAGGGAATACAGATGCCATGGGGTAATTGCAAAACAGTCTTTTCAAAATCCTCAGATGAGGTTATTCATTGTAAATAGAGGGGTCAGGATTGATTGCTTGATGCTCAAGGATTTTATTACAACAATTAACATTTAAATTAGGCAATTAACACACAAAACGGCACTGTAGGAGATTTTGGCATGCCAGGCAAAGTATCAAAAGAAAATAGCAGTGGTGATTGAACAGATTTTAAATTTTTTTTTCTGGGCTGTGTGCGTCACTGGACAGCCAGCAGTTATTATCGATTGCTCTCAGCCTCTATCTTAATTAATGACAAGAGCCCATGAGGTTCTTGCACATTATTGGAGGGGGCATGAGACAGAGTATTAAGAAGATGGCCAACAGTGGAGAAAAGAACCTTGGGGTCATCATTGCTATTCTGAATGTTGTGGAATATGGGTTGATTTGCAAAGGCAGACACCCTATAATGTCTGACAGTCCCAGTAGAAAACTAGAGGCTATTTAAAGTTGTCTAAATGGTGCTCATGCATGTGTTAATTACAAATTTATATAAAATTCAATCTGATCTTACTTAGTGTTTACCACAGAAAAAAACAATAAGAAACAATTAGCGCACTTCTTGTAAATAAAATTGAAGTATAAGCATTTGTATCAAAATCATTGCTAACTGATTAATTACTAATACAATTTCCAAACAAGTAATAACATTGTCTTAGTAAATAATGAAGGAATGCATAGCTACTTAGTTATTTAATATCAGCACCAGTCATGATGTCCTGCGTTTCACATACCATTATTAACTTTTTAATCATATCTTCATAAAATATAACAATCACTGTATCATAATGGTGAAAGTAAAAATGAATGTTATTAACTTAGAAACATGTAAAGAACTAAGTGGCAGTTTCCCACTCTGGGTTCATTAGATCTTCAAAATCTTTAACTTTATTGTGCTTCCTATTCCAAAGTTTTAACATTATCATTTATCTCAAAGGGAAAGGAAAGTCTGCATGAAAGACAAGTTTTAAGAAATACTAAACTGAAATGAACTATTATTTAAGTCTTCCAAAAATGAAAATAATACATTTACATCAGGTCAACAGACCTCTGCTGCAGAAAACAGAAACTGCTTTGAAAATTCAGCAGGTCTGGCAGCACCTGAGGAGAGAAAGCAGAGTTAACAGTTCGGGGCCAGTGACCCTTCTTCAGCAAGGGTTTTGAGCAATTTCTGTTTTTGTTTCTAATTTTTGGCATCTGCAAAGTGTTAGATATATCCACACAACAGTTTCAAACAAAATCTTAATAAACCAACTGTCTTTATGGTATATATATTCATTTGTAAGCATTAATTTCTCTGAAAATGTTATTCATTCAGTTCAAAGACATTCTTATCCCAGGTGGCTATCCCCAACACAAGATAATACACGTCAACAACCCGAGTCTATGACACCATTTTCCTTTCTTATATTCACATCTGAAATGGTTTCTCCAACTTGCCAAGTATAAAATAAGATTGGTATGATTATTGGGTTCAAAGAAAACAATTTCAATTACGTTTTCCTCTTATATCAATTAAAATTTAAGTTCAGCAAATTCTTTTTAGGGAGTAAGCCAGTTATATATAAAACAATATTATTTGTTATGTAAGAGATTTAAATCAAGATTTGCATCCTATGTTTCACAGTGAAGTACAGCTCACAAGAATGTTTTCTTTAAGTTCTTTGCACTTTGTAACTGACCCACTGAACATAAAAATATATACTTCATTATTAACACCTTAACTACTTTCAAACAATAAATTATTTTATAAACAGCAAGTTATTTCAAACCTTATTGCTATCAGAAACAAAATAGATTTATCACAATTCAGGAAAAAGTGAACACTTGTTGATTTAATTTAAAACTAGATAAAATTTTTAGACCCATCTAATTCATAGATCTATTTAAAATGAATTACTATAATTTGATCTCTATTTAATCAGTATGTGAAAGGCAGAGGGGAGTAAAAGTTAACTTTAAAATAACTTTAAAAATAAATAGATTGAAGTTACCATATGTTAGCAAATGGTAGTATCAAAGAGGGGCAGGAATGTGTCAATTACCTGAGCTTTGTCAAACATCATAACATTTGCAGTCATTTCACTCCCTTTTTGCTCATCAAAGATGCTGACCAATGCTTCTATTGTTTTATAATTCTGAGAGTGGCACACAAGCATCATCTACACTATAAACTTAAATTAGAAAGGGGCTGAGTAAAAGGATTGAATGCATGAGAAACCTTCCCCAGTAGTGACAGCCTTATGGTGCATGTTGGTTGCAGGCACCCTAAAGCAGATAGCAAGGCTGTCCATTTTCTTCCTGATAACAAGTCTACAGAAGTGGTTCCTCTGTGGTCAGTGTGGGATACATTCAAAATCAGGAGTAAGGGTATGCTTTTTGGCCCTTTGAGCCTGCTCTGCTATTCAGCAAGATCATGGCTAATATCATTGTTCCACATTCTTACTAACCAATAGTCTTTTGTCCCTTCATTATTCAAGAGTTAAAAAAAAATTTTGAAGACTCAATGCTTAATGGAAAGAAGAGCAGAAGGAGATCATTTTGTCTCTCGAGTCTGCTTTGCCATGTATTAATATCATGGCTCATCTGATTGGAACCTCAGTTCCACATTCCTGCCTACCCCAACAACCTTTTACACTCTTCCTTAAATAGAATCTATCAGCATGTATCTTAATAATATTTAAATGCTTTTAAACCCATTTAAGAATGAGCGCTCCAAAGATTCATGATATTCAGAAAAATTCTCCTTATCAATCTGAAATGAGCGACTCCTAATTTTTAAACAGTGACTCTAATACTAGGTTCTCCCATAATTCATAGAATCCATTAAGTGAGGAAATAGACCATTTGGCCCAACAAGTCCACACTGACCCTCCGAAGAGCATCCCACCCAGAGCCATTCCCCTTCTCCTATTACTCTACATTTCCACTAACAAATTCACCTAGCCAATGACTCCCTGAAGACCATGGGCAATTTAGCATGACCAATTCACCTAATCTGCACATCTTTGGTCTGGAGAGGAAACTGGAGCACATGGAGGAAACGCACACAGACATGGGTAGAACGTGCAAACTCCACACAGAGTTGCCTGAGGCTGGAATTGAACCTGGTGCTGTGAGGCAGCAGTGCTAACCACTGAGCCACTATACTATTCAAAGAAAACACCCTTTCCATATTCATCTTACGAAGACCCCTCAGGATCTTGCATGTTTCAATCAATGGCCGTTTGCTCTTTTAACTCTAGCAGAGATATAAAACTGACCTTGAAGGGCTGTATGGCCTATTCTCCACGGTCCTAATAAGGAGCCTAATACTGAGATGGTTGCACCAATACCCTGCATAACCTCTGTACTTATCTATTCAATTTCCTTCGCGATAAAAATAACTTTCCATTAGTTTTATTATTACATGCTGTACTCGCATACTTTTGCGATTCATGCACTAAGACACCTCAATCCCTTTGCACCTTGGCTCTCTGCAATCACACACCATTTAAATAATATGCTTCTTTATTATTCTTGCCAAAATGGGCGAGTGCACATTTTCCCACATTATACACTATTTGCCAGAAATCCCTTTGCAGCATCCTTATGTCCTCTTCACAATGTATTTACCTATCTTTGTGTCATTAGAAAATTTAGCAACCAAACCTTTGGTTCCTCCATCCAAGTAATTTAGGTAAAGTATAAGAAGTTGAGGAACCAGCATGATTTCTATGCCACACCACTTGTTACATCTTGCCCATTAGAAAATTACTTATTTATGCCTACAGTACTTTGTTTCCTGTTAGCTAGACAAACTTAAACCTATATTAATACATCATCCCTGTTTTTATTTTCAGCAATATCTCTGATATGATGTCTTATCAAATGCCTTCTGAAATTTGAAGTACAATACATCTAGAATTGCTGAAAAATGTGTTGCTGGAAAAGCACAGCAGGTCAGGCAGCATCCAAAGAGCAGGAGAATGGCCATTTTGGGCATAAGCCCTTCTTCAGGAATCCAGAATTGCATTAGGGTGTTTGGCTACACTTTGGTGTGCATACAGATGATAAACAGAAGTCTTATTTTGCCAGCTTCATTCACGAGCAATGTCTTCTTGTAAATCCATTCCGAATTTTATGCGTCAAGCTTAGGAGCCATCATCAGCAAGGTGTGCTGCCTCATCATATTCTGGTAAGGGCATATTTGAGTAGCAAGGAGGAATACCCTCACACACCACCAACATCATGACTCCATTAAACACAGAATTAACAGAACTACAGCAGCAGAGGAATTTATTCTGTTGAACCTGTGCTAGGGATTTCACCCTAGTGAAATCCTTATCAGAAGTGTTAAATTCCCTTTAAAATATGTTGTCTATCTCAATGTTGATATATGATAATGCATTCTATATTCTAATAATCCTAATAAGTCACAAGAAGTCTTTAACTTATTTTGTCATTCTGTTAGTAATAATCATGACTCTAGCACTCATTATTGATTCAGAAGCCAATTGGAAAAAAATCTTTTCACTCTTTATCTACTAAAATCTTTTATAATTTTTGAAAATCTCTACTAAATCCCTCATGAACTAACCTGTTACAGTAGGACATCAATGTTTTAACCATAAATCATATTCCTGCTGGTACTTTTAACAAAAAATCTCTCTAACTTTTCCAAGGTTTGAATATTCGCTCTGTCATGGAGTTCTCAGAGCTATATTAAAATTACTGTATTTGCTGATACTTTGCTGAAATTCAATATTACTACCTTGTTTTAAATTCTGTGTCCAGAATTTCACTTTGCCTTTTAAGACCATTTCTGCTTTACGGGTGTATATAATTCCTGATCGCTCTGTAGAACTCACAAACTTTTTAGGACTTTACTTTTCATAATTTAAAAATTTTAGAAAAAACATTATTCTGCATGTTACCGCATTGGGTTCCATTTGCTCATCTGATAATGTATATCCTCTTGCCACTTCCTATGTTATTTCTCAGTTCGTTAGGTCATGACTTTGGTATCAGCAAACTTTAATTCCATTCCTTTGTGCCAATGTCCAAACTATTTATATACAAATAGAAAAAAAAATTTTGAATACAGTTCACTGCTTATACTCTGCCAAACCAAAATAATCTATTTCACTTTATGGTATACTTTGTGCTCTCACCAACTCCACCATCCTTTTAATATCATCTTGTGATAGCTATCAAAGGGATTTTCAAAATTCATGTACATTCACTGGTTGTTCCCACCCAGAAACAATTTCATAAATATTCAATTGCTTTGAAAATATTTAGCTTTGTTATAAAGGGTTAAAACAATTTCTGTCCCAAATGCAAATACCAAAGGAAAGCTTTATGTTAATTTCTATACCTCCCAAAGTCTTTCACAGCCGGAGTATTTTCAAAGTGCAATCACTGCTATAATGTAGGGAACCATGAACATCAATTGCAGATTGTCACGAACAGCAAGATAAATTACCACACAATCTGTTTTAATGATTTAGATTGAATTTTAAATGTCGGCTCTGATCAAAGGTTCTTCTTTGAAAAGTGCCATTTTTTAATGCCACATGATAGAACAGATGAAGCCTCAGTTTAGAGTGCCCTACAAAAACTGCGTCTTTCACAATGCTGCACTTCCTCAGTCATGAAAGGAAGATAATCAAGTCCTGGATTACCTTTTCCAGCTAGAACCTACTCAAGAGTGCTACTACTAAGCCAAGATTGGCACCTAATTTGCTGCATCTCTTGTAGCTTATTTAGAAATTGCTTGAGGATTAATACATATTGGGTGCTGGAGGCAGTTAGCTCAGTTGGCTAGATGGTCAGCTTGTAGATCAGATTATGGTCAATTGCATGGGGTTCAAACCCCATTCTGCCTGAGGTACTTAAGGCTGCCTCTTCATCCTGTCAATAGCAAATAAAGTTACAGCACTTTACTGCGGTTCAGCAAATATTTACAAATGATGTATTCTTACAGAGAATATTCTGAGAGAAAACCTATGAAGGAAAAGAACACATACTGATCCTTCTTCCCCCATAACATCTGGACAAAGGATGGGTAGCATAGTGGCTATGTTATTGAACTGGTATTCCAAAGACCTGGATTAGTGATTTGGAGATGAGCGCACGGTAGCCTGGGAATTAAAATTAATTAGTTAATTAAAACAGAATAAATAAAGATAAAAGCAGGAATTTAAAAAAACATCAACAATGGCAACCGCAAAAGCGGAAGAACCAAAACTTGAAGGAACAAACACAAGTCTACAGACAAACGAAGGCTGAGTTAAACTGAAAACACATGTAATTTAAAAATCAGATGGTGGGTGGAAAGAATGCAGGAAATCCAACAATTTGGCAACAGCCATGATGTGCATGGGTTCTTCAAACACAGTTAACAACAATTAATGGCTCAAATGCCTGGTGACCTACCCAACTGAGAGTAACGAACAGATTCACTCGTCAAGGAAGTCAGTAAGCTTGCAAGGAAGATCTCAAATGTGACTCAGTTCTTGACCATACTCCACAATATACTACCCAACACCACTTCAGCACAATCCCAAGTAGTTCAAAAGGCCAACCAACAGCTGAAACCAGAAAACCACAAAGGCCACCAGTGTAGACAGAATCCTTATTGCAACACTGAAATATGGCAGAAAAGTATTCGTGACATGAATATATGATCTCATGTGTTATCTGAAAGGGAAAGCATTCCACCAGATTTCTGATATGTCATAACTGTGAATACCTTCAAGATAGGAATTTATACCAGTTGTGATAACTACACATGGGTTTCTCGGTCCAGCGCCACAGGGAAGGTCATTGATAAAATTCCTCTCAATTATCTCCTTGCAGTGGCTGAAGGGGTCCTACAGGAGTCACGATGTGTATTCTGTCTAATCGGAAATACAATAGACATGATCTTTGCAGCATGACAAAGTCAAGAAAGTGCAGAGAGCAGTAGCAACGGCCTTTTTTGCTCTTAAAGTCCTTCATCTCTGTCACTGAGAGAGATTATGGAGCACCTTCTCATATTTTGTTACTTGTAGAAATTTATTATCATTCTCCTACTGTTGTTTGATGACATGCAAGCCGTGATACTCACCAGTGGAACTGCCACAGACCAAATACGTGTGTACATTTGGTCAAACAATAGAGTCAGTTGCACAGCTCCAAACCAACCACGGAGGCACATGACAGTATGGACTGTAGTATAAATATGCAGATGACAAAGGTCCTCCATAAGCCAGCTTCCCATCCCATAAAACTGTTCCCTGACTATCAGTGGGTCAATTCTCAAGTGTTGGGAGCCTCTTGCCAATGAGGGCAGGAATCAAAAATGAAATTCAATGTTGCTTCCAGCATGCCAGTGCAACCTTTAGCTATGTGAGCAACAGGTTGTTTGATATCTGACCTCAAACTCAGCACCAACCTCTGGAGGGTAGTATTATTTCTTATATCTCTATATGCACCATAGACATGGGCAATGTACAACGAGCATTTCAAATCCCTATAGGAGTAGTATCAAAGACGACTCCACAAAATCCTATAATCCAACGGCAGGACAAGTGCTCCAATATCAGTGTCCTCTCTCAGGCCAACATCACCACATCAAAACACTGGTTACTGTCAATCAACTATACCACAGCTCAAATCATCTGCAAAAATTCAAAAATTACCTCTAGTATAGCAAGCAGTTTCCAGGATGACAGAGAAAATGGTTCAAGGATATTCTCAAAAGTTCACTGAAATAATTCAATATTCCTAATAACTCATGTCAATCTCTTGTCCAAGACTGACCAACTCAAAAATGAAGTATCCTCAAAGGTGCCAACTATCTTGATCATCTCCAAAAAGCCCAAATAGAGGCCAAGTGCAAGTAGCAGTATGAATGTGTGAAAGACACCCCTCTTTCTCTGAGATTATGCTCTCTGGTCATAAGTCCACCCACAAAGGGAAACAATCTTCAGCATCTACCCTGTCAAGTCCCCTAAAAGTCTTGTATGTTTCAATACACTTCCCCCTCTCATTCTTCTAAATTCAAACGAATTTAGTACTCAACTTCTTATAAGACAGCCTCTCTATACCTGGTATTAGACAGTGATACCGAATCTAGTTGCCTGGACTGTCCCCACTGCCAGTATACCTTTCCTTAGATAATAAGACCAAAACTGTTCACATTATTCCAGCTGTGGTCTAATTAGAGCCAAAGGAACCATATATCAATTGTCATAATTACTGGATATTTTTGTCTGGTTAGGCAGTCAATATTTATGTTTGATGAACTTCATAAGAGTTTTTCTGAGGATGTTACATACAGAGTCAATTAGGCAGGGACTGGAGGATATGGATTTTGATTTTCAGAAGGGTTTTGACAAAAGGACACACTTGTAAACAAAACTAAGTCGCATGGAATTGGGGGAAAAATGGATGTTTTTGTATTCATTAATTTGACAGAAAGGAGACAGTACAAATAATTGTATCACCTTCATGCTGGCTGGCTATACGACTAACGGGTACCACAAGGATCAGGGCCTAAACCCCAGGATTTCACAATCTACTCAATGATTTGGGTGTGGAGACCAATTGTAATATTTCCAAGTTTACAGATAATACAAAATGCGAGTTGAGGGGAAGATGCAAAGGGAATTCAAAGGAATTGAGAGAGTCTGTAAGCAACATATTGTAAAAGTGATGATAAGAATATTTTGTGCAAAAAACGTGGACTATCCATTTTATAGGAGAAACAGTGGGGCAGAGCATTTCTTTAATGGTGAGAGATTGGAAAATGTTGGTGTTCAAGGTACCTAGGTCCCGTTAATCATGAGTCACAGAAAACCAGCGTGCAGGTGCATCAAGCAATTTGGAAGGTGAACGCTATGTTAGCCTTCATTGAAAGATTTGTGTAGAGGAACAAAGAAGTCTTGTTTTAATTTTAGCTAATACTTGTGAGACTGTGCCAGGAGGTGTCCAATTCTGATGTTCTTGTCTAAGGGAGGGTATACTTGCATCAGAGGTCCAACAGACTGATCTTTGGATGGCAGCTCTTACGAGGAAAAAGTGAGGAGACTGAAACCGTATTATGTGGAGTTTAGAAAAGTGAGAGTGATCTCATTGAAAATTACAAAATTCTTAAAGGAATAGACAGAGTAGACACAGAAAGGATGTTTCCCCGGTTGCTGGAATCGAGAATCAGGGTTTGCAGTTTCCGAATAAAAGGCAAATTATTTAGACTGGAGACGAAAGCAGTTCCTTCACCTAAAGGGTGATGAAACTTTGGAATTC
This sequence comes from Hemiscyllium ocellatum, assembly GCF_020745735.1. Lineage (NCBI taxonomy): Eukaryota > Metazoa > Chordata > Chondrichthyes > Orectolobiformes > Hemiscylliidae > Hemiscyllium > Hemiscyllium ocellatum. Next base: position 82,930,377 of record NC_083409.1, read on the forward strand.
TCTTCCCTGTGGTACTGAGGTAGTTCATTCATTAGGAAAGTTCAAGAAACAGGTTTCTAGTTATTAATTTCTAGTTATTCAAACAACATCTTGAGGTCATTTATCACTATTCCTAGCTATGTCATGATACACAGACATTATTGGCCCAATTAGAAATGGCCACATGGTGCCATACACTTGGGAGAAAGTGGCCCTGGATATCATCAATATTGACTTTAAGAGTTAAAAATCACACAACACCAGGTTATAGTCCAACAGGTTTAATTGGAAGCACACTAGCTTTCAGAGCACCGCTCCTTCATCAGGTGATTTTTAACTTTGTACACCCCAGTCCAACATTGGCATCTCCAAATCATGACTTTAAGAGTGAAGGTTAAATGGCATCAGGTAAATATAAGCAAGAAAACCTCCACCTGATTAACAACTACCATTCTTCATCGGCTGGTCACTCTATTCTTCTCCATGTTGAGCACCACTTGCACGAAACAGAGGGTAGAAAGAATACAATTAAGTAAGCTAGGTGGGGCATGTCCAAGTATATCATTAAGACTTACTTATTTGCACAAATACAGACTTAGATGGCTTATTCCTGAAGGATCAAGTGCAAGAAATGGGGTTATGACAGGTGATAAGAGTTGTTGGTGGAATAAGACATCGATAAGGATAGCAATGAAGATAATAAGAAAAACGACACAGAAGTTAACAACATAGACAGAGACTTGATCCCACCCTCACTACTCTCCCCTCCGCAGATACATCTGTCCTTCACAATCTTGGTAGAAGTTCCATCTTTACACTGAGTACACCCTCCAATGTGTTGTGATTTATCATTGTGAACAGATCAAGAAGCTCAAAATTGGATATTCATATAACTAAAAAGCTCAATGAACAATCACCCTCACTCTTTCATTACCATCAAGCCTGGGAATTGACTTTGCTTGAATGAGGAGTGTCGAAGAGCATGCCAAGAGCATTAGCAGCTGTATCTAGGTGCCATTCTGGTGAACTTTCAACATAAGACTTTTTACATGCTAAACAGAGGAAGCAAAACACTAACAAACTTGAAAGAAGCTCCTCAATTATGCATATGCATGCATGAAGGTGGTGGATAATTAAAACTACTAGTTTTGAGAAGATTTGTAGCTCAGGTTGAGGTTCTGGATGTAGATTTGCTCGCTGGGCTGGAAGGTTCATTTTCGGATTCGTTACCATACTAGGTAAGATCTTCAGTGAGCCTCCGAACAAAGCACTGTTGGGTGCTTCCTGCTTTCTATTTATATGTCATATAAACATAAATAAATATAAATGTATAAATAGAAAGCAGGAAACACCAGCCGTGCTTCGATCGGAGGCTCACTGAAGATGTTACTTGGTGATGAAACTTCTGAAAAGGAACTTTCCAGCTCAGCGAGCAAACCTACATCCAGAATTAAAACTACTGATGGGAGTGGATGGCTCCATGAATATCCACATTGTCAATAAGGCCAGACTGAGTGAATAAGACAAGGCTGAGGCATTTTCAGCCATCTTCTGTCAGAAATGCCTGGCGACCGATTTATCTGACCTCTTTAATATACACAACATCAAATATGCCAGTCTGCAACTAAATTATGATTCAAACCGTATGTTATCTCTAAATGACCAAGGATACCACTAACACAGTTGTACTGCTAAAAATCCACATTCCAGAACTATCCATCGCGTTACCCATTATTCCAACGCAATTGCAACAATATCATTTATCCAACAAAGTGGAAAATTGTTCAGTTTGTCTTCTCCACAAAAAGTAAGATAAATTTAAATGAGTCATTTCCAACTCCATCGAACTACTCATAATCACCAAAGTAATGGGAGTTCTGTCAAGTAGTACTTGATCATTAGCAACTGCTCAACAATGTTTAGTTTGGGTTCCACCAGGACTGCCTGGTTCTAGACATGAGAACAGTCCAAACATAAATGCAGGGGCTGATTATCAGAGGTGAGGAACTGTGACTGCTAATGACATCAAGAAGCCCTCGCAAATTTGAAGTCAGTGGGAATTAGGGGGCACCTTTTCCATTGCTGGATTTGTAATGAGCACACAGGAAAGTCGTTGTGATTAGAGGTAGTCTATCACCTCACTCCCAAGATTTCAAAACAGCAATTCTTTAGGAGAGGGCCCAAACATGTCTTTATCCTTATTGAGCAGTGATTGAACTGCACTTGAGAAATACTGTGGCTACAACAGCAAATCAAAAAGTGCATATTGTACAGCAAGAAACTGAACTCTCGATTTTCCAAAGTCCATGGTCTACACATGGCATGTTAGGAGTGTAATGAAATATCCTATACTTACACGAATGAGTAGAACTCCAACACTCATGAAGCTCAACAACATGCAGGTTAAAAGACTTTTGCTCGGTACCCAAAACACCATCTTAACATTCTGTCCCTTCACCAATGACAAAATGCCGATGCATTATAGTAATTTGCCAAGGCTTCTTTGGCAGTGCTTTCCAAATTCATGATACATGAAGAAAAGGGTGGGAACACCACCATCCTGAAGGATCCTCTCCAAGCCACACTCCATCCTGACTTGAGAATACAGTGCCACTTCTTTATTCCTGCTGACTCAAATCTTGTAACTTTCTAATCAGTAGCACAGTGGAAGTACCTTCAGCACACAGACAACACCAGCTCAAGAAGTCAGCTCAGCATCAAATTAAGGTCAATTCAGGATAAACAATACTCACATCCAATAACGAATTTAAAGAACAGCTTTCCAGGTTACAACAAATAAGGATGGTAGCTCTCCTGTACCATGAACATATTTAAAACAAGTCATACATTCTAGACAGACAGAGGGATGCAAATTTCACTCTTCGTGCCTCTTGTAGGGAGCACACAAGATTATAAAAATGGGAAATTCAGAGGGCCTGAATCAGTATAGACAATTAAATTGCAAGATCAATGAAGCTGATTGTTTATGGTTCTTTACCGTTTAAGCAAATTCTACTCCCTTAAATTGCTGAGTTTACTTATTGTCATCATCTCCAAATCTCTTTGTCATTCAAGTTAATGTTTAAAAATAGATTTTCAATATTCCACCTCCCCCACAATATAAAAACGATCAGCAATATATATCAATAAATAAAAGGGATGTTAATCATAATAAATGTTGACTGATCAGTTTCGATCCTTGTAATGAAGGTGACAGCAATCCTTACATAGATAGCCACTTAAGTGAAAAAGCAATTGTACTATTAAGAAAGACTCCATACCTGTCGATTAGCTTCAATATATGAAGCTAGAGTATTTACACGATAGCACATCCCTTCCTTCATAATATGAGCATAGCAACGAAGCTTGGTTCCATGATATGGATCATTCATATCTCCATGGTGATCATTCCAAAATGATTTTTTTCTGGCTAAATTCAGAAGATCATCTTCTTTTGCATAACTTAATATATCTTTAATGGAAAACACAAACAAACATTTAAGCACAATGAACTGCAAGCAAAATGACTGCAAACTGTGAAGTAACACAAACGATAATTCTATGAGGATGAATTAAAATTCTGAAACAGTCTGAGTTAAAGCAAAACCCAGGCAAACTGTGAAATTCATTATCATTAGGACATACATTAGACATTACTTTTGTCTCTACTGAAAATGGTTATCTTGATATTTTTGATATCTCCAAGTGCTCCTCATTAGATATTGTACAAACCAGGTGCAGAGTTAAGTCCATCTACACCTCCTCCTGTCAGGAATTAGTGCACTTAATTCAGAAGTTTATCATTGCATATCATGATGCTTTTTCTATTCTCCATACTAGCTATCCTCATGGTTTTTCTGGTTAGTACTGATGATCCTATACTTGTTTTAACTGCATTTTGAGTCTGGAACATTTCCAACGAGAAACCAGTCAAATAGGAACAGTGAAAGCTAACAAAATACCTTTGAAAAATAGAGAAACTTCTACTTACATCCAGGTTTGAAAGCCAAAATTAGAATTGAGTTTTCCGCACCAATCTATTTGATTAGGTTAAATTCTTATGAATAATCCAGATACCAATCAGATTTTGAAAATGCAATGCTGCCAAATTAATAACATGAAAGACAGCCACAGTGAACAGTATTTCTTTATGCTTTGCCTTTCAAAGCAATGCTTCAAAATTAATTTTTTTTAGAAAAACAAGGTAGTTCTCAACTGAACAATGCCATTCCACGTACCGTTTTAGGAATACTGCATTCATTTCTAATAGAACTACACTTCTGGAGACCATATGCATTGAACAGAAGAATTACCCCTTTCAAAAATACTAGTTTTGCAAATAATACAACGCTACAACTGATCAAAAATTTTAAGTTGCTTTTTCTTTTCAAAAAGCTAGAAACTAACACTTGATCTCTTTCAAAGGGATAGTGATATAGTTTCCCAACACTTTTATGTTTCTAGAATAATTATATTAACAGCATGAGATAATAAGCCTACTCCATCCTGTAACTTACCCAGGCTTTATCTGAATCAAGAGGTACATGCAGCAAATGAGTGGATTACACAAAAGACCACTGCTGTAGAATGTTCAACTCAACTAGATTCAGAATTCTGGCCCTGTTCAGATAGATTGAGTCTATTACAGAATCCTAACTGTCTGGATGTAGAATATTTGACCTTGTGGAGAAGGACAAATCCTGATCTTAGTTATTTTTTACATTATAGGTTTTCAGTTGTTGAAGGATATTAAGAATTACACCATTTACAATCGCGTATGTTAGATGCTGTGAAGGAAATGCAATAAAAGGATTTAACTTCTGGAAAAGAGTTGTTGTTGTTGGCTCATCTTGTGTCTTACAATAACAGTGCTGTCCAAAAGTCCACAAGGATATTGTAAGGATTTGACCCATCTCAAGAGAGAATGAGATCTCATTACATTGCCCACCATAATTGACTAACATCAGGAATTCACTATGACAATGTAAAATAGGCTACAATTTCTACTTCTAAACTCAAAATAGTGACCGAGGATCAAGACAAAAAAAACTCATAGATGACAACTGATTCAGAGTCGCAGATTCTGAGAGATCTGTCTGCTGAAGCAAATGACCTATAGCTTTTACACAGAACTACAGGGATGCTCTTCTACTTAGTGTGTTTAAAATACTGTATAAACATAAACTATTGATGTATACTCTTGTAAATGCTGCATTGAAAAGATAAATAACACTGCATCAGTATGAAGTTTATTTTTTTTCAGACATTTTATATTAAAAATTTAATTGAACTACAGATTAATTTTTATTAATTTAAACTTGTAAATCTGTTTTAGAATATTTAGTTTCTTTGATGTAAACAAAAGACAAAGCAAGACCCCATAATCAGCATTCCTTCATAAGATCTGGAGAAATGATCTTTAAATGGAAAATACACCCTGTAGTATGTATGAATATACAGAAACTTGAAAAAAGTTTTAAAAAATTATCAAACCACTTTTTGGTTTAGTGCAGGCTGGGACTACGAACATTCTGTCCTTGGAAAACTCATTATGTTCACTGTCACTGGACTAACCTATAGATTTGGAGTTTCTCTTCTGATCTTCATTGGCATCAGTTTTAGAAAGCTGAGAAGAGCTAGGAGCAGCAAACTGCTTTCGGACCAAAAATGGTATCAGTTCACCCCGGATTGACAAGAACGACCTTTGAAGAAGAAACATCATTAAGGATAATTATGGTATATTGCCATAGTAGATTGACAGGATGTGCAACTAATTATGGTGCAGTCTAATCATAATCACTGCAATATTCCTATAGAGAATGGCTCTTTGATGGCCTGCCTAGGCAAAGCAGCAAATGGGCAAGGTGATGAAAATGAAGTACTTCTATTTGAATGGGAAGGGTAAGTGGGACCTATTGCATCACAACTTACTGTGGCAACTGACATTGCATGAAGTCTGACACAAAACCAAATAACAAAACAGGATAAAGCAGATCTGCCCAGTAATCTGATTTTTAAAAATCTTGTTAATATTCATAAATTAGTATAAAATAAGACTTGAATCAAAAATTGAAATTGAAGGTTAGACCCAGAATAGTTTCCTGAGGAACTCCTACAGAGATGCCCTGGAGCACAATTATTTTTCTTTGTGCTAGATGTGACTCCAATCCACAGAAAGACCAAAAACATCTCTGCCTCCACACTAGCCACCCCTCCTGCCACTTTGGAAAATCAATCCTTATCCGAATATTCAAGTAAATTCTAAACTCTCCATTCATTATGATTACATCACCACAAATCTAAACTCTGTTGAATTTCTGATTCTGCTTGACTGCAGGTAGTTGAGTTAAAAATTTTTAAACACAGGTTGCAATTATTACATAAAAGATAAATTCAGCAGATACTGGAAACCTGAAAGAAAAACAGAAAATGCTGAAGAAATGCTTTGGGTCCAATATGACTTCTTCAGAAATGAACAGAGAAAAAGAATGAACTGTTCTGAAGTATCAGACTCAAAACATGAACTCTGATTCTCTCTCCACAGATGCAGCCATACCTGCTGAATTTCTTCCAACAATTTCTGTTTTTGTTTCAGATTTACAGCATCTGCAGCTCTTTAATATTAACACAAAACAGATTTCTCTTTTTCATTGCGAGATCACTACCTTTAATTTCTTTACTGAAGTTATTTAGTTAAAATATTTATTAACCAAAGCAGTAGCCTGTGAATGAACGCTGGGTAAAAACAATGACTGCAGATACTGGAAACCAGATTTTGGATTAGTGGTGCTGGAAGAGCACAGCAGTTCAGGCAGCATCGAGGAGCAGTAAAATCGACGTTTTGGGCAAAAGCCCTTCATCAGGAAAAAAGGCAGAGAGCCTGAAGCGTGGAGAGATAAGCTAAAGGAGGGTTGGGGTGGGGAGAAAGTAGCATAGAGTACAATGGGTGAGTGGGGGAGGGGATGAAGGTGATAAGTCAGGGAGGAGGATGGAGTAGATAGGTGGAAAAGAAGATAGGCAGGTAAGACAAGTCATGGGGACAGTGCTGAGCTGGAAGTTTGGAACTAGGGTGAGGTGGGGGAAGGGGGAATGAGGAAACTGTTGAAGTCCACATTGATGCATTGGGGATTTCAAGACCAGGAGACATATATTTAAGGTGAGAGGAGAAAGTTTTTTAAAAGGGCATGAGGCGCAATTCTTTTTACACAGAGTGGCTTGTATGTGGAATGAACTTCCAGAGGACCTTAAATTTACCTGGACCATCTCTGACACCTCCCTCCCCTTCCTGGACCTCTCCATCTCCATTAATGACGACCGACTTGACACGGACATTTTTTACAAACTCACCATCTCCCACAGCTACCTGGATTACACCTCTTCCCACCCTATCTCTTGCAAAAATGCCATCCCATATGCCAATTCATCTGCCTCCGCCGTATCTGCTCCCAGGAGGACCAGTTCCACCACAGAACACACCAGGTGGCCTCCTTCTTTAGAGACCGCAATTTCCCTTCCCACGTGGTTAAAGATGCCCTCCAACGCATCTCGTTCACATCCCGCACCTCCGCCCTCAGACTCCACCCCTCCAACCGTAACAAGGACAGAACGCCCCTGGTGCTCACCTTCCACCCTACCAACCTTCGCATAAACCAAATCATCTGCCGACATTTCTGCCACCTCCAAAAAGACCCCATGACCATGGTTACATTTCCCTCCCCACCCCTTTCCGCCTTCCGCAAAGACCGTTCCCTCCATGACTACCTGGTCAGGTCCATGCCTCCCTACAACCCACCCGCCCATCCTGGCACCTTCCCCTGCCACTGCAGGAACTGCAAATCCTGTGCCCACACCTCCTCCCTCACCTCCATCCAAGGCCTTAAAGGAGCCTTCCACATCTATCAAAGTTTTACCTGCACATCCATTAATATCATTTGTTGCATCTGTTGCTCCCGACGCGGTCTCCTCTACATTGGGGAGACTGGACGCCTCCCAGCAGAGCGCTTTGGGGAACATCTCCGGGACACCCACACCAATCAACCACACCGTTCTGTGGCCCAACATTTCAACTCCCCCTCCCACTCTGCCGAGGACATGGAGGTCCTGGGCTTCCTTCACTGCCGCTCCCTCACCACCTCATCTTCCACCTCAGAACACTTCCTATGCTGTAGCAAAAAAAGTCACAGCCTATCCAGCCTCTCCTTATAACTCAAACCTTCCATCCCTGGCAACATAATGGCAAATCCTTTCTGATCCATCCCAGCTTAATAATATCCTTCCTATAACAGGAAGACCAGAACTGGACACAGTACTCCAGAAGCGGCCTCACCAATGTCATGCACAATCTCAACATGATGTCCCCACTCTTATACTCAAAAGTCTGAGCAATGAAGGCAAACATGCTAGATGCCTTCAAAACCATCCTATCAATATGTGAAGCAAACTTCAAAGAATTATATACCTGAACCCCTACAGTCTCTCTGTTCTACAACATTGCCCAAGGCTCTAATTTTAATTGTATAAGTCTTGCCTTTGTTTATTTTACCAAAATGAAATACCTTGCATTTATCCAAATTAAACTCCATCTGCTAATCTTCAGCCCATTGATCTGATTAATCAAGATCTCTTTGTAATCTTAGATATCCTTCTTCACTGTCTACTATACCACCAATCTTGGTGTCATCCACATCATGACTAGATTAGTCTGGGAAACTTTGTCGGCATGGATGTCTTGGACCAAAGGGTTTGTTTCCATGCTGTATGCTTCTATGTTCTTCTATCACTTATTTTAATGTAGAGACTGGTGAGCAAGGTTAGATCTCATGGAATACAGGGAGAACTCGCCATTTGCATACAGAACTGGCTCAAAGGTAGAAGACAGAGGGTGGTGGTGGAGGATTGTTTTTCAGACTGGAGGTCTGTGACCAGTGGAGTGCCACAAGGATCAGCGCTGAGTCCACTACTTTTCATCATATATATAAATGATTTGGATGTGAGTATAAGAGGTATAATTATTAAGTTTGCAGATGACACCAAAATTGGAGGTGTAGTGGACAGCGAAGATAGTCACCTTAGATTATAACGGATCTTGATCAGATGGGCCAATGGGCTGAGAAGTGGCAGATGGAGTTTCATTTAGATAAATGCGAGGTGCTGCATTTTAGGCAAACAAATCTTTGTAGGACTTATACACTTAATGGTAAGGTCCTGGGGAGTGCTGCTGAACAAAGAGACTTTGGAGTGAAGGTTCATAGCTCGTTGAAAGTGGAATCACAGGTAGATAGGATAGAGAAGATGACGTTTGGTATGCTTTCCTTTATTGGTCAGAGTACAGGAGTTGGGAGGTCATGTTGCGGCTGTACAGGACATTGGTTAGGCCACTGTAGGAATACTGCGTGCAGTTCTGGTCTCCTTCCTATCGGAAAGATGTTGTGAAACATGAAAGGATTCAGAAAAGATTTACAAGGACGTTGCCAGGGTTGGAGGATTTGAGCTATAGGGAAAGACTGAACAGGCTGAGGCTGTTTTCCCTGAAGCGTTGGAGGCTGAGGGATGACCTTATATAGAGGTGTACAAAATTATGAGGAGCATGGATAGGATAAATAGGCAAAGTATTTTCCCTAGGGTGAGGGAGTCCAGAACTAGAGGCCATAGGTTTAGGGTGAGAGGGGAAAGAGACCTCAAGGGCAACATTTTCACGCAGAAGGTAGTACGTGTATGGAATGAGCTGCCAGAGGGAGTGGTGGAGGCTGGTACAATTGCAACATTTAAGAGGCATTTGGATGGGTATATGAATAGGAAGGGTTTGGAGGGATATGGGCCAGGTGCTGGCAGATGGGACTGGATTGGGTTGAGATATCTGGTCTTCATGGACGGGTTGGACCGAAGGGTCTGTTTCCATGCTGTATATCTCTATGACTCTGTGACTCTAACAGCATTAGCTCTGTGTCAGTCCTCTGGTACAATTCCATTTCTATGGAATCTCTTTCTAACCAGTACCTCTATTGCTTCATCCTGGGTTTCCTTATCTTTGTGAAGTAACTCAAGTGAGGACCCTATGCAATTGCAAGGGACCAAACAAACACACTAATCAGTAATCCCCAATAGTAATGGCTCAGAAGTAGAGACTTTAAATGTTATAACGATTAGGAAAATATTAGGCTGCAGATGCTGGAGATCAGAGTTAAAACATTGTGGCGCTGAAAAAGCATTGCAGGTCAGGCAGTATCTGAGAAGCAGGAGAATTAATGTTTCTGGCATAAGCCCTTCATCAGGAATGTGGGGGAGGCCCAAGAGGACTGAGAGATAATTAGGAGATAGGTGAAGCTGGATGGAATGTAGCTTGAAAGGCGATAGTGGCCCTATTGCTGACCCCAACAACCTTGCTGCCCTGTGGCCAACCACTTTAATTCCCCCTCCCACTCCACTAAAGACATGCAAGTCCTGGGCCTCCTCCAACGCCAAATCCAAGCTACCTTATGCCTGGAGAAGAAACGCCTCATCTTCTGCCTTGGGACCCTCCAATCACACAGCATCAATGTCAATTTCACCCGTTTCCTCATCTCCTCTCCCCAACCATATCCCACTCAGCATCGCCCTCTTGAATTGTCCTACCCGTCCATCTTCCTTCCCACCTATCCATTCCACTCTCTGCACAGACCTATCACCATCACTCCCCACCATTGTCTACCTATCACCTTCCAAGCTACTTTACTCCCAGCCCCACCCCCTCCCATTTATCTCTCAGCCCCCTTGCGCCACCCCACACCACCCAACATTCCTGAAGATGTCAATCTCCTGCTCCTTGGATGCTGCCTGATCTGTTGCGTTTTTCCAGTGTCACGCTTTTTGACTTTAAGAGTAATATCCAGCGCTTATTTTAATTACCTAGATATTGCTTTTCAGAGCTTTAAACTCTATAATCAAATCATTGGAAATTACTATAAACCTGATTTTTTGGTGTTATTTCATTAGAGTTAGAGAAGTACAGCACGGAAATAGACCCTTAGGTCCAACTCGTCCATGCTGACCAGATATCCTAAATTAATCTAGTCCCATTTGCCAGCATTTGGCCCATATCCCTCTAAACCCCTTTTATTCATATACCCATCCAGATGCCTTTTAAATGTTGCAATTGTACCAGCCTCCACCATGTCCTCTGGCAACTCATTCCATACATGCACCCCCCACTGCGTGAAAAAGTTGGCCCTCAGGCCCCTTTTAGATCATTCCCCTCTCATCTTAAAACTATGCCCTCTAGTTTCGACTCCCCACCCCAAGAAAAATACCTTGTCTACTTACCCTATCCATGCCCTTTATAATTTTGTAAACCTGTATATTAGTTCAAATAAAGAGAGAATTGCAGCTGTCTATCACTTTTGTCTTCAATGTACCAAGTGTAACAAAGTGTATAAAATTATTCTGCAAGTATAGTGGACAAAAGGTGTTCATGTTTTCTAATGCGGCACATTGTTGAGAGTGTTAAAGGTTTACAAACCCTCCTGAATATGTTTCATGCAAATGTGATATCTTTTTATGCAGGTCAGGCAGGTTTCTGTTTTACTGTGTGAACACCTTACAAGGAGACCCTGTTGGATTTATGTCAAGGTGGAGCCCAGACTAAACTATTAACTTTTCCCTAAGCGCTCCTTTATATCACAACTGTCACATAGGTTTCCTGGCATGATCCTTAAGCCCAGGAGAGCCGAGCAAAATCTCATGCTGGAGCTGGTGGCCCAAATACAGCTGCCTGAAAGATGCATTTCAAGAAATCATAGAAACAAATTTCTGAAAGAGACTCAGCTCAGACTACGAATGCCTACCTGCCATCTGCATACCGTATGTTTGGTCTTATTAAAGAGATTCTGACTGCTTTTATTGTTACTAAAATCTTGGAATTTAAATAAACATTTGTATAGTTAAGTTTATTTCCGCACAATTTTACATTAACAGCATAAGGAAAACTTGGAATGATACTTTACTGGATAGTTTCAAAGAGACAGAAACGCTTTTTTAGGCCTAAGTAAACTATTTGAGAAAATAGTATACAGTTTGTAATAAAAAAAATCAAATAAAATTTAACAGCGTTCACTTGTGCTCACTTTCTCAGCAATATGCTTTTTACAGCAATGATGGTAACAGGATTACTATGTTTTTATGATGTTTATTTAAAAATGAATGGTTACAAAAATAATAAATATATACAGTCAAATCTTGCTACTTTGGAACTACAAAGCCTGTATTTCACAATCTTGACATTATGCAGCAAGTTATCACACTGAAGTGAGTAATATGTTCCAATATGCAATTCACATAAGTCTCAGGAGATGCTTGGATTGATGGATATAGAGAACAGGCAGTTGGGAAGGGGTGGGGTTAAGGTCATGCAAAGGGACAGATTTATTGATCCAATCGGCCATTCATTATTCTTTATGTTACTAGCATATTTTCTATTGCACTGCTCAGAGGAAAGTAGTTTTTGTTTCGCTGATTAAAGTCAGAAATAGGAATTCCAACCCTTATTTTGCCCCAGATTGGAAGATTTTACACTGCTGTTTTACAAGCACAGAAGCATTGTACTACATAATATTTGATTATGTTGCTAACGGGAAGCTGAGTGCACCTGACATTATGATTACAGCAAATACAAAGTTGAGATCAAATAGATGTTTTTTGCACTGCTCGGATTGCTTCTGAGAAAGGAAATTACTTTTTTTTTGAAAATTCTTTTGTTCAGTAAGTGTGACATCGAAAATATCCATTTGTCACAAATTGTTATGGGTCTTACATGTGTAGATTATTTTAGGCAATATCTAAATGAGATTTGTAATACTTCACTGAATGTAATGAAGTTTGTGAAAAACAATAAACAATCTTCTGCAGTTCTATGCAAGTGCATAGATTGAAATCCATTTCTATTGACTTCAGAGGGAATACGCACATATAGCTTGCCTCATAACAGTGCTGGTCTATTTGGAGTGTTATCAACATAGCTAAGAAACTAACTCACTTGATAATTTAAGCGTTTTTAAAATTCTCTTGTGGGATTTGGGCATCACTGGCTGGTCAGCATTATTGCCCATCCCTAGTTGCCCTTGAGAAGGTGGTGATGAGCTGCTTTCTTGAACCATTTACACCTTAAGACAGGAATAGGTCCTTCAGCTTCATAAACCTATTCCGCTGTTCTAGATCATGGCTGATCAACTATCTTTACACCATTTTCCAGCACTATCCCCATATTCCTGAGGAAGGTTTAGATAACCTGTTTATAGCTATGGACAAAATTTATAAGAGAGACAACCTGTTAAACAAATACGAGGCATGAACAGTCTCTGTTAAAGTTTAAAAAGGTCAGATGGTTATTCAACAGAAGACCATCTAAACAAGTCTGAAGATTACATACGCATGACTGAAAGAATTATATTCTAAAATACCACATTCAGTGCTTGTCGTTACTATGCTAAAATACTGAATGAGGATAGTCATCTCGTGTTAACTGGAGTTAGATTAATACAAGGAGAAAGTGAGGACTGCAGATCAGAGCTGAAAATGTGTTGCTGGAAAAGCGCAGCAGGTCAGGCAGCATCCAAAGAGCAGGAGAATTGGTGTTTTGGGCATGAGCCCTTCTTCAGGAATGAGGAATGTGTGCCAAACAGGCTAAGATAAAAGGTAGGGAGGATAGACTTGGGGAAGGGGCATTGGAAAAGCGATAGGTGGAAGGAGGTTAAAGTGAGGGTGATAGGCCGGAGTGGGAGTGGGGGCGGAGAGGTCAGGAAGAAGATTGCAGGTTAGGAAGGTGGTGCTGAGTTCGAGGGTTGGGACTGAGACAAGGTGGGGGGGAGGGGAAATGAGGAAACTGGAGAAATCGGAGTTCATCCCTTGTGGTTGGAGGGTTCCTAGGCGGAAGATGAGGTGCTCTTCCTCCAGCCGTAATGTTGCTATGGTCTGGCGATGGAGGAGTCCAAGGACCTGCATGTCTTTGGTGGAGTGGGAGGGGGGAGTTGAAGTGTTGAGCCACGGGGTGGTTGGATTGGTTGGTCTGGGTGTCCCAGAGGTGTTCTCTGAAACGTTTCGCAAGTAGGCGGCCTGTCTCCCAATATAGAGGAGGCCACATCGAGTGCAGCGGATGCAGTAAATGATGTGTGTGGAGGTGCAGGTGAATTTGCGGCAGATATGGAAGGATCCCTTGGGGCCTTGGAGGGAAGTAAGGAGGGAGGTATGGGCGCAAGTTTTGCATTTCTTGCGGTTGCAAGGGAAGGTGCCGGGAGTGGAGGTTGGGTTGGTAGGGGGTGTGGACCTGACGAGGGAGTCATGGAGGGAGTGGTCTTTTCGGAACGCTGATAGGGGAGGGGAGGGAAATATATCCCTGGTGGTGGATCCGTTTGGAGGTGGCGGAAATGACGACGGATGATCATTACATTGCGGAACGTTTCAGAGAACACCTCTGGGACACCCGGACCAACCAATCCAACCACGCCGTGGATCAACACTTCAACTCCCCCCTCCCACTCCACCAAAGACATGCAGGTCCTTGGACTCCTCCATCGCCAGACCATAGCAACATGACGGCTGGAGGAAGAGTGCCTCATCTTCTGCCTATGAACCTTCCAACCACAAGAGATGAACTCCGATTTCTCCAGTTTCCTCATTTCCCCTCCCCCCACCTTGTCTCAGTCCCAACCCTTGAACTCAGCCCCACCTTCCTAACCTGCAATCTTCTTCCTGACCTCTCCGCCCCCACTCCCACTCCGGCCTATCACCCTCACCTTATCACCCTCACCTTAACCTCCTTCCACTTATCGCTTTTCCAATGCCCCTCCCCCAAGTCTCTCCTCCCTACCTTTTATCTTAGCCTGCTTGGCACACTTTCCTCATTCCTGAAGAAGGGCTCATGCTCGAAACGCCGATTCTCCTGCTCCTTGGATGCTGCCTGACCTGCTGCACTTTTCCAGCAACACATTTTCAGCTTAGATTATTAGAAAGCAGTTTAGTCTTGGATCAAGTGTACGAAGTCTTAAAAATACTGAAAACATGAATTCCCAGTGGTATTCATGGTTCAAGTTAGAGGTCCAATAGATACACAAAAAATGGAGGATTCAGTGGTGGCAGCATTGCAAAGCTACCCAGATATGTGTTCCAAACATCTATGCAGAAGGAGAATTAGAATCAAAAGAGTAAGAACAGAGATATATTTGAAAATTATAATAGATGATAGGAGCTATGGACCCATAACAGAAGAAAGAACACCAAGCACATTAAACCATGTATTTTATACATAACTCAGATCATGATTATAAAATGATTTGTCTAAATGGAAGAATAATGATTTTGAAATTAAACATTTCGTGCAGGGTTTGGAAGGAGATGATTGTGGATACTGATCTGAGAGAGGGAATTGCAACTACAATAGTTACAAGGAGATTCAGTCAGTCATAAAAATGTTTTAATTGTGGACTTATTAACTCATTTAGGGAAGATAATGACCTATCGGTATTATCGCTGGACTGTTAATCCAGAGACCCAGGTATGTTCTGGGTATGCAGGTTCAAAACCTGCTATAGTGGAATTTGAATTCAATAAAAACAAATTTGGAAGTAAGAGTCTAACAATGACTATGAATCCATTATCGATTGTTGGAAAACCCCATCTGGTTCACTAATGTCCTTTAGGGAAGGAAACTGCCATCCTTACTTGGTCTGATCTACATGTGGGTCCAGACCCACAGCAATGTAGGTGACTCTTAACTGCCCTCTTGGATGTAATAAATACTGGGCTAGCCAACAAAGCTCTTATCCCAAAAATGTATTTCAAAAAACTGTGGGGCTTTGGACACCAGATGCAGGTCCAGAATGTGGAGGGGAATTGGTAAAATCCTTACTTAGATTTTTAAATGACTGAAATAAGTTTTAAGAATTTTGAAAGTTCTACACAATTTAGTTTTGGGGATAACATCACAATGAAGTCACCCAAAAGAGTGGCGATTTGCCTGTAAAATATCTGGAGCTAATGACATTATCAGCACAAACGATTGCAAGTGAAATACTCTTATCATTGAGCATGCCATACGTGAATAAAGCTCAGAGGAAACATTATATGGAACATGACAATTGTTTTTGCAAAATCAGTGAATTTATAAATTTACACAATCCAGAGGTTATTCTACTAATAAGACTGGACTTCTCTAAATAAGCAATTTGGCAGGAATTATTGGTATCAGAAAGTAAGAGTTTAAAGGGAAAAAAGCTAAATGTTTCAAAACTACATTGGCAGTTTTCCCATCCACTAGTTCACAGTTAAATGATGAAGGAGCATGGGTTAATATGTACACTAAACATACAAAAGAGATCAGTGAAAAAAGTGATATTTGTTAAAAAAAAGGACAACATCACCCAATTGAAATTCCCATTAGCTAGAGATTTTAACAAAGTTCTGGCAATTAACTTAAAAGTATGGCATAAAAGAAAAAAAAATCTTGCATTTAGACACAGCAACTAGATTTCTTTCGACGTCAACAGCACATTTTAACAGAAAACAGTAAATGTGAATAAGGTAATGGCAAAATGGATGGTGATTATTCTTGGGCACCAGCGAAATTCCTAACAGACAATGATGGATATGTGCCATTAATTAATTTAGAAACACGTGAGCATGTAGATAGTGTGGCAATGAACACAGCAGCTGGAAATCCATTTAGGAATGGACATGTGAAAAAAGAATCACTTGGTGATAGATAAGATGATTCATAAAATTTTACTGATAAACCAAGTATCAAATTAACATTTGCCCTGCTATAGGCTACATACAAATTAGAGGAATTTAAATCAAAGAGGCCAAAACATTAGATAGCTGAAAACAATTCAGATAATACACCAATTAACCAGATAGGGGAAGGCAGCCTTATCTTACAGACAGACATGCACAGATACAGAGCTTACTGATAAGACATGAAGGCTAGAACCAGACAGATAGCTCAATGGTTTGAAGACAAATTTGAAGATCATCTTAGCTCTTTTAGCAACTCACTCTTGGGATATAGGTCAATTGATACAAAAGTGGCATTTTTACAAGGTGAAATGATTCAAATAGAAGCATTTATGAAATCAATTAAAGAAGCAGGTGAGATAGAAGGGAAGCTATGGATATTAAACAAGTGTGTTTATTGGTTGATATTTAGGTCAGTCTTGATGAAGGTAAGCTACATTCAGCACAAAGCAGATCTAGCTGCTGTTATCACAGAATGAAAGTAATAGGCATGACTTTCTGCATTTTGAGCATTGTTTGGTAGATAAAATTAAAAGGGAATTCAAAGTGAAAGTCAGGCTTTAAATACAAAGCTTAGCAATATTTAGATATTAAGCAGAATAAATCCGGAATGACATTGGATTAACAATCTTTCTTGGCAAGTGTTAATCACATTCGGACAAATCAGGTCAAGTCCTCGCAAAAAGATGATTTTACATCCAGGGAAGAAACAGACCAGTGAAGAATTTTGACTGGGCAGTTAAATTGCTTATGCGCTCTCACTAGATCTAATACCAATAATAATGTATTAGAAGTGAGTACTGTGAAGAAATATGCAGCAATTGAAAGCAAATCACAGAACCACAAAATCACAATGAAACATTAGAGAAATTAAGTTCAGGAAAATGTAAACTCGAGTCTCCAGCCTTGTGTAACCCCAAAAATGTGAAGCAGGTGTATTTTAGTGATGCTTCAGACACTGTCTTCCAAATGGCTATTTCAGAATGGCAGTTGTAGTGGAAAATAATAATAGATGTTAATTGTTGGTCTAGGAAGTCAAGGAAATAAAGAGGACAGTTAGATGTACCTTAGCTGTTGAAAGATTGGCACTAATAGAAGCTATAAGTGCAGGAGTGTTTTTATCCAAAATTCTAAAAGAATTCCTATGCAAGGAGTTACCTATGAAGAGTCATTCCATTAAGAGTTATGTGAACAACTGCTCTCTTTGAGACAATGTACATTTGACAAAGGATGACACTACAACCAGTTCCAGGGTTGATGCTGCAGCATAAAGTAAATGCTAGAAAGAAAGAAATGTCAAAAATAAAGTGGGTAATACCAGCCAAACTGTTGCACAAAATAAAGTGCTTTTCCAAAGAAATTATTGGAGATCCTCAAAGACGGGTGTCTGGAGATATGAGGGATTGTAAGAATATAACAAAAAATGTATTTTCAGTTCATTTTTGACTAAAGATGTGATAAATGCTTTTGTTTGCATAAAAAGCATTATAGACATGGAAGACTGTATTATAAAACATACAATATAGAAAAATAATTCTGTTTATCGTTCATTATTTTCTGCTCAATGATTGTTCTTTTTTTTAAAGTTAATCAAACAGGAGGGAATCTGTCCGTATTGCAAGGAGTAAGCTGCTGACTGAGGTTTATTGATTATAAACGGGAAGCTGATAGCACTGAGGGATGTGGTGAGTGCTTTGTAGCTTTTCAGTCAATAAATTCTGGCACAAGGGAAAAGGTGTCTTGAAGACCACTGATTTTTTTTAACCAAAGAAGGCCCTAGGTTGGATTCACCTTTAAAACATGTGGATGAACTAATTATTTTAAACAGAAGACTAGTTTTTAACAGTAGTTGAAATAATTTAAGCTGAAGTTGCATGTCAAAGACTGGCCTGTTTCAACTGACTGTGTGTCTGGGATCTCTTACATGTATCAAAGCTTGCATAAGTAAGTAATACAGATGCAAGAATGTATCAGTTATGACTTCTGAAAGTCACTAAGCAATATCAACTTTATAAACTGAAAATTGATTTTTTGTGGCTACATGAATGGTCTTTAGTATAACAATACTTCTGTGGGCGAACCACTTCTTCTCAGAAGCCTAGATCAATGCTTCCCAAACTTTTTGTCACACTGTAAGTAATCTAATCTAAACTAATCTAATAACCCATTTTGGTGCTCAGAAATTACTGGGTCTGCAGGTTTCGTAGTAGGGGCAGGGAATTCGTGTCAGAGTAGAATGAAGCAGATGCATGAGTGAGTGGGAGGGAGGGGCTCAGTGGCCTATGTGGGTGACAGGGGTGAAAGCTGTATACAGTGGAAACTCAATTATTCAAACGAGGTTGGCAGGCACTATTTCTTTCAGAGAATCGATTATTCGGAAAATCGATTAAATGCCTTTCCTCTGGAGCTCGGAGTTTTAAAGCCTGCTCCCCGTTCAGGAGTCTGCAGCTGCACAGCGCGCAAGGCCCTGCCCCCAACACTGCCCCTGGCCAACCCCTCCCCCACCCCAAATTCGGTCCAAAGCCACCTCCCCCCACCCACGTCCCCGTCCCCAATCTGGTCGAAACCTGCCCCCCCGCACCCAACCCTGTCCAAGCTGCCCCCAACCCGGTCCAACCCCACCACCGCCCCCACCCGGTCCAAACCCGCTCCCCCAACCCGGTCCAAACCGAACCCCTGCCCCCAACACAGTCCCCGCCACCCCCACGCCCGGCCCCTCTCCGGGGCATCCGGACTGCACACCAACAATAAGACTGTTGCTGCTGCTGCAGCTGCCTCTGTGGGGTAAGACTCCAAATAGTGCGCAGCCATAGCCACACACACAACTTTTTACTGGAAATGTTTGACAGGTTCCATGTTTGCCCTGCACAGGACAATGTTAGAGAGATTGATCTCGAGATCTCCTTCAAATAATCCGATTTTTGGATAATCGAGGTTCCCCTGTAATCCAGAGGATTTTTAAATAAAGAAAATTACCTTCCTGTTAGTTTTTTTAGGACAGGCTTCAGGCCTTCAAAATTGGATAATTAGACCAGGCCCACAATTAAGAAAACAAGTAGAGATTTTCGGGGTCCTTACAGCTGTTGCCACTTGGTTGGAGTTTAACAGCAGTCACTGTTGCATAGGAGTGTACAACTTCAAACATTTAGCAGAATCCCTAGCCTAGCTTACGTATTCAAGTCATGAAGCGAGGTTTTAACCTATTACCTCTGAACTGGAAGTTGAGGCAAGTTATTATAGTATCACAGAGTCAATATTGTTGTGACAAAGCTATGTATGACGTTATTACTGTAATACTAGTTTTTCTCTTGATAACCTGGTACACGAATTGAAAGATTAACTGTTCTGGTAGTGCAGCAGAGAATTTTCCAAAACTACTTGAAACTTAATGATTAAGTACATCATTTCATAAGCACGAACATTTTCTCGCTGTACGAAAGTTTAAATATAGGAATACGTTTTGAGACCAAAATTTCAAGTTAGTTAAAGTCAATTTCCGTGACATTCACCAGTGATGTTTTAAGGCTTTCCATTATAAGTATATTTTGAATAGTGCTTAATGTTTGAAGCGCATTGCAAAGATAATTGTGCAATAATGGTATAACCCCTTACTTGTTTTCCACAAGAAAGTCCAGAACCCATTTTTTCATGCAGTACAGATGGGCATCCACAAGGGCAGTTTTTATGTGTATTTTAGGATATCTGAAAAGAAAAAAATAGCAATTAACAACCTATATTTACAAACTATTCATTGATACTTCACTGCAGTATTGTTCCACAGGAAACCAAGTAAGTTCATCGCAGTGCTACTGAACTTTCATGCTGCTGCCAAATTCCAAAACCTAAGCAAAAGATTTTCAATAAAATTATTGTGGTACCACAATGATGGAAAATTGTAACTGACTCAATTAACTACAGGCATCACGAAAAGGTAATTTAAAGTATTTAAATATTGATGGACCATCTTCTACAAGTGCAAAGTACTACACATAAAAGAAAAAGTCCTGTCTACACTGTATTTCCACTGATACTGTAATATAGATATGCATAACCAAATTCAACCACAGGTAGCAAAAAGAAGTGCAATAAATTTTTCATAAAGCACAGGCCTTCTTTCATATTTAACTTCTTTTGTTCCACATATTTGTCTAATGCTAATAATATTCTCAGACACTATGCATTTTTACTTGGTGAGGAAAAGTAATACAGGTTGCAGACCAAGGAAAATGAAGATGGTAGAGCAAAAGGTTGATAGAGATTGCTTGGCATTAATTAGAAAAGAGCTAAAGCAAGAAGTCAACAGAGCAACTGATTGCAAGAGCATGTTCTGCACATAAAGATAGCTGTACTTGTTAAAGATGATTTCATCTTTAATCATCATCAAAATTATAAGTCAGAACCAAAATCGGGCATTAGCCAAAATATAAGAATATCGAGCTTCATCAAAGTGTGTGTGTGTGTGTGTGTGTGTGTGTGTGTGTGTGTGTGTGTGTGTGTGTGTGGAGAGACCCATTTCCATTGTATTGTGCAAACACCAAAGTCTGACTGGCACCATTAAATGAGCCACCCTATCCAGAATGTTCTTGTGAAAAGAATAACTGAGTCAGAACATCAAAAAGAAGTAACAGTTAAGTAGGACCATGAAGAAATCTCTATATTTTCTCAACAAGGAAGAAATTCTAATGCGTTTGATAATGAAATGAAATGCTTCAACAAACAATGAAAACCAGACAGATTCACTGAAAATGTAAAATAATACTGATAATCAAATATTCATACTTCAACATTGAGGAACGTAGATTTTGATCCTGAGGATATTGAAATGACACTGAGTGGAGAATGTTTAGTAGACAATTAGCAAAAAATTCCAAATCAAACTTTCTTGTTCTTTATTTGTGTGTGGTAAACAGGCATCATTCACCAGGCTAGTAATTATTGTCCCTTCTAAATTTCCCTGGAGAATGCAGTGGTGACCTGCCTTCCTGAGCCCTTACAGTCTCTGGTGTTCAGGGACACATACAATGCTGTTTTAGTTCCAAAATCTAGAACTCCCTAAGACAGAAAAGGAACAGCAACATAGTCCCAGGTTAGAATGATGCATGGCTTGAAGGAGAACTTGCAAGTGATACAGTTCCCATGCAAATGTTGCCTTGTCATTCTTAGTGTAGGTTGCTGTAGGAGCTGCCATCAGCAGAGAAATGGTGAGTTACTGCAGTGCACCTTTAGATGATACACATAGTTACCAATGAACAATATTCTCGAAGGGAGAGAAGGCTGAAGGTGGTGGATGAGGGTGTAATTAAACGGGCTGCTTTGTCTTCCATGACAGCAAGCTTTTCAAATGTATAGGAGCTACCCAGTGCCTGGGCAATGTTGCCGAGTGAAGAGACCTTGCGGTGTAGATTCACAGTTCCTTGAAGGTGGAGCTGTAGGTAGACAGGGCAGTGAAGAAGATGTTTGATACGCTTGCCTTTATTGTTCAGTGCATTGAGTAAACAGGTTGGGAGGTCATTTTACGGCTGTACAGGACATTGCTTAGGCCATTTCTGCAATACTGTGTGCAATTCTGCTTTCCCTCCTACTGGAAGGATGTTGTGAAACTGAAAGGGTTGAGAAAAGATTTACAAGGATGTTGCCATGGTTGGAGGGTTTGAGCTATAGGAAGGCTGATTGGCTGTGACTTTTTTTCCTGCAGCGTGATAGGCCGAGGGGCGACCTTATAGACGTTATGAGGAGCAAGGATAGAGGTGAATATTCAAGGTCTCTTCCCTAGAGTAGGGGAGTCCAAAACTAGAAGACATAGGTTTAAGGAGAGAGGTGAAAGATTTAAAAGGGACCTAAGGGGAAGCTTTTTCGCACAGCAAGTGATGTGTATATGGAGTGAACTGCCAGAGGAAGTGGAGGAGGCTGGTACAATTACAGCACTTCAAAGGTGTCTAAATGGGTACATGAATAGGAAGGGTTTAAGGGATATGAGCCAAATACTGACAATTGGAATCAGATTAATTTAGGATATTTGGTCAACATGGACGAGTTGGACCGAAGGGTCTGTTTCTGTGCTGTACATCTCTATGACTCTACTACTTGAGTAATAGTCAAAATGTTTTGACTGCATTTTAAGGTTAAATGTATGGGGTCGCTAATTACATGGATACTACTTTTGAGTGGCTGAAATTCATGCCTATCAAAATTCATACTGTATCATTAACAGAAGCCCAACTGATCTTTAAACAATGAAAGAAGAAAACAACAAATTACAGTAATTTGTAAACCTGGAATGGAGCATGATGGCCAGGGGACTGGAAAGCCACAGGAGAGCATGACTGCCTGCATACTGACTCATAAACGTTGATCTGTTAGCTGTGAAGAACTAGGGTCGATTTTTTACACAAGATATGGAAAATTCCAGCGCTTTTGGCCAAAAAAGGGAGTCGATTTTTACATGAGAGCGACTATTACTTGAGTATATACAATCAAGAGTGTGCTACTGGAAAAGCTCAGGCAGCATCTTAGAAGCAGGAGAATTGAATTTCGGGCAAGAACCCTTCATCAGGAATTCACGATGAAGGGCTCTTGCCCGAAACATTGATTCTCCTGTTCCTCGGATGCTGCCTGACCTGCTGTGCTTTTCCAGCACCACACTCTTGACTCTGATCTCCAGCATCTGCAGTCCTCACTTTCGCCTGAATATACAGTGTCGATCACATTTCAGACTTGTAAATAGTGGACAAGAATCAGGGATTCAGGAGGCAAGTTACTCACTGCAGAAGTGCCAGTTTCTGACCTGTTGTAGCCACAGCGTTTCGTGTAGTCAGTTCAGTTTACTTTTCAATCATGATAACCTGTAGGAGGTTGATAGTGGAAGATTCACTATTTATTGGTGATGCCAATAAATGTCAAGGGCCAATGGTTAGATTTTTTCGCTTATTGCAGATGATCATTGCCTGACACTTACCATCCCAAGCCTGGATATTGTCCAGGTCTTGCTGCAGAAAGTGAGGATGGCAGATGCTGGAGACCAGAGTTGAAAAATGTGGTGCTGGAAAAACACAGCAGGCTAGGCAGCATCCGAGGAGCAGGAGAATCTATGCAGGTCTTGCTGCATGCAGAAACAGATCACTTCAGTATCTGAGGAGTTGCAAATATTGCAAAACATCGCACACAATCATCAATGAACCCTCTTGGTTTCAGACTTTATGGTGGAAAAAATGTCAATGAAGAATCAGCTGAAGATAGCAGGTCATAGAACACTAGGTATTCCTGCACCGATTTCCCAGTTTAACCAACGGAGTGGCACGGTCGCTCAGTGGTTAGCACTGCTGCCTCACAGCACCAGGGTCCCAGGTTCAATTCCAGCCTCAGGCGACTGTCTGTGTGCACATTCTCCCCGTGTCTGCGTGGGTTTCCTCCGGGTGCTCCGGTTTCCTCCCGGAATCACAAAGATGTGCAGGTCAGATGAACTGGCCATGCTAAATTGCCCATAGGTTAGGTGTGTTAGTCAGAGGGAAATGGGTCTGGGTGGGTTACTCTTCAGAGGGTCGGTGTGGACTTGTCGGGCCAAAGGGCCTGTTTCCACACTGTAAGGACTCTAATCTAATCTAACATAAATAACAGCAAAATCATTGTAAAAAGAAGTTTTTTTTGGCAAATAATGGTTTTGAGTATAATAATTTGTGCGAATAAAATGTAATTGAGAGCACTGGTATTTAATTGAACAGTTGAATTAATTCTGCTGGTACAGGAAATGTTTTAGGTAAATTCACAGACAGATTTTCAAGGTTACTATGTAGTTTACTCAATCTATATGCCTTTGGAGTAAATGTCTCAGATTATTACTCTATTGAAAAACATTTTCTTTACTTTCTTAAATCTAATTTTTCACTTTATTCCTGGAATGCAGAACTGCTTGGCCAGCTTCTCAGAAATAAAAACAGAAAATGTTAGTAATACTTAGCAGGTCTGCAGCATTTGCAGAAAGATAAACAAAGTTAACATTTCAGGTTGGTGGTGCTTCATCAGATCTGTTCAGATGGAGTATCACCAACATTTTCTCTGCCCAACTGTCTAGCTGGATAAAGGTGATTCACAAATGAAGACGTTTTTTCTATCTTGCTTTGTCACACCTTATGGTGATTGAAACTGTTTGGAAGGCTGCAATAATACTACAGATTGGGGACAGTGTTGTTACTATTATAAGCTTCAGGTTAGCTACGGAAAAGGAAAAGGAGAAATCCAAGCAAAACCAATTATTTGGGGAAAGGCCGATTTCACTTGGATGAGAATGACTCCAACCCAGTTAAACTAGAATCAAAGTTTGACAGGCAAGAGAATGAAGGCAACCCTTTAATTCCAGTAAAGAAATGGTGGCTCAGGTACAGTCAAGGTACATTCAGGACAGGGTTCAGTACAGTAGTCAAAGCAAAAGTTCCTAAGATGAGCAAGAGTTCAAGAGTAAGATAAAGCAGAAAATGGGTCCATGTGTCAGATGTCAAATTGATAATGCAAGTGAGAACCAGGCCATATATTGAAAGTTCAGAAGGGAAGTGAACAACAAAATAACCGAAATAAATAAGAGTACTGGAAGAGGCTAGCAACTAACATGAAAAGGGACATTAAAGGGAGTAAAAGGGACAGGACCAGAAAGATGGAGACAAGGAGCATGTCTGAAGTACTAAAGAAGTACTTTGACTTCTTCTTAGTAAAGACTGATGCAAGTCAATGTCTTCTTTATTTTTCTGCTTCTTTAAAAACCTGGACTTAAATAAGAAAGAACTGTTTTAAACCAGGGATTTACAAGGATGGCTACAAGTTTTGAAAGTAAAGAATTGGACACCTACTGTGAGCTCTTTGCTTAGCTGCAGGTTCCAGCAACGTGCAGATGATCTGGAGTTAAGGAGTCGCTTACTGGTTGGTAACTGATTGGTTTGCGGAGTTGGGACCAATTATCACCAAAAAACGCTCTCTGCCTGCCAACAAGGTTGTCAGTTAACAGACCCTTCAGTCCAACTTGTCCATGCTGATCAGATATCCCACCCTAACCTAGTTCCACTTGCCAGCACCCGGCCTATATCCCTCCAAACCCTTCCTATTCATATACCCATCCGGATGCATTTTAAATGCTGCAAATGCACCAGCCTCAACCACTTCCTCTGGCAGCTCATTCCATACACGTTCCACCCTCTGTGTGAAAAAGTTACCCCTTAGGTCCCTTTTATATGTTTCCCCTCTCACACTAAACCTTATGTCCTCTAGTTCTGGACTCCCCCACTCTTGGAAAAAGACCTTGTCTATTTACCCTTCACCTCTATAAGGTCACCCCTCAGCCTCCGACACACCAGGAAAAACAGCCCTAGCCTATTCAACCTCTCCCTATAGCTCAAATCCTCCAACCCTGGCAACATCCTTATAAATCTTGTCTGAATCGTTCTGCCAGTTCTGTATCCAAATGGCTAGTTCTCCCTGCATTACATGAGATCTAACCTTGCTAACCAGTCTCCCATGGGGAACCTTGTCGAACGCCTGACTTAAGTCCACGTAGATCACATCCACCACTCTGCCCTCATCAATCCTCTTTGTTACTTTGTTACTTCCTCAAAAAACTCAATCATGTTTGTGATACATGATTTCCCAAGCACAAAGCCATGTTGACTATCCCTCATCAGTCCATGCCTTTCCAAATATGTGTAAATCCTGTCCCTCCAACAACTTGTTCACCACTGACATCAGACTCACTGGCTTGTTCTTACCATCTTTCTTAAATAGTGATACCAAGTTAACCAACCTCCAGTCTTCCAGCACCTCACCTGTGACTACTGATGATACAAATATCTCAGCAAGGGGCTCAACAATCACTTCCCTAGCTTCCTACAGAGTTCTATGGTACACCTGATCAGGTCCAGGGGATTTATCCACCTTTATGGGTTTCAAGATATCCAGCGGTTTCCTTCTCCCCTGTATATGCTTGTCTGTCTGTGGGTGTGTAAGGAAGAGTTCACAAAGGTTACAGCTTTGATTTGTTGAGTTTATTTAATTTAGTTTAACGTGGTCACCTGTAGCTAACAAAGGAACCTGGTCTGTGCTTTCGACCAACCTGGATGTGAAAATAGGGTAGTTTGGAGACTTTGCAAATTTCTTTTAAAAAAATTTAAATTTTGTGACAACTTCAAGAATACCGGAGCTTGATTTCCAGCATGCTATCCTGAGATGTGACAAAATCATAGTTAATGAGGAACAAGATAGGATACAAGATAGACTAAAAATTCATAAAAATATTTGGGATAGCTGATTAAGTTTGAAGTTGCTAAGTCCCCCAGGATAAGATGTGGTGCACCCAAAGGATCATGATGGCATCAGCTTCCAAGGTTCTTTAGATTAATGAGTACTACCAGAAGACTGGAGAATCACAAATTTTCTAGCTATGTTCAAAAGAAAGTGCAATGGTAAGCCCAAAAAATACAGGATAGTCAGTTTAACCTCAGTCATGTCAAAGTTTCAAAAACAATAATCAAAGCCAAAATTTACCAGATACATTTCTTAGGGGGTGGGTGGGAAAAGTCAGCAGAGGTATCTGGAACATGCGCACATAGTTCTGTAGTGGACAGGACAGGATCAGAAAATAGTTAATCCAGAATTCAGGATTCTAGGCATATACATGGGGCAACATGTACAAAAACAAGGAAGTTATTTTGAACTTGCAAAAGGATGGTTTGATCAAAATCATAAGAAGTCTGGTTTGAACAGATAGGGATAAAAAATTAAAAAGGAAGAATCAAGACCCAGAAGAGACTGATTATAGCTGAATGGGAAAGAACCAAAATGACATAAGGAAAAACATTTTAAAATGCAGTCTGTGGTTAGGATCTGGAATCCACTGTCTGAGAGTGCGGTGGAGGCAGATTCAATCCTGGTTTTCAAGGGGGAATTGGATAATTATTTGAAGAAAATAATTTGCAAGGGTACGGGGCCAGGATGTCGGGACAACTAGCTCTAACAGAGACGGAGCGCACAGATGGGCCAATTGGCCTCTTTCTGTGCTCTAACCATTTGAGGATTCAGATTTGATGCAGTTCAAAAATGTTCTTAGTTTGATGGCCAATTTAACTAACAAGGTGTACAGTACAGTGGACCTGCCAAATTCTACAACAGAGGAAGTAAAAAATAATGCACCATAGATACATAAGTGCTTAAGTAACATCTAGATACACAATTGAAGACAGATCCTGTAATTTGGTCAGTTTGGCATCAGCAAATGAATGGACCTTGACTGACAGTACCTCAACTGGAAAAACACACATAATCGACATCATAGTGGACCATCATACTTTAAGTTTAAGTTCATTATGTCAGAAAACTGGAATAAATTTGTTACAAGACTGCACAGTGATCCTTATGCTGAACATAAGAACTTTAAGTAGGAGTGTGAGCAGGGAATTCAGCCTCTCGAGCCTTTTACACTATTTAGATTAGATTAGATTCCCCACAGTGTGGAAACAGGCCCTTCAGCCCAACCAGTCCACACCGACCCTCCGAAGAGCAACCCACCCAGACCATTCCCCCTGACTAATGCACCTAAGTCGATGGGCAATTTAGCATGACCAATTCACCTGACCCGTACATCTTTGGACTGTGGGAGGAAACCAGAGCACCCGGAGGAAACCCACACAGACACGGGGAGAATGTGCAAACTCCACACAGTCAGTTGATTGAGGCTGGAATTGAACCCGGGTCAGTGGCGCTGTGAGGCAGCAGTGCTAACCACTGAGCCACTGTGCCGCCCTAAATTCAATATAATCAAAGTTGATCTCATCCCAACCTCACTTCTATTTTCCTGCCCTCTCTCCCTATCCTTACAATCCACAGCTAATTAAAAATCTGTCCATCTCCTCCTCCAATTTACTCAATGTTCTGGCACTGGGGTGAGTAAATTTCACAGTTTCATGACCCTCTGAGAGAAGCAATTTCTCCTCATCAGTTTTAAATCTGATACCCCTTACCCTAAAACTATGATCTCTCCTTCCTGATTGTTCACATGTCAAACTAATGGAGACCAGAGAAAAATATAAGTATGGTAAAACTAAAATGATAAGCCAGCTTCATTCAATTAGGGATAAGATGACTATAGCTACAAAAAATAGAAGACAGTGGGTAGGTATTTTCAGAGTCTAGAGATGTGGAGATGATTCTAGAGATGACTTAAAAAGGGAGGAAGGGATAAACTAGAAATCTACAGGCCAGAGAGTTTAGTTTTAATGGTGGGGAAACTATTGGAAGCAATTCTGAGGTCAGGACTGATCTGTATTTGGAGAAGTAGAGCTTAATCAAGAACAGTCAACAAATTTTTCTTCAGGAGATTCGTATCTGACCAACTTGATTGCACTTTTTGAATTGATCAGATGTTTAGAAAAGATTTACCGTCTTCAGCAAGACTTTTGTTAACGTCCTGTGTGGGAGACAGATAATAAAGGTGGCAGGCCATGACATTCATGAAAATTTAGCAAACTGGATCCACAATTGGGCGAGGGTAGGTCGTACAGGGTGATGTCCAAGGGAAGTTTTATGGACATGTCCAGTAGGTTCCCATAGGGGTCAGTGTTGGGCCTTTGCTGTTTATGTAATGATTTAATTACATAAAAGGGTTCATACCCGAAACATCGATTCTCCTGCTCCTTGGATGCTGCCTGACCTGCTGCGCCTTTCCAGCAACACATTTTCAGCTCTGATCTCCAGCATTTGCAGTCCTCACTTTCTCCTATGTACTGATTTAGACTTGAATGTAGCAAGGTTGATCAGTAAGTTTGCAGGTGAGACAAAAATTGGTGGGGTGGTAAATAGTGAAGAGGATAACCTTAGATTACAGGAGGATATAGACACGTTGATCAGATGGGCTGATCAGTGGCAAATGGAATTCAATCCAGATAAATGTGAGGTGGATGCATTTGGGCAGGACAAACAAGGCAAGGGAAGACATGCTGAACCGTAGGACGCTGGGAAGCACCAGGAATCAGAGGAAGCTTGGTACATATGTACACTAGTCCCTTAAAGTATCAGGGCAGGTGTATAAAGTGTGAAGAGGGCATATGATATAGAGTTGTCTTTATTAGCCAAGGCATAGAGTTTAAGAGCAGACAGGTTATAGAATCACAGATTCATCGAATCCCTACAGTGTGCAAGCAGGGCATTCACCCCATCTAGCCCACACCAGCCCTGTGAAGTGCATCCCGTCCAGCCACACCACCACCACCCTATTTCCCACTGCTAATCCACCTAGCCTGCACATCCCTGGTTACTATGGGTAATTGAACATGGCTGAATCAGCTAGTCTGCACATTTCTGGACACTGGAAGGAAACCTACACAGACTTGGGAAGAATGTGCAAACTGCACACAGACAGTTGCCCAAGGGTGGAATCAAAACCATGTTCCTGGTGCTATGAGGCAACAATGTTAACCACTGAGCAACTGTGCTGCCTCTGGAACTGTATAAAACACTGGTTAAGCCACAGCTAAGATATTGTGCGCAGTTCTGAAATTCAAATCAGAGGAGGGACGTTACAGAAGTGGAGAGGGTGCACCGGAGATTTCCAAGGGTATTGCTTAGGCTGGAGAATTTCCATTAAGAGGAGATACTGGACAGACTAGCGTTGTTTTCCTGTCAGCAAAAAAGCTTGATATGGGAAATGGATTGCGGCATAAAACATAAGGTGCATAGACAGGGTAGACAGGAAGAAACCTGACCAATGAGAATCAATGACCAGGTTGAACTGATTTAAAGTAAGAGGCAGAGGATTGAGGGGAGATGTGAGCAAAACATATTCACCCAGAGGGTGGTGGGAATGTGAAACACCCTATTTGTAAGGGTGGTAGAAACAGAAACCCTCATAACATTTAAGAAGTATTTAGATGTGCACTGTGATGCCAAAGCATACAAGGCTATGGGCCAAGTGCTGGAAAATCGGCTTAGGACTATTGCAGTTGTTTTTAATTGGCGGAGATGCAAGGGGTCGAAGGGCCTTTTCCTGTGTCGTCGATCTCTATCACTCTATGTTTTATTTCTGGTTTGTGTAACATACAGATCACTGAAATACATTTTTTGTTTTAATATAACGATTAAAATATTGGAGTCAAACTGTTTTGTATACCAAATTTAAAGAAAAATAATAAAAAGATCAAGGTAATGCAGTGGTTTTTGGTACAGTGCATCAGAGACAATTGGTTGACTGTGCATGCTTGCTCATAGTTCCCATATGGTGGGTTCCTTGATCTCAACCAGCCTGTCTGGAGCAGGAATAATGAGCAGAGTTAATTTACTACCGTGCATGAAAAGCAACATAAAATGCTTAACATGCAACGTTGCTCTAGGTTTGGGAATAAGTTCTTGCTTGAAATTTCATTGAGGACTGCTAGGTGTCATAGATAGAACATCAAAGTGACAGGTGTATGAAAGCATAAAATTGATAAAGAAATATCTGAAACTGATCACCTGATGTAACACATCACTTCATTTAATATAGAGTCATAGAGTTGTACAGCACGGACAATGGCCCTTCTGTCCAATGAGTCTATGCCGATCAGATATCCAAAATTAATCTAGTCCCAATTGTCAGGATTTGGCCTATTTCCCAATAAAACTTTCCTATTCATGTACCCATCTAGATGCCTTTTAAATGTTGCAGTTGTACCAGCCTCCACCACTTCCTCTGGTAGCTCATTCTATACACACAACACTTTTTGTGTGAAAATTGTTGCTCCTTAGGTCCCTTTTATATCTTTCCCCTCTCACCTAAACCTATGCCCTCTAGTTCTAGACACCCCTGCCCCAGGGCAAATACCTTGTCTATTCACCTTATCCATGCCTCTCTTGATTTTCTAAACCTTTATAAGATCACCCTTCAGCCTCTGATGCTTCAGGGAAAATAGCCTCCATGTATTCAGCCTCTCCCTGTAATTCAAACCTGCCAACCCTGGCAACATCCTTGTAACTCTTTTCTGCACCCTTTCAAGTTTCACAACATATTTCCCATAGCAGGAAGACCAGAACTGAACGCAGTGTTCCAAAAATGGCCTAACCAATGTCCTGGACAGCCACAATATGACATCTCAACTCCGACACTCAATGCACTGACCAATAAAGGCATGTGTACCAAACACCGTTTTCACTATCCTATCTACCTGCAACTTTACCTTCAAGGAACTATGAACCTGCACTCCAAGGTTTCTTTGTTCAGCAATACTGCTCAGACCCTATCATTAAGTGTATTTACCTTACCAAAATGAAATACCTAAATTACCTTTACCTAAATTAATATGCAATTTCCGAAAAAATACAGCAGAGCAAAGATAAACATATACTTTTAGAAATGAGTTTGAAGCTTTATTAATTTTAGTTAAAAGGTTTGAATACTACAAGGAAAATTGAATTGCTAGCTGGGAGGTCAAACTCTGCAGCCTTTTAAAGATGATGTCACTTCATACATACACTGATGACTAACATATGTATAATAAGGCATTTAGTACTGATGCTTCTCACAAATACTGATAACCTCTCCAACAAAACCATCTACTCTTTGATCTCCGTATACCACTCAATTTTCCATTTGTTTCTTAAAACCACATCTTTAATGCAGAGACATCAAAATTGAGCTGCATTATGTTCTATCTGGAAGAAGGGTCACCAGACCCAAAACATTAACTTTGATCTCTCTTCATAGATGCTACCAGATCCGCTGATCTTTTCCGGCAACTTCTGATTTTGTTTTTATTTTCTTTTTCCTTTGTCACAAGATAAAAATATAGTAAACAATGTTTACGCTTCAAACATGAATGAACACTGATGTGAACAACTATCGATCCATAGATGTTGCCTTTTTTTTGAAGGAATAGACCATCAGGCATCGGTACTGAAACACTTAGTAATAAACTGAAGTTACATGCACAAGTCCACTGCTGTTCATTAGACTTGGTCTTGCCAATTTCACTTTGGAGAGCTGCTACAAGTGGGAAATAAGTAACAAGAAAGTATTTGGGATCTTTGTAATAGCCATGTATTGCCTCAAATGTAGAGTCTGAAGAATATCACACCAGACCAAAATAAAGACATAAAACTGGAAAAAAAATGAAGTGAAAAATGCAATGAAAAAGTGTATAAATAAGTGTCTAATAAAAAGTAAACTTCTTGACAGTTGAGTGCTAAATTTAAAAATCAACGCAGAGGACGAGGCTTGTCTAACATGCAGCCTGTAGTCTACAAAGGTTACCACAACCCCAAGACCAGGGTGGGGTGAAAAGAGATGGCTGGCTGGCTGAGCAACTGATGGGACAGACTGATGGAGATGATAAATGACCACAGACACCTCTATTGAATTAATTCGCCATTTTCTCAATTCCAGGGAATGCAAACTGTTCTCATAAATTGATTGTTTATGATAAACTGAAGCAATGATATGCACAGGTTTCTTTCCAAGGAAAAATATATTTTCTAAGATAGAAATATAAAATGCTGGAAACACTTACCAGGTCAGGCATCACCAATGGAGGAAGAATTATCCTACTGGATCAATAATTGGATGATCTCTGACCTGTTGAGTACCCCTGGAATCTTCTGTTTTAATTTCAGATTTCAAACATCCATTGGCTTTGCTTTCGTATCTTTCCTCTGAATTGGTGTCAAAATCAAATGCAGTACTCCAAATGATGTCACAAAATAGATCAGAATGTAAGTTGTGAAAAGGGGAATAAGGAGCTACAATGGGATATAGATAGGTTAAAGGGCTTATGCCCGAAACGTCGAATTTCCTATTCCTTGGATGCTGCCTAACCTGCTGTGCTTTAACCAGCAACACATTTTCAACTGTGATCTCCAGCATCTGCAGACCTCATTTTTTACCCCGGGTTAAAGGAGTGTGCAACAACTCGGTAAATGAAGTATATTGTGGGAAAATAGAAATAAAGCAGCACATTATCCAAGTGAAGAGAGATTGCTGAGGTATCTGAGTGGGAATCCATCCCCGGGAGGGATCCTTCTGCAATTGTGAGGGAAGTCAAAGTCAATGTCTCTTTTCTCTCCATAAATGGTGCCAAACCTGCTGAATTTCTCCAGGATTTTCTTTTTGTGTTTCAGATCGCTGTTGGCATAACTGGAGCCTGGTGTGAGTGTCATTCCATAGAGATCAGTGCTCGGTCCCTTATTGTTTGCAATATTCATAAATAATGGAGAGCAAAATGGGGGAGGATGATAAGTAAGAAGATTGTGGATAACACAAAGACTGGCTGGGTGATTGACAGAGGAGGAAAATGTTAGGTTACAGGAGCATATAAATAGATTGATCAGACGGGCAGATCAGTGGTACATGGAATTTAATCTTGATAAGTGTGAGGTGATGTACTTTGGAAGAAAGATCAAGTACTCAACGAATGGCAGACACTATGAAGTTCAGAGAAACAGAGGGACCTTGGGGCGCTTATCCACAGATAAAGTTAAAAGTCACACAACACCAGGTTATAGCGCTAGCAGTAGCTTTCCAAATAAACCTGTTGGACTATACCTGGTCTTGTGTGATTTTTAACTTTGTCCGCCCCAGTCCAACACCAGTTCCTCCACATCATGTCCACAGATAGTTGAAAATCAATAGGCATACAGGATGCTTGCTTTTTTCAATCATGGCATTGATTATAACAACAGGGAGGTCTCTCTAGAGCTGTACAGTACTTTGGTTCAGCCACAGCTATGTGCTGGTCACCACACTATAAGAAAATGTGATTGCAGTGGAGGGAATGCAAAAGAGATTCACTAGGATGTTGCCTGGGATGGAGCACTTCCATTGTGAAAAGAGCTTGGATAAGCTTGGGTTCTTTTCTTTGAAGCACAGAATGTTGAGGGGGTGCCTGACATAGGAATATAAGATTATGAGGGGCATGGACACAGTGAATAGAAAGCAGCTGTTCCTCTTACTCAAAGGGTTAATAACAAAGGGGCATAATTTTAAAACGAAAAAATGTGCAGGTTAGGTGCATTGGCCATGCTAAATTGCCCAGAGTGTCCAGGGATATGTACGCTAGGTGGATTAACCATGAGAAAATGCAGAGTTACAGGGATGGGATGGGGAGAGGGGGATAAAGAGTCTGGTTGGGATGCTCTTCGAGAGTCATGTGGACTTGTTGGGCTAAATAGCCTGTTTCCACATGATAGGGATTCTATGATTCCATGAAAGGCAGATTTAGATTGGATTTGAGAAAAAACATTTCACCCAGAGGGTAGAGAATGTCTGGAATGCACTGCCTGGGA
This sequence comes from Hemiscyllium ocellatum, assembly GCF_020745735.1. Lineage (NCBI taxonomy): Eukaryota > Metazoa > Chordata > Chondrichthyes > Orectolobiformes > Hemiscylliidae > Hemiscyllium > Hemiscyllium ocellatum. The sequence continues at coordinate 82,965,393 of NC_083409.1, forward strand.
TTGTAATTGAGGCAGGAAACTACACAATCTTTAAAAACTACTTGGATGAGCACCTGAAGAGTCATAATATTCAAGGGTATGGGCCTAGTGCAGGGAAGTGGAGCTTGTAGAAGCAGTAGTGTCTTCTAGCTGTACAGTCTCAATGTGCCAATGGGCCTCTTCTGCACATATGATTCTAAGGCTCAGTGCACCTGAAACATTGCACTAACTTTTCACTTCTGATGTGTTTGACATAAAGACCAACATTTCATCTGTACACGTAGATCTTTTAAATCAACCTTTTCAGATGTGCTATGAAACACTTCTGGAGCATGTGGGACTTGAACCTGAGCCTTCTGGTTCAGATGTGGACACACAAAAGGCCTCTGCATTTGTATCAGGAGTCTGAGTTAGTGCACATCGACACTGAAATTAAGACAGCACATCCATTTCCCTTTCTTGGATTTAGAGTGGATGACCTCATGCTTTTCCTTCATTGAATTCCATTTGCCATAACTTGATCTACTTGATGATTCACTTTTTGGTCCTATCCACACAATTATCCCCAATTTAGATATAAACCTCTTGCCCAATGCAACTACAATATGATGGAAAGCTGAAGTCCCAGTACAAACTGCCAGGGAACTCCACTTGTCATATCATGAGTACATCCTTTTTAACCCTAGTGATTTGAGATAGTCTCCCTAAAGCTAATCTCAATGGCTGAATTCTGGAGTCAGTTTAAATTAAAATTTTAAAACTATGCTAGTAAATGTGTGTGGTTGGAAAAAAATGGTAACCTCAAATTATTTGACATAGCCTCATTCCTTTGCTGTGAGGAAGTTTATTTTAGCACGGAAGGCAACACCACAGTGGGTGAGAAAATAAGAAAGTTAAACTTAAAGTAGTGGAGCTTGGCACACTTGGGATACAATGTGTGAACTTGGGACCTGTCTCCATACATTAACCATAGTAAAAGAAATTATGGCACTCTGCCATGGTTTCATAAATAATCACCAAGAACCTGCACAGGGGTACAGAACATAAGCAAAAGCTAAAAACTGCACAGGAGTGGAAGCACAAGGAAGATATTCAAGAATTCAACCCTTAACATGTTGAAGACATTAATTTAGATCAGAGTAGTCAATTGGGAAAGTTAAAGGTCAGCAGGTATGATGTAGAAGTAGTAAAAATACAGCATTTGCATGTCAGCAGGTCAAGCCTTTGCTGAGTTTGGGCATAATTTAATCCTATCAACATGAACAATTACAGACTTCAATGGATGACACATAACTGATTCATAAAAAGTCATACGAACTACAGAGCTGGAAATCAGAAACAGAACTGCTGGAAAAACTCAGCAGGTCTGGCAGCATCTGTGGATAGAAATCAATTAATGTTTCAGATCCAATGACTCTTCTTCAGAACTGATGAAGAACGCAGACATGAGTTCTGAAGAAGTGCTACCTGACATCAATCACTAACTCTGATTTCTCTTCACAGTCGCTGCCAGACCCGCTGAGTTTTTCCAGCAATTTCTGTTTTTAATCTTAACTGATTTTTGTTTTGCTGCCTCTGAATCTGAGCACATAGCCAGGTTGTTGTGATACTTTAATGGCAGACTGTAAGATAGTACATTGGTAACTTTCCAGCCAGGGCTGGTGGCAGAGAGTGAGAAAGTTTGGAATTGTCAGTATAAACACGGAGAGGTAGCCACATGCCTGTGGGTGATATACCAGAGAACTAACAAAGAGGGGGAGCTCTGGCACAGTTCAAATTTCATGGCATCAACAGAAATGCAAAATAGTGTGCTGTACCTTTTATACAACCCACGTTAAAACTGCAAAAGTATTCACATACTTCGATCTTAAGCTAAAATTCACTCATTGTATTCAATTTCATTATTTCTTAAAGTGCTTGGTTGTAACTAATGGCTTTTTTTCTTGGGGCAGATTTTTGCAAAAGCAATAACGGAAAATAAAAATGACCAGTCTTGAAAACCTAACCAGTGAACATCTAACCTGGTGGATTCAATCAAAAAAATCTAATGACAGAACTACACAACGACTGGATATGTAGAAAAATGCCATGCTGTTTTCACAGGAAATACATACTACTGAAAAGAAATGATCTTCAAAGATAAGCTTTTGCATACCTGTTTTTGCTTCCTTGAGCATCAGTGTTAGAAAGTTGGATAACAAACTACCTACAACATCTTGTTTGAACAGTAATTCAGAGTTGAATGGTTAATGATCAGATAAATGTTTTTCCAGATTCGTTAACAGATTTGTATCTGAGTAAAACATAACGGTGCATTGGAAGAGGTTTACTCAAAATGTAGAACACTCTCGAGCATACAGCAGCTCAAAGCATTAGACACAATTCAGATAACACACACAATCCCCCACACAGACCTCAATGGATATATTTTCTGGGTGAAAAACTTGATGGTTAGATATCATAGTGACAAGATTACTTTACTGAACCAGTAAATCAAAGATCTGAAGTAATAATTGCAAAATGACAGTTTAAATCTAGAAAATGAGATTTTAGCTGAAAAGATTCCAAAACAAATAACTGTACAAATGAAAGGAAGTAGAAAGCTACCAGATAATGATACAATTCTCAACTGTTTCACTAATAATCTCTAGGGAAAGAAACAAAAATGGCAGTGATTACAGAAGAACTGGAGGAGAGTATGGTGAGATGATGCTATGATGTAAGTTATGGAATTATTGTAATTTTGAGTTAGTAACCACTGGACGTTTATGTCTCAAGTTAATAATTGAGCATTTGTGTGGCCATTGTGATTTCTTTTAAAACAGTTTGATGCTTAAGACTGAATAGTTTTGTGTGCTCCACTGATGCATTTTTTTTTGTTTATTAGTTTGTTTCACGACCCAGCAAGGGAAAGTATAGGACCTCAAGGTTTGTTCGAGGCTTCTGGAAGTTGCTAATTTCAAGATTAAGAGAATTACCAATAAGTTAGGGCAGAAGGCTTTACTTTTTACTTTGAGTTTGGAGCAGTTCTTTGAAGTCCTTGGAAAGGAAAATGCTGCAGTCCATTGTCCTCAAGAAGAGTAAATAATTAGTGTAAGCCCTAGCCAAAAGTATTGGGATAGAACACTGGAGAAGTTACTTATATCCGAATATGTTGAAGTAGGTGTGTGAAAACTTCAGGGAGAAGCAATCTGCAAGTCCAGCCTAAAAAGTGAAGAGACTTAAACATACAGTACTGTTAGATACAGGAACTCTGGTAAGAGTATTTTACAAGTTGCATTTTTTGGGTATTGTACCAGGGCTGTGTTTTGGGTACTAGACAAAAGCTGTTTTATTTCTTTATAATTTATAAAAGGCACATTTGAGATTAATAGGATTTCTTCTATTGTTGCTTTACAAACTTTTGTATTTGTATTATATGTACAGAGGAATCTCGATTATCTGAACGAGATGGGTGGGCACTATTTCATTCCAATAATTGATTATTCCGTTAATTAACTGAATGCCTCTCCTGGGGCTCAGAGTTTTCTGAAATTTCCTTCATCCTCGCTCTGCCTGCCTTGCTTTCTCTCTCTGTCTCAGGGTTTGCTTCCGAGCAGACACACACTTGTGTATAAGGGACCTGAAGCACTGCTGAAGCCCCCGCCGACCCCATCAGTTCAATGGAACTGACACAGCAAGCACTTGCTAAGTCCGCTCCTTGTTCAGGAGAGAGAGAGAGAGACAGACAGACAGAGGGGGAGAGAGACAGAGAGAGAGAGAGAGAGAGAGAGAGTGTGTGTGTGTGTGTGTCTGTCTGTCTCCAGTCAGTCATTTGGAGATGGTGCCTGGTGATGTCCAGAACTGTTCAGTGTTGCAACACCTCTTTGGTGTAATGTATCAGGACTTGGAGATCTTCTTTGGATAATTCATATTCAGATAATCATGGTTCTTCTGTAGATTGCTTTGTTTATTTTAGTTTATATTCATTTCTTCTGTTAATACAATTGTGCTTTATTGTTACAGCAAAATCTGCAGTAACAAACACATGCTGATGTTTCAGCGAGCGAACACTTTGTCATAATGCTAAAACATGAGTCAGAACTAGTTGTACTTTTATTGATAAATGTCTTGTGCATCATATTCCAGATCAAACAGCAGATAGATGTCCTAATTCTAGCCCATTGAAAGCAGACTAAAACTGGAGTTACCTTTGGTAATAGGGAAACTTCTAGAAACAATTACTTGGGATAGATTAACAGTAATATGGACAAATGTGGATTAGTTAAGGAAAGGCAGCAAAGACAAATCATCTAATTTACTGGAGTTTTCTGAAGAGGTAACAGAGATTGTTGATGAAAGCAATATTATTGGTGTGGTGTACAGGGACTTCCAGGGGTGTTTTAGTAAGTGGCAACAATAGAATTGTTAGGAAAGTGACAGTTTATGGAATAAAATGAACATTAGCAATGTGGATACAAAATTGACTGAGGGTTAGTAAAGAGAATATTAGATAATGGATATTTTTCAGGCTGAAGGAAGGTTTTTGGTTGAGATCCTCAGGAGTTAGCAGTGGGACTCTTGCCTTTTCTGATACATGTTAACAATCTAGATCTTGCAAGGGACAATTTCAAAGTGTGCAGGTGGTACAAGACTTAGCAGAATGGTTAATTGAGAGGACGACAAGTGTAGAAAGGAGAACATTGACATGTTGGTGGAGTGTGTGGACAAGCAGCAGATAAAGCTCAATGTAGTTAGTGCGAGGTACTGCACCTTGGTTCACATTACATGGAGCGACCGCATAAAATAAAAAAGTACGAATCTAAGGGGTGTACAGGAGCAGAGAGACATGTGTGTATATGGGCATAAGTCATTAAAGGTCCCAGGATGAGTAAAGAAAGCAATTAAAACATATGGTGTTCAATATTTTATTAACAAGGGCATAGACTACAAGAGCAAGGACATATAAGGGCAGGGACATTATGGTGAACTTGTAGATAGACATTATTTAGACCTCAGCTGGAGTACTGTGTGCCATTTTGGCTGCCACACTTTAGAAACAATGTGTAACATTGGCAAGAATGCAGCAGAGGTTTAGAAGAACAGTTCCAGGGATGAGAACCTCCAGTTATGAAGCTAGACTGGAAAAGTTGGAACTGTTGTGCATAGAGAGGAAAAGGCTGAGAGACCTGATCGAGGTTTTCAAAATCATGTGATCTGGACAGGGTCAAGAAGGTCAAACTGTTCCTGCCCATAGAATAATTGAGAACCAAACAGCACAGTTTTGAAATATTTTGCAAAAGAAGTGAATGCAAAGTGAGGAAAATCTTTTCACTTAGTGAATAGTCAAGGTTTGTAAAACACTGCCTGGAATTGCGGAGGAGGCAAGTTCAATTGAGGCAATCAAGAGGGTATTAAATGATCATTTAAACAGGAACAATATAGGAAATTGTCATAAGCTGAAATGCTCAGAGGGCTAGTGCAGACATGATGGGCTGAATGGCCTCATTCTGCACAGCAACAATTCTGAGATTCTGTAAAACCTTTGTCCTTATGTCCAGTCCCATAACAATATGGTAAACTCCTAAATACTTTCTGATCTGGTACCCTGTGTCTTACTGACAGCATGTGACAGCGTTTGCCCCTTTTGACACCAGCATTGAAAAATAAATTGCTCAACATGCTTGAATGGTACCTTGAGCATTGAAGTGTTAGAATTATTGCTCTTCAGCCAAAATCATTACGCACTCAAAGTAATCATCCAGTAAATACAGTAAACTGTCGGTTTTTGTACACTTGTGTATATTTCTATACATTAAAACATAAACACTTCTGGCTTGGCAGGATTTGGTTCCTCCATATGTTGCCTTTAAAAAAAATGTACAGCCAATTTCATCCCATCTGGAAAAGCAAGCATGTACCTTTGAAAGATCCGAGACTTTTTCTTTCCTTTTCTTTTCAACCTGTGAATGAGCTGGTTTATGAAAAGCTTGTAAAAATATGGATGGTCATGCATGGATTTAGGGGAACAAAGCTGTATTCAGACTGGCACTGCTGGACCCACAGTACTCATTTGTAAATGCTATTCTCCCTTCACAATGCATCCAGTCTGCCAGAGAAGAGTATTAACGAAGCAATGTCAGTGAAATATAGACCAATAGTCTAGTTATAAGATCGAGACTTGTTCTGATATAGCTTCCCTAATAATAAACTGGCCAAGTAAATATTACAACTGAAGAATAAAATGGCTGACTGCTAATAAATCTAAACAAAAACAGAAAAAGCTGGAGGAACTCAGCAGGTCTGGCAGCTTCTGCGAGAGAAAGTAAATAGTTCAGACCCAGTGACCTTTCTTCAGAACTTTCACAGTATAGGCTGAGGGGTGTCCTTAAAGAGGTTTATACAACCATGAGGAATATAAATAAAGTGAATAGCCAAGGTAGACGTGGTAATATTACAACATTTAAAAGGCTTTTGGATCGGAATATGGATAAGTAAGATTTAGAGAGATTAGGACCAAATGCAGGTAAATGGGACTAATTTAGTTTAGGAAATTTGATAGGCATGGGTGAGTTGAGCCTGAGGGCCTGTGTCTGTGCTGCATGCTCTATGGCTTTATATCATCTCACAGTCCTGCAACTGCAGTTGCAAAACTAACTTCCCAACATCCATCTCTAAGATACTTCTTACTAAATGTTCTTATTTCTCACGCATTAGTTATCCAAATCCAATTATTTTCCTAAAAATAACAAAAAAAAATGCAGATGCTACAAATCAGAAACTGAAACAGAAGTTACTGGAAAAGCTCAACAGATCTAACAACATTTGTGAAAAGAAATTAGAGTTAAAGTTTCAAGTTGGAAAATGTTAACTCTTGATTTCTCTTCACAGATGCTGCCAGGCCTCTTCACCTTTTCCAGCAACTTCTGTTTTGGTTTCCAATTTTTTTCCTCCTTTCACTTTAAGTTTGCTCACTTAGCACGTATCAATGTTTCAATCATTGTTTTAAGGTCAGTTTCTTCATGGAGTAAGCATCAATTTCTCATTGATTTTAAAGATATTCTCTCACTTGACTGGCACATTAACCAATTCATGCAATGCTGCTTATCAAGGAGATATACATGCTTGAAGTCTATTCTTCAGTGCAAGATCTCCCATCCTTTGCACCAATCTAATCTGAACTGGTATCAGCATATTCTCGCACACTTAAGTGGTATCCCAATACCATATCACATGTTTTAAAGCCTCACATGGTATTATCGTGAGATGTAAGTTTTTTTTATTTATCTCTCCATGCATGGTCACGTTGCTACTGGTGATGGCCTGATTGTCAAATTCAATTCTGTTAAAAAGAAAGGCAGTGACCTGAACATCACCAAAAGAAAATTATTAATTTAGTTTTCTCATCTAAGTTTCCCTTTCAGTAGCCAAGGAACTATCTTTTTGATGGGAGATGATCGAGCCACTTAGCAATTTACATAGAATTAAGATTTCCCAACAGGAAGAGATCAAGGTTTTCTTGTCTAGAGTAAAAGCAGGCACGTTATACGTTATTAAGTCCACATTTATTTGAAAGTTTTAGTACCTGTTTTAAAGAAATAAGAAACAGAACAGAAAAAGTGCTGAAATTACTCACTTCTGCATCAAGGACTTCTTAATGACAAGCTCGTCATCCAAGTCAGCTTCATTAGCCATGAAAAGTAGACGTTTGCACGTGTCATCAACTCCAACAAAGTCCCTTTGTTCAGCTGGGCACATCAACCAAAGACAAAATAAATTTTGTCAGTTCAGCTACATCATTCAATACTTCTGGGTGATATAAAGGCATCAGAAATGATTCAGAGGAGGGCCACAAGAATGATTTCTAGTTTGAACAACTTTTGTGACTCATATAGGCTTGAAAATGCTGGTTACATTAATAGTAGAAATGCCAAAGTTTCATGGAGATCTGGATAGAACTTTAAGATAGTTAAAAGGAGTATATAGGGTTGTCAGTAATAGATTTGGAAGGCTGAGGTCACATGCAGAATTTTGCAAAGGTAAGGCTGTTTGAAGATTCATTTTACAGATAGTTGTAAATCGATGGAACAAATTTCATAAAGGTACTCTGTAAATAATGCAAAGTAATATAAAAGCATGGTCAGAGAAGAATATTTCAGATTTTTTTTCTTCTTATATTGTCCTGAGATTTTTAAAGTTTGCTTATGCCTTTCAGAAGGCTACACTGCATCATGACTGAGAGAACCACAAGTTTGATGGATCATATAATCTTTTCCTGTCCATGATTTACTTAATGCCAAGAATATTAATGGAAGTCATCCAAATTAATGCATCCAAGTAATGCAAAGGAAGATATGTACACAAATATTTATATGTGCGATAAAACAATTGATTATCAGTTTGCCAATAGGTATTTTATGTTCAAACATCACGCAACAGTGACATCATGAGTGTAAACTGTGGGCAGTAATCCCAAGTGATGCCACTGGATGTAAACTGTACAAAGTAATCTAATCCTCAACTAGGCATTTCTGACTGGAACAAGAGAGGGCTTAAGTGTAGCAATAAAAGTAAACACCTTAGAAATATAATACATATGGAAATAACCTTGAGGGGATCAGCTTCCAGATGAAACTGCAACAGAATGGTCCAATTAGGTTGACAAATTGGCATCAACAGGTTTTCAGATGAAAGATATTTTTGTTTCTTGTGTTCACTACAGTTCATTTGGGTCTGTTAGGGTCTGTTCAGGGCCTTTGGAAAAAATGCTTTGCTTAAGCTGAATGGTCCTACAGTGTCGACAGGTCCATTTGGGTCCACTGCCAAAGAGACCTTTGGTTTTTATGTCTTTTTGATTTTGGATGTATGGATAATGGATACCCAATCTGTACAACAGTATTGGATACATTCTACCAACAGCCAGCTTTAATACATATAAGGGCTATACTTCCATAAAACAAAGCAATAATGAAATAAAATTGATTGGAATAAAATTCAGATTGGATTCAGAAAACGATATTGGAACAACTTTAAAGTCACAATGGTAAATAGTCAGATAAATATATCGCTAAAACCAAAATGCAATGTTATCATTTATCTCAAGAGGGTTGGAATATAAAACACCGTTGTGCTACTGCGACTTTATAAAGCTCTGGTTAGGCCCCATTTGGAGTACTGTGTCCAGTTTTGGTCCCCACACCTCAGGAAGGACATACTGGCACTGGAGCGTGTCCAGCAGAGATTCACACGGATGATCCCTGGAATGGTTGTTTTAACATACGAGGAACGGCTGAGGATCCTGGGATGTATTCATTGGAGTTTAGAAGATCAAGGGGAGATTTAATAGAAACTTACAAGATATTACATGGCTTGGAAAGGGTGGACGCTAGGAAATTGTTTCCGTTAGGTGAGGAGACTAGGACCTGTGGACACAGTCTTAGAATTAGAGGGGGTCAATTCAGAACAGAAATGTGGAGACATTTCTTCAGCCAGAGAGTGGTGGGCCTGTGGAATTCATTGCCGCAGAGTGCAGTGGAGGCCGGGATGCTAAATGTCTTCAAGGCAGATATTTATAAATTCTTTATGTCACAAGGAATTAAGGGCTACAGGGAGAATGCTGGTAAGTGGAGTTGAAATGCCCATCAGCCATGATTGAATAGCGGAGTGGACTCGATGGGCCGAATGGCCTTACTTCCACTCCTATGTCTCATGGTCTTTTGGTCTTATTCTGTAAGCTTCAATTAGAATCCCCCTAAACCTTCTAAACTTCATTAAATATAGAACCACAGTCCTCCAACAATCCTCATACATTTCATTCCTGGGACCATTCTCGTGAACGTCCTCTGAACACACTCAGGCCAGTACATCCTTCCTGAGATACGGGGCCCAAAACTGTTCACAATACTTCAAATGTGGTCTGACCAGAGCCTTACAGAGCTTCAGAATTACATCCCTACTTTTTATAATCAAGTCCTCTCAAAATAAATGCAAATATCACATGTGCCTTCCTAACTACTGACTCAACCTGTGAGTTTAGCTTGAGAGAATTCTGGACGAGAACTCCCAAGTCTCTTGGACTTCAGACTTCTGGATTTTCTCCCCATTTAGAAAATAGTCCATGTCTCTATTCTTCCTACCAAAGTGCATGACCTCACACTTTCCCACAGTGTAGTCCATCTGCCACTTCTTAGATATCAGTATTTATTTCTCCATTTCTCTAGTTTCCATATCCTTCTCCACAGTAAACATTGATGCAAAAATACTCATTTAGTATCTCTCCCATCTGCTGCAGTTTCACATTTTGATCTTAGATGCATTTATTTTTGTAGAATGCTAGTTACTGCTGTAACACAAAAGGTATACAGAAAATACTGAATATGGAATCCAAAACAATTCAGTTTTAAATATGGCGGCACGGCGGCACGGTGGCACAGTGGTTAGCACTGCTGCCTCACAGCGCCTGTAGACCCGGGTTCAATTCCCGACTCAGGCGACTGACTGTGTGGAGTTTGCACGTTCTCCCCGTGTCTGCGTGGGTTTCCTCCGGGTGCTCCGGTTTCCTCCCACAGTCCAAAGATGTGCGGGTCAGGTGAATTGGCCAAGCTAAATTGCCCGTAGTGTTAGGTAAGGGGTAATGTAGGGGTATGGGTGGGTTACGCTTCGGCGGGTCGGTGTGGACTTGTTGGGCCGAAGGGCCTGTTTCCACACTGTAAATCTAATCTAATCTAATGTCCCCAATTTCCAACAGTGGGTACAACTACAACCCAAGGTATGTAGTGGTTCAAGACAGAGGCTCACCACCACCTTCCCACCAGCAACTAGGGATGGACAGTAAATGCTGGCTCAGCCAGTGAAGCCCACATCCAACGAATGAACACAACAAGTTGAAAATGAATCAAATGCTTCAACTATAACTGTTAATCTTTGTTCAGTGATAACATTCTGTAGATCTAGAGTTCAAATGATATTACACAAATTGGACCATATAATCTGGGATGGCACAGAGTAACCAAGGAGTCTTGCATTGTTGGAAGGTGATATCCTTCAGATGAGATATTAAGCTAAGGCCTCAGTTATCCTCAGATGGATGTAAAAGATCCCAGCTAACCTCAAGAGAGTGCTGCCAAAGTATCACCAACATACCAAATGCCCCACCAGAGGACCGAACAATCTGGACCACTGCACAACCATAAAATATGCCTTCTGCTCTATTCCCCATCCACACTTCGGAAAATCAGATCACAGCGCTGTGTTCCTCCTCCCAGCTGACAAGCAGAAGCTAAAATAGTAGGACCCTTCACAAAGAGAAATACAATGCTGATCCGATGCAGCAGAAGACTGTCTTCGGGATCTTCTTGAAATCATTGGACTGGACCGTACTCAAGTACTCAGTGGAAAACCGAGACAAGGAGACTACCACAATCACAGACTTCATTAGCAACTGCATGGAGGACTGTGTACCAAAGAAGTCAATCTGAGTGTTCTCCAACGGAAACTTTGGATGAACCAGGAAATCCACTCCCTACTGAAGACCAGGCATGCAGAATTCAAGTCGGGCGACTCAGAAAGGAAATCCAGATATAACCTCCATGATGCCATCAGGGATGCCAACAGGCAGAACCAGACCAAGTTAGAGGCCCAAACTAATTAAATTGACTCCTGCAACCTGTAGCAAGGCCTAACAACTTTACAGAATACAAAATGAAGCAGAGAAAGACAGTGGACAAAGACATTCCTCCCTGATGCGCTCAATGCTTTCTATGCACAGTTCAAGCAGAATGCCAGTGGCACCGTGTCCCCTGTCCTGACAGCCTCGGTTGAACCTGTGCTCACTGTCAACGCTGCAGACATCAGTCAACCTAAGGAAAGCGACGGCCTCAGATGGAGTCCCTGGACGAGCACTTCGATCCTATGTGGACAGACTGGCAGAGGTATTCACCAATCTCTTCAATCTCTCCTTCCTACAAATAGAAGTCCCCACCTGCTTCAAGACCACCACCATCATCCTAGTACCTAAGAAACCACATGAAACATGCCTTAATGACTACTGCCCAGTGGTTCTGACCTCCATAACCATAAAGTGCTTTGAAAGGCTGGTCCATAGCCCATATCAACCCTAGTTTCCCATCCTACCTGAATCCTTTATAATTTGCCTACCAGCGAAACAGGTCCACAGTGGATGCCATTTTCCTAGCCCTGCGTTCATCCCAGGAATATCTGGACAACAAGGACACCTTTGACATACTTCTGTTTATCGACTACAGCTCCGCCTTCGACACCATTATCCCTTCCAGTCCGATCTCAAAACTCTGAGAGCTATATCTCGTTTCTGCCTTCTGTAACTGGATCCTCAGCTTTCTGACCCACAGACCACAATCAATGAAAATGGACAACTGCACATCCTCCACAATAAAACTCAACACAGGAACCCTCCAAGGATGCATTCTCAGCCACCTACTTTACTCCTGTACACCCAGAACCCTGCCAAATTCTGAATGAAAGCCATCTGCAAGTTTGCTGACGAGGTGACACGACAGTGTCGGATGGATATCTAACAACGATGAGTCAGAATACAGAAAGGTGATAGAGGGCTTGGTGAAGTGGAGCAATGAGAACAACTTCTCTCTCAATGCTGGCAAAATTAAAGAACTGATCATTAACTTCATAAAGAAAGGGAGAGCACACTCTCCCATCTACATCAACAGATGCGACATAGATGCGACGGTCAAGAAGGCACAATAGTACCTCTTCTTCTTCAGGTAGCTCAGGAAATTTGGCATATTGGACCCTCACCAACATCTACAGATGTACCAGCAAAAGCATACTGTCAGGATGCTTAACGTCCTGGAATGGCAACTGCTCTGCCCAGAACTATAAGAAACTACAGAAGGTTGTGCACACAACCCAGATGATCACGGAAGCCAATATTCCATCCATGGACTCCATTTACACGGTTTGTTGCCACAGAAAGGCTGCCAACATCATCAAAGACCCATCGCACCCTGGTAATGTTCTCCTACAACCTCTTCAGGAGCTTGAACACACAGACCAGCAGGTTCGGGAATACCTTCTTCCCGGTTGATATTCGACAGATGAATGAACTCTCTAATTTCAAATAATAATGATCTTGCTAATACTGATCTTGCCTAGCACACGCCCTGTGTGATGTAACCTGTATGCAACTAAGTCTTTTTTCAACCCTATGATCTGTATGTCCTTGCTTACTCTGATCCGCCTGTACTGCTTGTAAACAAAGCTTTTCACTGTACTTGAGAACACGGCACAATAAATAAACCAAATTAAATCAAATATTTGAACAATGGAGTTCTCCCAGTTTCCTAATAATTAGTTACTCAATCATACCTCCAGAACTGATTATCTGGCCAATTTTCTCACTGCTGTTTGTTGGACCTTACTGGGTACAGATTTACAGCTGCATTCAGTTACATTACATTAATGAGTTTGAACTTGAACAACACAATAAGTCAGTCATTTTACATTATTACTATACAGTGGTGATACAACTGGCTGCTGTCAGTCCAAAAAGATGCTCTTTTTACTATAATGTTGAATATATATTTCTGTGTTGGTGAAATGTCAGGTAAATTGGCCAATCATTGAAATGAATTAGTGGTGCTGGAAGAGCACAGCAGTTCAGGCAGCACAGTCTATCAAACCAACCATGTTCCTCTGGCTGTTCAAAATAAGCAGAGTACTCAACCAACCCACACTTGCAAAATCCAAACCAAAACTCCTGGATGTAATTCCATGATTATTCAGCCAATGAATTGCTAATAACTACACAACAGTAATTTAAGATAATCAGTGGAGCTTGGTTAATTTATGTACATTCTGTGCTCTAGAAAGGAATATGATAGAGCCTTGTGCTTTTTTGAAAATGCCTCAGCCACAGTCAATTTGCCAACCAATCAGTTCATCTATTTCTCCTGTAGCATAAATTGTTGCCATCATTTGAAATATGGCATTCATATTTATTCTGATGCATGTAAGATAAAGTTTCAGTAATATTAGTGACTTTGTTCCAAATGTACTTCACTAACTTCAGCTAAGAGCAAAACACTGTGGATGCTAGAAATCAGAAGTAAAAACAGTAACTGCAGGAGAAACATAGCAATATCTGTTGAGAGGGAAACAGAGTTAATATTTTGAGACTGAGAAAAAGAAATGAGAACTTCTGTTTCAGTGACCTGCATGGAGCCACAGGAACATGGAACGAGTGAATTTTCTCAAACAGTGTTAAACATGATGACAAGAAAAGAATTAGGTTATTGTCTTGGAGTCCATTCTATAATACTTTTCTATAACACTGAAGAGGCTTCCATAAGGAGTCTGTGCACTTACATTAGACTACCTGCCAATATTTTCAAAAATCAATTGCTCATACATTTTTCAACCTGAGAAAACTTTACCTTCTTTATTTTTTCCTTTCTGGCCTGGCACAGGTTCAGTAAAATCATGTGCCTTTCGCATCAGCATGGACACTGTGGCATCGTGTGCACGAAACAGGTCTATCACCTCATGTAGAGCTGCATCAGTAATGAGATCACAACTGACGACCAAAACGTCGGTCTGTGAAAAGAAAAACAACTTTTCAATTTTTTGTTCAATATGTTGGCTGTGTCTAGAAACTATAGATGTTGACAATAGGAAGGGCCAACAGTAGAAAAAAAGATAGAATAGATATTCAGTCTACATGAGCAGCGTTGGCACACTATAGGAAATATTTCACTAGAGAGGGGGCAAAATAGATTCACCAGAACGTTGCCTGGCCTTGAGTGATTCAGCTGTGAAGACAGATTAAACAAACTGGGTTGTTTTCCTTAGAGCAGAGAAAACTGATGGGGAACCTAAGACGTATAAAATGGAGGGGCATAGATAGGGTAGATTGGAAGAAATGCTTTAATATTAATAAAGGGATCAATAATTGGGGCATAGATTTAAGATTAAGGACTGGAGATTTAGGGGGAACTTCTTTCATCCACAGGGTGATGGGAACTATGATAACATCTAAGAATTATTTAGATAAACACTTGAAGTGCCATGGCTTGCAAGGCTATGGGCCAAGTGCTGGAAAATGAATTAGAGTGGATAGGTTCTTGATGATTGGCATAGACACGATAGACTGAAGGGCCTCTTCCTGGCTGTAAACTCGATAACTCCAACTGTAATCAAATAATGCCTTTCAAATAGAATGTGACACCGAACTTAATGGACTGTGAAACAGTTTTGTTTTTCTGTCAAAGCAATCAACTTGCGCACAGCAAAGTCCTGAAAAGAGCAAATAAGATGAATAAATTGGCATTCTGTGCTTCGTTACATTGAAAAATGCATAAACAATTAAGAGACCTCCATGCTCCTCAAATGCTTATATTCAATCCGATCTTTTTCTCAGCATCTGGACACATTAAAGTCTCAGCCAAAGACTAAAGATAATGAAATACTCCCTCAATATGGATTGTAGAGTCATCCTGGTCTATATGCTCAAGTCCCAGTACAATCTACTGACTCAGAGACAAACTATATTAATGCAACCCGTTAACTGTTTTATAAAATATGCTGTTGGGTTAAAAAGGATATCATATACCAAAATACACAACCTTGTGCATAATTAAATCAAAGATTGCTGGTGAAATGTAGCAGGTGTGACAGCATGTGGGAGAAGAAAGCAGAGTTAACGTAAATTCTATTACTTCGTGGATAATTAATGTGCTGACCTAAAAACAGAAGCTCAGATTGACAACATGCTTCAAAGAATTAAAAAAAGGATCTCTCCAGCACACTCAAATGCAGCAACAAATACTTATTCTTTGCACATGTATAAAATTCAGTCCTATAATCTAATACCTAGCACATATATCGAGCCATTACATCAAACTACCATCAGCTACAACAGCAATAAGTTTCCATGATTTATCAGCACTAGCTACCATTTGTGCAGATGTAACTGCTTTTTGCTCCTTTGTCTTGGTGGTGCCTGCACCACTAGCACTAGTTTATCGTAACAGGAAAACAAGCAGCAATTAAACTGTATTTTGCCTTTGCACAACCCAATGATACGGTTACTAACAGATCCGGATGGTCAGAAATCTTATTGGAACAACAATCACCAGCTCACAAAGTGACATCTCTCTTCAGATTGCATATTTCAACACATTGCATCAATATGACATCCCATAGGCACGAATTTGTTCCTTACCAATTTGTACCAAGCACTTAAATGCTTCATTTCTCAGGTTAAATGATACCGTACAGTTTCAATGTCTAAAATATCAAGTTTAACATTGTTCATTTCTACACCTTATGTCACAAAAATTAATTTGAAAAACTTGGTGGTATAGTCAACTGTGAAAGTTATCTAAGATTACAAAGGGATCTGGATCAATTGGGCCATTGGACTGAGGAGTGGCAGATGGAATTTAATTTGGACAAATGTGAAATATTGCATTTTGGTAAAATGAGAAAGGGTAGGACTTATACAGTTAACGGTCGGGTCCTGAGCAGTGTTATTGAACAAAGAGACCTAGGGTTCAGGTGCATAGTTCAGATACAGGTAGATAGGGTGATTAAGAAGGCACTTAGCCTGCATTGCTCAGACCATTGAGTATAGGAGTTGGGATGACATGTTCAGGTTGTGCAGGATGTTGGCGAGGCCACTTTTGGAGTACTGTGTACTGTTTTGGTTGTCCTGCTATAGGAAGGGTATTATTAAATTGGAGAGGGTGCAGAAAAGATTTCCAACAATGGTACTGGGACTGGAGGGTTTGAGTTATAAGGAGAAACTGGACAGGCTGGGACTTCTTTCACTGGAGCAAAGAAGGTTGAGGGGTGACCTTGTAGAAGTTTATAAACTTATGAGAGGCATTGATATGGTGATTAGCAAAGGGTGGGGAAATTCAGAACTAGGAGGCATACTTTTTACATGAGAGGAGAAAGACTTCAAAGGGACCTGAGAGGGTAGTTCATATGTGGAATGAACCTCTACAGGAAGTGGTAGGTGCAGGTATAGTTATAACATTTAAAAGACGTTTGGACAGATACGTGAATCGAAAACATTTAGAGGGATATGAGCCAAAGGCAGGCAGATGGGACTAGTTTAGTTCAGGAAACTTGGTCAGCATGGACAACTTGGTCCTAAGGGTCTGTTTCCGTGCTGTATGACTCTATGTCTCTATAAAGTGTTGAGTATGAAGTGTACTGACATTTTTTTAAAAATTGGTTCAACAGCAGTGGAATAAATTGAGGCACCAACATTCACACCATAGAGGTAGAATGGAGATATAAGTTTCTGATGCTGCAAATCTTGATTTATGCCAGAGATGGAAAGTTTACACTGTAAAATCCATGTGAAATTTTCTTTATGAAATCTGCCAATTTGATACTTATCACCAGAATAAGATTCCAACCTGAATCTCTGGGTGATAACAGGAAAAAGTAAGGTTTATTGAACAAACAGTTCACCTTTAGAAAAGGTAAGAAAAGAGTACAAACAAAACAATGGTGTCAGTGCAGATGTCGAAAAGTGTGATGCTGGAGATATCTCTCTTTAAAGGACTTGGTTTAATTTATTTGGCAACTGATAAGGATTTGACACCAGTATCCAAATCATATTACAGTGCATCACTTTGAAATTGCATAATAATGTAGATATTTTTCAAAACCATAATTTATAAGCAGAGTGAAGTATTATGCAATTTATCTGGCTGAAGGACAAATTAACTTTTCACTAAGTTAAATGTAGCAGTGGAATCAGCCAGCCAAAACCAAACAGATCAGTAATTTTTTATGATATAATGAAGGAAATAAATCAGAGTATAGACTCTCCATAAACATCAAAATGTCACACTTTCTCTGGTCAACTGGTGTGCTGTATCAGTCACATGGAAAATAAACATAGTCTTTAAACAAATTAAAACACCTAATTTAGTCCAGAATACATTTTTTTAAAACTTCAGAAGAAATGACATTCCTTTCAGTTTTGTTTTCACTGTGCTAGAAATGTGTCATTGCAGATTCGCGAATGCACTGATATGCATCACTTCTAGCCTGGATGGGAATACAGAAAGATGGATCAACTGAAAGTTCAAACTAACTGTATATGTGCATTTATTCTATCTTTAGTGATATTTTCTATGAATAAAAAAACATAGAAAACCTTGTCCCACAATCTTTCTATCCAACCCTTTGCAAAAGGAATTTACACAAATACAGAAATTATACTTAGAGACTGTGCATGTTAAAAGGAAATTAAAAATAATGAATCAAAGAATGTATACCATTTTCTAATTCTGATGAAAGACCTGTAGAGTTAACCTAGTTTCTCTCTTCGCAGATGCTGCTAGAACAGCTGAGTATTTACGGCATTTTCTGATTTTCATTTTTCAATTCATCCTATTTTCACAAAAAGATGCTGCTCATAATTATAGATGTTCTAAGATACAATGTAATGATTTTACACGTTTACAATTAGGTATTAAGTTACATATATATTTATAATTTCTAAAATGTTTCAGTGGTTAGGTTACTCATTCCTATTATCCTTTGTATGGCTTTTAAAAAAGTTTAAAAAATCATCTTTAACAAATTAGAGTTCTATTTGAATCTGGAATGCTTTGAACAATAATTCAGTTTCAAGTGTAATTAAACCCAGTGATTAGCTTATAATCTCATTCTGGAATTTTACACAAATTAATTAAACATGATGGTAATTTCAACTTTAGGTTATCATAAGATTTTCTTTGGATTTTTCATAATTGAATCAAAAAGTGTGCTTCAGCCATGGAACTTGTAATATTACCATATGGGCTAACTATTTACTTTAGGAGAAAGTGAGGACTGCAGATGTTGGAAATCAGAGCTGAAAATGTGTTGCTGGAAAAGCGCAGCTGGTCAGGCAGCATCGAAGGAGGAGGAGAATCGATGCTTCGGGTATGAACCCTTCTTCAGGAAGGGGTGAAGAAAGGCTTTCCTGAAGAAGGGCTCATGCCCGAAACGTCGATTCTCCTGCTAACTATTTACTTTAACCAAAGATGAGAAATTGCAATTTTAAATAGCCACATTTGGGGATTTTTTGGAAGTATTACTACATGGTAGGAGGTAGACGCATGCTTAAGTGTGCCATGTTGCATAATGTCCGGAGGCAAACATATTGACCTGGCTGAGTAAAATGAAATAGGAAGGGAGAGCTGAAGAGGCAAAGTGATTTGGGAACAAATTATGGAAAGTAGGATCCAGATTATTTTCCAAATAGTAGGGTGAAAAGGAATTAAATAAAAGCCAAAAGAGAAATTGAATGTTTTGGACAAGTTTGGGAGGGGTTAGTGTGGAATTAGGGAGGGGTGAAAGGAAGTCTGCTGCCCTTACCTACCGAAACCCTCGTATGATTTCAAACCCACTGTAATGTATGCACTTGCCTCGGTGATTACATCTGAAACAGCCTATGGGAAGCCACTCAAATCAAGGGCAATTAAGTTGGGCAACATGTCAACGGCCACAGACCAAGGAGAAAAATTAATAAAATATATATTGGTCAGTAGGTATCGAGGGTTAATGTAGGGGTAGAGGAGGCAAGAAGGTATCTAAAGCTCACCTCTGTATTAAACAGCACACTGAGCTATAACACCCTGTTATGCTTAGAGATCGTGACTTGGAGGAGAGGTAACGACAATATGGAAGTTTGCAGTCAGTGATGAAGACAATAGCCTTATTTCTTAAAGTTAGGACATAACCAAAGCTTGATGTCTGACAAATAGTTCATCAAGACACTGACAGTTAAAAGTGCTATTGATTTTTTTAAAAATTCATTCAGGGAATGCATTTATTGCCTATCCATACTTGCCCAAAGGGCAGTTGAAAGTCAACCACATTGCTGTGGGTCTGGAGTCACATGTCGGCCAGGCCAGGCAAAGTTGACAGTTTCCTTTCTAAAGGACATTAGTCAACCAGATGGGTTTTTCCAACAATTGATAATGGTTTGATGATGATCATCAAGACTCTTAATTCCCAGTTTTTATTGAATTCAAATTCCACCAGCTGCCACAGTGGAATTTGTACCCAGGCTCCCAGAACATTGCCTGGGTCTCTGAATTAATAGTTTAGTGATAATATTACTAGGCCTTTGCTTCCTTTCACCCCTCCCTTGCATGTCTTTGGTATAAACTATTGAAGCTGGTTCTATGCTTGTGAACGAAGTAGCAGAAAGACAGTTAGATGCTTTGGGAACCTCCAGGGGCAACAGTCTGTTGGGTTGGAAAGAAATCATTGATAAAGATGCACAGGTTACATTCACATAGAAAACAGTACAACCAATCATGCACCTGGTCAATAGAGATACTTTTGAGAACATTATCATGGAGGAATCTAAGATGGATAATGCACTACAAACACTCAAAGAGGTTGTAATTCATGTGCTGAGAGAACAGCGAAGACTGAACTAAAAGGATTTGAATCAGAAAAGATAAGAATATAGCTTGAAGGCAACAAGTCAAGAAAGGGATATTGCACATGGAACAGCAGGTGAACAGCATAAATGACTTACAGACTGATAATTTTGAGGAATGGATGGTGGTGGTAACTGAAAAAAAAGGAACGATTAATGTCAGCTAGTGTGGGAAGCTGGAAGAAGCACTGAGCAATCTGAGGCTGAATGAGAAAAGAGTTCAAGGAGAAACATAGGGGGTTTCCCAAAAAAAGTGAGTTTCAGCAGGGTGGTAGAAAAAATAGTCAAGAAAGTACAGAATTATGGATCCTACAGTACAATACTTGGAGGCTTGGGGACAGGGCAGGCCAGGAGCAGCCAAGGCAGCTGACAGGATAATCATGGGTAAGATATTAATAGTCGAACCATGGTAGGTTTACAACATTAATGCTATTTCTAAAATGTAATAAAGATTAACTTTATTAAGATTGTACTTGAAAAAACTAACCCCAAACCTGCATTATTAATCACCCTTAAAAAAGGAAACTTTTGCCAATACCCTTCTATAGATTATGACTAAGAGATGCATGAGAGGCTCCTTTCTGGTTTTCCTCATAGTAAGCCTCCACTCAGTACCTCAAACCACACACTGTGACATGAATAACCCCATTTCTACAAACATTAACATAGTTATAAGGATTTCATCAAGGAATATTGCAAAAAGTTCTTACAGCACTTTTATTAAAGTATGAGACTGTTGTATTTTGTGATTACCTCTAAATTACTAGGGTAAATTCAACACATTACACAGAAAGCTAACACTGTGGAATGTGAGATACAAACAAAACAAAAACGTAATTTCTGCAGAAAGAATAAACGATAAAAAATTACTCTATTAAACAACAGTGACTGCACAGGATGCAGATATCATCAAGGTTCCCAATGTTCAACTTCTAAACACTTAACAGAAATATTTGCTTATCAAGTATTTAAATGGATTTAAATAAACAAGTTTATAGTGGAGGGAAACAGCATTTTGAACTGCATAATTGTGAAATGAGAGATAAATGTTTTGCTTATACAGAGAAATCAATTGATATTTGGAATAGGAATTCTAGTATCTGTCTTGGATATCAAGCTATCACTATTATCAAGCCATTCACTTACCTTCCATACTGAATCAATGATAAGTCTTCTCAGTTTTTTCTTTGTAACATAGTGATCATCGTTTAGTGGATGTATTACTCTTAAAGGAATTTGCCTGCTATGTGCAGTTACCAAAATTGTTGAAAGTTGGGCGGCACGGTGGCACAGTGGTTAGCACTGCTGCCTCACAGCACCAGAGACCTGGGTTCAATTCCCACCTCAGGCAACTGTCTGTGTGGAGTTTCCTAAAAACGTACATGTTAGGTGAATTGGCTATGCTAAGTTACCTGTAGTGTTAGGTGTAGGGGAATGGGTCTGGGTGGGTTGCTCTTCGGCGGGTCGGTGTGGACTTGTTGGGCCGAAGGGCCTGCTTCCACACTACAAGTAATCTAATCTAAAAGAATAAAGCAAGTATGAATGCATAAAAGACTACGAAACAGGTAAATATAACCAACTGTAGAGCACCAGTCAACTCACACACCGTTTCATGACCAAGCATCAGGGTTTTTGGAACTGGGAAAATGCTTATGCTCACAATCCACTGCAAATACTGAGAATAGTACCACCTTCACCCAGAGAGTCAGCCTGCCCTAAATTCAGGATACACTGCAGCCTCAGTAAATTGGTTCTAGCCTAGCCATGGCAGCAGAGAGTCTGTTATCAAGAAGAGGTTTGTAGCAGTCCCAGGAGTTATGGAAGCCTGGAGAGAGGACATGGAATTCTGGAGGCTGTAAAGCTACCTGATCTAAGTAGCAGAAATTGTGAAGGGGCAAAAAAGTAACCAAGTCACCCTATACCAGGTTTTGATGAAATAACGGCAAACCAAAACATTAACTCTGTTTATCTCTGCAAGGATACTGCCAGATCTGAGTATTTTCAGTACTTCTATTTCAAATTTCCAACATCCACAGAGTTTGTTTGCATACTAAAAAAAAAATCACTTCACAGGGAGGTGATTCCCTAGCAGTATTATCACTAGACTAAGGTTCAGAGGACCATGGTTCAAATCCTGCCATGACAGATGCTGGAATTTGAATTCTCTTAATCTCAATGTAAGAGTCTTTAAGAGTCTAATAACGACCATAAAACTATTGTTGATTGTTGGAAACACCCATCTGGTTCACTAATGTCCTTTAGGAAGAAACTGCTGCTCTTACTTGGTCTGGCTACTTGTGCCTCCAGATCCACAGCAATGGGGTTGACTCAGGGCAATGAGGGATGGGCAACAAATGCAATGCCCACATCCCATGAACAAGTTAAAAAAAAAAGCTGAATGAAGATTCGGATGGTCGGTGTGGACTTGTTGGGCCGAAGGGCCTGTTTCCACACTGTAGGGAATCTAATCTAATCTAATCTAAAGATGAACTATCTAAAATAGTCGGTACACTTGATATGCCTTAAATGATGACTATACCTGACTCTGACAGAAATGGAAGATGGAGATATGTGGCCACCTTTGACAATTAGATTAGATTAGATTGGATTAGATCACTTACAATGTGGAAACAGGCCCTTCAACCCAACAAGTCCACACCGACCCGCCGAGCGCAACCCACCCATTCCCCTACATTTACCCCTTTACCTAACACTACGGGCAATTTAGCATGGCCAATTCACCTGACCTGCACATCTTTGGATTCTGGGAGGAAACCGGAGCACCCGTAGGAAACCCACGCAGACACGGGGAGAATGTGCAAATTCCACACAGTCAGTCCCGGAATTGAACCCTTGTTCTCTGGCGCTGTGAGGCAGCAGTGCTAACCACTGTGCCATCGTGCCACCCACAATGTTATGACCTAAGTGACAGCAATATTGGAAAATGAAGATCCCAGAATGAAAGCTGGCTTCATAGATCACATTTACTTTTTCCAGTTGGTTAGCTACAGAAATAGTTGTCGCCATTTACTAGTCATTATTGGTTAGCAAATAGAGGATACTAGGAGTTAGAAGAGTAAAAACGAATGTAGGTGAAAAAATAAACTGAAAAAAATTAAATGTGAGGAGCGAGAAAGCTAGATGTTACGAAGGCATAGTAAAGAAACCACACAAAATGAATCAAAGGAAAAGCTAACAAATGCAGAGACAGTTTGTTTGTTTTTTGCAAGCTTTTTAGAGGCGAATGAGAAGCTATGAGAATTTTTGTGGGCTCAACTAAACATTTTTTCCAACCACTGGATGTGCAACAGCCCCAATATGTCCAAGTACAAAAATCTTTATTCAATAAAATAATCCCCATTTTACTAATTTATTTCAGCTGGAGGCTGGGAAGCAGCAATATGAAATCTGTGCACGGATTGGGTGAGAAAATAATGACATGTCAGCATGAGAAACAGTCTTTAAAAAAAACAATTTAGTTACACTTGCAAAGCAAGTTACAGACGGAGGTTGGCAAAATTAGATGATAGTAATGGTTACACAGATTGACTGAAGTCACAGAATATTACATTGCGCAAAGAATGTGGAAAAGGCTAAAGAAACTGCAAAACTGGCAAGAAACAACAAGTAGGGAAAGAGAAAACTTATTCCAGAAACTCAGCAAGAATCGAAACATATACTCAAACAATCCAGATGAATACATTAAAACGCTCCTTTAAAGGCCCAGGCACACGCATGAGCATGCATTCTCTGAGTACATTTACAAACATAACAATTATTGATGACTCGTTAAAAGGGATTTTAACTCAAAATAATGCACTACCTTAATTTTTCCATGAATCTGTCGTAAAGAGTCCGCAGTTCCCATGTCAGTGTCCTCTGGAATACAGACTGTATCCAATTTCAGTTTTGTGTCTATTTGTGGTAGCTGTTTCTGTACTTCCCTTGTTGTAACCACTATTACTTCTGCAAAAGAAAGATAACCCTTCATAATCTTCTCCATTGGAAGAGCACCATTATATACACAACTAATAGGTGATAATATCTGAAAGGTTGACCCAACGTCTGACCACGTGTCAAACTCTTCCTACTTACAATTTGTACACTGGCTACTTTACACTCACTACTTTCTCTACCAAACCCACACTCTGAGCAAGGACAGGGCCGAAGTGAGAGGGGGAAAGAGTGTTAGGCAGGGAAGCAACCAGAAAAGGAGTTAGTCTGACAAAGAAACAATCAGAGGATGAGAGTGATGTGATGGCATCACATCATTGCTGTGATGGCACTCCAAAACAGTGCAAAATGGGTCACCCATGTTGTGTCAGCTCTGTTGAGAACTGATATCAAACGATTTCAACTTCTCAAAACTGTTACACATGTATGAGCTGACTTCTACAATTTGCCAAAAGTTTAATCTCAAAAACTCAATTTATCCACATGACTTACGCCTCACCTTAAACTTTTGTCCTCTGGTCATAGATGTATCTGCCATGGGGAAAGATTCTCATGATCCACTGTGTCTATACCTCATAATTTTGTATATCTCAACCAGACTCCTCTTTTCCGAGGTAAACAAACCTAATCTGTCCATTCTCTCCTCGCAACTGAGACTTTGCATCCCAGGCAACATCCTGATGAATCTCCTCTGCATCCATTCAAGTGCAGTCATAATCTTCTAATAGTGTGGCAACCAGAACTGCACACAGTATTCCATCTGTGGCCTAACAAATGTTTTATAAAGTTGTAATATGACTTCCTTGCTCCAAATTCAATGCCCTGGCTAATGAAGGAAAGCTTCCCATACACCACTTTGGGAGGGTATGCAATTGATTACAGTCAGTTCTATTATATGTTTTGCACATCTTTTGTTTATGTACATCGGCTGCAACACGATTGGGTGAATAAAGCGCAAACTTTTAACGTGTGTTGGCTGTAACACAATAAGATCACCAACACTTTAAATGTTATTTATATTGTGTGATTTTTGTGTAGCGTGGGGCTATACAGGAACGCAACTATTGCGTTCTGGAAGAACTGCCTGTACTTGAAAATTTGTCTTAGTAAAACTGAAAGAATATTTCCAAGTCAGGATAATCTGTAGTTTGAAGATGAACTTCCAGATGGGTAATGTTCTCATGTTTCTGCTTTGTCCTCTATGACGTCAAGTTCCTTGACTGCTGTTGAAGGTGTATTGATCCAGGCAATTGGAAAGTATACCATCACTCTTCTGACTTATGCCTTGTGAGTAGTAAACAAGCTTTGGAAAGTCAGGAGGTAAGTTACTCATTGCAGAATATTGTAGATGTCTAACATCTCACTTGCAATTGTAACCAGTGTTCATAAGGCTAGTCCAGTTTAGTTTCCTGGTTAATAATAACCAAGAACGTTGATGGTGGGGGAATTCGGTGATGGCAATGGTTAGATTTTCTGCTGTTGGAGATGGCCATTGTCTGGGACTTGCATGGTGCAAATATTATTTGCTAATTGTCAGCCCAAACCCAAATAATGTCCAAATCTTGCAGCCTGTAGACATGGACTGCTTCAATCTCTGCGACATGTAAAATGGTGCTGTCATAATGCAATCATCAGTGAACATCCTCACTTTTGATGTTATTGTGGAGGGAAGATATTGACGAAGCACCTGAAGATAGTTGGGCCTGGGATGCTATCATGAGGTACACCTACAGAAATGCCCAGGAGCTAAGATGACTAATCTCCAGTAGCCACAGCCATCTTCCTGTGTGTTCGGTGTGACTCCAACCCATGGAGCGATTCCCCCTCATTATCATTGACACTAATTTTGCTAGAGCTTCTTGATGCCACACTCAGTCAAACGTGGCCTTGATGTCAAGGGTGGTCACTCTCTCCTCCCTCTGGTCATGTTTGAACCAAGGCTATAATGAGACCAGGAGTTGGATGGATCTAGGCAGAACACAAATGGACCTCATAGGGTAATTATGGGGTTATCTAAGTGGCATTCAAACCTTGGATTATTAGAGGAGTAGGAAGGTAAAGGGGCAGTGATCAGTTAGGGTAGGGATTGAGTGTACAAAGTACTAAGAAAACAATATATTTAAAAAAATGGTGACAGAGTGAGAAGTGGGGGTTGACTAATTAAACAGTTTGAAAAACAAGATAGAATAGCATAGAGTCATACAGCATGGAAATAGATTCTTTGGTCCAATTTGTTGAAGCGAACCACATTCCCAAACTAAACTAGCCTATTTGCCCGTGTTTGGCCCATATCCCTCTAAATCTTTCCCATTCATGTACCTGTCCAAATATCTTTTAAATGTTGTAATTGTATCTGCACCATTACTTCCTGTGACAGTACATTCCACATATGAACCACAGTGTAGAAAATGCTGTGACTGATATCCTTTCCAAAACTTTCTACTGTCACCTTAAAAAATATGTCCCAGTAATCAGTTCCCCACTCTAAGGAAAAGCTATTCACCTTACCCCTGTCCCTCGTGATTTTACAAACCTCTACAAGGTCACCTCTCAACCTCCTTTGCTCCAGTGAAAAATGTTCCAGCCTATCCAGCCTCTCCTTATAACTCAAATCCATCCCAGCAATATCCTGTAAATCTTTTCTGAACCCTCTCCAATTTAATAATATCTTTCCTACAGCAAGGCAACCTGATATGTACACAGTGCTCTGGAAGAGGCCTCACTAATGTCCTGTATAACCTCAACATGACAGCCCATCACCTAAAATTAAAGGCACGCATGCTAAATGTCTTCTTAATCACCCTGCCAACCCATTATACAAATTTCAAAGTAGTATGAACCTGAACCCCCAGGTATCTTTGTTCTATAACATTACCCAGAGCTCTACCGTCAACTGTACAAGTCCTGCCCTAGTTCGTTTTACCAAATTGCGATAACTCACATTCACACAAACTAAACTCAATTTGCCGCTCCTCAGCCCATTGACCTACATGATCAAGATCTCTTTGTAATCTAAGATAATTTCTTCACTGTTGAGAGTATCACCAATTTTGGTGTCATCCACAAACTTATGATTTGGAGGTGCCGGTGTTGTACTGGGGTGTACAAAGTTGCGTGATTTTTAAATTTCGCGACACACTTACTAACCATGCCTCCAATATAAATGACAAACAAAAGTGGATCCAGTACCGATCCCTGTGGAATATCACTGGTCAAAGGTCTCCAGTCCGAAAAACAACCCTCTACCACCAATCCAAATTTGTATCCAATTGGCAAACTCACCCCGAATCCCACGTGATTTAACTTTACTAATCAGTCTACCATGCAAAGCTTTGTCAAAGCAGGACATCAGCACCAAATTGTAGGCGTAAGTGGACACAGAGGGTTTTCATGTTATATAAGTATAGGACAGATTAGTAAGTATGTGGTCTCATGGAAGTCGGGCCCCTCACCTTGCCTTAGCTTTAAAGGCATCACTAGGCAAGATATGTGCAGTGTTCATTTCTATTGGAGAGTTGCCCATGGTTCCTTGTCGTCTACGTTTTAATTACATTGAAGCCAGGTGACACATGAAAGGCTTTGAAGTTACAAGGAAAGCATACATATTTTTCATATGCAATAAGCAAAGCAATCAATGAAAGAATTTAGGGATTGGATTCTCCAGAGAATGTTTTTTTAAAATCAGGGACAATATACCAAAAGACAAATAGTCTAACAATTTTCTTTATTTGTTTAATTCCTGTAGCCAAACAACAACCACAAACTGCTAAACTTTGATTTTAAGGCCAACATAAAGTTCAGAATTTGAAAAAAAATTGCCTCAATAAGGAAGCATATGGATTATGCTATGTACTGCCTCGCACAATTCACAAAGGCACACCAGCACAAGATATGATCTAATAAGAACAAACTTAAGGTTAACTTCATTGTTGATTTTATTGTTGATCACAGTTACCTAATATAGGCAGTCAACAATTTGGAAGCAATTTTCAGATAATGTTTTGAGTTTGTTAAGCAGCAGCAGTTCAGATATCATACATTAGTTAATTATTAAAGAAAGTATATAACCGTGATGGGTGGGAATGGTTCATTGATTCCAGAAGACTGTCATTTCAGTCTTGTTAATGTGGTGGGGGTAGCATCCTCCTCTCTAGCTGAGGTGTGAGATAACTCTTCCCTTGGTCTTCTTCCTCTCCTTCTGGTTCCATCTGCCTGAGGAGGACCGTTCAATGAAAATCGCTTTCTGGGGCCACATGACGAGAACTGCTGCTCACCAGATCTTCTTGATGAGAACTTCTCTCTATTGAAATCCCTCTACCCTGAGAACATATTGTTACAACACGGCGGCAAACCTTCTGCTAATTAAACCAAACACACAGAAAAGCTCACCTTGCCTCATAACCTGTTAAAGTATGAGTGACAGAGAACTATCCAAATTACCTATTTAACAAAAAGTATCAATTTTATTTTTTAACTCAAAAAATGAATATTAAACAACAACTATTTACAACTCTAAGCCTCCTTTCTTCTAAAGGTTTGTTATCTACCTCCCATTTTATAACAATATATTGCTCCAATAAAGCCTCTATTAAATTTACAGCAACTCTATTTTCAAAACCAAACAATGGCTGTCATCTCTGGTGTTGACCTTCCTCGGGTTATCTTCGGTCTTCTGCTGCACAGATTTTTCATTTGGAAACAGTACCTTTGATAGTGTGTGTTTTCAGGCAGTCTGTCTGACAATGGCAGGTGGTGGTCTTTCTGGCTCATTGTCCAAAATACCTACGTTTTAATATGCCAAACATTGGACTGTCTCATTGGTTATATGTTGTCAAAACAGTAAAATTCAAATTTGATTGGGTTTTAGTATCTTGGGGCATAATTTAAACTAATTAGTTAAATTCGAACTGCTGTGAAAACAACTGGTATCTAGGTTACAACCAAAATTAACAATTTTCCAGCAGACTCACAGTTGACTGGAGTGGTGCTTGCCAGCTTTCACTCTCTTTTAAAGGTACAGTACACACCTTCAACTTCATAACTATATATATAATGTTATATCATAATTTTAGGGCAGGGAACTGGCTCTGTGTCAATGAATTGTGTCAATTAATTTGGACAATGACCATGAGACAGCTACTCATGATGCTAGATATCATTATCCCCTTGTCCACTCCATTTCAGAGTTAGCTCACCATTCTTTTGGAGACGAAACAGTTATTATTTGCTAAAACAACAAATGATTGGTAGGGTGCTTGTGGTGCCAGATAAATTGCTGATATTAGTTCAGCAGGTATTGTGATTTATGTTTTGCGTAACTCTTCCCTTTATTTTCATACCAGAGTCATAGAGATGTACAGCATGGAAACAAACCCTTCGGTCCAACTCGTCCATGCTGACTAGATATCCGAACCTAATCTAGTTCCATTTGCCAGCATTTTGCCCCTATCCCTCTAAATCCTTCCAAATCATATACCCATTCAGATACCGTTTAAATGCTGTAATTGTACCAGCCTGCACCACTTCCTCTGGCAGCTCATTCCATACATGCACCACCCTCTGCCTGACAAAGTTGCCCCTCAGGTGCCTTTTATCTCTCACCGTGAACCTATGCCTTCTAGTTCTGACTTCTCCACCCCAGGCAAAAGACGTTGTCTGTTTGCCCTATTCATGCCCCTCATGATTTTATAAACCTCTATGAAGGTTATCCCCCAGCCTCCGACACTTGAGGGAAAACAGCCCAAGTCTAGAATTTTAGAAAATTAATTGCAATTGTAATATCTTTTAAAATCTTATGCTATACGGTAAACACTAGGAAAACTGTTTTTAGGGACCCCAATATTCAACATTGAGACATTTAAATGCAGCCAGATAAACATCAGAATATATTAAAGCACTGTGAAGTATTTGCCAATCCTCTGCTCATAGATTTACTTGAGTGAGAAGCCAACTCAAAATATCCTCAATTCCGTCTATATTAATCAAGTGTGCGGAATACCAAAACCCATACATTAATGTGTTACGTTTTACAATTGTAATGATAGAAAAAAAACAAATTTAAAAGAAATGTGAAATCAACGCTCTGTTGAAGCTGGCATGTGCAATTGGTCTACAGCATCAGCTAATTGGTCATTTCTACATGGAAGAATATATGGTGAAATGGGCAATCTATCCAAACCGGAAGCAACATATTTCAAACATATTCAGATTTACTCAACTGCCATTCATGCACATTTCAGAACTGACTTCAGCAATATTCAGAAACAGAAATACTGGATGGTATTTCTATTCCCTGATCGAAAGGCACCGAAGCTATATGTACTACCACAATTAAATACCTGCAAATATAGCCGAGATCAGCTAACTCAGCACAGAATAGAAATCAGAGCTTTTATGACTTGGTTAATTCCTGGTTTTAATATTGCAGCCTTTATCAAGTGCTCAAGTTTTGGTGCTGCAATTTTTTAAATCAATGTAAAATGGGCATGAAACAAAAGTACTGATCTGGTAGTAGAATCAACATAGCTGCCAAAAACAATATGTTTGCTCACATCAAAAGCACAAATTCTAGCAATTTGACATGAAAATCAAAAAGGAATAAGATTTTTAAGCAAGAAACTAAAGATCAAAAAAATTGCAAAGAAGGGTCTGACACTGCTCAAGCTTACAACGGGACAATTCACTCTCGCACATAAACCCAATGAGAAAGGAAGAGATAAACTAAAGATAGCCTCCACATCAGAGACTACCTCGACCAAGAATGCAGATTTTGGCTAAAGCTCTGCACCTGCAATAAGTAACAGGCAGACACAAGCCCCAGGAAGGAATCTTTTTAGGCTACAGCTCTTTTATACAAGATGGTCAGGCACTCTTTTAGTGGAAGATATATGGACACCCAACAAATTGTATATCAATGAGATGCCTAAAGATGATCAATGAATTTATAAGCTGTTACAGGGAATTCTGAGAGACAGGATCTACAGGCATTTGGAGAGGCAAGGACTGAATCGGGATAGACAGCATGGATTTGTGCATGGGAAGTTGTGTCTCACAAATTTGATTGAATTTTTTGAAGGGGCACCAAGAAAGTAGATGAGGGCAGAGGGGTAAACATTGTCTTCATGGACTTTATCATGACCTTTGACAAGGCATAGCATGGTAAGTTGTTGAGTAAGGTTAAATCTCTCAGGATCCAGGGAGAGCTAGCCAATTAGGTATAAAATTGGCTTGACCGCAGAAGACAGAGGGTGGTGGTAGAGAGTTGCTTTCATACTGGTAGATCATAGGGGTTGGTGTTAGGCCTCCTGTTATTTGTTACTTATATAAATGACTTACATGAGAATTTTGGAGATAGGTTAGTAAGTTTATGGATGATACCGGGATTGGTGGTATAGTGGACTGAGAAGATGGTTATCTAGGAATGCAGTGAGACCATAATCAACTCGGCTAGTGGGCTGAGGAATGGCAGATGGAGTTCTGAAATTTGGTAAGGCAAATTAGGGCACGACTTACACAGTCAATGATAGGGCTCTGGGGACCCCTATAAAGATCCAGGGGTACAGGTTCATAGCTCATTAAAAATGTAGTCACAGGAAGACAGGGTGATGAAAGCAGCTTTTGGCATGCTAGCTTTCATTTGTCAGAGCATGGTGTATTGGAGGTGGAATGTCTTGTTACAGATGCACAAGATAATGGTGAGGCCACATTTACAGTATTCCATGCTGTTCTGGTCTCCCTATTATAGAAAGGATATTGCTAAGCTGGAAAAAGAATGCAGAAAAGATTTACTGAGATACTACCAGAGCTGGAAGGTTTGAATTATAAGGAGGGGTTGGATAGACTGGGACTTCTTTCTCTAGAGCATAGGAGACTGAGAGTTGACCTTATACAGGTCTATAAAATCATGAGAGGCATAGATAAGGCATATAGCAGCCAGCTTTTCCCCATCGTAGGGACGTCTAAGAGTAGAAAGTTTTAAGGTAAGAGTGGAGACATACAAAAAGGTCCAAGTGGCAACATTTTCACACAGTGGGTGGTGAGTGTTTAGAACAGGCTGCCAGAAGTAGTGGTGCAATTTCATCATTTAAGAAATATTTTGAATTAAATTGAATTGAATTTATTGTCATGTGTACTGAGGCACAGTGAAAAGCTTTGTCTTGAGAGCAATACAGGCAGGTCACAGGGTTAAGTAGCATAGATAAATAAATAATAGGTAAACAGCAACTAAAACAATAATACAGATACAGGCAAATACTAAGAGCTTGAGAGTCCATTCAGTATTCTAACAATAGTAGGGTAGAAACTGTTTCAAAACATGCTGGTGCATGCGTTCAGGGTTCTGTGCCTTCTGCCCGATGGTAGAGGTTGTAGAAAAACATTGCCAGGGTGGGATGGATCTTTGAGAATGCTGGTGGCCTTTCGTTGACAGCGGGCCTGGCAGATGGATTCTACAGATGGGAAGTTGGCCTTTGTGATTCTCTAACTGAATCCGATCTTGAACGGTACAGTTGCCATACCAGGTAGTGGTACATCCAAACAGAATGCTCTCGATGGCGCATCTATAAAAGTTGGCAAGAATATTCGCTATCATGCCAAATTTCCTCAGCTGCCTGAGGAAGAAGAGATGTTGTTGGGCCTTTGTAACTAGTGCATCCACATGAAGAGTCCAAGTTAGCTTGCTATGGATGACCACTCCCAGGAGCTTGACACTCTCCACTCGTTCCACCTCTGTGCTGTTAATGTGTAGGGGAGCACGAGTAACATCCCGCCGAAGTCAATAATGAGTTCCTTGGTTTTGCCGACATTGAGAGCTAGATTGTTCTCAGTACACCATTTTTCCAGGTCTCCCACCTCCAGTCTATAATCTGTTTTGTCACCATCTGAGTTTCGACCGACTATGGTGACGTCACCAACAAACTTGTAAATGGTATTAGTTTGCTATTTGGTGACGTAGTCATGGGTATACAGTGAGTACAGTAGGGGGCTGAATACGGACCCCTGGGGGGGCTCCAGTGTTGAGTGTTAGTGAGGATGAAATATTGTCTCCAATCTTCACTGATTGTGCCCTGTGGGTCAGGGAACTGAGGATCCAGTTGCAGAGAGTGAGGTTTAGTCCAAGATCACTAAGTTTAGTAATCAGTTTCGAGGGAATAATAACGTTAAAGGCTGAACCGGAGTCAATGAGTAGGATTCTTATGTAGCTGTTATTAGTGTCAAGGTGTTCTAGGGAGGAGCGAAGGGCAAATGATATGACATCTGACATGGATCTGTTGGTCTGATAGGCAAATTGGAGGGGGTTGAGTAATGGGGAGGCTGGAGTTGATTAATGCCATGACCAGCCATTCAAAACACTTCATGATCACTGAAGTTCAGGCCACTGGGCGGTAGTCATCGAGACGTGCTTAGGCACGGGGATGGTGTTAGCCCTCTTGAAACAGGCAGGGACAGTGGCCTGCTGTAGAGAGAGTTTGAAGATGTTTGAGAAGACCTTTGCCAGTTGATCTGCGCGTGCTCTGAGTGCACAGCCTGGTACTCCTTCTGGTCCCATCGCTTTCCTTGGATTCACATGAAGGAAAATGGATCTGACCTCTGATGCAATGACAGTTGAGATAGACTTGTCAAGACTTGTCAGAATAGATCACCTCTCCGCCGAAATTCTGCTCAAAACAAGCACAGAAGGTGTTGAGACGATCTGGGAGGGATGTGTCATCGTCTGCTATCTTGCACTGTATTTTTTTTAAGAACCTGAGATGTCATTTTGTTCTTGCCACAGTCGCTGGGTGTCTGTTTGGGTCTCTAGTTTGGATCGGTATTGGTCCTTGGCTGTCTTAATGGCTCTGTGAAGGTCATACTTGGATTCCTTATATTTGAGTGGACCTCCTGACCTGAAGGCCTCATGCCTGGTTTTTAGCAGATTCTGCATGTCCTGATTCATCCAGGGTTTCCTGTTGGGGAATACCCAGATTGACTTCCTCGGTATACAGTCCTCCACACACCCAGTGATAAAGTCTGTGACGGTGGTGGTGTAGTCGTCCAAGGTACCTACGGAAGTTTGAACATGGCCCAATCAGGTGATTCCAGACAGCACCGGAGTTGATCCTCCGACCAGCACTGGACCTGTATCCACGAATGGGACCCCTGCTTGAGCTTTTGCCTGTAAGCTGGGAGAAGAAACACATGGACAGGTACATGGAATAGATATGGAGGGATATGCACCAAACGCAGGCAAATGGGACTAGTTTAAAATGTGAAAACTGGACGACATGGGCAAGTTTGGCAAGAGGTTGGTTTTCATGCTGTTGACCTCTATGACTCTGACTATGAAAGAAAGAAAAAACACAGACCATTGACAATATGCTTTCAAAATTCTTTGGATCATTTTTCCTCAATAAAATAAAGCTCCATTACTAAAAATAAGGTGTTAAGCACAATGGTTATATAGCTCACAATATCCATGACAAGTTATTTCACATCTTGAAGACTTTCAGTTAAGCTCAATACTTGGGAGGCTTCGGCCTTTTTCAAAAGTCCAGGTTTTAGCTTTCTTTCCAAAGTCATTATAGTCAATGAATTAAGCTGTTAACTGAAACAAAAGTCAAAATATTGGACATGCTAGAAATCTGTCATAGAATTAAAACTTGCTGGAAATATTAAGCAACTCAGACAGTATTTGTGGAGGAAAGACAGTTGAATTCCCAAGCCAATGACCTTACTAACGAGTTACTAACCGTGCATGAACTTGCAGTTCCCAAGACGTCAGTCTGAACTATACAATGTAAAGAGTTTCAAAGTAAGAATTGCTATGATCTCTTAGTGAATCAAGAAAGGAGCTTCACATCACATTGGAGTTTTCATTTTTCCAAACAATTTGTAGACAATCTTCAGAATTAAATTTAAAAGCATTTTTAAAAGGTAAGTTTCATATTCAAACCAAGAACTTTCTTTTACTTCCAAGAAAGACTGCAACAACCTGTTATTATTAGCCTTGTTTTTAATGGGAAAGTTCAGAAGAATAGGATCACCTTCCCCACCCATAGCTATATGTCACAATGAAGATCTTTTGAAGATAAATTACGCTTATCTGAAGAAAAATATAATTGTTTCTTTGAAAGTGTTGGCCTCATTCCTTGTTTCAAGTGACTAGGCGTACCTGAGGTGACAAAGAATAATTTTTAAAAACTTACCTTGGGCACCGGGGCCTCCATTTATCAAGAGATGACGGTGAGGACCAGAGGACTGCTGGAAAGGGGAGTGAAACAGTTTTATTTAGGTAGCAGCTGGTATGTTGCCTCCCAGGTTCACGGGTCAGCTGCAGAACATTCTCAAGGGGGAAGGTGTACAGCCGGTTGTCATGGTGCATAGTGGCACAAACGATAGAGGTAAAAAAACGGGATGAGGTCTGACAAGCAGAATTTAGGGATTGAGGAGCCAAGTTAAAAAGTAGGACCGCAGAGGTAGTAATCTCAGGATTGCTACCAATGCCACATGATAGTCAGAGTAGGAATGAAACAGGATGAATGCGTGGCTTCAGAGATGGTGCAGGAGGGAGGGGTTCAGATTTTAGGACATTGGGACCGGTTCTGGGGGAGGTGGGACTATTACAAATTGGATGGTCTCCACCTGAGCCGGACTGGAACCAATGTCCTTGGGGGCACTTTTGCTAACACTGTTGCGGAGGGTTGAAACTAATGTGGCAGGGGGTTGGGAACCAAATGAGGTTAGTGGGACAGGAATGAAGCCTGTTAGGAACTAGATAATGAAGTCAGCGTGAGTAAGGGGAAGAGGAGGCAGGGAGCAGGTGATGAATGCAAAGGGACTGGTGGTCTGAGGTGCTTTTTTTTTAATGCATGAGGCATAGTAGGTAAGGCGGATGAACTTAGGGGTTAGATTAGTACCTGTGAGCATGATGTCATTGCTATTACTGAGATTTGGTTGAGGTAAGGGCTTGATTGGCAGCTAATCCCAGGGTATCAATGCTTCATGCGGGATAGAGTGGGAGGAACTGCATTACTGGTCAAAGAATATATCACAGCTGTGCTGAAGGAGGGCACTATGGAAGACTCGAGCAGTGAGGCAATATGGGCAAAGCTCAGAAATTTGGAAGGTTATGATAATGTTGGGGCTGTACTACAGGCCTCCCAACAGAGAATGGGAGATAGAGATGCAAAGATGGAATCAGATCGTGGAAAAATGTAAGAGCAACAGGGTGGTGGCGGTGTTAGGAGATTTTAATTTTTCCAACACTGACTGGGAT
This sequence comes from Hemiscyllium ocellatum, assembly GCF_020745735.1. Taxonomy (NCBI): domain Eukaryota; kingdom Metazoa; phylum Chordata; class Chondrichthyes; order Orectolobiformes; family Hemiscylliidae; genus Hemiscyllium; species Hemiscyllium ocellatum. The sequence goes on from NC_083409.1 coordinate 83,002,013, forward strand.
TCACTTCGTGTTAGAGGTCTAGATGGAGCAGAATTTGTAAGGAGCATCCAGGAGGGTTTTCTAGAGCAGTATGTAAATAATCCAAATCAGGAAGGGCCATACTGGACCTGGTGTTGGGAAGTCAGCCCAGCCAGGTGGTTGATTTTTCAGTAGGGGATTACTTTATGGAATTGTGATCACTATTCCTGAGTTTTAGAATGGACAAAGATGAGAGTGGTCCTAAAGGATGAGTGCTAAACTGGGGGACGGCCAACTATACCAAAATTCAGCAGGAGTGTAGATTGGGAGCAGCTGTTTGAAGGTAAAAGCACATTGAAAATGTGGGAGGCTTTTAAAGAAGTTAATTAGAGATCAGGAGGGGTATGTTCTTGTAAAAATGAGGGATCAAATGGCAAGGTTAGGGAACCATGGATGACAGGTGAAATTGTGAGACCATCTAAGAAGAAAAAGGATGCATACATAAGGTCTAGTTGACTGAAGACAGACAAAGTTTTGGAAAAATATCAGAAATGTAGGACCAATCTGAAACAGGAATTAAGAGGGTGAAAAGGGGTCATGAGATATCTTTAGCAAACAGGTTTAAGAAAAATCTATTTACATTTGGAAGAAAATGTGTTTATCAGTAACGGGCAGCATGGTTTTGTGCAGGGAAGGTCATGTCTTACAAACGTAATGTAATTCTTTGAGGCGGTGACAAAGTTGATTGATAAGAGAAGGGCTGTAGATGTCATACACATGGACTTTAGGAAGGCTTTTGATATGGTTCCCCATGATAGGCTGATGGAGAAGATGAAGTCACATGGGGTCCAGGGTGTTCTGGCTAGATGGATAGAGAACAGGCTGGGCAACAGGGGACAGAATAATAGTGGAAGGGAGGTCCTCAAAATGTGACCAGTGGTGTTCCACAGGGATCCGTGCTGGGACCATTATTGGTTGTGATATATACAAATGATTTGGAGGAAGGTATCAGCTGTCTGATTAGCAAGTTTGCAAATGACACCAATATTGGTGGAGTTGCAGATAGTAAAAGGGACTGTCAGAGAATACAGCAGAATATATATCGATTGGAGAGATGGGCAGAGAAATAGTAGGTGAAGTTCAATCCGGGCAAATGCAAGGTGATGCATTTTGGAAGACCCAATTCAAGAGTGAACTATACAGTAAATGGAAAAGTCCTGGGGAAAATTGACATAAAGAGAGATCTGGGTGTTCAGGTCCATTATTCCCTGAAGGTGGAAATGCAGGTTTTTTTTTTAAAAAAGATTCCCTTCAGCCCAACAGGTCCACACCAACCTTCCGAAACTAACCCACCCAGACTCATTCCTCTACCCTATATTTACCCCAACTAATACACTAACATTATGGGCAATTTAGCATGGCCAATTCACCCGACTTGCACATCTATGGACTGGTCAAGTGGTAAAGTGGCCAAGAAGGCATACGGCATGCTTTCCTTCATTGGACAGGGTACTGAGTACAAGAGTTGGCAGATCATGTTACACTTATATAGGACTTTGGTTGAGCCGCATTTGGAATACTACTTACAGTCCTAGTCGCCACATTACCAAAAGAATGCGGATGCTTTGGACAGGGTGCAGAGGAGGTTCATCAGGATGTTGCCTTGTATGGAGGGTGCTAGCTATGAAGAGAGGTTGAATAGATTAGGATTATTTTCATTAGAAATACAGAAATTGAGGGGGGACCTGATTGAAATCTACAAAACCATGAGAGGTATAGACAGGGTAGATAGCAAGAAGCTTTTTCCCAGAGTGCGTAACTCAATTACTATTGGTCACAAGTTCAAAGTCAGAGGGGAAAGGTTTAGGGGAGAGAAGCGTGAAAAGGTCTTTACACAGAGGATGGTGGGGGCCTAGAATGTGTTGTCATTGGAGGTGGGAATGATAGCATCATTTAAGATGTATCTGGACAGACACATAAATGGGCAGGGAGCAAAGGGATACAGATCCTTAGAAAATAGGCGACAGGTTTAGACCGAAGATCTGGATCGGCGCAAGGTTGGAGGGCCGAAAGGCCTGTTCTGGTGCTGTAATTTTCTTTGTTCTGATTGCAATGCTACAGACCATCAACAAGCAATATACTGAAATAGTATGTCACGACACGCAGAGGTCTAGCGTAGACAGCCACAGGACAAAAGGATTTATCCATTTATTATCCACTGAAAAGTAGCACAAAAGAACCATTAAAGGGGACAAACAGCCTAGACTTCCATAGCACCATTACTGCTTTCACAAGGAAGCATTAACTCCATTCTAATAACTGGAATAGGATTATTTTTAATATTCAAAGCAGATGGCCAGCACCTGTAAGAGCAGCCCAATGACCTGCCTTGGAAGACATTCCAGAATCAGAATAACCCAAAGAAAGCCAGACGTCCTCATAAAAGTTAAAGACTAGGATATGCATTCACCTGTAGAGAACTCAGTGCTCCATTTGTGGATGGAACATAGTTGTGCTGGGCAGAATTCTCAAAGTAGCCCTGAAACAGGTGTCCAAGTTGACTGGGGATGTGAGTTCAGGAGGATAGCTTGTTGATTCTAAAACCAGAATTTGGGACATGACAAATCTATTCTCAAAATTATCAGCATGAATTGAAATCTCCACTGGTAACAAAATAATGAAGATAAGGTTTACAACATAAAGCAAATGCTAAAATATTAACATGTTTGACTGAAGACCATTACTGTCTGAGTCAGAAATACTTTTAACCAAGGTTTTTTAATTGAAGACAAGTGAGAAGGACCTTGCTCAGTCAAACATTTTTCTCAGTCCCTATATTTTAGCTTATGCTTGTCACAGAGTCAGAAATCTGCCAAGCAGAAAAAGGCCTTTGGCTCATTAAGTCTGTACCAGCCAAAAACATGCACCTAGCTATTCAAATCCTATTTTCCAGCACTTGGCTCATAACAATATGCCTTAGCATTGCAAGTACACATCTAAAGTTTATTCAAAAGTTATAAGGGTTTCTGCCTCTACAACCCTTATAGGCAGAGAATCACAAATTCTCACTCCTCTTTGGACGAATACATTTTTCCCCTCACATCCTCTCAATCTCCAGCCCCTTACATACCAGTTAAATGAATCATTGAACCAAAATAAACACACGTACACTTTGTGGGTGGCATAGTGGCTAAGTAGTTAGCACTGCTGCCTCACAGCGCCAGGGGCCCAGGTTCGATTCCCGCCTTGAGTGACTGTCTGTCACTCTCCCTGTGTCTGCATGGGTTTCCTTCAGGTGCTCCAGTTTCCTCCCACAATCACAAAAGATGTGCAGGTCAGGTGATTAGCCTCGCTAAATTGCCCATAGTGTTAGTTGCATTAGTCAGGGGCAAATATAGGGTAGAGGTCTGGGTGGGTTAATCTTCAGAGGGTCAGTGTGGGCTCCTTGGGCTGGAGGAGTCATACACTTTAGGCAATCTAATCAAACATTAAATCTATGCCACCGGTCATCAAGCCTTCCATTATGGGGAAAGCTCCTTCCTGTAAACCCTATCTATCCCACCCATAAATTTTATACATTGTAAGTATTTTTTGAAAGTTCATTTGTGGGATGTGGGCATCATTAGCTGGCCAGCATTTATTGCCCGTCACTAGTCGCCCTTGAGAAGGTGATGGTATGCTGTCTTCTTGAAATCACTTCAGTCCACCTGCCTTGGGTTGACCCACATACTATTCAGGAGGGATTTTAAAGGATTTTGACCCAGTGACAGTAAAGGAATGGCGATATATTTCCAAGACAAGATGGTGAATGGCTTGGAGGGGAATCTGCAGGTGGTGACATTCCCATGTATCTGCTGCCCTTGTTCTTCTAGATAGAAATGATTCTGGGAGGTGCTGTCTGACGAACTTAGGTGAATTTATGTAGTGCATCTTGTAGGCCATACACACTGCTGCAGCTGAACATCCATGGAGGAAATGGATGTTTGTGGATATGGTGCCAAATGGATTGCTTTGTCCTGGATGGTGAGAAGCTTCGAGTGTTGTTGGAGCTTTATCCACCCAAGCAAGTGGAGAGTAGCCAATCACATTCCTGACTTGTGCCTTGTAGATGGTGGACAGGCTTTGGGGAGTCAGGAGGGGAGTTACTTGCCACAGTATTCCTAGCCTCAGGCCTACTCTTTTGGCCATCATGTTTATGTGGTGAGTCCAGTTGACTTTCTTTTCAATGATAACTGCAAGGATGTTGATAGTGGGGGATCTGATGATGGTAACACCATTGAATGGTCAGATTTTCTCTTAATGGTGATGGTCATAACCTGACATTTGTAGGGTGTGAATGTTACTTGCCACTGATCAGCCAAGCCTGGATATTGTCCAGGTCTTGTTCATTTGAACATTGGGACTCTTCAGTTACTGAACAGATAAATGGTCATGAAGATTATTGCCGATGACTGCACAATCTCCACTTCTGACCTTATGATAGAGGGAAGGTTGGTGATTAAGCAGCTGAAGAGGGGTGAGCCAAGGACTACGTGCCAGGTATGACTCCAACCAGTGGAGAGTTTGCCCCGATACCTTTTTTGCTGGGACTCCTTGATGCCATACTCTTGGTCAAATGCAGGCTTAATGACAAGAGCTGTCATTCTCTCCTCACCTCTGGAATTCAGCTGCATTTGAAAGAAGGCTATAAGTGAGGTGAGAAGCGGAGTGGTCTTTTTGGAACCCAAATTGGGCATCGCTGAGCAAGTTACTGATGGGGTGGCATTGGACTAGGTTGGATTTTTCCTCCTTTTTATGTGCAGGCCACACCTGGGCAATTTTCCACATTGTCAGGCAGATGCCAGTGAGTACTGCATGAGTTTGGCTGTGGGACTACAAGTTTTGGAGCTCAAATATTTAGTACTATTGCTGAAATGTTGTCAGGACCCAAAGCCTTCACGATTTCCAGTGCCTTCTACCATTTCTTGACATCACATGGAGTGATCTATAATGTTGGCGACGACTGGAGGCGGCCACGATGGAGCATCCACTCAGCACTTCCCACTGAAGATTGCTACAAATGCTTCAACCTTATCTTTTGCACAGTTGTATTGGGCTCTTCCATTATTGAGGATGGATATTTGTGGACCCTTCTCCTCCAGTGAGTTATTTGATTGAATTGTGAATGGTGGTGGACAATGTGGCAAGCCTGCAGAGCTTAGATCTGGTTGTGAGATTGCTTAGCTCTATCAATCACTTGCTGCTTATGCCGTTAGGCAGGCCAGGTAGCTTCATCAGGTTGACACCTCATTTTTAAGTATGCCTGTGACTGCTCCTGGCATGCCCTCCCGCACTCTAACTTGAATCAGGGTTGATCCCCTGACTTGGTAGTAATGTTTGCATGGGGGATATGTCAGGAGAAATTGAGGGCTGCAGATCAGAGCTGAAAATGTGTTGCTGGAAAAGTGCAGCAGGTCAGGCAGCATCCATGGAGCAGGAGAATCAGCGTTTCGGACATGAGACCTTCTTCAGGAATGAGGAAAGTGTGTCAAGCAGGCTAAGATAAAAGGCAGGGAGGAGGGACTTGGGGGAGGGGCGTTGGAAATGCGATAGGTGGAAGGAGGTTAAGGTGAGGGCGATAGGCTGGAGTGGGGGGTGTGACGGAGAGGTCAGGAAGAAGATTGCAGGTTAGGAAGGTGGTGCTGAGTTCGAGGGTTAGGACTGAGACAAGGTGGGGGGAGGGGAAATGAGGAAACTGGAGAAGTCTGAGTTCATCCCTTATGGTTGGAGGGTTCCTAGGCAGAAGATGAGGTGATCTTCCTCCAGCCATCGTGTTGTTATGGTCTGGCGATGGAGGAGTCCTAGGACCTGCATGTCCTTGGGGGAGTTTGAGGGCGAGTTGAAGTGTTGGGGTGGTTGGGTTGGTTGGTCCGGGTGTCCCAGAGGTGTTCTCTGAAACGTTCTGCAAGTAGGCGGCCTGTCTCCCCAATATAGAGGAGGCCACATCGGGTGCAACGGATACAGTAAATGATGTGTGTGGAGGTGCAGGTAAATTTGTGGCAGATATGGAAGGATCGCTTGGGGCCTCGGAGGGAAGTGGGGGGGGGGGGGTGTGGGCGCAAGTTTTGCATTTCTTGGGGTTGCAGGTGAAGGTGCTGGGAGTGGAGGTTGGGTTGGTGGGGTGTGTGGACCTGACGAGGGAGTCACGGAGGGAGTGGTCTTTTCGGGACGCTGGTAGGGGAGGGGAGGGAAATATATCCCTGCTGGTGGGGTCAGTTTGGAGGTTGCGGAAATGGCAACGGATGATACGATGTATATGGAGGTTGGTGGGGTGGTAGGTGAGGACCAGTGGGGTTCTGTCCTGGTGGTGATTGGAGGGGCGGGGCTCAAGGGCAGAGGAGCGGGAAGTGGAGGAGATGCGGTGGAGAGCATCGTCGATCATGTCTGGGGAGAGCATAGTCTTTTAAGAAAGCGGCAATCTGGGCTGTATGGTATTGGAACTGGTCCTCTTGGGAGCAGATGCGGCAGAGACAAAGGAATTGGGAATATGGGATGGCGTTTTTACAGGGGGCAGAATGGGAGGAAGTGTCGTCTAGGTAGCTGTGGGAGTTGATCGGTTTATAGTAAATGTCTGTGTTGATTCGGTCGCCCGAGATAGAAATGGAGAGATCTAAGAAGGGGAGGGAGGAGTCTGAGACGGGTCAGGTAAATTTGAGGTTGGGGTGGAAGGTATTAGTAAAGTGGATGAACTGTTCAACCTCCTCGTGGGAGCATGAGGCAGCACCGATGAAATCATCGATGTAGCGGAGGAAAAGGTGGGGGTCCATGTTGATTCGGTCGCCTGACATAGTCCGTGTTGGTTCGTCAGGCCAGGAGGTTGCTTAGGTAGATGTCTGCTGCTGCTGATGGTCACAGTGCCTCATGGATGGCCAGTTTTCAGTTGCCAGATCTGTTTAAAATCTGTCCCACTTAGCATAGTCATAGTGCCACACACTACAAACTTATTCTGAATGTAACAGCAGGACTTCATCTCCACAATTACTTTGCAGTAGCCACTCTTACTGATACTGTCATGGACAGATGCACCTGAAGCTGGCAGATTGATAAGAATGAGGTCCAATATGTTTTTCCCTCTTGCTATTTCCATCACCACTTGCTGCAGACACATTCTAGCAGCTACTTCCTTTAGGATTCAACTTGATCAGTTGTGCTGCGGCTGAGCCACATGTGTCCCCTCAATGTCCTCTGCTCCAAGGAAAACAACCCCAGTCTATCCAAATCTCCCTCCATAACTGAAACTCTCCAGCCCAGGCGATATCCTGGTAAATCTCCTCCGAACTCTCACCTGGTGAAATCACATCCATCCCATAATGTGAATTGCAGAACTGCACATAATACTCTAGCTGCAGCCTAATCTACATTTTACTGGCCCTACCCTGTTTTGTTATTGGAATATGTTGGCCTTGTGCTCTGCTATTTCCTTCTTGAATATGTCCCACTGTTCTAACACAGATTTATCTAAAAGTGTTCCCGATCCATCAGGGTCAAATCATTCTGACCTTATTAAAATCGTCCACCCTAAGTTCACAACTTTGATTTCTTGTCCATCCGTATACTTTTTCATAATGACCTTAAATCTAATAGAGTTATGATTGCTGTCTAGCAAATGCTCCCCCACTGGCTGGAACTCCAATCACATTTACTATATACAAAGTGTTGGCAATGAGCATGTCCAGTAAGTCTAACCATTTCCCCTTGACATCCATTACCGTGCCTGATCTGCCCACTTTCAATATCATAAGGGTTACTATTGACCAGAACCTGAACTGGACCAGCAGAGTAAAAACTGTGTGACAAGAGTACGTTAGAAGCTGAGGATTCTGTGGTATTTAATTCACGTCCTGCACACAATCCACAAGCCAAACAGAGAACACAATCAGAAGTGTAATGGAATACTCTCTACGTGTTGAGACAACACACAAGAAGCTTGGCATTCAAGAAAAAGCGTCTACTGAATTATCACCTAATTCATCAGCTTTAAAATTCACTCCCTCCACCAAACATAGCATGGCAGTGGGTACCACAAAGAACATGCACTACTGCAATGGCAGACTTTCGAAACCCTCAACCTCTACCTCTACCACCTAGAACGTCAAGGACAGCAGATGCATTAGTACCACCAAAATCAATTTGCCTCCAAATATCGCATCATTCTAACTTAGAAATATATCACTCTTCCTTCACTGTCACTGTGTTAAAATCTTAGAATTCTCTCTCTAATGGCACTGAATATTACAATATATAAAATGTCACAATTAAATAAGCAGGCCCACCATCACCTTCAAGAACAATTAGGGATGGGCAATGTAGCCCACTTCCGACGAATGAATAAAACGTAGTTAGAGGCAGGTTCAGTATAAAAGCAATAATCACAATCAGGTGGAACCTATTTTGTATATTAAATTGTGTGACAGACAGTTAAATCAGCAAGTTTAGTCAGTCATTCTTGATGCACATTTAAACATTTTAGCTATTGCTATAAAAACCCGTTGTTGTGGTTCTGTTCGCCGAGCTGGGAGTTTTTGTTGCAAACATTTCGTCCCCTTTCTAGGTGACATCCTCAGTGCTTGGGAGCCTCCTGTGAAGCGCTTCTGTGCTGATTCCTCTGGCATTTATAGTGGTTTGAATCTGCCGCTTCCGGTTGTCAGTTGCTGTCCGCTGCAGTGGCCTGTACATAGGGTCTAGGTCGATGTGTCTGTTGATAGAATTTGTGGATGAGTGCCATGCCTCTAGGAATTCCCTGGCTGTTCTCTGTTTGGCTTGCGCTGTAATTGTGGTGTTGTCCCGATCGAATTCATGTTGTTTGTCATCCGAGTGTATGGCTATTAAGGATAGCTGGTCGTGTCGTTTCGTGGCTAGTTGGTGTTCATGGATGCGGGTTGTTAGCTGTCTTCCTGTTTGTCCTATGTAGTGTTTTGTGCAGTCCTTGCATGTGCTAACAACCCGCATCCATGAACACCAACTAGCCACAAAGCGACACGACCAGCTATCCTTAGTAGCCATACACTCGGATGACAAACAACATGAATTCGATTGGGACAACACTACTATTATAGCGCAAGCCAAACAGAGAACAGCCAGGGAATTCCTAGAAGCATGGCACTCATCCACGAATTCGATTAACAGACACATCGACCTAGACCCTATATACTGGCCACTGCAGCGGACAGCAACTGACAACCGGAAGCGGCAGATTCAAACCACTAAAATGCCGGAGGAATCAGCACAGAAGCGCTTCACAGGAGGCTCCCAAGCACTGAGGATGTCACCTAGAAAGAGGACGAAATGTTTGCAACAAAAACTCCTAGCTCGGTGAACAGAACCACAACAACGAGCACCCGAGCTACAAATCTTTTCACAAACTTTGAACTATAAAAACTCACACCTTAAACTATGGATAGTGAAAGGTAACAAAGCTATTTTGCTGTTGATAATTTTTTAAAAATGGAAATACAGTAAAATCAATATACTTTCCAGGATTTAGTCAAAACACACTCAACACAATGAAATAAATCTCATGCAAGCCAAAGGTCTTTCTGAATTCTTGCAATGAAATGCACCCCTCCCTGCTATAACATTCCACCAGAGACCATGACAACAACTCAAGTACTGACTCACTGTGGGCAATGGTGAGGGTGTTCTGCATGCAATTACTAAAGAGACACTACTATTCTGTTGAGAAAAATTGGCTCAATATAAAAATGTGCAGTTCCATCAACTTGAGTTGGTGCTCAAGTCCATGTCATAGTTTTATCATTTGGGTTCATGTTGCTGAAATTAGGAGATCGCCCTCAGATAACATATTTTGCTAAAGGATGGACTTTATCAATTTTAACCTAATTCCCAATTCTGTCCTAATCAAAGTCATTTTGACTGCAGAAAAATGTAATTCTGGACATAACATGTTTGAACTGAAAGTATCTATCATATAGGTGTATAACTTTATAGCATGCGACTGAAAGAAGCATGTCTACATTCTCAGAACAACCTTCAAAAAACCATTTAGAAGTTGAAAGGACAAATAATAAATACTTTTAAAATAATGCAGTTCAATAACAAACATGATTAAATTGCCATGGGCTGCAAGTTCCATACAATAAGCCCCAGATAGAGTCATAGAGATGTACAGCATGGAAACAGACCCTTCAGTCCAACCCGTCCATGCTGACCAGATATCCCAACCCAATCTAGTCCCACCTGCCAGCACCCGGCCCATATCCCTCCAAACCCTTCTTATTCATATACCCATCCAGATGCCTCTTAAATGTTGCAATTGTACCAGCCTCCACAACTTCCTCTGGCAGCTCATTCCATACAAGTACCACCCTCTACGTGAAAAAGTTGCCCTTTAGGTCTCTTTTATATCTTTCCCCTCTCACCCTAAACCTATGCTCTCTAGTTCTGGACTCCCCAACCCAGGGAAAAGACTTAGTCTATTTACCCTATCAACGCCCCTCATAATTTTGTAAATCTCTATAAGGTCACCCCTCAGCCTCCGACACTCCAGGGAAAACAGCCTCTCCCTATAGCTCAAATAACCCTGGCAACAGTCTTGTCAATCTTTTCTGAACCCTTTCAAGTTTCACAACATCTTTCCGATAAGAAGGAGACCAGAATTGCATGCAATATTCCAACAGTGGCCTAACCAATGTCCTGTACAGCTGCAACATGACCTCCCAACTCCTGTACTCAATACTCTGACCAATAAAGGAAAGCATACCAAACACCTTCTTCATTATCCTATGTACCTGTGACTCTACTTTCAAAGAGCTATGAACCTGCACTCCAAGGTCTCTTTGTTCAGCAACACTTCCTAGGACCTTACCATTATGTGTATAAGTCCTGCTAAGATTTGCTTTCACAAAATGCAGCACCTCACATTTATCTGAATTAAACTCCATCTGCCACTTCTCAGCCCATTGGCACATCTGGTCAAGATCCTGTTGTAATCTGAGGTAACCCTCTTCAATGTCAACTACACCTTCAATTTTGGTGTCATCTGCAAACTTCCTAATTGTACCTCTTATGCTCGCATCCAAATAATTTATGTAAATGACAAAAAGTAGAGGACCCAGCACTGATCCTTGTGGCACTCCACTGGTCACAGGCTTCCAGTCTGAAAAACAACCCTCCACCACCACCCTCTGTCTTCTACCTTTGAGCTAGTTCTGTATCCAAGTGGCTAGTTCTCCCTGCATTCTGTGAGATCTAACCTTGTTAATCAGTCGCCCATGGGGAAGCCTTACTGAAGTCCACATGGATCACATCTTCCGCTCTGCCCTCATGATTAGCCTTGTTGACGCTAATGCCTCTACAAGTTCCCGGTACCACTTATTTGACAGGCAATAAGCAATGTCAGGTGCTGAAAGTTAAGGCTAAACGGTGAGAAATATTATACAGCAAGGCAAGTCATGGAAGCACTCAAGAATCAGAATTTTAATTGAATGTATACCCAATGCTGAAGCCATGTTTTCTATAATAACATCTAGTATGTGTAAGTCAGTTCTGTCATGGTTTGGACAGAATTGCAAAGTTGAACCTGAGAACTGGTCGTTATATTTTCACAGTCATATAGTTATATTTGCAGATGAAAGAGAAATAAACAGTTGGGTTTCGAAATCTTCATTGACAGAAGGAAGAAAATAGGCAGTTTCAGTGTTGAAAAGTTTCAGAATGAATCTTGTAAAGGTGTGACAAAAACTTCAGAGTGATGAAAGGAGAAAATCCAGCAGGAAAGATTGGTGTCTGACAGAATACTGATGGTGTTAATGCTGTTATTATGGCATTAAATTATATAGGTTAAAAAAAACAAAAGGAGTGATGTAAACAATGAATACATTGTTGAAAAGGTGTTTAATGTCAAGAAAATTCAATCAAGAAGATCCAGTTGGTTCTCATAAGACAAAACAGATTTAGGTTCATTCAATACTTATTAGGGAGGCTATCAGGTGCTTTAGGATTTTAAATTAGAAATTAGTATTTTAATTAAAATGCACTATGGAAACAGGTAATGTAATATATTTCATTTGTTCTTATTTCAACTTTCAGAGCTAGGGTTGTTGTGCCTCTCTAAAAATCGAGTACATCTGCTTGGTTACTACTTCATGCTGGGGAAGTTCTTGTGGATCAGTAGGTAGCATCCCTGCCTCTGGGTTCGTCTCTCACTCCAGAACATGAAATGGCCTATCAACCTACACATCCTTCCACCATGCCCATGGCAAGCAGCAAGAGTGGGAATGACTCTACATCAGCAACACAACAGTCTCCCCATGTTAAATGACTTCAGGTGCAAGCTCTTGCCATGGGATCCACAACAAGCACCCTCCTCTCTTCGAGGTACTGCTTATGATGTTCATTGCTAGTTTATTTAGAAAAAAAAATCTGTGCAGGAAACTAAAAAGATAACATTGTGCAGAGTCTCTTCAGAGGTTAATATCTAGGAAACCATTTTACCATTTAGTTTCCAAACACAACTGATCACTTTTAATAGAGTAGATGTGAAACAAACAAATCACCATGCTAGTCATCACTCACTCATAGGTCTAGTCAACTGAAACATCAATAGATAGGAGTCCAAAAAAAGCACTGCAAAGATTATACTGATAGAGAAAAACAAGTTCTTTTGGATTAATATAGAGATTGCCATTTTTTGTAGTTATTCATTTAAGTGTAGAAAATGGTGCTTACCTTCAAACCCAAGTCTTTCCATAAGATTTAGAGGATACCATATCAATGGTTTGTTTCCAACCAGTAAGAGGGGCTTTGGAATATTAGAGGTAAGATCCATCATGCGGGAGCCCCCACCTGCTGCCATTAACACAGCTTGAAACTCCATAGTATTGTTTTCTGTAAGATATATATTTAAATGTATATATTAGCTGTTAATGGACTGATGGCTTTATTCAACTTTGAATTGAGAAAGTTAATTCATGAATTCAATCTATGCCTCACTAAAGTTGGAAAATTTGACAACATGGAAACGGTACAAAACGACTATCAAAGGCATTATGAAGATATTCAATGCTAGTCAATAACCCCTTCAGCAGCCATACATTCCAACTTAATCAGGACATGCAAATTTTTGGTAACCCATTCAAGCTATAATTGACTACATTAATCCCATATTAGATTACTTAGTGTCGAAACAGGTCCTTCGGCCCAACAAGTTCACACCGATCCGCCGAAGCGCAACCCACCCAGACCCATTCCCCTACATTTACCCCTTCACCTAACACTACAGGCAATTTAGCATGGCCAATTTGCCTAACCTGCACATTTTTGGACTGTGGGAGGAAACCGGAGAATCCAGAGGAAACCTACGCAGACACGGGGAGAATGTCTGTGTGGAGTTTGCACAGTCGCCTGAGGTGGGAATTGAACCTAGGTCTCTGGCGCTGTGAGGCAGCAGTGCTAATCACAGTGCCAACCATTTTTATAAACATACACACATATATATATATATATATATAGTTTTATTATATTTGTAAAGAGTAAGGAACTATATTGTCATATGCATGCATACATGTATATCCAGAAGGCCATAACACTCACAACAGTCTGCATTCAATCAACAATGTGTCAGTATGATGTACGTAAGGAGATGTGAGAAATACATGTCATGTCATCATGAAAGATTTTGCCCAAAACTGCAATTATTTCAAACTTCCGGGAACTACACATTGAGACAGTCATAACTGCTTTTCTTCATTTATATAAATGATTTTGACATGGACTTGGACAGTATGGTCAGTAAGTTTGCAGATGACACCAAAATTGAAGGTGTAGTGAACAGTGAAGATGGTTACCTTAGATTACAATGCGATCTTGATCAGATGGAATTTAATTTAGACAAACAGGAGGTGCTGCATTTTGGAAAGGCAAATCAGGCCAGGACTTGTACACTTAATAGTAACGTCCTAGGAAGTGTTGCTGAACAAAGACCTTAGTGTGCAATTTCGTAGTTCTTTGAAAGTGAGATCCAAGGTAGACAAGATAGTGAAGAAGGCTCTTGGTATGCTTCCCTTTATTGGTCAGTGCACAGAGTACAGGAGCTAGGAGGTCATGTTGCAGGTTTACAGGACATTGGTTAGGCCACTGTGGAATACTGTGTGCAATTCTGGTGTCTGTTATAGGAAGGATTTTGTGCAACATGAAAGGGTTCAGGAAAGATTTATAAGGATGTTGCCAGAATTGGGGGGTTTGAGCTATAGGGAGAGGCTGGAGCTATTTTCTCTGGAGTGTCGCAAACTGAGGGGTGACCTTATAGAATCACGAAGGGCATGATCTGTTCCCTGGGATGGGGGAGTCCAGAATTAGACAGCGTAAAGGTGAGAGGGGAAAGATTTAAAAGGGACCTAAGGGGTAACTTGTTCCACACAGAGGGGTTGTGTATATGGAATCAGCTGCCAAAGGAAAGTGTGAAGGCTTGCACAATTACAACATTAAAAAAATCTGGATAGGTATATCAATAGGAAGGGTTTAGAGGGATATGGCCAAATGTTGGCAAATGGAACTAGGTCAATTTAGGATATCTGTTCAGTGTGGACAGGTTGGACTGAAGGGTCCATTTCCCTGCTATACATCTTGGTGACTCTATAAACTAGACATCACAAATACTGCTTATTTTTAACTCTGCAACTTCACTTCTCTGCAAATGGCTCCCTTTATAATTATTCCCCCGGGACTACTTCGATTAAGTTTCTCCTGTGTCCTCAGCTATCTGATGCGAGTAGCTAACACTACCAGCAGTCTCACAGGGCCCAATCCATTTCTCTGGGGTTCAGCTCAATTCATAAGAACAGCAGAACTAGAGCAGGAGGAGGCAATTCAGCCCCTTGAGCTTGTCCCACTGTTCAACAGAATCATGGCTGATCTCATCTCGGCCTCAACTTCACTTTACTGGCAGTTCCCCATAACCCTTCAACCAGTTACTAATTAAAAACCTGTCAATCTCCTCAAGTGTTATCAATGTCCTAGCATCCATCACATTCTTGGCTAGCAAATTCCACAGTTCACTAACCTTTGACAGAAGTAAGTTTGCTATTCCTTATCTCAGAACGGTGACTCTCATGTTTTCTTTAATTGGGCATTCTCTTTGCAGCTACTTTGCTAAACTCCTTTAACATCTAACATACTTTAAATAGATCTTCTCCTTTCTTATAGATTCTAGTGAGTATAAGCCGAAGCTACTCAGGTCCAGCCTCCCTTGCTGCCTGGTCTGCTGTGCTTTGACCAGCAACACATTTGCAGCTGTGATCTCCAGCATCTGCAGACCTCATTTTTTACCCCACAATCGCAGCACTTGTCCAGTCTCATTTATGCCTGGCACAACCGCAGCAACTGTCCAGTCTCATTAATGCCTTGTCCACTTGCAGCAACACTTGCTTACTTTTATACTGTATTCCTTTAGCAATAAATTCCAAAACTACAATTGCCTTTCTTATTACCTGCTGTACCTGGATACTTGTTTTGTGATTCATGCACAAAAGATACCCAGGTCCTTCTGCATCAACGCATGCTCAAGATTCTCTCCACTTATATAAGAAGATAATTTAAATCATAAGTTGCAGTTCTAACCAAAATGGATGACCTTTCATCTATCCACTCGATCAGCCAAATTTTGGCCAACTCATCTAACCTATTCCATATCATTCGTAAATTTAGTCAGAGTCATACAGCATAGACCCTTTTCCTACACGTCTATGGTGACCAACAAACACCAAACTATAATCATCTCGATTTGGAGATGCTATGTTGGACTGGGATGTACAAAGTTAAAAATCACATAACACCAGGTTATAGTCCAACAGGCTTAATTGGAAGCACTTTCCAATTAAACCTGTTGGACTATAACCTGGTGTTGTGCGATTTTTAACTTTATAATAATCTCATTTGCCTGCACTTAGCCTACTACACCATGGCATTTTATGGAGTCATCCAGATGCTTCTTAAATGTGAGAATACTTTCCTCCACCAACCTCTCAAGCAGCAAGTTCCATGTATGTGTGGAAGAAACCTTTTGTCACATCTTTTCGAAACCACTTGCTCCTCACCTTTACTTCTTGATTGCCACTTACTTTCCCACTGAGTTTAGTGTCATCTGCAAAATGACACTAAGTACCTCGGATCCCTGCATTCAAGTCATTAGTAAAGATTGTTAATAGTTGGGGCCTGAAGACCAATCCCTTTGCTCTTTTTATTACATTTTTAGTAACCCTTTGTTGAGCTTTAAAAGTTTCCCGATCTTGCAGCCTGCGTTTGCAATATGGTACAGCTTAGTCTTGGTGTTTTTATGTTATATTTAGCTTCCTTGCTTAGCCATCTCCAAATCATTGCTTTGCTATGGATGTGTTCTCACTCTTTGGAATATATTTCAGTTGGGAAGATTCCACGCTCAAACCTCTCAATCAGGAATCTGACCTCCTCCCCGCTCAGGTGCAACTTCACTCAGCCTACACCCCTCCCCACCCCCACCTTCCCCTCTGATCGCCCCCTTCCCCATGTTCGTTCTTCCTCCACTGCCTTAGTTTCCCCACGAAACTCCCCTATGCCCCCAGCTCCTCACCCCAGTCCCCTAGTTCCACCCTCCCAACCCACCGGCTCGACTCATCCCAAACTCCCAACTCCAGATTCAACAGTCCCTCCCGCTCATTCCACTAACACAAGCCTCCCTCCACCCACATACATACATACATACATGTATACACACACAGTTCCCCCATTACCTCCTCCTCGCTCTGGTCCCTGAATACGGTAGGACATTGGCCGGTGTCGGAAAGGCAGCCGGGGAAAAGGGGGTCAAGGGGGGCCGGTGAAGCGAGCTCGCTGGTGGGCCCAATGCGAGCCTTCAGACGGTGTGCAGCTTTGAAAGAGGCGCTGTCACCTCAGGTCCACCATGTCGTGTGTTCGGGTGAATTAGAGTCCGCACGGAAACGGAGCGGCTACAGCCGCGGAACAAGGTTCCGGGGAGGATCTTCTCCTCAATGCGAACTTGTCCCCAGCTCACCCCACAACTCAACTGGTCTGAAAATAAAATACACTAACATCATGAACAAGACCACTTCTTCAGCATTATTACATTAAGGTTATATTCATTTCACTGAATCTCAAGATTTTCCTGAATGCTTTGGAGTAATTTCTCTCCTTTGCAGGTGTTGATTGAAACAACAGAAAACATGGGATATATTGTAACTAGTTTTTTTTCATTGCACGTTTTATGGCAAGGTATGCAATGATAGGGTTCACGCTGATGTTTTACTCGAGTCCCCTTTCAGCAATATTGGGCGCATACAGTCCGCAGGGACACAGAGTGGATCCCTTTACTGTTTCACACCTTACCATTGTGTTACCATCAAGCCAACAGAGAATCTCTTCCTGGTCTCTTCACCAGTGGAAAACCAATAATGATGAATCTTAGCCCTTCAAGCTGTGGACAACCCTCAATTCCTGTAGCAGTACAACTGTTTCTTGAGAAATTTTCTTTCAGTACCTTAACTCCCAAAATTACTGAGGCCATAACAGTGAGACTACTGTTCCTCACCATTAAATACGCAAGTGCTCCAGCAACTTCAGACAAGATCAGATGCACAATTAAATACAGGAATCCAAAAGTTGATGTCTGAATCCTGAGGAACATTGATGAGTTGAATTGTAAAGGTCTTTTCCCTAGTATGGGATGTTCAAAACTAGGGGGCATATTTTGAAGGTGAGTAGAGAAAGTTTTAAAGAGAATAGGGGCAACCTTTTACACAGAGAGTGGTTCGTGTGTGGAATGTACTGCTAGAAGATGTGGTGGATGCAGGCACAGTTACAACATTTAAAAGACATTTTGGTAATTACATGAATGGGAAAGGTTTGGAGAGATATGAGCCAAACGCAGGCAAGTTGGACAAGTTTAGTTTGGGAACATGATTGGCGTGGACTAGTTGGACCGAAGGATCTGTTTCCATGTGGGATGACTATGAATTGTGCTTCTTTGCACAAACTGCACTTCACTGTCTGGTTTGCCATTGGAATGCGTAAAGTTGTTATATTTACATGGTAATTATGAATTAAATTCACCACAAAAAGTTAACTCATTTCAATTTACCCTTTTAAAACTCTGTTAAATATTAACTTTTGCGAGTGTGCTCTTCTAACACTGAAATTTTAACTATTACAAGCATAGACCCTAATTCCTTTTGGTTTTAATTGTTGTTGAAATAAATATCAAAAACAGCAGTAGGTCTGAATCCTGGGGAATATCGCTGTATGCTTCCTTGGGGTCTAAAAAACAACTGTTAACCAGTACTCCCTGATTTCTGTTCCTCACCCACTTTATTCGTACACTACCATCTCTATAATTCCTTTAACAAGTCAGTTATGGTGTACTTTGCCATATATCTTTTGAAAGTCCACATAGACAACAACTTGGAGGTACTGGTGTTGGACTGGAGTGGACAAAGTTAAAAATTATACAACACCAGGTTATTAGGAGAAAGTGAGGACTACAGTCGCTGGAGATCAGAGTCGAGAGTGTGGTGCTGGAAAAGCACAGCAGGTCAGGCAGCATCCGAGGAGCAGGAGAATCTACGTTTCGGGCATAAGTCTTTCATCAGGAGTCATTCCTGATGAAGGGCTTATGCCTGAAACAGCGATACTCCTGCTCCTCGGATGCTGTCTGACCTGCTGTGCTTTTCCAGCACCACTCTCTCAACACCAGGTTATTGGCTAACAGGTTTATTTGGAAGCACTAGCTTTCAGAGCACTGTTCCTTCATCAGGTGGTTGTCTGATGAAGGAGCGGCGCTCCAAAAGCTCGTGCTTCCAAATAAACCTGTTGGACTATAACCTGGTGTTTTAACTTTGTCCACATACACAACATTAGTCATACTACCCTTATTGGGTGGAATTTAGTTTTGATGAGGAGGAGGACTACTGTCAGAATGGATGGGTGCCCTACACCAAATCTGTTAGAAAAAGCTCACTAGATTTAAATTTCAATCCAGCACTGGGGTTTCCCCATGGAATTTAGAAGCCCAGCGGCTGGGATCCTCTCTCAATCCCATTACAATAGCAATGTTTAAGATGTATTTATATGGGAATATGAACTGGCAAGAAACAAAGAGATATGGACCATGTGTCGGCAGATGGGATTAGTTTAGAATGACATCATAGTGGGCACAAGGGCCTGTCCCTGTGTGTACTGTTCTATGTTCTATGCCTTGATGGCTGAAAGCTCTTTCCACCAATGCTAATGGGAGTGATAACTACTGATGGTAACATACTTACCAGAGGCCAAGAATCAGTGAAGAAACCCAGGTCACAGGTGAAGAGGATAGGATGGAGGTCACTGGATGTTGGGAGGGCAGATGTTCAGGAGATAGCCAAAAGCTCAGCTAGGTCCCTTAATTAGAAAATGTATGCTATTGATTAGATTTCCCATTCCAGACTGAATTGAGTTGGGGGGGGGGAAAGCATACCTTCTTGCCCAATTAAATGTCCCGTAACTCCAAACTGGCCACTGGATGTGGGGGATATTTCATTTCATCCATCTGTTCTCTGTTACCTCAACAAAGGATTCAATAAATTAATCAAATATGATTTTTCTTTAACAAATCTGTGTTGATTCTTGATGATTAACCTATATTTTTCAAATGGCAATTATTTTATTTCTGAACTTTGCCACTAAACCTTACCTACATCACATTAGGCTGATTGGCCTCTATTGCAGGGTTTATTCCTTTCCCTGAAAAATTTGCAATCTACCAGCCCTCCAGCACCCTCCCATATTTAAAGAGGAGAGAAAATTGTGAAAAATAGCCTCACAATGCGACCCATACTTTCATTGATAACCTTGAATGCATCTCATCTGACAGATTGTTCTACTTTGAGGACTGACAACTTTTAAATATCTCCCATTTTTAATTTTTATCCAGCCCAATATTACAACCAGTTCTTTTACTACTACTTTTCGACATTTTTAATTGCAACAAAGATGGATGTAATGCACTCATTGTATTTCAGCCGTGCCCTCTGCCAACCTAAGACTATTGCCTTTTTGGCTCATGAACTGCCTTACCCCTACTCTTCTTACTATTTATATATTTACAACATACTTCTGTGCTCTCTTTTATATTAGTCCCAAATCTACTCTAAACCTTTCTCTTTGCCAGCTTATTTTGTTCATATTTCCTCTGTACATTCAATAATCAGCTTCATTCTGTTTTGCATTATAAAGATTACACTTTTCATCAAGTTCCTTTTACTGTCTCTGGCTACCGTGTCTCTGGTAGCCATGAATTCCAGCTCTTGTCTTCTTCCTGACAGGATCACTTCTATACTGAATTTGAAGCATATCCTCTTTGAAGGGCTCCCATTGAGCAAGCAGTGTCTGCTTATCAATCCTTGATTCCATGTTGGGTCAGATTCTTTTTCAATGCAATAAATTAAACCTCCTCCTGCTTTTTAATGTTTAGTTGGTCCTTATCATTTTCCATAGCTATTCTAAACCTGATGATATTATGATATTCTTCTCCAAACTTTTCCTTTATTGAAACTTGCTTCACTTGCCATACTTTACTTGCCAGAGCCAGATTTAGCATTGCTT
The DNA here is from genome assembly GCF_020745735.1 of Hemiscyllium ocellatum. NCBI lineage: Eukaryota > Metazoa > Chordata > Chondrichthyes > Orectolobiformes > Hemiscylliidae > Hemiscyllium > Hemiscyllium ocellatum. The sequence continues at coordinate 83,022,596 of NC_083409.1, forward strand.
CATTTCTCTTTGACTGGATAAGAAAGATCTTTCATGCGTATTTCTGGGATTCTTTCTGCTATGGTCCTGTTATTAACTCAATCTATGCAAGGATGATTTAAGTTACCCATTATGACATTTCTATAGTTCTGCATCTTTATGGAATCTGACTACACATTGTCCCTCTATCCTCTGCCCACAATTTTTATACTATAATAACCAACAAGCTGTTCTGCTGTTCCTTAATCCCAACCAAATATAGGGTACAGTCTATCCCCTCAACTACATCATCCCTCACTGGTGCTTTATTACTGCCACTGCATCCTTTTCCCTTTTATCTATTTTTCTTTTAACCAGAAAGACTGTTCTCATTTCTTCCTTTCTTTGAACCAACCCTCAGTTATTGCCATATGATGACTGGCTGTATCTGCCATGCTACACACATGTTTACATATGCACTCCAAACCCATGGTAGACTGCCTTGCATCTTTCCCTTATCAGATCCCTCCTGTTTCTGGAATATCTTTTACTTTAGCACCATTTGTCTCTCTCTATTTCACACATAGTTTGGCATGTGTAGTATTTCAATCTGGTCTCCTACACGATTAGTTTAACTCTGATATAAAAAAAGAATTATGACACGTGATTCATTAGGAGCTTAAAAAGTTCTCAGGAAGGCTTAGAATTATTTTATAGAGAGAACAGGAAGTGAATAGCTGAAGTCCAGTATACTATATTCCCACAGAGAACAATAATGAGGTCCTGAATTAAGTAACTGTTCATGTCACTTTATTATCATGCCTAATCTACATTCTCTCCCATAGAAAGTCAGTGTTTACAGGCCATTTATAATGAATTAGTGCCAAGGTATCAGATCTACAGAATGCCAAAATAAGTGAAGTGTAATTATGGTAAATACAGATTGCAGGAGAGAATTAAATGTAAAATGTTTTCAGGCTAATTCTTTGTAATGGTTCCGAAATTGTTGCCATCCTCAGAAAGATAAATCACTGGAAACAATGTGGCAATTAACAAGGCAAGAATAGGGTCATGTGGCAATTTTTGTAATGGTAATGTTATGAAGAGAGTTGGTGCCCACAGTTAATCTTCACCCTATAAATTTCCTGAATTTATACTGTGGGCAAGACATTATGCAATTAGAACAGCTGAACATCCCATTAAACAATTATAAAGTGGAATTGCCAATGGATTGCAAATGTATGTCTCATCTACTTTAAAAAAACAACTTTGGGCTTTTGAGACCAAAAGGGCATAAAAAGTAAAATCAAAACTGAGCCTTAAAATGCTAAATAAAACAGACCGTTAGCCTTTAAGCTGTATAGTTATCATTGTATCATTCTAGTATCTTTTGAAAGTTACTTAATCATGTTCTGCATCTCACAATCTGGCACATTCTTTATGGTTGGGCCACTTTAAAGCTAATAGATCAATATTTGCTTTATTCTACCATAAGATATGAGCATTGCTTGCAAAAGCAGCACTGCTTGTCCACCATCGTAGGCAGTGGTGCTGACCTGGCTTCTCGAATAGCAGCAGGTCATGTGTTGTGGGAAAGGAAGACTCAGAGTTTAGATCTAGCCATGTAAGGGAATAGTGAAATAGCTCCAAGTTAGAATAATGTGTAGACTGGAGGGAAAGGTACAGGTGCTGACATTTCCTTATCTGCTGCCCTTATCTTTTGAGGTTGTAGAGGTTACAGGTTTTGAAGGAGGTTTGGCAAGTTGCTGGTGCCTTGTCTTCCCATTTCTTCTCAGTTGACTGCAACAAAGATCTAATCATTATTCTAGCACACAGCCACATGTCACTCCAATTCAAATATGGTAAGCGAATTTACAAGGAATATTAAGGAGCCAACTCCAAGGTTTGCTTCAGATAAGGAGAAAGGAATTTTAATACCAACTTAACCTGAGAAAAATAATAAAAATGTGACATCAAACGCACAAACAAAAAGTGCAGAGTTGAACTGGGAATAGTGTCCAATATAAAAAGAGAAATAAATAAAATGTAGTTTAAAGACCTTAGATGCCCTGACCATGTCCTCGATCACCAGCAGCTATGAATATTGTAACTATCTTGGAGTTCTCTACATTCGCATGTTTCTCAAATTTATGTTAGCAGCAGTTCCAAGTTCTTCAAATCTCATTCTCCTTGACATCTCCTGTGTGTCCTTTTGGTGCAGTAAACCAACAATCTTAAGTATAGAACCAATATCAACTATTAAAAACCAAACAGACGATTATAATCCATGGTGTATCTTTGATTCCCCAACTGAACAAGAATCTATCTATCTCAATTTTAAATGTACACAAATGATCCAAAATTTCGTTGATCCTGTGACCAAATGATAGTATCTTTGACATTGTCAGCCAATGCCCTAACGTGTTCCTGCAGTGTGTAACATGTTGTAAGCACTCTCAGGGTCTCATCATCGAAGATCAAAGGACATTCAAGCAACAGTGGGATTTTGTAAGAGAACTACTTCAGATATTGTGTCAGGTTTTAATTAATGTCTTCCTTCATCTTATATTCACTCTTCTGTAGATTTCCACTAGTTCTACTTTTTATAGTGTAGCCACTACTAGTAAGGATAGACACACCACATGGCTAGTTATAGAACATGATTGATTGTCCCCACATTGACAAACCTTCTGTGACATGGTGGTACAATATCTCCCTGTACACAGATATGCAATTTTAGTTGCTTCCAGTGTACATTGTTTGCTGCATTAAACCCAGACTTTACTTCTCCTGACTCATATATCATGATATGAAGATACTACCAAAGAGGCTGCTACACCTCATCTATCAAAGGCAGATGGTTATTTATTTTCTTCTACCTACAATACTATCAGAAATAGGAAGAGGAGTAGGCCTTTCACTCTCTCGAGCTTGTTCCGCCATTCAATAGCATCATGGCTGATCTGATAATCCTCACTTTCGCTCTCCTGCCCTATCCCCAAAATCTTTGATTCCCCAACTGAATAAGAATCTACCTATCTCAGTTTTAAATGTACACACAAAGTATCTGCACTTCTCTGTGGCATGGAGTTCTAAAGACTCAAATGAGAGAATAAATTCTTCCTCATCTCAGTCTTAAACTGGCGCCATTTAATTCTGAGACTATGCTCTCTGGTCCTAGACTCTCAGCATTTACCCTGTAAAGCCACTTAAGAATCCATACATCTCAATGAAAGCACCTCATTCTTCTAAACTCAAATGAGTACAGTCCCAACCTGTTTAACCTTTGCTCATAAGACAATCCTTCCATACCAGGGATTATCTTAGTGAACCACTCTATTGTAGATGACAATATATTATGACACCTCACATTATAATCACTAATAGCTCCAATATTCTCTACTCTGTATAATGTTTCAATGGGTGTTGACTGTGGCATAACTGGCATTGTCATAATAATACCAACTAGGATTATTATGTACAATTTATTTCATATCAGTCTTATATACATGTGCTAGGCCCTTGAGGTGGCAGCTGCTCAAGCCATGCTCTTTGTGATAGGTTGATAAAGTGTGCATTTGATATGCATGGAGGTATCTCACCTGCAGGAATTTGTCTCAGATATTCCCTTGTCTGCTTGAGCATGCACAATTCAAAGGTGCTGCAGGCATCATTCCTGACTGCATTATAGAGAGACTTTTCTGTACATCAAACAACCTATTCATCGTCCATGCATGACTCTCCAGTAAGTGTCCACACTCTGAAAAACCATGTCAGGTTTCGTTACACATTGCGTTATCTGTCCTGGATCGTTTGTCACTTTAACAGAGGTTCTTCATTTGAGAACTTAGGGTCTGAACCTTTGCTCCATTGTTGTCAATACATGACATTTACTGCTGTGGTCATAGAGTTATAGAGTCATAGAGTCATAGAGATGTACAGCATGGAAACAGACCCTTTGGTCCAACTCGTCAATGCCCACCAGATATCCCAACTCAATCTAGTCCCACCTGCCAGCACCTGGCCCATATCCCGCCAAACCCTTTCAATTCATATACTCATCCATATGCATTTTAAATGTTGCAATTTTCCCAGGCTCAACACTTCCTGTGGCAGCTCATTCCATACACATAATACACTCTGCGTGAAAAAGTTGCTCCTTAGGTCTCTATTGTAACTTTTCCCTCTCACCCAAAACCTATGTCCTCTAGTTCTGAAAGTCCCCATCTCAGGGAAAAGATTTTGTCTATTTATCCTATCCATGCCCCTCATGATTTTGTAAACCTCTATAAGGTCACCCCTCAGCCTCCGACGCTCCAGGGAAAACAGCCCTAGCCTATTCAACCTTTCCCCATAACTCAAATCGTTCACTCCTGGCAACATCCTTGTAAATCTTTTCTGAACCCTTTCAAGTTTCGCAACATCCTTCCAATAGGAAGGAGACCAGAGTTGCAATATTCCAACAGTGGCCTAACCAACGTCCTGTACAGCCGCAACATGACCTCCCAACTCCTGTACTCAATACTCTGACCAATAAAGGAAAGCATATCAAATGCCTTCTTCACTATCCTATCTACTTGCGACTCAACTTTCAAGGAGCTATGAACCTGCACTCCAAGGTCGCTTTGTTCAGCAACACTCCCTAGGACCTTACCATTAATTGTGTAAGTCCTGCTAAGATTTGCTTTCCCAAAATGCAGCACCTCACATTTATTTAAATGAAACTCCATCTGCCACTTCTCAGCCCATTGGCCCATCTGATCAAGATCTCATTGTAGTCTGAGATAACATTCTTCGCTGTCCACTACACCTTCAATTTTGGTATTATCTGCAAACTTACTAACTACACCTGTTATGCTCACATCCAAATCATTTATATAAATTATGAAAATTAGTGGACCCAGCACCAATCCTTGTGGCACTCTACTGGTCACAGGCCTCCAATCTGAAAAACAACCCTTCACCAGCACCCTCTGTCTTCTACCTTTGAGCCAGTTCTGTATCTAAATGGTTAGTTCTCCCCGTATTCCATGAGATCTAACTTTGCTAACCAGTCTCCCAGACGCCTGGAGGAAAAGGATAGACCGGATTTAAAACTTGAAGATCTAAATTGGATAAAGGCCAAGAAAGTATATTCCTGTTAGTGTGAATGAAAGGCTGGTAGGTGTACGGAATGCTGGATGACTAAAGAAATTGAGGGTTTGGTTAAGAAGAAGAAGAAGAAGGAAGCATATATCAGGTATAGACAGGATAGATCGAGTGAATCCTTAGAAGAGTATAAAAGCAGTAGGAATATCCCACATCCCGCACCTCCGCCCTCAGACCCCACCCCTCCAACCGTAACAAGGACAGAACGCCCCTGGTGCTCACCTTCCACACTACAAACCTTCGCATAAACCAAATCATCCGCCGACGTTTCCACCATCTCCAAAAAGACCCCACCATCAGGGATATATTTCCCTCCCCACTCCCTTTCTGCCTTCCGCAAAGACCGTTCCCTCCGTGACTACCTGGTCAGGTCCACACCCCCCTACAACTCACCCTCCCATCCTTGCAGTTTCCCCTGCCACCACAGGAACTGTAAAACCTGTGCCCACACCTCCTCCCTCACCTCTATCCAAGGTCCTAAAGGAGCTTTCCACATCCATCAAAGTTTTACCTGCACATCCACTAATATAATTTATCGTATCCGTTGCTCCCGATGCGGTCTCCTCTACATTGGGGAGACTGGACGCCTCCTAGCAGAGCGTTTTAGGGAACATCTCCGAGACACCTGCACCAAGTAACCACACCGCCCCGTGGCCCAACATTTCAACTCCCCCCCCCACTCTGCCGAGGACATGGAGGTCCTGGGCCTCCTTCACCGCCGCTCCCTCACCACCAGACACCTGGAGGAAGAACACCTCATCTTCCGCCTCTGAACACTTCAACCCCAGGGCCTCAATGTGGACTTCAACAGCTTCCTCATTTCCCCTTCCCTCACCTCACCCTAGTTCCAAACTTCCAGCTCAGCACTGTCCCCTTGACTTGTCCGGACTTGTCCGACCTGCCTAGCTCCTTTTCTACCTATCCACTCCACCCTCTCCTCCCTGACCTATCTCATTCATACCCTCCCCCACTCACCGATTGTACTCTATGCTACTCTCTCCCCACCCCCACCCTCCCCTAGCTTATCTCTCCACGCTTCAGGCTCACTGCCTTTATTCCTGATGAAGGGCTTTTGCCCGAAATGTCGATTTCGCTGCTTGTTGAATGCTGCCTGAATTGCTGTGCTCTTCCAGCACCACTAATCCATAAACTGAGTTTTAGTCAATGCTTTCCCTGAATAGTAGTGCAGCCCTTCAGTATTCTTCACCATAAAACCAAACTATGTTGTCACTAGTTTTAACAAAGCTATCTCTAGTGCTGAGGTTGAACTGAACACCACTCAGCCAAACCAATATTGGAACTGCTTAGAATGACAACTCATGGTGTACGGTATCATATAAAATGTAATTATCCTTTACCAACATGATGCCATTTTCTAGTCTTGGGTTTGATGCTGGACAATAGATGCATCATTCTTTTGTGACTTCAGCAACTTTCCTGAATTTGTTGATGCTGTTGCCATAAATGGGTAGGATCATAGATTGATGTCATGTTAAATTTGCTGAGGGCCTTGTTCAGAACTCTGGCATTTGTCCCTGTCATTCATCAGTGGCTGGAAGTCATTCTTTTTCCCCTATGTACTCCTTTTTCTCAATGAATGCTTGTCAGCCTGCTCACTGCCTGTCACCATTCCCGTGGTATGATGAATAACACACTGCAGCTTGTAAGCAAATGACCTCCCAGTTGTCACTGAGATTTGATGGTTATTAATTCTATAAAACAAAATCAGTTTGTAATATGTTTCAAGTGCAAGCCCTGAGACATCACAGCCCAATTTCCTCCGACAAATGTCTTTTGCTAAAACATCTTCAACATCTTCCACAATAATGTTCCATTCATCAAAACGTCATTGGCGCCAGTCACTTGACTTCTGCAGTTTTCAGCACAATGTACAATTCATTCACGAATAAAGGAGCTTGTGGCAGCCATGCAGTTGGCTTAAGATAACATTCAATTTTTGTCATGACATGTGGAAGGTATTCCTGATGAAGGGATTTCGCTGTTTGTTGGATGCTACCTGAACTACTGTGCTCTTCCAGCACCACTGATCCAGAATATGGAAGGTACTATTCATATCATACGAGTGTCGGCTAGTGACTATCTTGAACAAGAGAAAATGCAACCATTTTTTAATGTCAGTATTATCACTCTTGCCAAGTTCCCCATCAAGAACATCTTGCAAGATGAGGGAGGGGTCAGAATTAACCAGAAGCTGAACTGGGAAACAGTCATGACAACATTTCTACCAGGATATGTTGCTGCTATTTATTTTGTGATATCTGGTTCATTTTTTCATTCTTCTTTGTCTTTGTCAAGCGCAGGTCATGTCTGCCAAATTTAATTGAGTTCTTTGGCGAAGTGGCTCAGGTAGTGGATGAGGGTAGTGCTGTGAATGTTATATTTTGGACTTGCAGAAATCATTTGATATGGTTCCATGTATATGGCAGATTGGTTAGCAAATTAGAAATGTTTTGGATTGATGGGTACTTGGCAGCATGGATTAGAAGTTGGCTAACGGTTTGGAAACAGAAGGTAAGTATAGGTGGGTATTTCTCAAACTAGAGACAATTTGAAAGTGGTGTTCCCCAGGTATTGGTATTGGGACCCTTGCTTTTTCTGGTTTATAAAAATGATTTCGAGATGGGTGTTGACTGCAAAATCTCTAAATGTGCAGATGATGCTCAGTTAGGCAAAATAGTGAGCTGTGAGGATTATGCTGAATGAATAGTTGCCCCAACCAAGAGTCTTGTTGGACTTTTTAAAAATTCATCATTGGGATGTGGGCATCATTGGTTGGGCCAGCTTTTCTAATCCATCTCTAACTGGTCTTCAGCCAAACGCAGCGCTGGCTAGAGTATATCTAGATTCCTATGAGAAGTTTTGGACGCCACCTTTAGATGGATATGAGAATGTAACATAGTTTTATTAGAATAATTATTGGACTCTATTGGTTTTATGATAAAGACAGATTACCTGGAATATAAAAGATTAAGGAATGATTTGTTCAAAGTTTTGAAGACATTAAAGGGAAAAAAAACACTAGAAGGAAATTATTTACCCTGGTTGGGGGAACTAGGAGAAGGAGATACAGTGTATAAATTAGACCCCGTCCTTTCAGGAGTAACATTTGAAAACATTTCTATACACAACGGTCAGTAGAATTTTGGAACTCTCTTTGACAAATAGTAATTGATGTGAGATCAGTTGTAAATTTTAAAACTGAGATCGATTGATGCTTTTACATTATGCTATTAAGGATTATGCAGAGGTATGCAGAGTTGTATTGTGATTGAGCCATGATCTCTCTGAATTGCTGAATAAACTCAAGAGGATAAATAACATGATCTTATTTCGATGACTCTAATGTTGCTGTAATCCTCAAGTCAACAAATATGTTTGAAACAAAGTAAAAATCAAGCAGAATCTTTATATTGGACCAAATCCTGCATTCTCCTGAGGATTAAGAAATAGAGGTTTGAATAGGATAGAAATCTACAAACACCAGTAGACTTACCTTAACCATTCAATTGGTAGATTAGATTACTTGCAGTGTGGAAACAGGCCCTTCAGCCTAACAAGTCCAGGCTGATCCCCCAAAGAGTAACCCACCCAGACCCATTTCCCCCTGACTAATGCACCTAATACTACGGGCAATCTTACATGGCTAATTCATCTGACCTGCACATCTTTGGATTATGGGAGGCAACTGGAGCACCCGGAGGAAGCCCACGCAGACACAGGGAGAATGTGCAAACTCCACACAGACAGTCACCCTAGGCTGGAATCAAATCTGGGACCCTGGTATTGTGAAGCAGCAGTGCTAACCACTGAGCCACCGTGCCGCCCCATTAATTATATGCAAATAAATGTTGTCACACATCAGTTTTGTGGCATACACATCATTGCAACAAAGTGACAGCTTTGTACAAGAAGGCACACTACAGTTGTTTAATCAATGTCACTAATTAAGCAGGTAACATCTGTTGTGTAACCACCAACAGATACCAGCACATCTACATTTTGATGAGATAAGGCTACTTGTAAAGCAACTTTGGACAAGCAGTTGAATAGACATTATTGTACGCAACAAAAAAAATTAACATTTCCGTCTGGTACTGTATATTCCACATAAACAAACAGTAATAATGAGCACCAATAGATAAATGGTTGCACCAATAAACATTAACATAAATAACAAAGCCTTAAGTGATATGTCAGCATTACAATACTGAGAAGATATCAAAATTTATAAACTATTTTTCACAGATCAGAAAACTGAGAGTTGTAGCGTGCTGCTACTAGTTTTTCCTGTTTCTTATGCTCTTTAATAGTAACTCCCAAGGGTGCTAGTGACAGAAAGCATATGAATGCACTATTCTTAATAGGGATTTAATATTATCAGATTGATTTGTAAAAAGGAAATTAACTTTTTCCATTCTTTGATGTGAGAGATGTCTACCCAGTTATAGCAGGAACGAATGCTAAGTTCTCTGTATTGTTGGATGTATTCCTGTGTGGAAGGTGCTATCCAAATGTAAATCATTGTTGGTGGGCACTGCTCAAATCTCAACATCAGATGAGCAAACTTCAGTCAAGCAAAATGACAAATCCACTTCCTATGAGTATAAAACCACTGTTACTGGCACTTATTGTAATTTAGACTCTTATTTACCTGGATAAAATTAAACAGAAAAACTGCAAATGCTTGAAATCTGAATTAAAGCAAAAAGCACTGGAAATATTCAGAAGGTCTGACAGTATCTGTGAGTCAAAAGTTCAGGGGGAATATGAAAAGAACGTGGAAGAAATGAAGAAATGGGGAGAAAAGATTGTTACTTTTATTTTCTCTAAGAAGAGCCATCTTCATGAAAAATGGTTAGCAAGTCCAGTATACTAGCACATCTTGTTAATGCAAAAAGCTTCTGGTAGTATTACCAAATGCATGTAACAATGTTGTTATTAAAATAACTCAGTTCATTAGACTCTTCCCTTTCCAAATAAAAGTAAATTTAATTAGTCATATGGTAGTACAGAACTGAGTTATTGATGAAAACAGAAATATTTTGTCAAAAGTTCTCATCTTCTTCACATCTGGACAATTCACAAGAAAACTAATTCAAAGGGAAAACCAGCATTTTTGTTTTAGAAAAGAAGAATGCTGATTGATTGCCAAGTAGATTCTGATTGGTAGAGTGTTGCCATGGAGATTGCACACATTAGTAATAATTTATAATTAACAGCCATGCACTGTTTAAATTTTAAACTAGGTTTATTGACTCTGATTGGTTGCAGCATTGCCCTAAGAAGTAAGCCAAAGAATTGCTGTCACATTTTTTTATAATTGCAACAGGGTATATTTCATGTACATGTTCTTACTGTCTGTTTAGAACAAGGCCCTATGGATTAACATATGTGGTTTCCAATTATGTTCCAGTGCACCATACTGTGAGCTTGCCTGACAATTTTAAACTGATTGTCAACGTAATCCTTTACATACTCAGGACGATACAGCAAAACATTGTCCAAATGCAGAATCATATCTAATATGAGACAATGTGTTGCTTGTTTGTTTGGGTTCAGTCAGTACCTTACTTATTGCAAATGATATGATGCTCCAATCTTTAGGACATTCAGTCTACATACTCAGCATCACAATGGCATTGAAATTCACGCACTGCATTACTGGTTGTCCTGGTATAATACGCATTTCATTAACATGAATTGGATATAATGCAATTGATGAATTGTGGATGCTGTTTGGAAGATGCAAACTTTCTGCTGAATGGGTATAGTGATTTTCTTTGGAGATCTTCTACAGCGCGATTTTCAATAGCAGATTTCCATAGCGCGATTCTCTATAGTGCAAAGTTGCAGAGGAACGCAGCTGTCGTGTTATACCAAAATGCCTGTATTCAATTTGTGTCATGATTTGGAGATGCCGGTGTTGGACTGGGGTGTACACAGTTAAAAATTACACAACACCAGGTTATAGTCCAACAGGTTTAATTGGAAGCACACTAGCTTTCGGAGTGTCACTCCTTTGTCAGGTCTGAAAGCTACTGTGCTTCCAATTAAACCTGTTGGACTATAACCTGGTGTTGTGTGATTTTCAACTTCAATTTGTGTGATTGTCTTGATGGCAGCATCCTATTACCAAATATCACTTGTGTCACTACTGCAATATACCGGCATGAAACAGCTAGCTTCACCTATTGCTCACAGTGTGACGATACCTTACCCTGAGGGCACTTTTCAGACCGATGAGTAATCACCTTAGGGCCATTCATGAGTTTATATAATAGGCAGTGGGGAATGATCTGATCAGGGCTGCATTATCTGAAGTGTGACTGTTACATCCTATTTCAGCATCAAGTTTGCAGAGTGAACAAACGGCCTGGGCTAGATTTCAAAGGTTGCTGCTGAGATCAATCTTATAGAAAGTAGAACTGTGTATAGTGACCCATGAAGGTAGGTTCGTAGTAAACAGTATTATAGAAGCACAGGCCAATTTTATTAATTAGAGCATCATAGTTAGGGAACTCATTTGACCATTCAATGTCAAATATGAATTTGAGCACAGGATGGAGCCTAAGACGTGTAAAGAAATTCCTAAATGCAACTGCAGATTCAAGTGCAACAAATTGTCTACATATCAAAATATGCAAGGTGTAGGAACTTAGCAGTCATTCCCTTGCATGTACTGATAGCAACATATAAACATATACTTGCTCTTATTCTTTGCACACAGAGCTAATAAGTATGTAGACTGCACCTGTTTCAATTCAACGAAAGAGTTGACAGCGATTCACTGTTTTATTTATCATGTCAATGTCCTGATCAATCATAATCAACCTGCCTGGTTTAAAATTTAAACAAAGTCAGACAGTTAACTGTCAATCATCATTAATGGGTGTGTTCTCCATGGCGATACCTCTACCAATCAACACTGTCCACTCATACTGTATAAATATTGATTTTCTGCTTGACTTGGTGTTCTTGTGGATTACTCTAATGATGGCTGGAAAATTGGAAGCCTCCAGAAATGAGATAACGAGAATCCAGAGAAAGTATATTCCTGTTAGGGTGAAAGGAAAGGCTGGAAGGTATAGGGAATGCTGATTGACTAAAGAAATTGAGGGTTTGGTTAAGAAAAAGAAGGATGGCCCTTAGGACAGCTCTGAACACCACATTTACCCAAACGGCTAAGAGGGAAATATTAGTTGCAAAATAAAGGCTATATGAATTTGGCGATAAACCAGGTAGATACTTAGCATTTCTCGCAAAGAAAAAAAGGCTCCTCAAACTATCACATCTATCAAGGAAAGTGCAGGTACTCTGACTCATGATCATAAAAGGATTAACACAATCTTCAGAAAATTTTATTCTGATTTATATAAATTGCAGGATTGTGAAGATAGAGCTAGGAGGATGCAGTCATTTTTTAAAAACCTGACCTTTCCGGACCTAACTCCGGAACAGGTATCGGTCCTGAATGTTCCCTTAACAATTCAAGAAATACTTGGCACAATCAGGCAACTTCAGAGCGGTAAGGCACCTGGCCCAGATGGCTTTCAAGCTGAATTCTATAAAGAACATCATGGTTAGGGAACTCATTTGACCATTCAATGTCAAATATGAATTTGAGCACAGGATGGAGCCTAAGACATGTAAAGAAATTCCTAAATGCAACTGTAGATTCAAGTGCAACAAATTGTCTATACATCAGAAATATGCAGGGCTGTCCGGGCTGTTCCCCACCTTTACTGAAAGAGGCGAATATCTTTCTTATTCTCAAAAAAGGAAGGGACCCAGAAGATTGTGTATCATACAGACCAATATCCTTGCTAAATGTAGATTTTAAAATCCTTTTTAAAACATGAGCATCGAGGCTAGAAAGGGTATTGCCATACATCATAAAGGAGGGTCAGACGGGGTTTATTAAGGGCTGTAGATCATCCAATAATGTTAGAAGGGTTTTGAATGTGATTCAAGCCTGCCATCAGGGAAAGATACCAGGAGTAGTAGTCTCATTTAACATGGAAAAGGCATTTGACAGGGTTGAATGGTCATATCTGTTTTACACATTGGAAAGGTTTGGCGTTGGACCCCAAATGGGTCTCAACACTGCATAATGATCCCAAAGCAGTTGTGATTGCCAATGGATTAGGCTTGGATGGCTTCAGTGTGGATAGGGGCTGCTGTCAAGGATATCCTCTCTCGCCATTGCTATTTACTCTAATAATTGAGCCACTAGCAGAATCTATATAGGCTTACTCTAATATAATGGCCCCGAGGATTGGTACAGGTAAACCCTTTATGCAGATGATGTTCTTCTATTTCTCAGTAGTCCCCTGATGTCTGTGCCTCACTTAATCCAAGTTATTAATCTATTTAGTGTATTTTCAAGCTATAAAATTAAGTTTTCAAAATCGGAGGCTATGCCAATAGGCGGCCTTGCTAGTATATCCCACCTATTAGACGGATCCCACTTTCCCTTTCGGTGGTCCCTGGAGGGTTTCTTATATTTAGGCATTTTTATCACCCCAGTATTTGGTCAGTTATACAAGGCTAACTTTGTGCATTTACTGGAGAGGATAAGGCAGGACCTCCAGCAATGGGGAGACCTTCCAATTTCCTGGTTAGGCAGAATAGCCCTAATTAAAATGAATGTCCTGCCCTGTCTCCTATACCCTATGCGAATGCTTCTGGTGATGCTGCCAAGGTTGGCACTATGCAAATTGTATGGCTGGTTGGGTTCCTTCATCTGAAATCATAGACGGCCCCTCATTAAGCTGAAGAAGCTACAGCTTCCACAGGCAAGGGGAGGGCTGGATTTTCCAGATTTTAGGAAATATCAATTAAGTTCCCTATTAAGCTACATAACCAATTGGGTCTTGTCTGACCCACAATCAATCTGGCTGGACATCGAGGCTTCTCAAGTAAAATGCCCACTTATTAACCTCTTATTTTCAGACAAGAGGAAAATCATCATGGATCACTGTAAAAACCCTGTAATACTAAATACAAATAAAGCTTGGAATATACTGCGGCAAAATGAGGGCAACTCACATAAAGCATCCCCCTATACTTCGATAGAGTGAGCATGGGGATTTCAACCGGGCTGACAGATGTCACTTTCAAACTCTGGAGATCCAGGGGTATCTCCTGTTTAGGGGATCTGTTTAAGGAAGGGGCCCTGATGTCTTTTGAACAGCTGCATCAGAAATTTGGATGACCTAATGGTGATCTCTTTCGATACTTCCAAATTCGAGATTACATACAGAAGAAGATTATGCTATTAGATAGTCTCTATAAATCAGACAGAGAACATAGAGTGTTATGGCCAATGGGGATATCTTCGGTCAGCACTATTTATCAATTATGACATGATGAAGTATCGGAAGATATGGACAATCTGCTTAAAACAGGGAACAGAATTTGGGGCTGTAAATCTCTATAGAAATATAGAATGACATTTGGGAAAATGCTAGAAAAATCTCCATCTGCAACAGAACTCAGGCCTTGAGTTGAAGATACTTCATAGGGCCCATATTGCACCGGATCGATTGGCAAAACTTAAGGCAGGAGCATGTCCAATGTTTCCCAAATGTAAAATAGAGGTGGGCACTCTTGTACATTGCTTATGTACAAGATCCGTAGATATTGGACTAAAGTAGCAAGTACTCTGACAGAAATTTTAGGAATGGACATTAGAGTGGATCCAGTATCTCTCCTTTTGGGCTTTTCGAACTTACCCTCCCTGGATATGCACGGGAAGAGGTTATTTTCTATTCTCTCTTTCTGTGCAAGGAAAAGTATTTTGGCAAACTGGGTGGCTGAGGGCCCCCCTGGACTTTCGAATTGGCACAGATTAATCAAGGAATATATTTCCCTTGACTTCCTTACAAATACGGTGCACCAAACGACCGAGTTATTCCATAAAATATGGCAGCCCTTCTTGAATTACACAAATACAGATATTTTGGCTATCCTAACAAGGGCTTTTATTTAATTGAGATGGCGAACCTGGCCGGTCCGGGGCCCCTTGGGAGAGGAATCCCGCACGAAAACGGGTTTTGTTATGATCTGATGTTAACACATTCCGAGCATGTATTTCACCAATCAATTTCTGTGCTATCTGTCATTTTATTTCCTGAATAATGTAAGAGATTTAATTATACACTCTGGTTAGTTGTAGGTTAAATTAGTAGATAATTGAGTTTTTTTTAACTCGGTATCTCTTTTTTCTGTTTGATAGATTTTGGTTATTATTTATTTAAGATTTAATTGTATATCGGTGTTTATACTTGGGTTTTTTTTATTTGTAAACTTGTAAAAACATGTTAAATTTTTAATAAAAATATGTATTAAAAAAAAGGAAGCCTATGTAAGGTATAGACAGGATAGATCGAGTGAATCCTTAGAAGAGTATAAAGGCAGTAGAAGGATACTTAAGAGGGAAATCAGGAAGGCAAAAAGGGGACATGAGATAGCTTTGGCAAATGGAATTAAGGAGAATCCAAAGAGGTTTTACAAATATATTAAGGACAAAAGGATAACTCGGGAGAGAATAGGGCCCCTCAAGGATCAGCAAGGCGGACTTTGTGAGGAGCCGCAGAAAATGGGGAGATACTAAATAAGTAATTTGCATCAGTATTTACTGTGGAAAAGGATATGGAAGATATAGACTGTAGGGAAATAGATGGTGACATCATGCAAAAATGTCCATATTACAGAGGAGGAAGTGCTGGATGTCCTGAAACGGGTAAAGGTAGATATATCCCCAGGAAATGATCAGGTGTACCCGAAAACTCTGTGGGAAGCTAGGGAAGTGATTGCTTGGCCCCTTGCTGAGATATTTGTATCATAGTCACAGTTGAGGTGCCAGACAACTGGAGGTTGGCTATCATGGTGCCACTGTTTAAGAAGGGTAGTCAGGACAAGCCAGGGAATGAAAGACCAGTGAGCCTGACCTTGGTGGTGGGCAAGTTGTTGGAGGGAATCCTGAGGGACAGGATGTACATGTATTTGGAAAGGCAAGGACTGATTAGGGATAGTCAACATGGCTTTGTGGTGTTGGAAATCATGTTGCACAAACTTGGTTGAGTTTTTTGAGGAAGTAACAAAGAGGATTGATGAAGGTAGAGTGGTAGATGTGATCTATATGGACTTCAGTCAGGCGTTCGACAAGGTTCCCCATGGGAGACTGCTTAGCAAGGTTAGATCTCACGGTATAAAGTGAGAACTAGTCATTTGGATACAGAACTGGCTCAAATGTAGAAAACAGAGGGTGGTGGTGGTGGAGGGTTGTTTTTCAGACTGGAGGCTTGTGACCAGTGGAGTGCCACAAGGATTAGTGCTGGGCCCTCTGCTTTTTGTCATTTACACGAATGATTTGGATGCGGACATAAGAGGTACAGTTAGTAAGTTTGCAGATGACACTAAAATTGGAGGTGTAGTGGACAGCAAACAAGGTTATGTCAGATTACAACAGGATCTTGACCAGATAGGCCAATGGGCTGAGAAGTGGCAGATGGAGTTTAATTCAGATAAATGTGAGGTGTTGCATTTTGGGAAAGCAAATCTTAGCAGGACTTATACACTTAATGGTAAGGTCCTAGCTGAACAAAGAGACCTTGGAGTGCAGGTTCATAGCTCCTTGAAAGTGGAGTTGCAGGTAGATAGGATAGTGAAAAAGGCGTTTGGTATGCTTTCCTTTATTGATCAGAGTATTGAGTATAGGAGTTGGGAGGTCATGTTGCGGCTGTACAGGACATTGGTTAGGCCACTGTTGGAATATTATGTGCAATTCTGGTCTCCTTCCTATCGGAAAGATGTTGTGAAAGTTGAAAAGGTTCAGCAAAGATTTACAAGGCTGTTGCCAAGGTTGGAGGATCTGAACTACAGGGAGAGGCTGAACAGGCTGGGGCTGTTTTCCATGGAGCGTCGGAGGCTGAGGGGTGGCCTTATAGAGGGTTACAAAATTATGAGGGACATGGATGGGGTAAATAGACAAAGTCTTTTCCCTGGGGTCGGGGAGTCCAGGACGAGAGGGCATAGGTTTAGGGTGAGAGGGGAAAGATATAAAGAGACTTACAGGGCAACGTATTCACACAGAGGGTGGTACGTGTGTGGAATGAGCTGCCAGAGGAAGTGGTGGAGGCTGGTACAATTGCAATATTTAAGAGGCATTAGGATGGGTATATGAATAGGAAGGTTTTTAAGGGATATGGGCCGGGTGCTAGCAGTTGGAACTAGATTGGGTTGGAATATCTGGTCAGCATGGTTGGGTTGGACTGAAGGGTCTGTTTCCATGCTGTACATCTCTATGACTCTTTGACTCTGTGACTTCAACAAGTTGTATTTTCAGTAATGCAAAACTATACAAGGCATTCTGGTACAATGCAACAGCTGTATTCCTCTGCAAACCTGCGCTATAGAAAATTGCGCTGTCTAAGATCTCTTTAGAAAATCGCTATTCCTGTTCAGTAGCAAGTTTGCGTTATCCAAACAAGCACCATCCCCATGACCTGTCCCACTTGCCTATCTTTCTTTCTACCTATCCACTGCATCCTCCTCTCTGACCTACACCTTCATCTCCACCCCCATTCACCCATTGTACTCTTTGCTACCTTCCCCCACCCTCCTCTCTGACCTATCACCTCTATCCCCATCCCCATTCACCTATTGTACTCTTTGTTACCTTGCCCCACCCCCACCCCCCTCTCATTTATCTCTCCACTCTGCAGGCACCCTGCCTCTATTCCTGATGAAGGGCTTTTACCCGAAACGTCGATTTTCCTGCTCCTCGGATGCTGCCTGACCTGCTGTGCTTTTCCAGCACCACTCTAATCTGGAGTCTAGTTTCCAGCACCTGCAGTCCTTGTTTTTACATCCACAATTTGTCAATAGCGTTATAGCCAATTCGCGTTGACAAAATGCACGTTGTTGACAGAACGACCCGTATTTGATAAACACTTTCTCATGAATCAAGTGCCACTGCTAATATGGCCATGAGAAAGTACAACTGGATCTTGCTGTTATGTGGTAATAAACTAGGAGGTTATAAAACCATCCGGTCAAATTGGGGTGAAAGACAGTACACGCCAATACAAAGTTAATGTTCACGGTATGCTTTATTTTCTTTTCAAACTTAATGTAATTTACATTTAACTTTTTTAAAAAAGTAAGTACAAACAAAATGGAATAACTCATAATTCCAGAAGGGGTCATTGCTGAGCAAAGTGGTCACTCATGTTCTGAGATTGTGTGACTTTAATAAATGATACATAATCATGCACTTGAGTGATCGATTACATGAGTTACTGTGCTAGCTAATATAATAGTTTGCATGCTTGAGGTACTGTCTGGGAAGAAATATAAGAAAGCCTAGCTTTTGACCTTTTAAATGTCCGAGTCTGCTAAAGTGACAGAGAAAAATTAGAAGCATGCAAAACTATTACTTGGCAAATTCTCATTTGCTGACTAAATAAGCTACATCCGTTGCCTAAAGCAGCTTTGCCACCCACAACTGCTCACTTGCACTACTCTCTAGGGGAGCCGAGTAGCACGTACACTAAAATCAGTGTCTGTAAAGTGTAAAGAGGGCAACCAAGGCCAACAGTACCCTTTAACCTTTTCTAGTCCTTTTAGATGTTTAATATCTAATTTTTGTCCAAGTATTTGGACATTCTACTCAAAGTGGATTTGCAGCAAATTTTGTTTAATATTGTTTCTGCAAACCTCCTTGGTACTTTATACTATGTTAAAGATTCTGTATAAATGCAAATTGTTTCTATTGTCTTTGAATATTAGTCAAGCTGCATGGCAAATCAGAGCGGGGCAAAATAAACATTGGAGAGGCAGAGTTGGATGTCATCACCATACATGTGGAATCAGACTGTGTTTTAAGATAAAGTTGCTGAGATAAAGGAGAAAGAGGAGGCTTTTAACTTATATGGTATTATACTAGTGTATGATTACTTAATGCATTCATATGTAGCTTCTCTGTACATCATTTGTTATAAAGGAGTTAGTAAATTTCTATGGCAAGGAGTAGCAAAGTTAAATATATAATTACTAAAATAACACTAGATGAACAAATGTTGGCAGGAAAGACTTGGATCCAATATTATGTTCAGCCATGGTATCTTGATCAACTAAAGCATCTGGGTGTGATTATGAGCCATGTCAGTCAATTTTGCCTCAGCTGCTTAGAGGGATCCTGCTTGGATCAAAGTAGAAATGTTGCAGAGATCTTTAGTCAGACCCAGACCTGGAGTTCTGGAGTCACAATGTAACAAGGCAGCACCACATTTCAACAATGTCACTGTTGAGACAGTGCTGCTACCTTCAGGGAAAATCTGAGGAAAAGACCTACCTCAAAAAAGATTGTCAAAAGTCACTGTGCTGCCATGTTCCTGGACATAGTACCAGAAGAAGTTTAATGACCTCCCATTTAAGGAACAATGGATGGAATGGCACATTCAAATAGATGCTGATCAGCATTTTGCCCTGGCCCTGCTTTATTCTGCCTTCCAAGGTCTACTCTCAGATCACTCCTCAAATCAACTTAGCTGACCAGCGTACACGTCACTCTCTGACATATGCACTTATTCACATCCTCCACTGACAATCAATCTCAACTTAATGTAATCTCTCTCACAAAAATCCTTTACAAATGTTGTCCTTCCATCTTCTAACAGAGTTTATTTCTCACTCTCATAGGTCTCATCATCCCCTCCTTTCAGGAGGAGAAAGCACAGAACACCACGGTGTTCACGGGTGGCACGGTGGCACAGTGGTTAGCACTGCTGCCTCACAGCGCCTGTAGACCCGGGTTCAATTCCCGACTCAGGCGACTGACTGTGTGGAGTTTGCACGTTCTCCCCGTGTCTGCGTGGGTTTCCTCCGGGTGCTCCGGTTTCCTCCCACAGTCCAAAGATGTGCGGGTCAGGTGAATTGGCCAAGCTAAATTGCCCGTAGTGTTAGGTAAGGGGTAAATGTAGGGGTATGGGTGGGTTGCGCTTCGGCGGGTCGGTGTGGACTTGTTGGGCCGAAGGGCCTGTTTCCACACTGTAAGTCTAATCTAAACCACCTCCATTTTGACAACTTGCACTGAGAACAATAATGACTTAGTGATCTCTCCATCTCCTTTGGCCCCTTCAATCAATGTACAGGTGATGGTACAGAAGGAAGATGAATGAAGGAGGCACAGTCACAGGACTTGTCATACTGTCTGTCAACTCAGAGACACATGGCACAGTTAGATAGGCAAGGCAGGTGTTCAGGTTCTCATCTGGTGTCTTACACTTCATGACTGAACAAAAATAGGTTGTGGAGACAGGCAATAGTGAAAAGTTTGTGTCAGTGGGAGCAGGGCATTATAAGATCTGCTTACTTCGATGTAGATGCTGAATCTGAGGGTCATCAACAAAGCTGATAATTCTGGAACGGTATCGGAAAGTATATCAACTTCTGTCACCCTTTTCAGCTGCATTACGCATGATTAGAGAGAGAATAGTCTCAGGTTTTCACAGTGATGTCTCCATCCATGGAAAGAGTGACCACAGCACCAGGCTTGGTAGGTAACTGACTTCTTATCATTTCTCTTTAGAATGTCAGCTTCAGTAGGACAGATCAAAACCGAACTGTGGCCATTCAGCACCTTACTGGTATACAGGAAAATGTTTTAGTTCAGCAGAAAAATGGCTGTTGGCATCAAGAAGGAAGATGGAAAAAGAGGGCCATGGAAGTGGTGTCTCTGCTCAATATATTTCCATTGCTGACCCCCTGCACACCTCTCCCAACAAAGGCAACACCCCAACTCCAGCCCCAACCCCGTCCTCGTGGCTGAATCTGTCCCTGCACAAGTAGAAATGAGACCACAAAAATAAGATGTTAGAAAAGAGCATCTGAACAGTTGAAGTGGAGGAATGAACAACTGTTTCCACCTCTGCTGAAACTATAGAGATGGTATTGGATCCATTGTGACCTTTGATATTCTGAAGGCAAAATGAGATCCTGGCAAAATGGCTCCTGCAAATGGAAGTAAAATGATCAAGAATATTCCAGCAAGAAGCTTGACTGCAATGGGGAGTGAGGTTATGGCTCAATAGCTGTTACGTTTAACTCTGTTTCCCTTAAAGACTGAGGGAATGTTGTCATCCTGTAAGTCTTCTCTGGCCCACATTTCTCTCTCTTAATCTGTTTGTCAAATTCAATTATATTTTGGTTGCTGTTACCCAGAGTCTCTTTCATTATGAGGACAGTAATTAATCCTATCTTATTGTCAAAACTAGTTTTAGTACAGTTTGCGCTGTGGTTAGTGCTATTACATATTGAGAAGCTGTCCCAGAAACATTCACTGAATTCTTCACCTGGACTACTTTTTCTCATTTGATTTTCCCAGTCTATATATGTAGGTCAAAATCCATCCTCATAATTGCTCTATCCTTTTGATGAGCCTTCAATATTTCTTCCCTGATACTCTGTTAATATATGGTTACTTTTTGGGGGTCTGTGTACAACTCATAAGTGACTTCCTGCCTTTGTCATTCCTCATCTCTACAAAGACTGCTTCTATATCCTTGTTTCATGAGTTACGGTCATCCCTCTCTATTGGGCCAAGATCATCTTTAATTAACAGAGCTGCTCTGCCACCCTTTCCTAGCTTCCTGACCTTCTTAAATATCACATATCCTTTATTATTCTGTCACAATCTAGGTAATCATACAGCCACATCTCAGTTATAGGCACTAGATGATAGTGATTTATCTATTTGTATTGCTAGTTCATCTGTTTTGTTTTGAATGCCACATGAATTAAAACACACTGTCTTAAGTTTTGTCTTTTGATGATTTTTGTAATCTCTATTTGCATCTCTTGAACTACATCTCCTGGTTTCTCTTTATGCACTCTGTTTGTTAACATCCTTAAAAATCTCTAATAAAGTTTGTCAAACATGCTTCAACTTTCAGAAAATCATGTTGATTCTGCATAATTGAATTGGGATTTTCTGAATGCCTTCCTAATATCTCCTCCATGATGAATATTAGAATTTTCCAAATGACACATTAGACTATTCATGGCTTTCTGCTTTCTGTACTCTTCCTTCCTGGAATTGTGGTCACACATTTATGTTATTTCAATCTAATGGACCCTTTCTAGAGGCTCAAGAAGTTTGAACTATTGTAACCGATGCATCCACTATCTCTGCAGCTATTTCTTTTGTCACCCTATGATGCAGGCCGTCATGTCCAGGGAACTTGTGAGTTTTTGATCCCATTAGTTTTCCTAACACTTTCTAAAGGTTGTGATTACTTTAAGATCTCCCAACTCTTTTGCCTTCTGCTTTTCTATATCTGCTGTGAAGACCAATCTACAAAATACTTGTAATTCTTGGAGTTCTGAAGAAGGCTCACTGGACCCGAAATGTTAATTTTATTTAGTCTCCACAGATGCCGAGTTTTTTCAGCAATTTCTGTTTTTATTTCTGATTTCCAGCATCCTCAGTTCTTTGTGTATTTTATTACAAAATACTTGTTCTCTGTGAGTTCCTTGCTTCCTGTTATTAATTTTCCAATTTCACCATACAAGATACCAATGTTCACTTTTGCTACTAAGTTCCTTTTTAAATACTTTGAGAAGCTTTTGCTATCTGTTTTTTAAAAATTTTTGCTAACCTTTTCTCTACTCCAATTTCTGATGCTCTGTTTCCAGGAATCTTTTGCTGGTTTCTAAAATTTTCTCTATCTTTCATCCTGCCAATGATCTATGCGGCATTATATACATTTTTCTTTTAATTTGATATTGTTGTCATAAAAGATGTGTGATTTTTAAATATTTTTTTAAAGTTCAGATTTTAAATTAGTGGGATATGAGCATTGGTATATTTTTGTTAAGGGGTTAAAAAATTCACCATGTCAGTCTTTCTTGAACCATGATTTTAAATTGTAGTGTGCCTCCTGGAGAGTTCATGGAGGCTTGTGTTGGATAAGGTCAAAGATATGGGAATCAATATGAGATTTTACAGTGGACTAGAATGAGTTAATTGCAAGCTGGACAGAAGATATTGTAGAAAGCTGTTCCTTAAGGTAAATAGGTAACCATGCCAAAGTTCATGCTGCAGTTAGGAAGAATGAACAGAATGACATTCCAGCTGCTGTGAAGACCAATCTGGCAGTTAAGTTAAAGTTGAGACCATAATTTTGAGAACGATTTGCAGAAACCGAAGGAATTTGACAATTGCTAGCTGTGTATGGTAAAACCATTTGCAATTGGACAAGTTTCACAAGCAGTTCTAAATAAGGAAATCGGAATGTCAACTTGGCAGGTCTGAACTGTTTAAATAGCAGCCCAGGAAACCCCAATTTCAACAGGAAGACATACCTTACATCAGCAGACATAGGTAGTGAAGACATTGAGAAAAGTTCCAGACTGGCCAGCTGCCAACTCTCCCAGGTAATAACATTTAGGGTTAGTTGCAGCACACAGGGTAGTGAAAAATGGTGATTGAGATATCTCTGGTAGTTAAAAGCATGTATTGTTTGATTATGTACTTAATAAATTACTTGTTTTATGGAGCTCTAAGTATCTCCACTATATCTTCATTTATGTATACACTCTTAGAGACAGGCAACACTTATTTATATCATTAACATTATGGCTGGATTGAAAAAAAAATTAGGCCATTAGCTTAGCAAGATCTAGGATGAGCAAGTTTTTAAAATTTATATCAAATGCTATTGGGTGCAGCTGAAGGGAAACCTGGCTGAAGTAAATTGCAAGCATTGTCTCTGCTAGGAAAGGAGATTCTTCAGAACAGATAGTTTGCAAAACTTTCAGATAGAAGTGTTTGGTTGGAACTCCATATTATGAAGATGTGGATGTACATTTAAGAGAATTAAAAGCAACAGAACTACTGGGCACAGCACCAAGTATTCTCAATAAGGTAACAATGTAACACTCAGTCGAACAACTTGATTAGCTTGTTTCCTGGAGACAAAAACAAATTTGACTTGGGCCAATCAGTTTAAATTATACCCAGATAAAAATATCAATTTCTAATCAAGTTTTAATTGAGTATATTAACAATCTTAAAAGCCAATGACACTAGCCGATGTTCTGTGGTATAAGACCAGGGGAAAATTGAACGTTTGAGAGGAGAACTGCCAAGTCCTAGCATGTAGACTGCTTGAAAAAAAAACTATCTTAAAAGTCCCTTTTTGATCAGTAACATGTGATGCAGAAATTCCTAACAAAAGAAAAGAAGACACAGGAATATTCAAAGGTAAGAATCTACAGCTGCCTGGTTTTGAGATAACAAATGTTGTTCTTGTAAACCTTAGTTAGGAGTTTTATTGGACTAGTATTATAGAAGGGAAGGTAAGAGATAGGTGAGAGAAAGAAATTGTAAATAGTGATTAGTTAATTATTCTCTGTTATATTTTAAGAAATAAAATTGTTCATTTCTACTTGACATACTTCTTAGCCAATCGAATTTTTACAGATCACTGCATGGGATAAATCTTTTCTGTGTTGCTGGTTTTAAATTAAGCAGGAGAGTTTACCCTGTGTTGTAACAGATTGATTACATCAAACAGGGGATCTTGATATTATATCTCCCTTAAGAAAAAATGAATCATCATAATGAAAAGATAGCTTCTTTTTTTTCTACCTTTTAAACACATTACCCTAACATACCGATAATTTTCCTATAAGTTCACCTTAACTTCATCTGATATACTATACATAAAACATTAAATAAAGACAAATCTCATCTAAACTCTGTGATAATGCGTCTGTGATTACATTCTTCCAATCCGCAACATGCATGATTTTTAAATTGAAAGTCTGTAACATACGACTCCAATGAAATAATCTCATATTCTTATATTTAAAGTGTTCTAAGAATGTAAGTGGATTGTAGTCAGTGTACACAATTATCTCTGACACATTGTTCGTGACATACACATTAAAATGCTGTAAGTCCAGTACCAAACTCAAAGGTTCCTTTTTGATTGAGGAGTATTTCCTCTGGTGAATGTTGATCTTTGAAAAGTAACCAACTGACAGTTCAATCCCATCCTCATCTTCCTGTAGGAGTACTGCTCCACGAGCATTGATGGTGACTTTAAAAGGTTTTGAAAAGTTTGATGTAGCTAAAACTGATTTGTTGGTTAATATCAATTTGAAATGCTTAAATGCCTCCTGGCATGGTTCAGTCCACTGAAACTTTGTGTTCTTCTTCGGCAAATCGGTTAATGGTGCCACTACACTGTTGAAGTTTGGAATAAACTTCCAATAGATTAGATTACTTACAGTGTGGAAACAGGCCCTTCGGCCCTACAAGTCCACACCGACCCGCCAAAGCACAACCCACCCTTACCTAACACTACAGACAATTTAGCGTGGCCAATTCAACTGGCCTGCACATCTTTGGACTGTGGGAGGAAACCGGAGTACCCGGAGGAAACCCACGCAGACTCGGGAAGAATGTGCAAACTCCACACAGTCTGTCGCCTGAGTTGGGAATTGAACCCGGGTCTCAGGCGCTGTGAGGCAACAGTGCTAACCACTGTGCCACCGTGCCGCTCACCTGTTAAGTCCTAAGAATTGAAGCACTTCTTTCTTCGAGGTTGGTTGTGGAAATTCCTTGATAGCCTTTGTTTTTGCATTCTGTGGGGTCGACCTTCCATGACCAATGTTGTGTCCCAAGAACATCACCTCTGCTTTCATGAATTCTGTTTTATTTAAGTTTATCACTAGTTTTGTTTCTTGTAGTTGTTTAAAGAGCTCTGCCAACTGTGCCACATGATCTTTCCAGGACTTACTAAAGATCAAGACATCATCCAAAGAGACTACACAGTTTGTTAACCCAGCCACGGCTCTGTTCATGAGTCTTTGGAATGTAATGGGCTCGTTCTTCATTACAAAGGGCATCACTTTATACTGATATAGTCCACTTAGGGTTACAAATGCAGAAATTTCTTTCGCCATTTCTGATAAAGGTTCCTGCCAGTGACCATGCATTAAGTCCAACTTGGTGATTTAAATGGCTTGTCAGATTTTCTCAATACAGTCCTCCAATCCAGGAATTGGATATGAGTCCGATTTTGTAATGGCGTTGACCTTCCGATAATCTACGCAGACTTGTTGGGTCCTATCCAGTTTGGGAACTAAGACAATTGACAAACTCCACTCGCTCTGGCTTGGTTCAATGATGTTGTCGTCGAGCATGCCCTCCATCTCCATCTGAACCTGTCTAGCTTTGAGAGGATTAAGCCAATAGGGGTGTTGTTTTATCGGAGCAGTATTCCATACGTCTACATCATGTACAATAGCATTAGTCCTCCCCATCTGCTTCTTGCATATGTCCTTATCCTGCAGTAACAAATCTTTCAACTGTGTTCTATGCTCTTGAGACAGATCGCTTACTAATTTACCCCACTCCTCAAGGTCTTCTTCATTTTTTTACTCTATTTTGAGGCACCTCAAAATCCATATTATCTGAATTTGATTCCTCACTCTGCAGGGCAGTAACTAACACCTGTTTCTCTAATTCTTTCTCTCTAGTATAATACAGTTTCAACATATTCACACCCCATGACATACCCGATACCTTTTTTTCTATCTGCATCTTTACTAAATAGTTCACGTGACTCAACTTTTTCTCAGGTTGATAGAGAACACTAAACCTGGCTTTGAATGGATCTCCAATCACTTGTAGCAGTACTAACATATTATCCCCTTAGGAAAACATCTGTGTCTCAGAGTTTTTAATCTGTCAACTGCTTCATTCTACACTGTGCCCTCTTTAGGTGCTGTTTAGCTAACACACTACTCAATTTAATCTCTCCCACATCTCTGATACATAATCTAATTGTGAGATCTCCAACTTGGGCCCTGTCAATTTTTCTTTAAAAAATTTCAAAGGGACTCTCACTTTATGGCCTAATATTAACTTAAAGGGAGTAAACTGAGTAGATTTGTTTGGGGCATCTCTAATAGCAAACAGTACAAATGGGAGACCTTTATCCCAATCATTCGGGTAACCTTGACAGTATGTTCTCAACATGGTCTTCAGGGTCTGGTGTCACCTTTCAAAGCTTCATGGGATTCAAGATGATACCACTGGATTTATTGTGCTATATACCTAAGCTATCTATAACCTTCTTAAACAGCCTAGCAGTAAAATTGGGCCCTTGGTCCCACTGAATCTCTCTGGGTAGCCCATACCGTGTGAAGAAAGCTATTAACTCCTCTACCACATTTTTGCCTTGATACTCGGTAATGGAATTGCCTCCGGAAATCTTGTAGACACCTCCATTATGGTTAACAAGTACTGGTTTCCATTTTCTGTTCTCAGGAGGGGACCTACACAATCAATAACCCGCGTGAAAGATTGTTCAAATGCGGGAATTGGCAACAAAGGTGTTGGTTTTATTAGTGCCTGTGGCTTACCTACTATTTGGCATCATGGGGGCACGGTGGCACAGTGGTTAGCACTGCTGCCTCACAGCGCCTGTAGACCCGGGTTCAATTCCCGACTCAGGCGACTGACTGTGTGGAGTTTGCACGTTCTCCCCGTGTCTGCGTGGGTTTCCTCCGGGTGCTCCGGTTTCCTCCCACAGTCACAAAGATGTGCGGGTCAGGTGAATTGGCCAAGCTAAATTGCCCGTAGTGTTAGGTAAGGGGTAAATGTAGGGGTATGGGTGGGTTGCGCTTCGGCGGGTCGGTGTGGACTTGTTGGGCCGAAGGGCCTGTTTCCACACTGTAAGTCTAATCTAAATCTAATGTATGACACATATGGCAAAAGTTAACCACATCCTTGTGCATTCCAGGCCAATAAAATGTTTTTGTATTTTAGCCTGAGTCTTTCCTACCCCTAGGTGATCTCCTACAGGTAGTTCATGTACTACCCATAACACTTCCTGTCTATATGCTACCGGCAACACAATCTGGAGTGCTGCGGCCCATTTCTCCTCTGCACTAACCTGCCGCAGTCTCCATTTCCATCTTAGGATTCTATCTTTTGGATAATAACCCTCCGGAATATTTCTGCTTCCTTTTGAGAGTATGCATCCACAAATATATCTTTTATCATCTTGTCTTGCTGTTGCAAGCCCTTTAGTCTTTCAAGACTAAACACTTCTGTCTGACCCTTTGCCTGTTCAGGTCTTTCCTGCACCATTATATCAAACATGGTATCCACTAACTGAATCTCAGCTCCTTCGTCTTTCTCTTTACTTTTTGCTTCATGTATTTATGATAGTGGGCTCTGGTTACCACACAGGCTGGGAAAATATCAGGATATTTCTGTTTTAACTCCTCAGTTTCTTGGTTTTCCTTGAGCTTCTCCGCAACATGGGCTATCACTCCCACCTTGGATCCTGCCAATTCATTCCCAAGAACAAACTGAATTCCTGAACTGACACTCTGTTAATTGCTCCCACTACAACTTCCCCAGTATTGAGTTGGCACTCCAACCTGATCTTACATAGGGGAATGCTAAATTTCTGTCCACACTCTCAGGTAACAGATCAGAAAGAGTGCATATTTGCTCATCCCCTACTATCAGCGACTGGTTAGATCCTGTATCTCTCAAAACTATAGCTTCTTGTCCTTTTCCCCCTGTTTTTTTCTGAGTAAACATTACCCATAGAGGTGAATTCTTTGTAAAGATCTGGTACTAACTCCATATCCAGCCTCTGTCTAGGCTGTGCACTCTCCTGCAGCTCCTCGGCTCTTCTTGGGGTCTCCTTTACTACTTACACTGATGCCACTGGCTCATCTTCTTTTACCACATCTTTTCCCACAGCACCTTTACGTGTCCCACCTTCTGGCAGTGAAAACGTCATTTCCCAGTACCCTTCTGAAACCACTGGCACTGAAATGATCTGTGTCCCACTCCATTCCAGTGAAAACACCTGAAACTTTTCATCTCCTGTCCATCTCTTAGGCTTCCTTAACCTGTGGTAAAATATTACCAGTGCACTCAACTCTTGGTTTAGCAGTGTAGGATCTCCCCTTCTCCCAACTTCTATCCCTCACAGGACGAAATTCTGGCCAGAAGCTTGTCTTATGCACCAGCATGTACTCATCTGCTAATTCTGCTGCCCTTCTCACTTCATGAACTTTCTGTTCCTCCTCATGAATCCTCATCTCTGGAAGTGAGTTTTTAAATTCCTCCAGAAGAATAATCTCTCTTAGAGCCTCAAATGTCCTATCCATTTTCAAGGCATGTATCCATTGATCAAAGTGACCATGTTTAATTCTTTCTAACTCAACTTAAGTCTGACCTGGTTCCTCCTTTGTGTTTCTGAACCGCTGTCTATATGCTTCTGGTACCAATTCATAAGCACTTAAAATAGCCTGTTTAACCTCTTTATAATCTCTTGACGCCTCATCTGACAATGCGGCAAATACCTCACTAGTTCTGCCCACCAATTTAGTCTGAACTAGCATTACCCATAAATCCTTGGACCACTCCATCTGCCTAGTCAATTTTTCAAATGTAATAAAGATGGCTCCAACACCTTTCTCATCAAAATGTGGCAGAATTCTGACATATTTGTATATATCAGTACCTTCTCTTTTAATCTCCATCCTGTTAACTTGACTTTGCTGACTAAGTCACAACTTCTTAAATTCAACTTTTCTCTCTCTTTCTATCTCCCTTTCTTCTCTCTGTCTTTGCTTAGTCAAGAACCTTCTCTCTTTCTCTTTTTACCCTTTCTTTCTTTCCATTTCTCTCCCCCTTTCTTTCCCTTTGTCTCTCCCTTTGTTTATCTTCTAACTCCACTTTCCTCAATTGTAATTTAAGTTTTTCTACCTCTACTGCACTTGTCTGTTTCTCTGACACACCTAAGAGTTTGAGTAACCCCTTTACCATTTCAGCTTTACTTTTGTCCTTGATTAAACCCAAATCTACCTTATTTGCTAATTCTAAAAGTATGGCCTTTTTCTTTCTTTCTAAATGTTCTTGGAAAATTTGAGAATCATCTTCAAATCCCAGAACTTCTTTTGCAATTTTAAGAGCTATTTCTCTCACTTTTAATTTAATCAACCAAAAGTCACCAAAATTAAACAAATTGTCTCATCTGCATTTTATTTCAAAATCTAGGACACTAACCTGTAACTGTTTAAATCTGCTTGGATTTTTTGTATCCCCAAATCTGTCCAAACCAGTTCAAATCCCGGACAAGCCCCCAATCTGTTATGGCATAGGGTAAATTCTCCTGCTTAATTTAAAACCAGCAACACAGAAAAGGTTTATCCACTGCGGTAATCTGTAAAAATTCAAGTGGCCAAGAACTATGTAAAGTAAAAATTAACAACCTTATTTCTTAAAGTATAACAGAGAATAATTAACTAATCACTATTTACAATTTCTTTCTCTTGCCTACCTTTTACCTTCCCTCCTATAATGCTAGTCCAATAAAATTCCCAATTAAGATTTACAAAGCACCATTCCTTAGTTTAAAACCAGGCAGCTGAAGCTTCTTGTCTTCAGATCTTCCTGTGTCTACTTTTCTCCTTGTTAGGGATTTCTGCATCACAGATTACTGATTGAAAAGAGACTTTTAAGAGAGATTTTATTTTGAAGTGGTCAACATGCTAAGACTTGGCAGTTCACCTCTCAAATGTTCAATTCTCCCCTGGTCTTATACCAGAGAACATCGGCTTTTAAGATTGTCAATATACTCAATTCAAACTTGACTGGAAATTAGTATTTTTATCAGGGTATAATTTGGATTGAATTCAATTGAATTTATTGTCACATGTACAGGCAGATCACATAGTTAAGTAGCATAGATAAATAAATAATTGGTAACAGCAGCAAAAACAAAAACACAGGTACAGGCGAATTCTCAGAGTTTGTGAGTCCATTCAGTATTCTAACAACAGTAGGGTGGAAATGATTATGGAACCGGCTGGTGCGTGTATTCAGGCTTCTGTACCTTCACCCCCATGGTGGACGTTGGCAAAAAGCATTGCCAGGGTGAGATGGATCTTTGAGAACTTAAACTGATTGGCCGAATTCGAATTTGTTTTTGTCTCCAGGCAAGAAGCTAATCAAGTTGCTCGACAGAATGTTACATTGTTATTTTACTGAGAACACTTGGTGCTGTCTGGAAGTTCTGCTGCTTTTAATTCTCTTAAAGGTACGCCCACAACTTCATAACACTAAGCTCTCATTGGTATGATTATTCAAGGTAAAGGCTTCACAGCTCTCGAGATTGGAACTGAGAAGAAGCAGTTAATTCAAATCTACAGATTTGATAGCAAAGAGAACTTCCTTTGGTTTTTAAGTAAGTATGAAGTGATAATATTATAGAGGGGATGGATTTTGTTTTGATGCATTTTGAAATCTTTTAAATTGCGTTATATTCAGATATATTGGTTTGTTTTATTTTATTTTTTCCTTTTGGATAATAAACTTCTATTTCATTGCTAAAATTTGTAGCCTTGTGTAACTATGTTTCAGTGAAAGACTGACCTGTTAATTTTTTTAATAAGTCCAAGAATATTTCATTCTGATATCTGATGTGAATGGTAATAATAACAGTGGCAATCCTAATTCTATCTATCATTTCCTTAGTTGGCTTTAGAAAATATTCCCTTCTTACACAGTGTTACTTTCTCAGTGGAATATATCTAATGAGTGTTATGAAATAGCCCCTTAAATATCTGTCTTGTTTCTCTTTCAAACTACCTCTTAAACAATTTTCCCAATCCTCTTTAGCTAATTCTTCTTCCAAATCCTCTTGTAATACATTAAGTTTCATTCACTAGTTTCAAACCCATACTACTCATTTTCAAATGAAGTATAAAATTCAATCATGTCGTGATCAATGTCAGCTACAGGATCCCTTACTATGAAGTTATTAGTCACTCATTACAGTCTCATCATGCATTACCCGGTCTAAAACAGTCTGTGCCCTGGATGGTTCCAGAATGCATTGTTCTAAGAAACTGTCCCTAATACACCTTATGAATTCATCCTTCTGGTTATTTTTTGCCAATTTGGTTGTGCAACTAAAATGAAAAATAAAACTTTCCTTGAATTTTGAAGTGTCTTTCTTATAAGCCTCCACTTTTTCTATCTTAACCACTATTTTACAATGTAGTTACTGTCAGGTGCTGATAAAATGTTTCCGTCAATGTCTTCTTTCTGTTGCTATTTTTTAGCTCCACCCAAACCAAGTAATTTTGTTACTACTATACTGATCTATCCTTGATTAACAGCACTAATTCACCTCCTTTTCCTTTCTTCCTATTTCCTAAATGCAAGGTACCCTTGAATATTCAGTACCCAGCTACAGTCACTTTGCATTCGTTTCTCTATAATGGCAAACATATTATACTTACTTATTCCCATTTGTGCAATCAATTCATTCATGTTTTTATGAATCCCTGCATACATTCTGTCTTTTTATACTTTTTCCCGATTTTGACATATATATATATATATATATATATATATACCTGTTCACTCTCGCCTTCTTGTTATACTCCATTATCATTATCTGAATGCTAGCCTGAAATATTGCCTTGTCCTTTCCCTTTAATTTTCCAGATCTCCCATCATGAATATAGCGATGCAAAGGATTTGTTTTCTCTCAGTGGTTAGTGAAATTGTGGAATTCTTTAATGCAGAAGTCTATTGAGGCTGGGTCAATAAATATATTCAAAGCTAAGATAGATTTTTAATCAGTAATTGAATCATAAATTAGAGGGATAGATCAGGAAAGGGGGAGTTGAGGATCATCAGATTACCCACATCTCGTGGAATGGCATAACAAACTCAATGTGCCAAATTATCTATTTCTTCTGCTATGTCTTATGGCCTTATGGCCTAAGCTAAGCAATTCACATATACTACAGCACCCCACCCTCAACATATCAAGCTACAAGAGAGCAAAGCCCAGTAAGATGGAGGCTGCAAACTTTGTATCATTAGGTCATATACATGATATAGTGATGACATCTTAAGCATGTCCCTTAAAGGTATATTGCACAACTGCTGAGACACAACACAACAATTCCCTTTTTCTAAAGGAAGTAAATCCCAAACAGATAGACATTGTTTAACATAAGCACTTGTTTCAATCAACAATCAGATAATCATGTAAAGACAGAGTTAATGAGATTAATCATTTAAATTTTGGTAGATTGTTTTGAAGACTTGACATGATCTGGTGATTGTACACCCATCGGGACAGAGATGTTTTATTCTCAGCTCCTCTTGGCTGACAATTTGGTTGTCTTGCTTTTGGTTCCTGTCACTTAACATCATTGCACCATCATCATCAGAGTTTCCTTCTTCACTCTCTGTGTGCATGTTTCGTGCATCATATGTTGCTCTGAGCTGGCTTCTGTTCATTTGTAATATCGCACCCCATGATCAGAAATGACTTCATTTGGCCTGGGGTGATTTCATAGAGAGTCATCGAGTCATAGAGATGTACAACATGGAAACAGACCCTTTGGTCCAACCTGTCCATGCCGACCAGATATCCTAATCCAATCTAGTCTCACCTGTCAGCGCCCGGCCCATATCCCTCCAAACCCTTCCTATTCATATACCCATCCAAATGCCTCTTAATTGTTGCAATTGTACCACCTTCCACCACATCCGCTGGCAGCTTATTCCATACATGTACCACCCTCTGCGTGAAAAGGTTGCCCTTAGGTCTCTTTACATATTTCCCCCTCACCCTAAATCTATGCCCTCTAGTTCTGGACTCCCTGATCGCAGGGAAAAGATTTTGTCTATTTATCCTATCCATGCCCCTCATAATTTTGTAAACCTCTATAAGGTCACCCCTCAGCCTCCGACACTCCAGGGAAAACAGCCCTAGCCTGTTCAGCCTCTCCCTATAGCTAAAATCCTACAACCCTGGCAACATCCTTGTAAATCTTTTCTGAACCTTTTCAACTTTCACAACATCTTTCCGATAGGAAGGAGACCAGAATTGCTTGCAATATTCCAAAACTGGCCTAACCAATGTCCTGTACAGCTGCAACATGACCTCCTAACTCCTGTATTCAGTACTCTGACCAATAAAGGAAAGCATACCAAATGCCTTCTTCACTATCCTATCTACTTGCGACTCCACTTTCAAGGAGCTATGAACCTGCACTCCAAGGTCTCTTTGTTCAGCAACACTCCCTAGGACCTTACCATTAAGTGTATAAGTCCTGCTAAGATTTGCTTTCCCAAAATGCAGCACCTCGTATTTATCTGAATTAAACTCCATCTGCCACCTCTCAGCCCATTGGCCCATCTGATCAAGATCCTGTTGTAATTTGAGGTAACCCTCTTCATTGTCCACTACACCTCCAATTTAGGTGTCATCTGCAAACTTACTAACTGTACTTCTTGTGCTCACATCTAAACCATTTATGTAAATGACAAAAAGTAAAGGACCCAGCACCGAACCATGCGGCACTCCACTGGTCACAGGCCTCCAGTCTGAAAAACAACCCTCCACCACCACGTTCTGTCTTCTACCTTTGAGCCAGTTCTGTATCCAAGTGGTTAGTTCTCCCTGTATTCCATGGGATCTGACTTTGCTAATCAGTCTCCCATGGGGAACTATGTCGAACGCCTTACTGAAATCCATATAGATCACATCTACTGCCCTGCCTTCATCAATCCTCTTTGTTACTTCCTCAAAAAACTCAATCAAGTTTGAGAGACATGATTTCCCACCCACAAAGCCATGTTGACTATCCCTAATCAGTCCTTGCCTTTCCAAATAAGCGTACATCCTGTGCCTCAGGATTTTCCCCAGCAATTTGCACACCACTGAGGTCAGGCTCACCGGTCTATAGTTCCCTGGCTTGTCTTTACCGCCCTTCTTAAACAGTGGCACCATGTTAGCCAACCTCCAGTCTTCCGGCACCTCACCTGTGTCTATCAATGATACAAATATCTCAGCAAGAGGCCCAGCAATCACTTCTCTAGCTTCCCACAGAGTTCTAAGGTACACCTGATCCGGTCCTGGGGATTTAACTACCTTTAGCTGTTTCAAGACATCCAGTACTTCCTCCTCTGTAATCTGGACATTTTGCAAGATGTCACCATCTATTTCCCTATAGTCTTCCATATCCTTTTCCACAATAAATACTGATGCAAAATATTCATTTAGTATCTCCCCCATTTTCATGGCTCCACACACAGGCCGTCTTGCTGATCATTGAGGGGCCCTATTCTCTCCCTAGTTACCCTTTTGTCCTTAATATATTTGTAAAAACCCTTTGGATTCTCCTTAATTCTATTTGCCAAAGTTATCTCATGTTCCCTTTTTGCCCTCCTGATTTTCCTCTTAAGTATACTCCTACTTCCTTTATATTCTTCTAAGTATTCACTCGATCTATCCTGTCTATACCTGACATATGCTTCCTTCTTTTTCTTAACCAAACCCTCAATTTCTTTCGTCATCCAGCATTCCCTATACCTACCAACCTTTCCTTTCACCCTGACAGGAATATATTTTCTCTGGATTCTTGTTATCTCATTTCTGAAGGCTTCCCATTTTCCAGCCGTCCCTTTACCTGCAAATATCTGCCTCCAGTCAGCTTTTGAAAGTTCTTGCCTAATTCCGTCAAAATTGGCCTTTCTCCAATTTAGAACTTCAATTTTTAGATCTGGTCTATCCTCTTCCATTACTATTTTAAAACAAATAGAATTATGGTCGCTGGCCCCAAAGTGCTCCCCCACTGACACCTCAGTCACCTGCCCTGCCTTATTTTCCAAATGTAGGTCAAGTTTTGCACTTCTCTAGTAGGTACATCCACATACTAGATCAGAAAATTTTCTTGTACACACTCAATAAATTCCTCTAAACCTTTAACACTATGGCAGTCCCAGTCGATGTTTGGAAAGTTAAAATCCCCAACCATAACTACCCTATTATTCTTACTGATAGCTGAGATCTCCTTACAAGTTTGTTTCTCAATTTCCCTCTGACTATTAGGGAGTCTATAATACAATCCCAATAAAGTGATCATCCCTTCCTTATTTCTCAGTTCCACCCAAATAACTTCCCTGGACGTATTTCCGGGAATATCCTCCCTCAGCACAGCTGTAATGCTATGCCTTATCAAAAACGCCACTCACCCTCCTCTCTTGCCTCCCTTTCTATCCTTCCTGTAGCATTTGTATCCTGGAACATTAAGCTGCCTGTCCTGCCCATCCTTGAGCCATGTTTCTGTAATTGCTATGATATACCAGTCACATGTTCCTAATCATGCCCTGAGTTCATCTGCCTTCTCTGTTAGGCCCCTTGCATTGAAATAAATGCAGTTTAATTGATTAGCCCTACCTTGTCCCTGCCTGCCCTGACTGTTTGTTTGACTCACTTCTGTTCTCAACTGTACCGGTCTCAGATTGATCTCTTTCCTCACTATCTCCCTGGGTCCCACCATCCCCACCTTACTAGTTTAAGTCCTCCCAAGCAGTTCTAGCAAATCTCCCTGCCAGTATATTAGTCCCCTTCCAATTTAGGTGCAATCTGTCCTTCTTGTACAGATCACTTCTACCCTAAAAGAGATTCCAATGATCCAAAAATGCGAATTCTTCTCCCTTACACTAGCTCCTCAGCCAAGCATTCATCTACTCTATCCTCCTATTTCTGCTCTCACTAGCTCATAGCATTGGGAGAAATCCAGATATTACTACCCTTGAGGACTTCCTTTTTAAATTTCTGCCTAACTCTCTGTAATCTCCCTTCAGAATCTCAACCTTTTTCCTTCCTAAATTGTTGGTTCCAATGTGTACAATGACCTCTTGCTGGCCCCTCTCCCCCGTGAGAACATTCTGCACCCTCTCTGAGACATCCTTGATCCTGGCACCAGGGAAACAAGACAGCATTCTGCCTTTTCTCTGCTGGCCACAGATTACAGAATCCCCTTGGACTACAGAATCCCCTAACACAATTGATCTCTTGGAAGCCGTCGTACCCCTTGTTGCGTTAGAGCCAGTCTTGCTATGTTCCCCTGAGAATCCATCACCCCCTACATTTTCCAAAACAGCATACCTGTTTGAAATGAGTATATCCACAAAAGACTTCTGCCCTAGGTGCTGACCTCCCTTACCTGTCCTGGAGTTAACCCATCTATGTGACTGTATCTGAGACTTTCCTCTCTTCCTATAACTGCCATCCATCACATACTGTTGCTATTGCAAATTCCTCATCGCTTCTATCTGTCTCTCCAACCGATCCACAGCATCCAACAGCATTTATGGCAGATATAATCTGCAGTAATCCTTAAATTCTCTTTAAACTCTTACATGTGACAAGAAGTACATATCACTGCAAAGCCATTTTTGCTCCTTCACAATCTACAGACCCAGAAAATAACACCGTCTTATGCTGGTGAACGGCAATCCATTATCAGATGCTATCTACTCTGCTTTGCTGAATAAGATGAAAGTGGCTGTCATTGCTTCAGTAATAGTTACTCTTGTTGTGTTATTAAGCTGTCAAACAATGGAAAATTTGGACAAGTAATCTGTCACAAAAACGCAATCTTCCAAATGTATAATAAATTATTATTTTTGTTCCAAGGGTGGAAGGAAGATTGTATTGATATAGAGTCTCTGTTGCTGGGTTATTGGATTGACTGATTAATCCCGAGCCAGTATACAGACTCACATGCTTGCCTTCTTGTGGACAAATACCCAAAATACTCTTGCTGTAATATGGTCACAATATCCTGGTATCGTGCTCTTGATATTAGGATTTCACATTGATCATGACTTGTTGTTGCATCCCAAGTTAACTTCTGCATGGCTAAAATAAGCAAGTGTTCTTAAGAATGTCTTAACACAGTAAGACCACTCTTAAATAATGCTTTTTCAACTCTCAATGCTCTACTTCAGTAGTAGCAATAGTTCTCACTGGCTGTGGCCAAAGTGTAACAGGTCCACCTTGAGAGTGGCTTGCACAGGCAACAGGCATTTGAACCAAAAGTAATAGTTTTGTTTTTAATCTTGCAAAAGAAAGATCCCCAAACCTTTTCAGGCAATGCACCTTCTTCCAGAATTATGTCCTTCCTTGGGTAGCTTTGCAGCAGTTAAAATTTTGCTGACAGAACTTGCTTGAAAGAATTAAAGACTTATTTATGATTGCCTTGTCACACAAAGGGGACGTCCTTCTTGAGCAAACCTCTCATTGGAGCTACCTTCCCCAGCAACTTGGCATTACATGGTGAGTTGAAAATTCTGAGGCAACATTGTAGATCCTCCATATGCGTGGGATGGGTACTTGTTTAACATCTTCACTCTTACTTGAATTGGGATGAACTCCATGGGTAGAATAAATGAGCCCTCAAGAAGTTTATCTGGCTGATGTTGACCTGGCACTTCATGCTGATAAACAGCAACCCATTATGTTGCACTGCTGCCATCAGTAGGCAAAGGTTGTGGTCATGCCTTTATCTAAGCCATGGCTGTGATATCATCAGCTATGTAAATTCAGTCAAGCACATTGTCAAAACTCCTTTCCATGTGCTTTTGGAATAGGTCTTGATTTATGAATATCTGAAGTTGTCACTATCGCAAACAGTGTTATCCAAACAGCATCTGGAAAATTTAGGATGTAATTCTTCCAGTGTTGGTACGTTGTATGGACACCTTGTAAGTTAGAGGTTGAGGTACATTGGATCTGGATATATTGTTATGGTATGTCAGGAGACTATCAGACTCAACCACCCTTTCAGACAATGACTCCCATGACCCTTTGAGTGAAAACATTTCTTCTTAAATCTCCGCTTAGCTTTCTATCTCTTATTTTAATTTTAATTCCCCCTGGTAATTGACCCATTTACTAATGAAAAAAAACCCTTCCTATCCACCCTATGTCTCTCATAACCTTATTTATCTCTATCAGGTTATCCTCTCTCAATCTTTGCTGGTCCAAGATAAACAATCCCAGCCTATTGAATCTTTCCTCATAGCTCAGACATGCAGCCCAGGCGGTGAATCTCCTTTGCATGCTGCCTAGTGTAATCACACCCTTTCGATAATGTGGTGACCCGAACTGTATGCAAACTCTCAGATGTGGCCTAACCAGTATTTTATTTAGTTCCAGCATAAACCTCTTTGCTCTGTATTCTGTTCCTCTGCTAATAAAGGCAAGTATCCCATTTGTTCTATGCTACATTCAGTAATCTGTGGGTATGTACACCAAAATCCCTCCTATCTTCAGTACTTTCCAGTCCTACCAGTCATAGTGTAATCCCTTGCCTTATTAGTCCTCCCTAAAATATATTAACTTACACTTCTCTGGCTTGAATTCCACTGCCCACAGTCTGCCCACCTGACCAGTCCATTGATATCCTCCTGCAGTTTACAGCCATCCTCCTCACTATTTACCACATTGCCAATTTTCATGTCATTTGCTAAACATTGGTCAAACCCTCCACGTTTAAGTCCAACCAATGGATGTGTATCACAGACAGCAAGGATCCAGGACTGAGCCTTGTGGAATTCCACAGAAACAGACTTTCAACACAGAAACGTCCCTCTACCACCAACCTCTATTTCCTGCCTCTCAGACAATTTTGAATCCCACATGTCACTTTGCCTTGGTTCCATGGGCTCTTACTTTCTGGACTAGTCCACCATGAGGAACATGATCAAAGAACTTACTGAAGTACGTGTAGACCATGTCAAATACATTTCCCTCATCAACAATCCTGGTTACTTCCTCAAAAAAATTCAAAGATGTCACACATTGAGCCCCTTCCTTAAAGGAATATCACACAGTTCCTCCAAGAGATAACATAATATAGAGTCCTATAAGAGAAGTGCCTCCCAAAAAGTTGGAAATCACCTATTAAGGAATGAGCAGACTCTGAGAAAAGTACTGTAATTTTACATAGTCTGCTCTTTTCCCGGAGGTCATAGATGGTCAGCAGCCTGTCTGCTCTTAAGCCAATTGAGGTCCTTACGTGACCAATTAAAGGCCATTTTTCCTGTTGCTTTTGGGATTCTACCAGCAAATGGGGGAGGGGAATTTTTCCAACCATAGCACAGTCCAATCTAATGGTTTTCCTATAGGGTTGGTGGAGAGGGAATCTCTCCTGATTGAGTACGCTGTGACCCCTGGAGGTCATCAGCAGCAACTGCCATCCCTGGTGAAAATTGTCCCCTGCATGAGTTGCTGGCCCTCTATTACTCTTGGAGCTAGGACATCCTGCCTCAGGAGATTGGAAGCCATGACCTCAGGCAACTGATTAAATATGTAAAGAGAGAGCTATGGATGCAAGGACTGTTGGAGGTTGGCAGGCCCTTGACTTCCAATTTTCTAGTGAAGCTACTGACTCCATGTGAAATACCAGCGGACAGTGCTTCGAACAGTTATATTGAAATAGCTATGATGGTGCTCTTCAGTATCATTGATCAAATCATTCCCGGGTTGTTCCTTCATGTACTAGCACAGTAATTGTAACAAAGAAATAGGTTCTTTGGCTGAGAAATTAAAAGTTAAATGTTTAAACAGGTTTAATTCCCTTCACAACTGTAATATTTCAGGAAACCTGACTGGGAAGGGACATGGTTTATTACTGAACACCAAAATAGAGCCATTACTCGTGGCTTATATTTAGACTAGTCCCAGCCTGGGACAGACAACTCTGCAGAGCCATCCCTGAGTCGACTTTATAAAGGGCTCAGGTGATGAGTTCCAGCTGGGTGAGCCATCCCAAGGGAATTCATACTCAGTGAGCTCCACAAGGAGTTTACTTAGTGATTCCTCATGGGCTTAGTAGGCATTATCACATCCTTCTGACTCTGAGGCTAAGGGTTCCCCTCACTCCTGTGATTGTGGGGCCTCAAACATACGATGAACAGCTGAGGATCCTCGGGTTGTATTCATTAGAGTTTAGAAGGTTGAGGGGAGATTGAATAGAAACTTACAAGATAATGCATGGCTTAGGAAGGGCGGACGTCGGGAATTTGTTTCCGTCGGGGGGGGGGTGGAATAATAGGACCCGTAGGCATAGCCTTAGAATTAGAAGGGGTCAATTTAAAACGGAAATGAGGAGACATTTCTTCAACCAGAAAGTGGTGGATCTGTGGAATTCATTGCCACAGAGCGCAGTGGAGCCGGGACATTAAATGTCTTCAAGGCAGAGATTGATAAATTCCTAATCTCACAAGGAATTAAAGGATACAGGGAGAGTGCGGGTAAGTGGCGTTGAAATGCCCATCAGCCATGGTGAATGGCGGAGTGGACTTGATGGGCCAAATGACCTTACTTCCACTCCTATGTCTTATGGTCTTAAGTTATTTTGCCCACAGATCCATTCCTGTTGTTTTCTGGGTTGGAACTTTTTCTGTGTCTGGTCGAGCGGTATATCATAAACAGGTGAGCGTCTCTTCTATGAAGACCACTGAAGAGCCACTGTGGGGAGCTTATCCTCAGAAGCAACTTCTGACTGAGCTTCCACTCCCTCTGGCTCCATCTCCAAGTCCTTGTGGTTCTCAGGAATGTTTGAGAAAGTCAGACTAAGTCTAGTCTGCAGGTATCAGCCCATCAATAGTTCTGTCAGGCTACTCCTGTCATCATATGCGGTGCTGTACTATGGTTGAAGAGGAAATATGCAAGCTTCATTTTCAAAGTCCCTGCAGTTTGCTTTCTCATGCTACTTTTGAATGCCTGGACCCTCCGCTCAGCTAGACCATTTACGGATAGATGGTAGGGATCTGTGCAGATGTGCCTTAACCCGTTTGTCTTCCTAAAGGTTTGAAACTCCTTGCTGTAAATGGGGTCCTGTGTCTGTTATAAGAACCTTGGGTAACCATGGGCATTAAAAGATTGGTGGAGTTGGTGCCTATTGATCAATTTTGAATGCGCATCAATTAAAATTAAGAATGTATAGCCCAGAAGTGTGCTGTAATTTAGATTAGATTACTTACAGTGTGGAAACAGGCCCTTCGGCCCAACCAGTCCACACTGACCCGCCGAAGCGCAACCCACCCATACATTTACCCCTTATCTAACACTATGGGCAATTTAGCATGGCCAATTCACCTGACCGCCATATCTTTGGACTGTGGGAGGAAACCGGAGTACCCGGAGGAAACCCACGCAGATACGGGGAGAATGTGCAAACTCCACACAGCCAGTTGCCCGAGTCAGGAATTGAACCCAGGTCTCTGGCGCTGTGAGGCAGCAGTGCTAACCACTGTGCCACCGTGCCACCCCAAGTGGCCCTGCAAAATCTGCATGTACTTGCACTAGGCTCGCCCTGGCCATTCCCATGGTGCAATGAGATTGCTGGAGGGACCTTCTGGTTTGTCTAGCAAATGTTTCACCACTTGATCAAGTTTTCAATATCTGTCTCTATGCTAGGCCACCAAACAATCCTACTTGTGGACATTTTCGTTTTAGAAATTCCTGGCTGACAACTGTGCACTTCTTCAATGATTGGCCTCTGTTCTGGATGTGAGACAACCATCTGGCCTCCCCGAACAATAATGCCATCTCTTATACTCAACTCCTGATACATCAAGGTGTAGAGTTTCAACTCTTCTGCAGGATGTCTTTATGATTAACTGTGTTGAATTGAATTGAATTAGCCTTTATTGTCATATACACTCAATTAGTATAGTGAAAAGTTTATACGTTGCCATGTACGGCACCACTTAGATACAAAAATACCTAGGTACAGCTTTTTCAGTTACTAATTCTTCGAAAAAAGAGAAATAGAATGCCCAGTGACACAGAAATAACAGTTCAGAACAGTGGTCTTCCAACCCACACTATGCTGGCACCTAGACTCCAGTCTGCACAGGGCCCTGGCTCCAGACTGCACCAGGCTTCACCTTGAGGATCGGGAGATCACTTCATACCACCATGCTGGGCTGAGGACACCATGCTGGGAGGCTGCCCTGGCAGGCTGCTACAATTGGTGGACAGACTGTTATGCCAGGCTGGTAGGCCACCATGCTCCACTGGGAGGCTGCTATGGGAGGCAGCTATGGGAAGCTGCCAAGGGAAACCTGTCAGTTGCCGTGTCATGCAGAGAGGCCTCTAGGGGAAGCTGCTGCTCCAGGCCAGGAGGTCATCAATCATTGGAGGCTGGAAGTATTCAGAGGCCAGGAATCATTACTGGAGGCTGGGAATCGTTGCTGGAGGCTGGGAGTCATTGGACGCTTGCAGGGAAGAAGAAAAAAAAGCATTAAGAAGAAAATAGGAGAAGAAAAGAAGGAGAAGAAAAGATGAAGAAGAGTAGGTGGAGTGGATGAGCTCCAGCTGGAGTGTCTTACTCTGTCGCCATTTTGGACCAGAAGGTTGTAGGTTTGCCAACATAGGCTCCTTTTAGGGCCAAGTCCCAGTTGCTTGGCAGATTCTAGTAGAGTGCCCATGAAATTTAAAGTTGTGATGACCTCATCCATGTTCAGAGGTGAAGGTAGGGTGATGGGTAGGGGCAGGTGGCTCAAGCCATCCTCCATGCCTCCATGGATACTGTTCCAAGATATA
Source organism: Hemiscyllium ocellatum (assembly GCF_020745735.1). Classification (NCBI taxonomy): domain Eukaryota; kingdom Metazoa; phylum Chordata; class Chondrichthyes; order Orectolobiformes; family Hemiscylliidae; genus Hemiscyllium; species Hemiscyllium ocellatum. The sequence goes on from NC_083409.1 coordinate 83,066,206, forward strand.
TTTATAGGCACCTAATAGCAGTGCCCAATGCTGGATCTGAGCTTTGTAAAGGGAAGAATCTTCCTTGAAGACGTCCAGCAGAGGTTTGTGATCAGTTACTTTGGCCAACTGCAGATGTACTGATGGATCCTTTTCATTATGGCCAAACCTTCTTTCTTGATCTGGCTATACTGTACTTCCTTTCCACCTCCTCCAGTGTTTGTGATACATTTGTGATTAGATATTCTGTATCATCAACTGAACAGTGCAATAATATTGACTCTATCACACAGAGGGAGGCTTCGAAGGTTACAATGAGTAAACTCAAAGGTGGTAATGAGCTAATATATTTGTCAACAGTAGTTGTTGTTTGACGTTTGTAAAGGTTTTCTCTTGTGGCATTCGCCTTAACCATTTCTCTTTTTTTTTAGGCATGACATGGAAGGGTACCAGCAGGATCACCAAGTTGGGCATGAATTTCCCTTAGTAGTTCACGACACCTAGAAAAATCTACAACTCTGTAGTGTTCCTTGGAGTTGGAGTCTTTTTTATGGCCTTTATCTTCTCTTCGACAGGGTGTAGTCTGTCTGAGGTGTACCTCATTTACCTCATTTACCTTGAACACATGATTTTCTCCTCTCAGCCTGATGACAGCCACAGAAAAACATTGCATACCCTCCTCCAAACTCTCCAAATGTTCTTTTGCATAGCTCCTGAGGTTAAAACATCATCCTGACAGACTGGTTGTCTAGGCACCACTTGGAGGATGTTCTCTCTCACCCTTTGTAAGATGGTGCAATTTGAAGACAATTCAAAATGAGTGTACTCATATTGTTCTTTGTGAATATTTGTAGTGATGTTCTTCCGAGAGATCCTGTTGGAGGTAGGCTTGGCTCATGCTTAACTTGGAAAATGTGTGACCACAGCCAAGCTTCGCGTACAAGTCTTCTATTCATGGCACAGGGCATCTGTCTAAATGAGAAATTCTGTTGACCGACAATTTATAATCCTCACAGAGACGGATTGAGTTGTCGGGGTTTAAAACAGGGAGTACTGGCATGGTCCATTCAACAAATTGGACTAGGCATATGATGCCAAGTCCCTCTAGACATTCCAATTTGGCCTCTCCACTGGCACATAGAGGATAGAAGACTGGCGGTGCCTTGAAATATTTAGGTCATGTCTCTGCGTCTATGTAGATCTTGGCACTGGCGCCTTTCATCCTCACCAGGTCTTCTTGGAATGCATTGGCATACTTCCCAATGACTTCATGTAGATCACCTGTGCCCATTTTAAAGATCTGTTGCCAATCCAGGTGGATTTTCTGTAGCCAGTACCCTCCCAAAAGGTTGGGACCTGGCCCGTGCACCACTATTAAGGGGAGTTGGACTGTCTGTTGACCCTATGTAATTGGGGTTACAGTGGTCCCAGTAATACATAATGGCTTCCTGGTGCATGTGGCCAATCTATCCTTGGCGTCTTGCAAGCTTAAAGGCACAATGCCCCACTGGAGTTTCCTGAGGGTTATCTCACCAACAATAGATACAACTTGTGTTTATCTCCATATCTAAGGGGTAACCATTTGCCTAAAGTTTTATATTAATTAAGGTCACTTTAGGAGCTGTGACGCAACTTAATTGTATCAATTCCCCATCTTCAGACTGATGTATTTGCAAAGCCCTGTCATGAGGTGGCTTCGCCCTTCAGCCTGGGCTCTATGTGTTTTGTGTGTTTCAGTGGCATTGGCTGGGGTGAACTCTATGACCACAAGTGCAGCATGGATGTTCTTGCTCCTCACTGTGATGTGGGGAAACTTCCCATCCAGTTCTGGAACCTTGTAGCCTCTGACTCCAATCACCCTTCGTTGGCAATCAATGAGAGCCGTGAGTATTGTCAGCTGGGCATTTGGCTGTACGATGTGGGATTCACTCAGGATTGAGGACAGCGTCGACAAGGGACCCCTGAAGCTCCTGAGACCTTTTTCCTATGTTTGCATGGGAAAGGGGTAGTTCTATGGCTTTCCTGATGTCCAGATCTAGTCCAGCTTTCTTTGGGTCACAATATTATTAATTACACAAAGTAAGTGATCCCTTAACATTTAGCAGGTTACATCCTTCAACGGATCACCCAGACATTCCAGGGTGATGGTACTGGCAAAGCAGGCAGTGTTTGGGCTCATGGGTCCGCCCACTCCAGACCAGCTGCTTCCTTACCCTTTCTGTCTTCTTTCTTTTTCTTTTCTTCATCTTCTTCCTGCTGGCAGTGACGGCAGTGACATACCGGAGGAGGGTGGCCGGAGCATGACTCTTGGCGAGGTGCAGCCTGGCCTGGCAGCAGAGCCATGGACCCCTGGTGATGGTAGGCTCAGAGCCAGGGACTCCTGGTTATTGGCAAGGTGGCAGCAGCAGCTCCTGGTTATGGTAGGCCCAGTGCAGGGGACTCCTGGTTATCCTGGCCGGAGCAGGACTCTTGGTTAGGCAGCAGGGACAGTGGAGCTGGAGGTTCCTGGTTGCAGGGCAGGTGTGGGTCCAGCATGGGACTGGCATTGACAGCCCAGCCATGACAAGGAGATGGTGCCTGAAGAGTGGTAACTCCAATGTCGGTAGGTCCGAAGCAGGTGGCAGAGGGGAGGTAGTGCAGGTGTTGTTGGTGAGCCTGCTCAGGACTCAGAACTCGTGATGGAGGTTGTGGATCGAATATGGACTCACTTTCAAGGTATATCTTTTCATTCTTTTTATCCTTAAACTATTCAAAGTGGCAACGGATTGTGCAGACAGTTGAAGCTTTTCACTAAATTTTACTGTGCTGTTCATTATAGAGTACAAGTGACAATAAATCATCATTCCTTAATTCATTCATTTTCCAAAGTGCTGACCCATACATACAGTGTTACATCAATTTGTAAAGATTAGATTAGATTCTCTACAAAATTAAAACAGACCCTTCGGCCCAACAAGTCCACACCGACCCTCCGAAGAGTAATCCATCCAAACCCATTAGTGTCATCAAGAATTCTGTAACTGGTTTCCCAGCAAATCTGCCATGTTAAGCCTCTAAAACTGCACTATTACAGATGGTTTGGGGTTGTAGTGGTCCCAATCTATCAGTTTGTTAAACTTGTTATGTGTTGAAAGTCAGGACCTGACAAGCAGTCAGGAGAGTGATTTATCCTCTTCTATCCTGTTTGCCAGAAAGAAGTTTTTATTCCATTCTTTCAGCTTACTGGGGCCAATCTCTCACACTCACATCAAAACATTCCAGTTTGCCAAACACTGGCATTTCCAATATTTCCCTGATATGGTTGTACCAGGTTTGGGGAAAGGCAAGGCTGGCTGAAGCTCTTCTTGACTCTCCTTGCCAATGTAATAACTCAGGCAGCTTGAATGGAAAGGAAAATCATTCATTATTGAATACCAAAATATCGCTACTACTCATGGCACACAAAGGCCAGGACAGACAGTTCTGCAGACCCACCCTTGCGTCCGCTTATTTCTTTTGTATCCAGAAGTGCTCTTACAAACAACAAACCACCATCACCAAATCACCATGACATTTTTTTCCTTCCTTTATTTACTGCCACCAATAAATCACCCATGTAGACGATTTGATATTAACATGCAAAACCCACTTAGGGCAATGCTAACCATCAAAAATGAGGATGAGGTAGGGAGAGCGGGAAGGGGTGGGTCTGCTTTATATTTTTAAACTTTCTCTGTTTTGATTTATATAAACGTTCAGCTCATGAGGGTAGGATGTTTTTAACTAGCAACCACCACCAGAAAAAAATACTTATGCAACCAATTCGATATTGACATGCAAAGCCCATTATGGGCAATGCAAACTATCAGAAGTGAGGGAGGGGTAGGGAGAATGGGAAGGTCTATGCTGTACTGGGCTGCTTCAGTGTCCACATCAGGATCTGAAGAAAAATAAAGTCAGAAGTCACAGGGACACCTGACGAAGGAGCAGTGCTCCGAAAACTTGTGGTTTCAGATAAAACTGTTGGACTATGATCTGGTGTCATGTGATTTCTGACTTTGTCCATCCCAGTCGAACACTGACACTTCCACGTCAAGAAAAAAAGGTAGCAGATGAGAGTCAAGGCCTAGTACATGTTGTGCTTGTGGGCTTTGAATTTAAATTTATTTAACCTTTTGCAATCCACTCTGACATGATTACCATGAAAACCCTCAACATTTTGAGAAACATGTTTTAATAAAATTCTAAGCGTATGAGTAAATTATTCAAATAACCTTTGTTTTATCACACATGACCTTGTCCACATTTTGTTAATTGACTGGGGAAATATGCTGTTGGCACTTGTGCCGTACACATGCAAGAACTCAGTCACAGTTAAAACTATGTTGACCCTTTAAATTATGAATTTCATAGGAAAAATAATTGATGTCTCCCCAGCTATCTACCCAATAGGTCTGAATCACCTCTATGAAATACAGTTTCTGAAGAGCAAGCTATTTACAGGGACAATGGCTAGGACTGCATGAGGGAGAACATGGTAAATAATTACAAATTCATTGCTTTTTTTTCTCTTCTCTCCTGCACTGTAATTGCCATTGCTCAGCAGGAAATGCAGGCAGATACCTATCCACACAAGATCTGGGAGAGTTACAGTTTATTTTCTCTTTGCCTTCGACTATGTCTGATGGATGACAAAGATCCATGCATTTTTTTATTCTCCCTTTGAGGAAAGCTACTTTCCTTCCTTACAGTCAAGAAGACTGACTGACTTTATATTTAAAAAATTTTGGCTCTCATTTCACATTCCACCCAAACTGGGCGTCTGCAAAGTCGTTTTGGTGACTTTTCAATTAATTTTGTTTCAATGACAAATGTCTTGTTTCACTGAAAGGGTTAAAATCTCCGTCTCTATGTTCCACTATGTAAGAAAAGGCATACTGTTGTATTTGCATGCAGTTCAATCACTTTAAATTGGCTAATTTAGATGAAATGTTGAGCTCAGGGGGTGAGCTGAACGCCTCCAGAAATCCCAGATTTGCAGCTTGACTTCCCATCACGGCCTGAAGCACTTCTAAACCAGATTCAGTTCCTCAGAACAAGCATCACAATCTCATTGGCTGGGATCATAAACACAGCTGAATGGACCACCCAAGCTGTAGGCCGTGACAGCTGCCTTTCCCCTGGGTTCCCTGTGGCTAACACACAATTTGCTCAGTGTGTGTCTCTGTCATTATCCTAGTTTATGTGATGCTCATACACATAAACTCTGTACTCTGTTGAGTAGAAATCAAAGCCTGATAACAGAAGGGAAAGGCATAGGCAGACCCAGGCATTGATGTCAGAGCCATCAATAGCTATTTCTTTTTGCGTTTGCAAACATCTGTTTTCTCTATATGTTTTCGAGTCACAAACAGAAAGATTGATTACTGTAATTAATTTAGCAAGAATTTGAAGCTGTGTTTAATGTGTTTCACAAAATATGTATTCAAGGGAACACCAGTCAAAAGAACTCTGAGAAAGAATTGATCTGACTTTCTATAAACATTGCGAACTTGGAAAAAGAGGCATTTTTTATTATGAATTCTGCATTTAGGTATTATTGTTTAAATCAGAAAAGGTTGCATGAGATTTGCTTCCTAGCTGTTCATGAGTTTAACCATTTTCAAGTCACACTCTACAAATATGTCAGTGGCTGACTATCCTTCAAAATGTTTCATCACTGAGGGAAAATGCCTTACCTAAATGTTCTAGATGATCCATCAAATCTGATAACATATGATCGAAGCTATGCAGTCCATGGTTTGAATCTGCCTGGTGAATCAATTTGTCCAATGCATTTCATTGAAACTTCCTTTAAAGGAGTCACTAGGTGCCACATTGACGTCCTTTCTGATGAGTGAATGTCTCGCTCCTTGATAGATACAAATGAAAGTGTAAGAGAAAGAAATCACTTCCAAGAAAATCAAACTGAAGAGAAGGGATTTTACTGAAAAAAATGCAAAGATGAATAAAGAAATATAAAGCTTTTGCTATAGCAGTCAAAACATATCTTTGATAACATTTCTTAAAACTGCTGGCAATTGCATTCTTCAGTTTATAGTTTAAAAATATATTTGCACGTTATTTTTTATTTTTCAGGTGGATTTCTAAATGAAAATTCAAGTTTGAATGCATGCCAGTTGAAATTACATAAACATTACTCAGGATTTTCACCAGAGTAACCTGCATAAAACTAATTTACTCACAGAATTAATATTTTCCCAGGAGACATAATACATTCAAATAAGGATACTTTGAATATGATGACACCCAGTGGTGAAATGTCATTTATATCTTTGAAAAGAATTACACTAATGGCAACTGTGGAGCAGCCCCTACAGGACCTCTAGTTCATAACATCAGGCACTGAAATGTATGGATTGAATCTGGAGGTGATAGTGATAATCTATGCCAGAAGAAGATAGGTCACTGTTTGCTTCTTCAAGCACAGAGAAACTGGGGTAGTGAACATGCTACTTTTCCAGGGTAGCAGGTTTCCCTATGATGCAGAGAGTTATCAATTCAGAACCCATGAATCTGCAATCTCTGTATGTCAATGACAAAGTATACTGTGGCTTCTTGTCCATTATGATATTGCATTTTCTTCCATTCCCACAGTTAAGGGAAAAGTTTGCAATACCACTTCCTTCTGCTGGAAAACTATTGAGTAGATGTCGAGAGTGATAATGACCTTGACAGCCATGCATAATGTCTTCCTTCCCCTGCTGTGAATTATTCTATGATCACCTCCCTGGTGAATTATAGGTACCACAGACATTGCTGCTGGCTGAGGTGGAAGGAGATAAGCTCCCTGAAAACATTTGGTGGGCAGAACCAAATGTCAAGAGACTTCCTCCTTCTCCTTCTTGGACAGTCCCTTTCTGAAGTCTAATTTGCCTGCCATGTTGCACATCCAGAGGGACTGCAACAACATGCTCCATAACTGTGGCAGTCTTACTGTAAACAGGCTACAATTCATCTCAGACCTCATTATCAAGTGAGTAACACTGCCTTCGAAATTCAGCAAGTGGTTGCAAATGGTCCAAACCTAGCTGACCTTCACTTTAAAGCAGCATTTGACCAGTAGTATCATCAAGAAGCCCCAGCAAAATTGGAATCAATGGGAATTGGGGGCAAAATCTCTACTCGTGAGGATCAAACCTAACATGAAAGTAGATGGTTGTGGTTGTTAGACATTAATCATCCTAGCACCAAGACATCACTGCAGGAGTTCCTCAGGGTTGTGTCCTATCTCATACAATTTTCAGCTGTTTCATCTGTGACTTACCATCCATCATAAGATCAGAGTGAAAATAAGAAATAGGAACAGGAGCAGGCCATTCAGCCCCTCAAGCCTGCCCTGCTGAGCTATAAGATCAGAACTGATCTAACCCAGGCCTCAAATTCTCCTTCACACCAGCTCCTTATAGTCCTCAACCCCTCAATATTTTAACATCAATCTACTTCATCTTTAAATACTTCCAGTGATCTAGCTTCCACAACTCTCTGTGCTTGAGAATTCCAGCCATTCACTACCCTGAGAGAAAACATTATTTTGCATCTCAATTTTAAATGAGTGTCCATTTGTTCTATTTTGAGTTGAAGTGGGGATGTTCGCTAATGATTGCACAATGTTCAGCACCATTTGCGACTCCTCAAACACTAAATCAGCTCATTTTCAATATCCAGGCTTGGACTGAGAAGTGGCAAGTAACTTTTATATTAAAAATCAGAATGGCGTGTTGCTACCCTGGTGCCAGGATCAAGGATGTCTCAGAGGGTGCAGAATGTTCTCATGGGGGAGAGGGGCCAGCAAAAGGACATTGTCCACATTGGACCCATTGACATAGGAAGGGAAAAAGATTGAGATTCTGAAGAGAGATCACAGAGAGTTAGGCAGGAATTTAAAAAGGAGGTCCTCAAGGGTTACTCCCGGTGCTACGAGCTAGTGAGGGCAGGAATAGGAGGACAGGGCAGATGAATACGTGGCTGACGAGCTGGTGTATGGGAGAAGGATTCACATTTTTGGATCATTGGAATCTCTTTTGGGGTGGAAGTGACCTGTACAAGAAGGACGGATTGCACTTAAATTTGAAGGGGACTAATATACTGGCAGGGCGATTTGCTAGAACTGCTTGGGAGGATTTAAACTGCTTGGATGGTAAGTCACAGGTGGGGGTGGGACCCAGGGAGTTAGTGAGGAAAGAGATCAACCCAGAACTGGTACAGTTGAGAACAGAAGTGAGTCAGTCAGGGGAGGCAGGGCCAAGGTAGGACTAATGAATTAAACTGCATTTATTTCAATGCAAGGGGCCTAACAGGGAAGGCAGATGAACTCAGGGCAAGGTTAGGAACATGGGACTAGGATATCATAGCAATTACAGAAACATGGCTCAGGGATGGGCAGGACTGGCAGCTTAATGTTCCAGGATACAAATGCTACAGGAAGGACATAAAGGGAGGCAAGAGAGGAGGGTGAGTGACGTTTTTGATAAGGAATAGCATTACAGCTGTGCTGAGGGAGGATATTCCTAGAAAAACATCCAGGGAAGTTATTGGGTGGAACTGAGAAATAAGAAAGGAATGATCACCTTATTGGGATTGTATTAGAGACCCCCTAACAGTCAGATGGAAATTGAGAAACAAACTTGTAAGGATATCTCAGCTATCAGTAAGAATAATAGGGTGGTTATGGTAGGGGATTTTAACTTTCCAAACATAGACTGGGATTGCCATAGTGTTAAAGGTTTAGAGGAATTTATTGAGTGTGTACAAGAAAATTTTCTGATCTAGTATGTGGATGTACCTACTAAAGAAGTGCAAAACTTAAGGCGGGACAGGTGACTGAGGTGACAGTGAGGGAGCACTTTGGGGCCAGTGACCATAATTATATTAGATTTGAAATAGTGATGAGAAAGGATAGACCAGATCTAAAAGTTGAAATTCTAAATTGAAGAAAGGCCAATTTTGACGGTATTGGGCAAGAACTTTCAAAAGCTGATTGGAGGCAGATGTTCGCAGGTAAAGGGACAGATGGAAAATGGGAAGTCTTCAGAAATGAGATAATGAGAATCCGGAGAAAGTATATTCCAGTCAGGGTTAAAGGAAAGGCTGGTAGGTATAGGGAATGCTGGATGACTTAAGAAATTGAGGGTTTGGTTAAGAAAAAGAAGGAAGCATATGTAAGGTATAGACAGGATAGATCGAGTGAATCCTGAGAAGAGTATAAAGGAAGTAGGAGTATACTTAAGAGAGAAATCAGGAGGGCAAAAAGGGGACATGAGATAGCTTTGGCAAATAGAGTTAAGGAGAATCCAAAGGGTTTTTTACAAATACATTAAGGAGAAAAAGGGTAACTAGGGAGAGAATGGGGCCCCTCAAAGATCAGCAAGGTGGCCTTTGTGTGGAGCTGCAGAAAATGGGGGAGATACTAAACGAGTATTTTGCATAAGTATTTACTGTGGGAAAGGATATCGAAGATATAGAAAGTAGCGAAATAGATGGTGACATCTTGAAAAATGTCCCTGTTACAGAGGAAGAAGTGCTGGATGTCTTGAAACGCATAAAGGTGGATAAATCCCCAGGACTTGATCAGGTGTACCCTACAACTCTGTGGGAAGCTGGAGAAATGATTGCTGTGCCTCTTGCTGAGATATTTGTATCATCGATGTGAGGCGCCGGAAGACTGGAGATTGGCTAACATGGTGCCACTGTTTAAGAAGGACGGTAAAGACAAGCCAGGGAACTATAGACCAGTGAGCCTCATGTTGGTGGTGGGCAAGTTGTTGGAGGGAATCCTCAGGGACAGGATGTACATGTATTTGGAAAGGCAAGGACTGATTAGGGATAGTCAACATGGCTTTGTGCGTGGGAAATCATGTCGCACAATCTTGATTGAGTTTTTTGAGGAAGTAACAAAGAGGATTGATGAAGGCAGAGTGGTAGATGTGATCTATATGGACTTCAGTAAGGCATTCAACAAGGTTCACCATGGGAGACTGGTTAGCAATGTTCGATCTACGGTATAAAGTGAGAACTAGCCATTTGGATATAGAACTGGCTCAAAGGTAGAAGACAGAGGGTGGTGGTGGAGGGTTGTTTTTCAGACTGGAAGCCTGTGACCAGTGGAGTGCCACAAGGATCAGTGCTGGGTCCTCTGCTTTTTGTCATTTACATAAATGATTTGGATGCGCGCATAAGATGTACAGTCAGTGAGTTTGCAGATGACACCAAAATTGGAGATGTAGAGGACAGCAAACAAGGTTACGTCAAATTGCAACAGGATCTTGACCAGATGGGCCACTGGGCTGAGAAGTGGCAGATGGAGTTTAATTCAGATAAATGTGAGATGCTGCATTCTGGGAAAGCAAATCTTAGCAGGACTTATACACTTAATGGTAAGGTCTTAGGGAGTGTTACTGAACAAAGAGACCTTGGAATGCAGGTTCATAGCACCTTGAAAGTGGAGTCGCAGGTAGATAGGATAGTGAAGAGGGTGTTTGGTATGCTTTCCTTTATTGGTCAGAGTATTGAGTACAGGATTTGTGAGGTCATGTTATGGCTGTACAGGACATTGGTTAGGCCATTATTGGAATATTGCAAGCAATTCTAGTCTCCTTCCTATCGGAAAGATGTTGTGCAACTTGAAAGGGTTCAGAAAAGGTTTACAAGGATGTTGCCAGGGTTGGAGGATCTGAGCTACAGGGAGAGGCTGAACAGGCTGGGACTGTTTTCCCTTGAGCATTGGAAGTTGAGGCGTGACCTTATAGAGGCTTACAAAATTATGAGAGGTATGGATAGGATAAATAGACAAAGTCTTTTCCCTGGAGTGGTGGAGTCCAGAACTAGAGGGCATAGGTTTAGGGTGAGAGGGGTAAAATATAAAAGAGACCTATGGGGCAACATTTTCACTCAGAGGTTGGTACATCTATAGAGAAGCTGCCAGAGGAAGTGGTGGAGGCTGGTACAGTTGCAAATAGGAAGGCTTTGGAGGGATATGGGCCAGGTGCTGTCAGGTGGGACTAGATTGGGTAGAGATATCTGGTCGGCATGGACGGGTTGGACCGAAGGATCTGTTTCCATGCTGTACATCTTTGTGATCCTATGACTCTATGACTCTATTACAAGTGTCAGACAAAGATTATCACAACCAAGACAAAATCTAACTATTGCCCTTGACATTCAATGGTTTTAGCATTGATGAATCCATCACTATCAACATCCTTGGTGAAAGTTAAAAATCACACAACATCAGGTCATAGTTCAACAGGTTTATTGGTTATCAGGTATTATTCCTGATGAAGGGCTTTTGCCCGAAACATCAATTTTCCTGCTCCTCAGATGCTGCCGGATCTGCTGTGCTTTTCCAGCACCACACTCTCGTCTCTAATCTCCAGCATCTGTAGTCCTCACTTTTGCATTTTGGACTATAACATGGCGCTGTGTGATTTTTAATTTATCCACCCCAGTCCAACACTGGCACCTCCACATCACAAAATCCTTGGCTATTAACTGAGCTGGGCAAGCCATATTAATACAAGAGTAGGGCAAAGGCAGTGCAGAACTCAATTCCTTACTCCTCAAAGTTTGTCCACCATAAACAAGACAGAAGTCAGGACTGACATAGAATACTATCCATTTGCCTAGATGGAAGCAACACCAACAATTCTTAAAAAAACTTGGTATCATTCAATATAAAGCACTCCACTTGTTGGCACACTCTCACTATCTCAATATTCACTCATTCCACTGATGTGCAGAGGCAGCACTATATGCCATCTATAAGATGCTTTGCAGTAACTCATCAAGGTTCCTCCATAACACCTTTCAAACCAATAACCTCTACCACCTAGAAAGATAAGGGTGGCAGATAAATTGAAACACCGTCACCTCTCAGCTCCCCTCCAAGCTTCGTGCCATTCTAACTTGGACCAATATTGCAACTCCTCCACAGCTGATGACTCAAATCCTAGATCTCTCTTACTAAGAGAGACCTACACTGTAAGAATTGCAGCAGTTTAAAGTGGCAACTCACTCCCACCTTGTCCAAAGCAACTGGGCATGGACAAAAAAATGCTGGCCTAACCAATGATGCCCTCATCTCAGGAATGAATTTTAAAACAAAAGACTCCACAGTAATTCTGCAAAGTTTGCCAGATCAACAGGAGTTCAAAACCACTTCAAGTTGTTTAGTTGTGGGCAATTAGCAAAGGATCTTCACTAGACCTACAGAAACTTGCCTCATCTTACTCTGAGGCGTTGTTTGCTGGCACAATCTACCCACTGCAAGATCATCTGCACATGTCCATCATGCCAGGATGAGCACTCTTCCCAGAACAGAGTGCAACGTGAACAATGGGGGAAAAATGGAGGAAGAGTAGTAGAATGCCATTCAAAGGCAATACAGAGCCTAGATTTACAACCTTAGCCTTTTACTGATTTGTCTGGGTGATTCTGAATTCAAAGCTGTTGCATTAGAAAGAAAGAAAGTTAGTATTTGTTTTAATGACCTCAAGATATTTGAAAGTGCTTTATAGCCAGCAAAGTCACTGAAGTTTAGTCACTGTTGTGATGTAGGAAATGCAGCATGCAATTTGCAGATAGCAAGTTTCCACAAATAGCTATATTTTATGGCCAGATTTTTTTTTAAGTGATATTGGTTGAGAAATAAATTTTGGCCAGGGCAGTTCATCCTGTTTCAAATCTGGCTTTTAACCAATCTAATGTTTGCGGACAAAGTTGAGCAAAGTGTGGTAAGCATCTGACTGTTATTGTGCACATCCTTAAAGTGCTTGTTGCTGACCCTTGGTGCCCAAAATTATCCCATTTCTAGGATTGAAAGACCTTTCCTTCATGACACCAAAAATGTAATGAAATGAAATTCATTGAAATCTAATTTCCAGGAGACTATATGATCATTATAATTAACTGATCACCACAGTTAATTTTTCAGGCACAATGTAGTTCAGTATGTGAGATTAAAGCATTGAATTCTAAACTTCAAAGTATATTTTAATAGCTTATATGTACATTCAATGTAAACACATTGGCCTCAATTTTCTGCTGGCGAGTCTGTCATTATTCCAATGTAGACGGGAGTCATGCATGAGACCCAGGGGAATTCTCACTGCAGCACTTTCCAAAGGGATTGCCTGGGAGATTTTTCAATTTTCTGCTGCACAATTCCACCACACCTTAAACTCTATGAAAGTCTTCATTAAAATCAGAAACTTCAGAGGGTTGCAATGAAATTAAGTAAAATAGTTACTCAGAAAAGGTTAGACTACCTAATATACATAGTCTAACTCTTGAGTTAGATTATTAAACTGGCCCCATACATACCTAACGCACCATCACCTGTACCTTCCTTGGATCCCTTACCTTCCATATACCTCAGACCTTTATCTGACACTCTGGACCCTGGGGTTCAACTCATAGTCACCTCACTTTGATGGAAGGCTTTTGCCCGAACCATCATTTTTCCTGCTCCTTGGATGCTGCCTGACCTGCGGTGCACTTCCAGCACTACATCTTGAGACAAGTCATACCCTCTGTTGGATTAGACCAGCCGATAGTTCCAATATGACACCTCCCATCCATCAGACTGGGCCAGACTCTCTCCCCAGTCTCCTGCCATCTCCAATTTCTCCCACCGATTCTGATTTTCCCAAAACACTGCATCAAGTACCTTGCCACCTTACATCTACCACCCTACACATTTGGTACCCTACTGATTTCACAACCCATCCCCTTTCCATTTGGCATCCTACTCAACTGGCATCCTGCACCTTGGCACCCAATTCCCTACCCAGCTGATACTCCACTAACCAGGCACTATGCACCCTACTCATCAGGCATCCTACACCTGGCACCTAACTCCCAATCCAACTGGCATTCTACCCCTTGCAATCTACACATCTCCATCTGGAACCTTATCTAGCTAACTCCCACTGATGTGGCACCCTGGAACCCTACCCATCCAGCATGCAACTTGCTTGGCAGCTTACTCCCCACCCATCTAGCATCTAACCCCTTGCACCTTCCCCTGTGTAAACTGGCATACTACCCAGCTGGCAATTTATTTATTTGGCATCCTACACCCAATGCATCTGGAGCCCTACTGTCCCAACATCCTAATATCTCACTTAATGTATGTACATGCAGCTTGACAGTTAAATGTCAGAGTGCAGTAGCTGATTGTTATGAAAAGGGTGCATGGTTTGCTTTCTTCAAACAATTATATGTCTGCTCTGTATTTCTGAGAGAGCCCTGAATGGAATCTCTTTTTCAGAAGTGCACGGATCCTTTCTTTCTTAATAGAGAGTCAGGGTGGCAATCTGCATGAGATTGCTACTCCGCGGGAAACCTGGCCCATTGAGTTTTACAAAAAATTCCTTGAGTAGAGGTCAACTCTTTCTCCAGCTGTAATTCTTTCCTGATCTTTGAGCAAAGCTCTTTCCTTAATTTGATTATAAAACACAGATTATCTGGAAAATTAGGATGGATTTTTATTTTGTGAATATACTTAAGCTTTAGGACCTTCTATTAATGTTCATCTCATTGCTACTTTGGCATCAGACAATCATTCATTTGCCTTTCATTGTTTGTTAGCATCTGAGGAGCTCTGTTTCACATTAATAACAATATAACAATAATTGATTGGCACAACCAGGAAAGTCATCGCATAAACATTCACATTCTTAGCAATCATGAATTGAGCATTATCGTTAAAAGAAGATTTTACTTCAAGTAAAAAAAGTAAAGGAATTAAAACCAAATAAACTAATAAGACGATTTGGGAGTCTTTAAGGATCAACGTCTGTCTTTGTTTTGGGAATTTTATAGAAATGGGATATTGTCCCCTTGAAGATTATTGACCTGTAGCCCAGAATGGAAAAAGCATGCACTCACGTTGACCGTTTCTCTATTTACTGCCAAGGGAATTACACATGTATTAATTTCTAAGATTTAAAACCTGATCGTAGACCCTTCCGAGATTGATCAGTTAAGCAAGAAAAATAGATTCAAATGTCTCACTCAAACTCATTCTGAGACATTGCAATCAATCCTCTCTCTTCTAAAATATCATCAGAAATCATCTCTTTATAAACCTCCAGGATAGGGAGGCCCCACGAAAAATCTCATGACTAGATAACTTTTAAAAATTCCTACGGCTACAGAAGCTTCACAAATAAACTGTTGCTTAAGTTAATTGGGTACATTTAGAATGTTTGTGAAATGAACTATACAATGATCATTTTTGACTTTTAAGTTTGCCTAAATGAATCATACAAGTACCAAGGCATAAAATACCCCGAGGATTGACAAAACAAAGTATTGTGTCACCTCTGTGAAGATATAAGTTGAAGTTACAGGAGGAGAAATTCACCCTGTAAGTCTTTAATTACCCGTTATTGAACAGAGGTAATGACGCAGCATTGAAAAAGTACCAATGTTCTGAATAACCTCCACCTTGTATGAAAGTCAAACTGCAAATGTGATGTAAATCTTTTATCTAGTATTGTCAAATATGTATTTAAGGAATACACCATAGATCAACTGGACATGATGCCAGTGGGAGAAGACATGGCGCATGATGAACTGGTATATTTTGATCAAGTGACCTGAAATAGTAGAATTACTGAACCTACCAAATAACTTCCCCGCTGGGCAACAATGCACCTTTAACCCATCCAGCAATGAAGAATGCCGCCTTAGGATTCTCCATTTAGTGGAACAACAAATAAAAGCCAACATAAAGCTCTGTGATTACATTGCAACAACAGTGATGTTGACAGACATCCCTCAGGGAAACCTACTGTTGCCAGTTGGTACTTGGGGACTTCAAAGTTTGGGCAGAGCAATTTCCTGCCTGCAATGCCGTGGTCTCAGGGGTAGTTTCCAGAGTCATTCTCTGGAGACTTATCAGTTCTTAAGCAACAGCACATGACTCCTCCTTCAGCCTCAGGGAGTGTATAAACAGCTATAAAAGGAAACCTAATGAAATTTGATGCAGTTCTAGATGACCCAGAAAATGGCGGTTATCGGAGAATGTCAAATATAATTGACCTTGGATATCTGTGGTTATAGTAGCAGAGATTCGAAAGTCAAAAAGCTGTTAAGTGTTCCTGGCATTTGTCAGGATTTGCCCTGAAAGCAGTTAACACTGTATATCAGTTAATCAGAAACTTTCACTAAAATATCAACTGCCTAAGGTAATGATTGCCCTGCAGATTTATTGTGAGAATTGACTGGATTATATAAAAAAGCAGTGTGTAATTTCCATTATTTTTCTATATTTTCTTACTTGCTATGAAGCCTACAATCTTTTATTGTTTCAGGATTTTTCACTTGCATTTTACATACCTCTAGTTATAATTTCTCTATTATTGAAAAGGCAGTGACCATTTTATGTAAAGTCTTAAAAGAATAAATTTTTCTCCAAAGAGACTAACTTGTTCCCATTTCAATTCAGCAGCTAGTTGATCAAATATTCAAATGCAACACATGGATTGTATTTTAAGTAATTAGGCATTAAATTTGAAAAATCATAACAATCTGGTATATTGGGGGAGGTGTTACTTTTAAAAAAATCAATTCTGGTTTGTTGGCAATACTTTACGACATAAATATTGAAATCTGTATTATGTATTGGTTAGCTATTAAGATATAATTAAGACTATACAGTTCTCATTGTCCTGCTATAGTAAGGATAGCGTTAAACTGGAGAGGGTGCAGAAAAGATTTACAATGATATTAGAGGGACTGGAGGGTTTGAGTTAAAAAGAGAGGCTGAATAGGCAGGGAATTTTATCATTAAAGTGTAGGAGGTTGAGTGGTGACCTTATAAAGGTTTATCAAATCAGGAGGGGTGTAGATAAGGACAATAGCAAAGGTATGCAAAGCTCAAGGGCATAACTTTAAGATGAGAGGAAAAAGATTTAAAAGGGATCTGAGGAGAAATGTTTGCATAAAGAGTATGGCTCGTATGTGGAATTAGCTGCTTGAGGAAGTGGTAGGAGTAGGTAGAGTTACAACATTTAGAAGATATTTGTACACGTGCACTGAATAGGAAAGGTTTAGAGAGACATGGGACAAACATATGCAAATGAGACTAGTTTAGTTTAGGAAACTTAGTCATGAATTAGTTGGACTGAAGGGTGTGTTTGCATATTGTATGACTCTATGACTGTATAAGATTGATGAATTGGTCAAAATTAGTATATTGTTGATTGAAACTAGCACTTTTAAAGATGGAATATAAATTGCAAGTACTGGAGTACCTCAGCAAGTCTGACAGCATCAGTGTAGAGAGAAACAGTGTTACCATTTCAAATTCAATGGTTCTTCTTTAGAATTGAAGAGGGATTGGTAATTGGTTTTTTTTATGCTGTTGACAAAGAATGAGGAGGAACAATTGGAACATGTGGCGAGGGTGCCCAGAGCAAAACAAACAAAATGAGTGCTAATGGCTATAAAGGAGATTTGTGGATGTAATAATATGCATTAATGTTAGGTGTGAAAAGAAGAAAATATGTTTGATCTGTTGAGAGAAAACCCATTCTCGCAAGTCACAGGCTGGTGCTGGGGTAATCAAATTGGATAACTGTGTTCATGATCTGCTGTTATTGAACTCAATGTTGAGTCAAGAAGGCTGGAAAGTGTCTCCGAATAAAATGTGGTGTGTTGAGCTTTGCTGAACAGTTACAGAAGACTTAGAATGGAAATTTATGCATGTTGGATTTATCTTGGTGGAAGATGGCAGCATCGGAACAGAAGCAACAGAGATGAAGAATCTGAAAGAATAAAATGGAGACCATATAGGAAGAAGTCACTTTATAAGATTACCTGATGTTGTGATGTGTTTTGAACTGAGATATACAGAAAAGGAATTCTTAGTTCAGTTGCTGGTCTGTACTGAGTTAGTTGACAGCTTTAAGGATACTACCTTTGATATTAGTGCCTTGGAGGCCCAAGAGAGGACAAGTAGGCTGATGTGTTATTCCTGGTTGCTTCTAGTATTGTTGCAAAGCATCATTATTGGAAAATGTGAATATGGTAGGAGGCCAGTTGTGCTTTGATCTCTGGCATTGACCACTGTAAATAGATGAAAGATCATACATGAAAGATGCCATTTGGTGAAGTGATGCAGGTTGACTGCCACTGCTAACATTAATTTTGCTGAAAGTCATTTATAATTCCAATCTGTTATGAAAAAATGTTAAAATAAATTAGCAGAAAATGCCTACATATGTGACATAATGGTCACAAAATTTTCCTCACTGCATTTTAAATGCATTTTTAAAATCTTGAAAAGGTTTTAACACAAGTGGAATGGTGGGGAATCCTTAATGGACACAGTAATGAGCTAACAACAGATAGTATTTGGATTGTACAATGAAAGGAGATTTCAATTTTCAATTGCCAATATTTGAGATTTGGAAATTACATTACAGAGCTGACTTCAGTGCAGCAAGAGTTAATGTGCTTTCTGCCTGAGTCTGCCTGACTATATGACTGTGGGTGGTCTGATTTTTGTTAATTACATATTAGAGTTTTTGTTTGAATTTTGTGGGGAGGAGAGGGAGAATAGGAAACGGAAATACATTTTACTGGCAATGACCCATAGCTTGTTCAGCTACTCGCTGACTGGATGTTAGTCTGGAAATTATGACGGATGTCAGAGAAAGAAAAGAAATGTGGACTTTCATTTTCTTTTCAGCCTGGCTGGCTATTAGTCATCCAATGAGTGTAAGTTATGTTACTGCTGAAACTACAGAATACTGGGGATTCTTTCAGTGATCAGAGTTGCCAAAACATTTGGAGCCAAGACATAGCATTTCTGATAAACAAAATTGTCTTTCTTTGTCTTGTTCTGTGGTTTTCCATGGGTTTACAATCCACTTTGCTCCTGGGACTGATGAAATCTTGGTCCTGGCAACAGAAAGAGGCCTGAATGCTGCCTTAGGGAGTTGTTGGCAAAGCACCGCCTACATGGGTGCTTGATGATGGAGAGGAAATAAAAGTTAATTTCCCTATTGCAGAAGCAATGGACGCTGTATACGAGAGTGAGTAATATTAGTTATGTTCTTGATTTTGCCTGGCTATTTATCCTATGCCCTGCAAGACCACTTCTCAGTGAATCCTTGTTCTGGATGCACTTTCACAAACACAATATTTAGGAATACAGCATTACTTAATAAACTCAAGCAGCTATTGCTGCTACATTATTTTGCTCACTGCGGATATTTGTGATCCAAACTTTATAAAGAACAAGAATAACTAATTAGCTTAGTTTCTAAGCCACAGATAAGTTTTGTTTACAGTACCTGATTATCCACAGTACTGGACAATTGGCAAATCATTACATAAAGTTTAACTTTCTTCCTTGGATTAAAAAGTAACCAAAGTTGCTCACTTTAATGATAAAAAGATACCCGTAATATTGCCTGTGCTTTTATATTTGAGACTGTGCTTAACGGCCCAGAGACATTTAATGCTAACACTTAAAATGGCCTTTGCTGCAACGATATAAGACAGAACTGGTAGGATCATATTGCATTAGCTGGGATGTACCTCTTGTACCCATTTTAATTGGCTGGAAGAGAACAAGAGACATCTCCCACAGTTGAAATATGTTTATTAAATTTTTCACTTTCATCACGTTATGTCAATACATGGGACATTTCATCATCTGAAACAGTTTTTCAAAAGGAAAAGCACTGCCTTTGGATGGCCAAAGTGGTTACCTGACCACTGTGAGGTGAGCACACAAACACATCAATAAGGTAGACCCAGTCTGAACTGAAACTAAATGCAAACATTTGAACATCTGATCTAGGAATAGGCTAGAGAGTCCCTCATTCCTGATGAAGGGCTTTTGCCCGAAACAACAATTTTCCTGCTCCTCGGATACTTGCTGACCAGCTGTGCTTTTCCAGCACCACACTCTTGGCTTTAATCTCCAGCATCTGCAGTACTCACCTTTACTCATAGAGTCCCTCAAGCCTGTTCTAATATTTAATAAGATTACAGACAGTCTGAGTTTAACTTCAAATCCATATTCCTGTTGACCCTGAGAATATTTCACCCACTAGCTTACCAAGAATCTATCCAGCTCTGCCTTAAAAGTAAGCAACGACTCTGCTTCCATTACCATTTCAAGGATAGAATTCCAAAATTCATAATACTTTGAAAACATCCTTTTGCCTTATCTCTGTTGTAAATAAATGACTGTTTATTGTTAAACAGTGATCCTGAGTTCTAGATTCTCCCTTGAAAGGAAACATCCTGTCCACACCTATCCTCTCAAGACATCTCAAGGTCAATTGATTTCAATCAATTCACCTCCAACTCATAAACTGAATAATGAATTGAGGATGAATGATAATTTATTGTCACTTGTACTCTACGATGAACAACACTGTAAACTACAGTGAAAACCTTTATTTGTCACCACAAACTACACCATTTGAGCACTTAGAGTCATAGTGATAGAGATGTACAGCATGGAAAAAGACCCTTCGGTCCCACTTGTCCATGCTGACCAGATATACCAACCCAATCTAGTCCCACCTGCCAGCACCTGGCCAATATCCCTCCAAACCCTTCCTATTCATATACCCATCCAGATGTCTTTTAAATATTGCAAATGTATTAGACTCCACCACATATTCTGACAGCTCATTCCATACACGTACCACCCTCTGCATGATAAAGTTGCTCCCCAGGTCTCTTTTATATCTGTCCCCTCTCACCCTAAACCTATGTTTTCTAGTTCTGGACTCGCCGACCCCAGGGAAAAGCCTTTGTCGATTTATCCTATCCATGCCCCTCATAATTTTATAAACCTCTTTGAGGTTACCCCTCAGCCTCCGACGCTCCAGGGAAAACAGCCCCAGCCTATTCAACCTCTCCGCATAGCTCAAATCCTCCAACCCTGGCAACATCCTTGTAAATCTTTTTTGAACCCTTTCAAGTTTCACAGCATCTTACCGAAAGGAAGGAGACCAGAATTGCATGCAATATTCCAACAGTGGCTCAATCAATGTCCTGTACAGCCGCAACATGACCTCCCAAACCCTGAAATCAACACTCTGACCAATAAAGGAAAGCATACCAAATGCCTTCTTCATTATCCTATCGACCTGCAACTCCACGTTCAAGGAGCTATGAAACTGTACTCCATGGTTTCTTTGTTCAGCACAACTCCATCGGACCTTACCATTAAGTGTGTAAGTCCTTCTAAGATTTGCTTTCCCAAAATGCAGCACCTCACATTTATCTAAATTAAACTTCATCTTCCACTTCTTAGCCCATTGGCCCATCTGATCAAGATCCCATTGTAATCTGAGATAACCATCATCTCTTTCCACTGCACCTCCAATTTTAGTGTCATCTTCAAACTTACTAACTATACCTCTTGTGCTCACATCCAAAACATTTATATAAATGATGAAAAGTAGTGGCCCAACACCGATCCTTGTGGCACTTCACTGGTCACAGGCCTGCAGTCTGAAAAACAACCCTCCACCACCATCCTCTGTCTTCTACCTTTGAGCCAGTTCTCCCTGTATTCTATGAGACCTAACATTGCTAATCCGTCTCCCATGGGGAACCTTGTTGAATTCCTCACTAAGTCCATATAGATCATATCTACCACTCTGTTCTCATCAATCCTCTTTGTTCCTTGTTCAAAAATCTCAATCAAGTTTGTGAGACATGATTTCCCACGCACAAAGCCATGTTGACTACCCCTAATCAGTCCTTGCCTTTCCAAATACATGTACATCCTGTCCCTCAGGATTCCCTCCAACAACTTGCTCACCACTGACATCAGGCTCATGGGTCTATAATTCCCTGGCTTGTCCTTACCTCATTTCTTAAACAGTGGCACCATGTTAGCCAACCTCCAGTCTTCCAGCACCTCACCTGTTTCTGTTGATGATGCAAATATCTCAGTAAGAGGCCCAGCAATCACTTCCCTAGCTTCCCACAGAGGTCAGGAGTATACCAGATCAGGTCCTGGGGATTTATTCACTTTTACACATTGCAAGACATCCAGCACTTCCTTCTCTGCAATATGGACATTTTTCCAAGATATCACCAATTAATTCCCTACATTCCATATCTTCCATGTCCTTTTCCACAGTAAATACTGATGCAAAATACTTGTTTAGTATCTGCCCCATCTCCTGCAGCTCCACACAAAGACCGCCTTGCTGAATTTTGAGGGGCCCTATTCTCTCCTTAGTTACCCATTTGTCCTTAATGTCTATGTGAAAACCCTTTGGATTCTCCTTAACTCTATTTGCCAAAGCTATTTCATGTCCCCTTTTTGCCCTCCTGATTTCCCTCTTAAGTATACTCCTACTGCCTATAACTCTTCTAAGGATTCACTTGATCTATCCTGTCTATACCTTCAAGAATAAAAAGACAAAGCTGAAAGAAAATCTATCGTTGCTCCGCTGCCTCCACCATGAATCCTGAGCCCTGAGCTAGCTGACCAATGCCACCTGCGCCGGACCCACCAACATTGTCATTCTTCAGGTGCTGGGGCCATCCCAATGACAGGCCTACCACAACCAGGCACTGCCACCAGTGCCATGCCGATGCCTGGACGTCACAAACCAGGAGTCCTTGGCTCCACAGAAACCACCACCAAGCCAATGCCTGGAGTCCTTACTCTAGGCCCACCACAACCAGGAGCCCCTGGCTCTTGTCACCGAGCCAAGCCACTGCCTCACCAGGAGTCCCACGCTGGGTACTCCCCTCCACAATGTCACCCCCTCCTCCGCCACTGACAGTGAGGTGAAGACAAAGAAAAAGAAAGAAGATAAAAAGAATAAGGAAAGAAGGGAGGAAGTCACTGCCTGGAATGGACGGGCCCAGGAGCCCGAACACTGCTTATCTTGCTAGTGCCTTGTGCAGATACCAGCCTAGCCTGTCCAGCCTTTTCTCATAAGACAACCTTGTCATTCCAAGTATTAATCTGGAAACCTTTTCTGACCTACTTCCAACACATTTACATCTTTCCTTAATGAAGGAGACCAATAATCTATACAGTACTCCAAATGTTGTCACACCAATGTCCTTTATAACTGAAGCTTAAACTTCCCTCCTTATGTATTCAGTTAATGTTGCAAAAAATGATAACATAGCTTATTGTACTTGCTATTAGCTTTTTGTTAGTTATGCACTAGTTTACCCTAGATGACTGCATTTCAGAGCTCTGGAATCTCTCACCATTTAGATAATATGGTTCTTTTACACTCTTCCTGCCAAAATGGACAATTTCTCACTTTATGCTTCATTTTCCATATCGTTGTCCACTCACTTAACCTTTTAAAATCTTTTTCTAACATCATTATCCCCTCTTCACAATGTACTTTTACCTATCTTTTGTCATCAGAACATTTGGAAACCATACCTTTGGTCACTTCATCCCAATTATTTATATACATTATAAACAATTGAGGTACCAGCACTGATCCATGTGACTTACCACTCTTTGCACCTTGCCAGTCTGAAAAAGACACAGTTATAGATATGCTCTGCTTTCTGACAGCTAGCAGGTCCTTCTGATGTTGTCTTCTCTACACTGGGGAGACCAAACATAAACTTCAGCCAGCCCACAGGGGCCAACCGGACCTCCCAGCCACTAACCCATTTTAATTCCCCTTCCCACTCTCTTTCCTGCATAACCCTCCTTGGTCTCCTCCATTGCCACAATGAACCAAACCCCAAATTGGAGGAACAACACCTCATCTTCCTCTGGGCAGTCTACAACCCGGAGGACTCAACATTGAGTTGTCCAATTTCAAATAACCTCCCTTCCCTTCCCCCAGCTCCCCTCCAAACCCCTCTCTCTCCCTTCCACTCCTCCCAGTCACCTACCAGATCGACCAGCAGATTTGTACCCTCCACCTGTCTTTACCTATCCCCACTTCACTACCTTGCCCCTGCCATCCCCTTTATCTGCAGCTCCCCTTACACCCACCCCAAGTCCTGCAGATAGGTTACATCTGAAACATCAACTTCTCTACTGCCTGATGCTGCCTGGCTTGCTGTGTCCTTCTCGCATCCTGCTTGTCTAACTTGGATTCCAGCAATTGCAGTTGTTTTGTCTCTAACCAATCTTCTATTCATGCCACTATGCCAACGCTACCCTACAAACTTCTGCCTTCTACATTAACATCTGATGTGGCACTTTATCAAATACCTTTTGGAAATCTAAATACAATACATCCACTGGTTTCCCTTATTCCACAGCATATGTTAGTTTCTCAATTGCCTGCAATAGATTAATTAAACATGATTTCACTTTCATAAAACAGATTGACTCTGCCTGATTACCTTAAATTCCTGCACATGCCCTGCCATAACCTATTTAATAGTACATTCTAGTAATTTCCTGATGTCGGATGCTATGCTAAGTGACACATAGTTTCCTGCTTTCTGTCTTCCTCTGTTTTTAAATAAAAATTGCTATTCTCCAATTCAATGGAGACTCTGGGGAGTTTTGGAAAATTTGGACCAATTATCTCAGGAGCCCTTCTTTTAAGACCCAAAGATGAAGTCCATCTGGACCAGAGCATTTGTCCACAACCAACAGCTCAAACAATTTGCTTTGTTCCACTTCTCTGATGACTGTAACTTTCCCAAGTTCTTTCCTCCTCTCCATTTCCTGATTTCTAGCTTCTGCTGGAATGTCATTTGTATCCTTTAAAGAGGAGCAGTCATAAGGAGGACCCCAAGATGGGGAGACACCATCACCTAGAGAAGTGGGTGAGGTAAGGACCCTGAGATAGATGGTTAGCATCGACTAGAGAAACCAGCAAGAGGAGGATCCTGAAACATGAGTCCAAGTCGTTGCCACCTTCAAAAGCAGACAAGATAAGGACCCTTAGATCAATAGACAATACCATCAAGAAATGCAGGTGGGAAAAATCAAAGCAGACCTAGATCCTAGAGCTGATTTTGAATAGATTCTCCTGCCAGAACAAGGAAAGGAATTAACTATTTGATTGGTGGAATTTGGATATGTCAGCATCCCCAAGGAGCTATCTTGATTGTCTTCTATGAGTAAAAAATGAGGTCTGCAGATGCTGGAGATCACAGCTGCAAATGTGTTGCTGGTCAAAGCACAGCAGGCCAGGCAGCATCTCAGGAATAGAGAATTCGACGTTTCGAGCATAAGCCCTTCATCAGGAATAAGAGAGAGAGAGCCAAGCAGGCTAAGATAAAAGGTAGGGAGGAGGGACTAGGGGGAGGGGCGATGGAGGTGGGATAGGTGGAAGGAGGTCAAGGTGAGGGTGATAGGCCGGAGTGGGGTGGGCGCGGAGAGGTCAGGAAGAGGATTGCAGGTTAGGAGGGCGGTGCTGAGTTGAGGGAACCGACTGAGACAAGGTGGGGGGAGGGGAAATGAGGAAACTGGAGAAATCTGAATTCATACCTTGTGGTTGGAGGGTTCCCAGGCGGAAGTAACCCTCCACAAGGTATGAATTCAGATTTCTCCAGTTTCCTCATTTCCCCTCCCCCCACCTTGTCTCAGTCGGTTCCCTCAACTCAGCACCGCCCTCCTAACCTGCAATCCTCTTCCTGACCTCTCCGCCCCCACCCCACTCCGGCCTATCACCCTCACCTTGACCTCCTTCCACCTATCCCACCTCCATCGCCCCTCCCCCTAGTCCCTCCTCCCTACCTTTTATCTTAGCCTGCTTGGCTCTCTCTCTTATTCCTGATGAAGGGCTTATGCTCGAAACGTCAAATTCTCTATTCCTGAGATGCTGCCTGGCCTGCTGTGCTTTGACCAGCAACACATTTGCAGCTGTCTTCTATGAGGATCTAGATTACCTCCTCAAAATGGGTGAGGAACTTAATGCCAGGAATCAGTTAATAGATGGGATTTCATGACCAGCCACAATGGTTTAATAGTCACCATTAGTGAGACTAGTTTAACACTTCAGTTTCTTAATTGAATTTAAATTCCACCAGTTGCTGTTGGATCATTTGTCCAACAACATTACTGCAATGCCACCACTGTTTTATTGAGCCATGACGTCTAAACAAGAAAGTTTAGGTCCCCTTACATGCTGTGGAGTTTCATTTTGAATGTTTTCAAACTGCTAACTCCATATTTTTATGTTAGAGGACAGAATTAGGTCAAAAGAGTTGCTGAACCTGATGGAGATTTAGTTTTGGATTTGGAGGTTTGGGAAGATGGGGTGGGAAGGGGAGATAATTGTATTTAGGAAGTTTTCTTGGTGAATTGTGGGAGAAGCACACCTGCTTGTCTTGGTCAAAACAATGCTGTAAAAACATCTGTGGAGCAGTTCTTACCTCTCTTTAGCCCAGGAAACCAGATTATTCAGTGCTAAAACTGGAAGAGAGATCACAAAGAATATTTACATGAGTGACCTGCTCCCTGGGCACATGTTGGGTACCTGACACTCCATCTTGCTGTCATTGAAACACAAAATGAGTGGATTCATTGGTTGTGTGTATGTTCGAGATATTTTTGCATTCTAACTTCCCAGTCAACTCAAACAACCACATTTTCAGGGTTAAAATGTTCGCCCTTTTGGGTGGGTTCAGTGTTTTCTCTCCCTATTTTAAGTTGACTATATCGTAATGACTTTGTGAGATTGCTTGAGTGTAACTTGGCATCACCTAAAAGGTTATGGTGTGGGCCCCATTTTCAGATTTACTGACCCAATTTCTTCAACAGAGGGAAGTCCAGAACTCAAGAAGAAATTGAGTCGATGAATGATTTTTCCTTGTGTAAACTTTAAAATGTGATATTTCTGTGATATGTCTGATTCTGAAACCCAGAATATTCCTTTAAATGTAAAGCCATTCACGTTAACAAAAAAAGTGAAAATATTCCTGTTGTGCTTTCAACAGTTGCATATCAAAGCCCATATGCATGCTTCTGTAAAATTGAACTTAACATGCTAAACCTACCAGAACATACATTTTCATTCTTCAATCAATGTAGAAATCATTTATTTGCAACAAGAATAAAACACCTATTTTCTTTCTCAACAACTAGAATTTAAAAATCTAGACTAAACCAAGGGGAGGCATTAATTTTTGAATTATTGAGCCAGACACAGACACAAAAATAAAACATGTTTTCTCTCTGCAGCCTCAGTATTGTGATTTATGAACCACATTTGGCTTGCCAATTACAAAGGAAGGCAGGCATACGTGTGAAGTAACAACCAGCCAAGGATGGGTGACAGAGATGGAAGTATAATTCATGTTAAATAATAAATCTTTAATCTTAATAAATTACTTTATAAAGTGCACAGCACAATTGAGTCCAACTTCAACTTAAAAGTGAACTGCATCTCCAATTGAATTCACACTTCATAACCTTAATTGAAAACTTGCAAAGGTGCAGAAGGAGTACATTTCGTGCACTGTGTCAAATCCTTCCACAATAAACTTTACGTAATTTACATTTCTTCAGACTTCTCTTTTGTGACTGACTGTAAATGAAGAAGAAGAAGCTCGTGAGTATCAGAAGGAAAGTTAGAATAAGAAGACTCAGAGTCAGATTCATACAGCATGGAAACAGACCCTTCATGCCAACCATAACTCCAAACTAAACTAGTCCAACCTGCCTGTGTTTGGTCCATATCCCTCCAAACGTTTCTTATTCATATACTTATCCAAATGTCTTTTAAATTTTGTAATTGTATTCGCATCCACCACCTCCTCTGGAAGTTCATCCCACATATGAACCACGTTTTGTGTGAAAAAGTTGTCCCTCATGTCTTTTTAAAATCTTTCTCTTCTCATCTTAAAAATGTACCTCCTAGTCTTGAAATCCCCAACTCTAGGGAAAAGATCCCTGCCATTCACCTTATCTACATATCTCATGATTTTATAAATCTCTAGAAAGTCACCTGTCAATCTCCTACGCTCTGGTGAAAAAAGTCCTAGCCTATCCAGCCTCTCCTTATAACTCAAACCTTCTATTCCCGCAACAGCTGGTAAATCATTTTGAACCCTCACCCATGTAATAATACACTTCTAAAACCAGAACTGGACACACTACTCCTCATTTTTACATATACTTGTAGGTTCAAGAAGCATGGCACAAATCTTAATTGAGGACTCTTGCACCTTCAGGGAGTTACAATTTATTGCATGAGATACAGTCTTTGCACGTTGATGTATACTCTTGCATTGTGTCAGAACTCAATTGCACACTTTTCTCAGAGAGTACAGGCTAGTGAGTGTGCCAAGGATTCCAGGCTGAGGCTTTTCTTTTACTGTCAAGGGATGTCTCAGAGGAATCACCAGGCATAGGTGTTGAAGGTCACCCAAAACCAGTCAAACTTACATATGATACATACTGGTCCACTTATTCTTGTACATGTCAAAATAGAGCTCCAGTATGACCAGTAATATTTCCAAATATTTTGTCTCTTGTTTTATTCGTTACAAACCAGCTAACTCTGTTCATCTTTTTCAAATAACATAGATACTATAGACTGTCTCATTCAGGGGACAGTGATTACATTACTTGATTAGTAGCACAGAGACCTAAACATGTCATCCACATGCTATGTGCAGAATTGATACTACCAAGGAAAAAGAGCCTCAGAAACTGTCATGGAACTCTCTGAAAAGCACAACATGATCCCTCTTGATCTGGATGTGAAAACTGGTTTGCAGATGATGTACTGTTGGGAAAGTAATTATACTATGCAAACAGGTAATTAAGTTTGGATTTAACACTGCATTTTGGCTTCAACACGACTCTGATATTTGCATTTTGGCAGAGCCAATGAGGCGCGTACTGAATGGGGAGGGCTTTATAACTGAAGCCTGTATACAGTGAAATCAAAGAGCTGCAGCCTGTTTAACAGATTAATTTCCATTTGTTGAATTAGAAACAAAAGATTTACAGAGACTTATAAAGATTTTATAAGGATTTTATTGTGAAATCTATCATTTACTACAAACACCATTTTTCCCTTTTCCCTCTGGATCCTTTCCACGCCCAGAAGCCAAAACCTACTGGAGAAGAACCCAGCTCTTTTCTTAAAATAAACCGACCATCAAATGGACAAACGTGCAAAGAACCCGCCTATTATTTTACCACCAAGTTAACCAATCAACTAATTAACAAATTACAACAAACACTGCCCACTAAAGGCAGCAAAATGACAGCAAAAATAAAAGAAAACAAAGTGAAGGCAAGGGAGGCAATTAAATTAAAATAGTGTTGATAGGGATGGAACCATGCACCCCAGCCCCTGTGGTGCCCATGTTCCTCTGAAAGCTTTGAGGATACTGGTAGACAACACCTGCACTTTTTGATATATATCCGGAAGTGCTATCAACCGAAGGCTATTAATAAAACAGACTCGTACAGGAGGATACAGCCTCCATGTGAAGGCACAACCCTTTAGAACTGAGATGGGGAGGAATTTCTTCAGCTAGAGTGTGGTGAATCTGTGAAACTCATTGCTGGAGAAGGCTATGGAGACCGAGTCACTGAGTATATATAAGAAAGACATATATGGGTTTTTGATTAGTAAGGAGATCAGAGGTTGTAGATAGTAAGAAGAAGAATAGTACTGAGAAACACGTCAGCAATGATTGAATAGTGGAACAGACTTGATGGGCCGAATGGCCTAATTCTGTTCCTATATCTTATGGTCTATGGCCTTATGGATTTTCCACCATCAAATCATTTGGTGCAATTTTCACCTATTAACCACCACGACCAATGGTTCAATTTATGTGCAAAGCCCATTAAGCAGATACTGCGTGCTAAATGCAAAGCCAAATGAGCATCACCAGCTTTCAATCAACTCTGAAGCTGTTCTGTTTAACCTATAAAGGGATCTGTTTTGATAACATTGATACGGCCATACCTAGCTAACAGGGTGATGTTCTGATTGTATGTTACTAGTGTTTGACAGGAGATCTTCAACTTCATGAAAGTCAATTCATCTGCCTTGCACCTCACTCACCTTAATCCATGTCTCCACGTTGTTTGCCTTCAAAGCAACATGGGAACAGGCTATGCAGCTTTAGCTTTGGAGCCATTTGGTAGAATGAGAATGGTAATAACACTAACACCACCAGCAAAGGAGCACGGAGAGCAGCAGCAGTAACACCATTCTCCACAGCCATTCACAAGACAGAGAGAATGGACCCAGAGATCCAGCTCCAGGAAGATGACATACTGAACTGAAGCTCACTCCTTTGATGCTGAGTCATTGCAATTTATGAAAATTATCACTATGCAACTGATGACTATGACTGACATCAGAAAGAGAAATCAAGAAAAGACATTAGAAATCAAAATAAACATGTAAAGAGAAGGGTCTTAGACACTGCCAGAGAGTTATATTTACAAACCTACAATGCACAGATCGAAGTAAAGGTTTGTTACAATACATCATGGAAGAGCCTACCATAAGGAAAAGGATCAAACAGCCTTGGGGACAGTGCATGTAATAAAACCTTCAGCATAAGATGGTGATGGTCAACAGGGGATCTCAAGCAGTCTTACTGGGACCTCCAGCAGCGGATGATGTTGATGAGCCAGAATTGTCAAATAGACCCTCTCTGGGAAAAAGGGTAGCTTTGATGGAAGGAAGACATAAGTGAAGAAGACAGAAAATGGACTCCTCACACCAGTGTAAACCACAGGCTTCACCCATGTGAGTTTTGAAAATACGACTTTCTATAACCTTAACTTCCCTTCATGTTGAAATGATCTCAATACAATAAAAAAGCCTTACTTCTTGATTTTTGGGCTAACTGTTTTCAAACCTCATGTTACACTTCAGCACCAGGGATAGCAGGAACAGTTTCTCGATGGTTGAGACATAGGGAGAGGCTGATTGTCTGGGGCTATTTTCGCTGGAGCATCAGAGGCTGAAGGGTGTCCTAATAGAGGTTTATAAAATCATGAGGGGCATGGAGAGAGTGAGTAAACAAGATCTTTTCAACAGGGTGGCATGTCAAAACTAGACAGCTTAGGTTTAAAGTGAGAGGACAAAATCTTTAAAAAGGACCTAAGGGGCAACCTATTCACACAGAGGGTGGTGCAGGTATGGAATGTGCTGCCAGAGGAAGCAGTGGAGGCTGGTACAATTACAACATTTAAAAGACATTTGGATGGGTACATGAATAGGAAAGGTTTAGAGAGATATGGGACAAATGCTGGCAAATGGGACTAGATTCATTTAGGATATCTAGTTGGCATGGATGAGTTGGACCGAAGGGTCTGTTTTTGTGCTGTACATCTCTTTGACTCTATGTGCAGATTGCAATATTAGTATAAAGCATACAAAAATCATCTTCTATACCCTCCAACTAATATTTCACTGTCTACATGTTTTTAAGTATAATATTGAAAAGTGTGAAATCGCCCATTTTGACTGAAAGAATAAAAAGGTAAGCATGTTATCTAAATAGTGAGAGTTTGCAGAGCTCTGAAATGCAGAGATATATGTTCTAGGATATGAATCACAAAAGGTCAATATGCAGGTACAGAAAGTAAACAGGAAAGCTGCAATATATTATATTTATTGCGAGGGGAATTCAATGCAAGAATTGGTAGGTTATGCTGGGTAAGGATGGCAGATTTCCTTACAAAAAACTTGTGGCATTATGAGACTGTCTCTGGTGTATTATGTATGTTACTGGTCACCATACTTCCAAAAGGATATTAATGCATTAAAAACAGTTTAGAGAAGGTTTACTGGACTAATACTGGGAATTAGAGGAATACCTCATGAGGAAAGGCTAGACAGGCTAGGCCCATAACTTCTGCAGTTTAGAAGAATCAGAGGTGACTTTATTGAAACTATTTAATCCTGAGAGGACTGATGGTGTGGATGTCAAAAGGATGTTTCCTTTTGTGGAGGAATCTAGGACTAAGGGTCTCAGTTTAAAAAGAGCTCACCTATTTAAAATTGAGATGAGGATTTATTTTCTCTCAGAGGATTTTGAGTCTTTGGAATTCCCTTTTTCAAAGGCAGTTATAGAGTCATAGAATCGCAGTGAAAAACAGCACAGAAACAGACCCTTTGGTCCAACATGTCCATGCTGACCAGATATCCTAAATAAATAAAGTCCCATTTGTCAGCATTTGGCCCACACTCCTCTAAACCCTTCCTATTCATATACCCATGAAGATGTCTTTTAAATAGGTAAATTCATTTTTGATTATCAGGGGGTATCTGCTAGCATTTTACACATTCATGACTATAACTTTAAATCTCCCATTGTACCACCCTATACACTTCTTTTATTTTTAAAGTCCAATCTTAATATTTTTAGCCTGTCCTTTATCATAATCTTCCTTCTTTTAAGGTTTGGATTTCTCTATTAATCAATAGAATTCTATACTTTGATTCACTATCTTAATGGATTGTATTTATTCTCTAGACTATCAATCCCATATCTAAATATGGAGTGACTGCTGTTCTACTAATTTATCCGACGAGGGAAGCTGGCGTAAAAAGCAGCAAATGTTTTGTTCATATGCTGTAAAATATACATTGTCATACAAGACTCCGGATGCTAATGAGAAGGTCTTTGAAGGGTTGACTGGCCAATGTGTATTTTAATTGTTTCTGGTGTCTAGATCAACACTGAATGGTCTTTCCAGATTTGTCTTCATTCAATGTTTTGATTGTGGTTTCATATATCTGAGTGGCTTGCTTAGTCATTTCAGAAGTCATCCATTGTTGTGGGTCTGCAGTCACATGCTGACCAGACTGGGTAAGGATGGTAGATTTCCTTACAAAAAACACATGAGCAAAATAGACAGATTTTTACAACAATCTCATAGTTTCAGAGTCACAATCATAGAGATCAGCTTTTTCATTCCAGATTTGCCAATTCATTGAGCTAAAGTTCCACTAGTCATTGGATCACATCATCCACTCTTGTGGATTACAAGTCCAGGAGATGACCATTCATCAACTCTTCAACATCATGAAGAGTTATCTGCCAAAAATTATGAGGCCGGTGAGGTTGACTTAATTTGGGCAGAATCTAAGTGTTGGAAAAATCTATCACTTGGCGCTTCCCATTCAGTGGTCATAAATATCAGATATAGCAACTTGCAGTAATTCGAAAAGATCACAGTACAAACTTTCTTTTAGCTGAACAAAGCAAGTTCTTCTAACAATGTCAGGGAAGATTGCATTGAGGATTCTTCAAGAAATTAAGCTTATATGGGTATCCCCTTTTGGAACTGACAGAATAGGGCCTTAAGGATCATGCAGTACGTAGTGGCGGGAGATTGTTCAGTGTCAATTCTAATTTAATAAGTAGCTGGTCAGTTAATGATCTTCCAGCCTTGATAACAGGAGTCAGTAATTGCAACTACCAAGAATGCAATTCTAATCACCTCTATAACTTATAATGATCTCTGTAACAGTATTAAAAAGTTCTTGGATTAACATTAATGAAATAGGATGATTTTCTTTTGTCCAGTGTTCTTTTCATTGAATCATTCCTTTAATCAAATTCTTACACACATTCAATTCATAAGAAAACTAGAGTTATATTCCTAGAATTTTAGAACATTATGGAACGATTTTATTTACCAGGATATTATGTGGAATAGGTTGGGTGTTGAAAGAAATTTGTTTGTTATATTTGGCAAGGCTAAGACGAAAGGGCATAGATTAAAACTTAGAGCCAGAACTTTCCAAAGTGAAACCAGGACCCACTTTTCATGCAAAGAGTGGGAGAAATTCTGTACCCAATTGTTGCTGAATTGCTAATTTTTAAACTGAGATTGATGGACTTTTATTAACCAAAGGTATTAAGGGAAATGGGGAAAAAATGAGCTATATGGAGTTAGGTTGCAGAATAATTATTGAATGGTAGATCAGTCTCCAAGGACTAAATGGTCTGTTGTTGTTCCTCTGTTCCTATTGCCAGTTCAAGGTATTTCTTATTTTGTACCACCAAATCTGATCATCATTCTTTCTCTGAGGTTCCAGTTTATAAGTAATCAACCTATTATAACAGCTAGCTAGAATTCTCTAGGAAACACATGCTTGTGCATCAGTTTCAGCCCTTGGATTTGTGGAAGACTTGACTGTTGTATTAGAATCCAGTGGTTTAATTTCTGATAAGCTACTCTTTTGAGTCTTTTGGGAAATTCATTTCATCTAAGTTTTGAACGTATGCCAAGTGATCCATTCAGTGAATGTTTTGCTCTGGAACAGCTTACATTAATTCTGAAATTGGCTTCTTACCTGTTTTGTTATGAAACACTAAGATTTCTATGAAACCACTTGGCACTAACTTTGTCAGAAAGCAAGGAAAGAGAGGTGAAAGTATACTGTTTCCTCCTCTGTGATTTGGACTGAGGTCTAAAATTAGTATGTGCTCTTTGAACTGGGAGTTTGAAGTTATTAATGAGTCTGTAGAAATGTTCTAAATCATTGTGATAAATGCATTGTGTATAGCTTCCTTAAATCTCCCACTAGCTTTTTGGGGTTTATTGCAATGAGTTCCCTAGTGATTCCAAAGTAATGGAGATATATGACTACTGCAATAGTGGAAGCTGGAACCCCAAAACTAAACTCTTAGCTTGCTGTGCAAGAAATTAGTGGATGAGAAATAGAGCCGGTATTAGGCAAACAAAATTTATAAGGTCAAGAGAGGTGTTGTAATAAACTGAATATTTTCCTGTGAGATTTATACCTGCTTTGAGTGTAGTTTCCATCACTGAGATAACTCACAAATCTGATTTTTGAATTCCTCTTCATCTGAATGCTTGCCTTGAGTTTGTTGGATTCTGGATTTTGAAATGGGAGCCCTCAATTTTAAGTTATCAGGAGCTTAACATTGGCAGAAACAAATTTACTGCAAGTGAGAGGATCAGAAAAAACATAGTGCCATTGGTGTTCCAAAAAACTGATGTGCAGTGGTTGAACAAAGTAGGGCCTGTGGCTGCTGATGTGGAGAGATTTTGGCTATGGTTATCTCACAAAGGTGCAGGATGGATACCAACAAAATTAAAGCAAGTGCCATCCCAAAAGTTCTTTTTCACACAGGCCCGTAGGAAACTCATCAGTGGTTCTTTATCCAGGGAATGGTGTATTCAATGCTAATACAACATGAGAGATTGATAGAAAATTTAAACGCACAAAACAGAGTTAATTTCTCCAATGTACAAATTAAAAGATGGTTGGCTTTTAGTTCTCAACGCCCATAACTCCTTGCCTACCCAATTGCCATTACGTATGAACATACAAATTAGGAGGTGATGTGAACCACTTGTCCCTCAAACTTGCCCCATCATTCATAAGATCATGGCTGCTCTGACTGTAATCTCAAA
Organism: Hemiscyllium ocellatum; assembly: GCF_020745735.1. NCBI lineage: Eukaryota > Metazoa > Chordata > Chondrichthyes > Orectolobiformes > Hemiscylliidae > Hemiscyllium > Hemiscyllium ocellatum. The sequence goes on from NC_083409.1 coordinate 83,101,547, forward strand.
TCTGCACTCCTACATACCCCTGAAAAAGTTTCAACACCTTGCTTAACAAGAATCTATACACCTCTGCCTTTAAAATATTCAAGAACGCTGACATAGGAAGGGAAAAGGATGAGATTCTGAAGGGAGATTACAGTGTTAGGCAGGAATTTAAAAAGGATGTCTTCAAGAGTAGTAATATGTGGATTGCTACCAGTGCTACAAGCTAGTAAGGGTGGGAATAGGAGGACAGAGCAGATGAATGCATGGCTGAGAAGCTGGTACATGGGAGAAAGATTCACTTTTTTCAATAATTGGAATCTCTTTTGGAGTAGAAGTGATCTGTACAAGAAGGACGGATTGCACCTAAATTGGAAGGGGGCTAATGTACTGGCAGGGAGATTTGTAAGAGCTGTTCAGAAGATTTTAACTAGTAAGATGGGTTCAGGGGGTGCCCAGGGAGATAGTGAGGAAAGAGATCAATCTGAGACTGGTCCAGTTGAGAAAAGAAGTGAGTCAAACAGTCAGGGCAGGCAGGGACAAAGCAGAGAACAAGGACTGATAAATTAAATCACATTTATTTCAATGCAAGGGGCCTAACAGGGAAGGCAGATGAACTCAGGGCATGGTTAGGAACATGGGACTGGAATATCATAGCAATTACAGAAACATGGCTCAGGAATGGACGGGACTGGCAGCTTAATTTTCCAGGATGCAAATGCTACTGGAAGGACAGAAAGGGAGGCAAGAGTGGAGGGGGAGCAACGTTTTTGATAAGGGATAGCATGACAGCTGTACTGAGGGAGGATATCCCCAGAAATGCATCCAGGAAAGTTAGTTGGGTGGAACTGAGAAATAAGAAAGGGATGATCGCCTTATTGGGATTGTATTATAGATCCTCTAATAGTCAGAGGGAAATTGAGAAACCAATTGGTAAGGAGGTGAAAGTATAAGTTGAAGTTCTAAATTGGAGAAAGGCTAATTTTGATGGTATTAGGCAAGCACTTTCAAAAACTGACTGGGGGCAGATGTTCGCAGGTAAATGGACAGCTGGAAAGTGGGAAGCCTTCAGAAATGAGATAATGAGAGTCCAGAGAAAGTATATTCCTGTTAGGGTGAAAGGAAAGACTGTTAGGAATAGGGAATGTTGGATGACGAAAGAAATTGAGCATTTGGTTAAGAAAAGGAGGAAGCGTATGTCAGATATAGACAGGATGGATTGAGTGAATCCTTAGAAGAGTAAAGGGCAGTAAGATTATTCTTAAGAGGGAAATCAGGAGGGCAAAAAAGGGGACATGAGATAGCTTTGGCAAATAGAGTTAAGGAGAATCCAAAGGGTGTTTACAAATACATTAAGTACAAAAGGGTAACTAAGGAGACAATAGATCCCCTCAAAGATCAGCAAGGCTGTGGAACTGCACGAGATAGGGCAGATACTAAATGAGTATTTTGCATCAGTGTTTACTGTGGAAAAAGACATGGAAGGTATAGAACGTAGGGAAGTAGATGGTGACATCTTGCAAAATGTCCATATTACAGAGGAGGAAATGTTGGATGCCTGGAAACGCATAAAAGTTGATAAATCCTCAGGACCTGATCAGGTGTAACCTAGAACTCTGTGGGAAGCTAGGGAGGTGATTGCTGGGCCTCTTGCTGAGATATTTGTATCATCGATTGTCACAGGTGAGGTGCCGGAAGATTGGAGGTTGGTTAACTCGGTGCCACTATTTAAGAAAGGTGGTAAGGACAAGCCAGGGAACTATAGACCAGTGAGTCTGACCTCAGTGGTGGGCAAGCCTTGAGGGACAGGATGTACATGAATTTGAAAAGGCAAGGACTGATTAGGGATAGTCAACATGGCTTTGTGTGTGAGAAATCATGTCTCACAAATTTGATTGAGTTTTTTGAGGAAGTAACAAAGAGGATGGATGAAGGCAGAACGGTCAGGCCTTCGACAAGGTTCCCATGGGTGACTGGTTAGCAAGGTTAGGTCTCATGGAATACAGGGAGAACTAGCCATTTGGATACAGAACTGGCTCAAAGGTAGAAGACAGAGGGTGGTGGTGGAGGGTTGTTTTTCAGACTGGAGGCCTGAGACCAGTGGAGTGCCATGACGATAGCTGCTGGGTCCACTACCTTTCGTCATTTATAGAAATTATTTGGATGTGAGCATAAGAGGTATAGTTAGCAAATTTGCAGATGACACCAAAATTGGAAGTGTAATGGACAGTGAAGTCAGGTACATCATATTACAATTGGATCTTGATCAAATGAGCCAATGGGCTGAAGAGTGGCAGATGGAGTTTAATTTAGATAAATGTGAGGTGTTGCACTTTGGAAAGCAAATCTTAGCAGGACTTATATTCTTAATGGTAAGGTCCCAGGTAGTGTTGCTGAACAAAGAGACCTTGGAGTGCAGGTTCATAGTTTTTTAGAAGTGGACTCCCAGGTTGATGTGATAGTGAAGAAGCCACTTGATATGCTTTCCTTTATTGGTCAGAGCATTGAGTATAGGAGTTGGGAGGTCATGTTGTGGCTGTACAGGGCATTGGTTAGGCCACTTTTGGAATATTGCGTGCAATTCTGGTCTTCTTCCTATTGGAAGGATGTTGTGAAACTTGAAAGGGTTCAGAAAAGATCTACAAGGATGTTGCTAGTGTTGGAGGATTTGAGCTACAGGGAGAGGCTGAATAGGCTGGGGCTGATTTCCCTGGAGCGTCAGAGACTGAGGGGTGACCTCAGGACATTTTATAAAATCATGAGGAGCATAGATAGGGTAAGTAGACAAAGTTTTTTCCCTGGGTTGGGGGGAGTCCAGAACAAGAGGGGATAGATTTTGGGGTGAGAAGGGAAAGATATGAACTCATGTCTCCAGTATATTAGTCCAGGTGACTATTTGTCTCTTACCATTACTACTATGCCACTGTTCTCATTGTTTGCTATTATTTACAGTGCCTCTGAATTTGGTATTATTGACAGACTTTGAGATCTTTGTTACTGTTTCTTTTTTTCCAAACTCTTCAAACATGTGTTGAAAATGATGGTCGCAGAATCAAACCCTGCAGTAATCATTCTATGTTGTTTCCTTAACAACTGCCATTTGCATTTTCAGAATGGAACCTCTGACTAAAAATAATCCCAACACTGGATCCCACAGAAGGTTAGGCTTGTGCTATGGAGAGAACCTGAACTATGAAGATGACCCAGAATAAGAAATGTGGCCATACTACTCCCTCTGCAGGTACTCTCTGGTGCTTCACATATGGTACGAGCAGAAAGTCAGCCCAATATGATAATGAAGCAATGAATGGTCCCAGTGTGACAGTACCATGTACGTAATCATGCATTGACATTCCTCCTATAAGAAATAGTTCAGGCCTAATCCTCACATTTCTAACAGTCAGAATTTCCTGGTATTCAACGACAAGTTATTTAGTTGTTTGATACTACAGTGGTTGTTTATCACTGAGAAAGTTATATTTGTTAAAGCTTTTCATCTTGCACTCATCAGGACACTTCACAAGAAATTCTAACTAAAAGGGAAACCAACATTTATAATGTGTGAGATGCTCCACTTCTACCAATCAACACTTTCATCTCATATAATAGAAATGTATAAATATTGGAGGGGCTACATTTCTACCAAACAGAATCTAATCAGCACTTTCAAATAGTATAAATGTATAAATATTGGCTTTCCTCGTAAATTGGCATTCTTGTGAATGGTCCTGATGAATGCAAGATGAAATATTGTCACAGAATTTGTCTTTTCTTAGTAATATTCAACCTTAACAAACTTTATCCACATATTTTGCAGATCTGATGCTATAGTTAAATCTTGAGCAAAATTGGCATCTTATGTCACTTAGACCATGAATCATGATGATTCAGAGAAACATCTTTCTTGTATATGTAAACACACTAATTAAGTAGAAAATTAATTTCTATTAATAGAGAAAAGTTAGTTATCTTCAACTTCACAAAAATTAATCAGTGACCCTGTACATAAAAGTTAAAAATGATCCATCAAAGTTATGTGTATTTTTGCAATTTGTCTTTGTGTAGTACCTTCAATGTAAAAAACAGTTCTAAGATGCTTCATGCAGATCTAATTAAACAAATGCTAAGCTAAGGAGGGAGCTATTCAAAGGAATGTCCAAAATGCTTGATTTAAAAGGTGGATTTGAAGGAACATATAAAGAAGGTAAGGGTGCTGATGAATTCCAATATGGTTGGGATCAGGTGGCTGAGGGTATAGCCCCAAATGATGGACTTCAGTGGGAAGGTGATGCTCAGCATGCTAGACTCATAGGAATGAGACCTTTGCAGTATAATGGGTATACTAAGAGAAGTTACAGGGAGAAGGGGAAAAGTGGTAGGGAGGTGCTACAGGATGGGTGTTGGGCAGGAGAATTTTAGGTTGGCTCAACTTTACTGGGTGAAGAATGAGCTGCTGGTTAGAAGCACCCTGGTACAGTCATATTTGGAGAAGGAATGATTTAGTAGTAACAAAGGTGATAGACAACGTCACTTAGTTGGAAGTAAGAAGTCTTGAGATGAAGCATGTATGGGATTGAAAGCCAAGCTTGAGAATTAAATAATCTGCTGTGATTTTTAATGATTTGATTCATCCTAAGGAATTAGTTGCAAGAGGAGATGAAATCATGTGGACAGCATTTGTGGCTGAGGTTGAAGACAATGCCTTTAGTCATTACAATATCTAGCTGAAACACAGAATTGCAGAATTGTTATGGTGCAAGAAGAAGCCATCCAGCCCATTGTATCTGCACTGGAATGTTACAATAAAATGTTTGAATAACTGATTAGTCAACTCTGAACTTACAGATTCAATGAATCAACAACTTCAACAAAAACTGAAGCACTTTACAAAACAAAGTTCATAAATTTATGGGTGGTGTGATGACTCCGCACTGCTGCCTCACAGCACCGAGGACCCAGGTTCAATTCCAGCCTCGGGTGATTGTCTGTGTGGAGTTTGTATGTTTTCCCTGTGTCTGCATGTGTTCCTCTGGTTTCCTCCTACAATCCAAAGATGTGCAGTTTAGGTGAATTAGCCATTCTAATTGCCCATAGTGTTCAGGGATGTAGGTTAACTGTATTAGTTAAGGGAATACATCAGGGTGGATTACTCTTTGGAGGGTCAGTGTGGACTTGTTGGGCCAAATGGTCTGTTTCCACACCGTAGGGATTCTATGATAAAATTTAACAGATGCACTTTTAAAAATCATTTTTCTCTGCGGGTTTAGTAAGTAAAAGCATTGATTCCTTGTTTTTGTCACAGTCTGATGGTTTAGTGGTGGAGGTGTCATTTTGCAGGCTGTGCTGATACATTTAAAAGTTTACAGATTTGCTGTAATCTTTACAATGCAGCAATCTAGATGAAAACTTTTAGTTGATGCTTGATCGACTATTGTCTGGCAATCCCTTTTAATCTATCCAAAATCTAAATCAATAATTTTAAAACACAAAAGAGTTCAGAGAATCCATCTTGTTTGGTTACAATGATTCCTATTGTTTCCAACAAAAGCCACACTAAAACTGTTTCAACAGTTACAACAGTGAGCAATATGTGATGATATCGTTGGTCTCAAATGATATTCAGTTGTACCTCCCTGAGGAAAAGGAGAATAAATTCTCTGCCAGTCTTGACTGTCTAGATAGGTAGTCAGTGGAAATACTCATGGACTGGGTAATATTGATTAAGGAGGGGAATGTGTTTGGATTTGGATGAAGGATGAAAGATTGCACAATGTGAGTAGACAGGTTAAAATTCACACTTGATTGAATGAGAGCAGTGACCATAGTAGAACATTCCAAATTATCCCAGTCATTCTGTGCACAGAGGTCCTGATCTAAACATAATCAAGTTCCAAGCATAACATTTCTTTGCAACCCAGCTGTGCACATATATCAAAATTCAACCACACTTTCCTGCACATGGTGAGGTAATCCTGTTCAGGGAATGAAAACATCCAGCTGATTAATAATTAAAAAACTTCTGGGATATCAAGCTTCAAAATTCTAATAATAAAATGTTAAAATAGATTTGTTGGCAAAGGGAGAATGGTTTACTGTGCCCCTCGAGCAATGGCAAACACTTTTGTCGCAAAAGCAAAAGAAATTTTTACATTTTATGACCAAGGAGAGGAAGTGAGGTAAAGACTTTTGCCTTTTCAAGTAAAGTTCAAATCTCTTCGAAACAATAATGGCCAAGAAATGTAATCCTTTAATGGGAATTACTTTTGGATCAGAATTTCTTTTGGCTCTCATGAAGGGCAATTAATATGCAGAATTTGCATCGCAACTCCCTTTCTTCAATAATGGAAGCAAAGGAATAGATGCATTAACCCCCTGTGCCTGTTTTGCTAGTCAATGAGCTGCTCTGTGATCTAACTCCACATACCCACCTTTGGCTCAAAGCCGTAATATCTTTGGTTAGCATAAATCTATGATTCTCAAATTTAAAGTTAACAATTGATCCAGTATTAATTATCATTTGTGGAAGAGATTGCCAAACTACCATCACGTTCTGCAAGTTAAAGTGTTTCTGAACTCCTGAAAAGTCAACCTCTAATTTTTAGACTATGCTCCAGAGCCTGCACCTCAATCAATGTGAATTATGTCGATTTACCCTATTAGTTTTCTTTAATATCTTGATGTCAACCATGTGACATCTTAACCTTCTAAATTTTAGTGAATGAAATCCTATTTTGAGCAATCTGCTCCTTGTAACTTAACCCTTTGATTTCAGGTTTATCTAGTAAATTTACACAGCACTCCTACATATCCTTCTTTAAATTTGGTGCCCTGGGAGTGCTCACAGTATCTAACCAGGCTCTGTACAGCATTAGCATAACTTCTGCCCTCTTGAATTATTTTCATTGAGATAAAAAAGGCCAGCATTCTGTCCGCTGATTGAATTAATTTTTATATCTATCCATAACACCCTCTATTCTATCCTATATAGGCACAAAGTGATTATAGTTTTTGCTCTTTCATTTAATCTATCAAATCTCTTTTGTAATTCTATGCTTCCATCTACATAGTTTACAATGTTATGCATCTTTGTGCCAATGGTAAATTCTGATAGGTGAGTTTCTATTTAAATTTTCAGTCATTGCTAAATGTAGTGAACTATTGAGGTGCCAAAAATGTTTCTTGTCTAACTGCTTCCTGATGCTCAGCCAATTTTATCAAATACCTTCTGACAATCTCTATATATCACATGCATAGATTGTCCTCTGTTCACTACTTTAGTCATATCATCAAATAATCAACTCAGATTTGTCAAGCACAATTCACTGATTACGAATCCAAAAACAGAGATTGCCAGAAAATCTCAGCAGGTCTGGCAGCATCTGTAAAGAGAAAGCAGAGTTAACGTTTCAGGTCCAATGACCCTTGTTCAGAACTGATTGTAGCTTGGAAAAGTCTGGTATATATACTGAAGATGGGGAAGGTTGGGGGGGGGGGGGGGAGGTGGGGAAGGATTAACAATAGGTAGAGTAACAGATAAATACATGTCAGGTATGTGGAGTCTCAGAAGGCGGCGAGAGTAGTTGACTGTCCAATTGTTGTTCTCTCTCTCTCTCTTGGTTTGAACCCCATCTGTTGTTTACTACTCCCACTATCTCCTCCCAAACTGTCTTTCATACATATACCAACATTTCTCTAGCTACATGCACTACTGAAGAAAATGGATCTCAGAAGGTGGCGAGAGCAGTTGTCTGTCCAACTATTGTCACTGGACCCAAAATGTTTTCTCTCCACAAATCCTATCAGACCTGCCGAGATTTTTCCAGCAATTTCTGTTTTTGTTTCTGATTTCCAGCATCGGCAGTTCTTTGGATATTTTTCTCTACACATCTATGCTTGTACCCTCTGGTTTGTTGAAGTTTTCAAGATGTTCATTCACTCTATTCTTAATTATAGGTTCTAGTTCCTGATAACAGATTTCAAGTTAACTGGTGTATAATTTGTGGTTTTCTTCAACCTAAATGAATGGTTCCTGAATAGGGAGAACTATGGAACATTTTAATTGGGAGGCAATAATGTCCTCACCTACTTTTTAAAACTCTCTGGTGGAAGCTATTTACTCATGAGAATTTGTTACTCGTTTGGATATTTAAACTCATTTTAGGAGAAAGAAAATGGTGAGAAGCAAATGTAGACGCCTCAAAAATGTACAATAGTGCTGTTGGCAATGAAAATAAGGAAATGACACTTGTCAAATAATTCTTATGTAAGTTTTTACAATAAAGAATGGCCAAGCATCCCAAGGAAATTAATATTGAATAAAGGATGGGGACTCACCAAAAATAGTGCAAGCAAAATAACAACAATGAATAAATGATTGACATTAAAGTACAACAAATCCCCAAAAAGCAAGTAGCTCCTAGCTCTGGCATACAAGTTTCACTCTTGGACTTGACAGTCAAGGATGGAATGCAAATGATATGGCCAAACAGGTTGAGGGTCAACTTGTAAATCTTCCCAACATATGCCAATCATAGGAAATAAGAGCAGGAGAGATTCCTGGTCACGTAAGTGGTGGAAAGAAATTGGAGTCTTATTATTCTTTGTTTCAAAATTGTGGAATCCTGTAGCTTTATTCTTTTGGTACGTTCTCTGGACCTCAAACTTTATCTACCTTAAAAATAAAAGTTACTGGCCCCTCACAAAATCATAACATGAATTATGCAGTCATTGTGCCTCAGTACATGTGACAATAAATTCAATTCAGTTCCTAACAGCTTCACCTCACTGAAGCCATCCTCAACTAAAATCGAGAAGTTCAGTCCCTCTTTTGGGTTTTCTCTTTCTTAATCACGACATTTAACCTGATCATTTTATGAGCTCTATTAGCTAAAAGTTTATGCACTGATAGGCTCACTACTTATTTTGACATCTGATATAGCACAACCCTTTGTTAGTTCTAGAATGCATTGCTGTAGAAAACTACCTTGGACTTAATTGAGAAATTCCCTACCTTTCAGACTTAAGCTAGTTTGCTTATCCCAAACTACACAAAAGCTAAAATCTCCCATTAAACTACTCTGCCTTTGTGATATACTTGCCCAATCTCTTGACTTATACATCTTACCATTTCAAAGCTGCTACAAAGGCATCTCTATGGTCTTAAATCCTGTTTTAATAATTTTGTCAATATTATTATCCTATGAAATTCTCTCCTCCCCCTCTCCCATTCATGTAAACCTTATATATAACTAGGTATATTTAGTTCCCAGTCCTGAATATCTTGCAGTCATGTCTTAGTAATGCTTTCCAAGTTGAATTGATTCCTACAATTCATTCAGTTTTGTTCCTTATATTTATATGCTATCATCCTTTTACCCATTATCAATGGATAGTGTCAGCTGACACCATCGAAATGATTTTTATTACATTTTTTTAATTTCACTCGGAGGTTGTGGGAAATGCTGGGTGAACAAGCATTTATTACCCATTCATTTTTACCCTTGGGAAGGTGGTATTGAACTTCTTGAGCCACTGCAAAGCAGATGTGAGGGCTGCTTTGATTTAGTTGTTGCACAGGCTGGCCATTATGAAGGAGAAAGTGAAGACTGCAGATGCTGGAGATCTGAGTCGAAAAGGGTAGTGCTGGAAAAGCATAGCAGGTCAGGCAACATCCGAGGAGCAGGAGAGTTGACATTTTGGGCATAAACCCTTCATCAGGAATTAGTAGTGTGGCTGTGTGGTCTAAGGTGCTGGCATAAGATTCCAGTCTTTTTGGAGATGTGGGTTCAAGTCCCACTGCTGATAAGTTATGTTACTGAAACACTGGCCATTATGAAGGAAGAGAGAAGCTGAGGAGTAGGTTCAATTGGAATGGAGAGAGAAGAGTCCTTTCATGAACTCGGGTGTGAGTTTTGGACTATTTTGAAATATACTGTATGTAACCTATTACAAGAAAACATTACAGCAAACCATTCATTAATCAGTGTCCATGGGACAAGGAGTATGTTGATCAAATATTCCAGTTGAACAAGAGGTCCACATAATCAAGGTAAAAACTAATTGAAACTAATAGCTAAGTAATAGAAATGTAAGGTGGGGGTATACACATCGCTGTTATACTTTATGGCATAAATCTCTTAATAATAATGCAACTTTGCCTTAAGTTAATCTTACTAGCAGAGGGCAATCTTGCTTGCATCCTCAGCTGATTACTTGGACAAAGTGGAGATTGCAGTAATACAGTAAATTTCATGGTATTTGAGATACATAATTTTTGCCAGTTTATCAAGAATGCCAGTTCATAAGGTGCCAATTAAAACAACGTTTGCTATATATGTTACACGTTGATGCATGGCATCCCAGAAGGAAGGAATATGGAGGACTCAATTTCTGTTTCACCCAATTTTTGCTATTTAGAGCTTTATAAAGACCTTCACCATCACCTAACCAGAAACAGAACTCTGGACTTCAGCTCAGTAGATTGCAGACTTCCATAAAACGTATTCACAAATTATAAAAGATCACTATAATATAAGCTTCCAGGCCTGATAGTATTTCTACTCACTTCATACTCTTTTAAGGATTCACTTGATCTCTGCTGTCCAAACTGAAGTATGCTTCCTTGTTTTTCTTGACAAAAACCCTAATGTCTTCAGTTATCCAGCACAGAGCATTGAGCTTTGGAGTTGGGAGGTCATGTTGTGGCTGTACAGGACTTTTGGAATATTGTATGCAATGCTGGTCTCTCTCCTATAGGAAGGATATTGTGAAACTTGAAAGGGTTCAGAAGATATTTACAAGGGTGTTGCCAGGGTTAGAGGGTTTGATCACTAGGGAGAGGATGAATAGGCTGGGGCTATTTTCCCGGGAGCAACAGAAGCTGAGGCGTGACCTTATAGAAGTTTATAAAATCATGAGGGGCATGGATAGGATAAATACACAAGGTATTTTCCCCAAAGTAGGGGAGTCGAGAACAAGAGGGCGCAGGTTTAGGGTGAGAGGGGAAAGATTTAAAAAACACTGAATGGGCAAATCTTTCAAGCAAAAGGTGGTGTGTGTATGGAATGAGTTGGCAGAGGAACTGGTGGAGGCTGGTACAATTTTCGGTGATATGCTGTGGTTATGTGAATAGTTAGAAGGTACCTAAGGCTGAATTTTGTCAGGGTGTCAAAGCCCCGAAAACATGCCAGAAAGTTGGATGCAGTACAGTTTTGGCCATTTCAGAGAAATGCAATTTGATTCTTTGATAACCTACCAAGAAGGCTCCTGTCCCTTTAGAAGATGACATCTTCCCCGTGTTGGGACTGAACCCAGTCGGGGCCATTATAGCCAATCAGGCAGACCCTGATAAGGTGGAAGGATGTGAGTGGGAGTGTTTCCTTGGAGGGTGGTCCTTGTTGCTGGAAAACCCTCTATGAATCATAGAGTGACCAGTCAGGAGGGTGCCCCCACAAGCCTCCAGATTTCAGAGAATTGTCTCCTGATACAACAAAGGACAAATTATAAAAGATCACTATAATATAAGCTTCCAGGCCTGATAGTACTTCTACTCACTTCATACTCTTCTATGGATTCACTTGATCTCTGCTGTCCAAACCTGAAGTATGCTTCCTTGTTTTTCTTGACAAAAACCCTAATGTCTTCAGTTATCTAGCACAGAGCATTGAGCTTTGGAGTTGGGTGCCAAATTCTAGTTGCAGCAGGAACAAGCACGTAAGTGAGCTATGGATAAGAAGGATGCTGATAAAATCCATGGTCATCCCCAGAAGAATAATGGACACTCCCCTTGCCTTCCCTACCCATTCTCCAGCCCCAACCCCATGCCTCTTTCCAACCTACCACTGAAAGTTTTGTTAAATTCTACCCCTGCTGTATGATAAACCTTGACTTCTTTATATACCTCTGGCATATTGTTCCTAAAAGAATCTAAATATCTAAGCCCATTACACATATTTACATTTGATAACAAAAGTATAAAGTTGTTTTTACATGATATTACACTCCATCTGATGGACTCCAGAATCCTTCCAGCCATGAGAAATGTTAAATTGAAATTAGAAAGAATTCAAATCCAATTCTAAACATTAATCCAATGATTTTGGCTAGATAATGGTATCATGGCATGTGGAGCAAAGGTGGTAAAAGGAATTGAAATGTGGGTCAGTTATGGTCTAAGTGAATGATAGACCAAGCACATGGGCTGAATTGCTTTAATGTACAACACATGCAGTACTTCTAGCATTCTCTGATTAAAGCCCGACATTTTACAATGAGTATGCAGTCAGGCAGTTGTATTAACACAGTTTTGAATCAAGAAATTTGGAAATAGGGCTTAGCCCTAATTCTCCTTTTGTTTTGCCATCATCAGTCTGGTTAAAATTGGGAATAGGATAATTTTTAACAAAAACATATAGGAATATGCATTTACTGCCCTGCAGATAGCCCAACCCTTGGTCAGCTTTATTTAAATAGAAAAATTATTGAAATAAAATTGAAAAAAAAAAATTTATCTGAATAGTTTTGTCTTTGTTTGTAAGAGGACTAGGTTCTGAATACCCCAGAACAGGGGCATTCAATTTGCTTGAATGAATATCGACATACCGCGAATGTTAGGGAGCTTGAAGTGTGCTTAAAGTGGACCTCCAAAGATGCATTAATTTTGACATAATTATACTTTATTGATTTAATAATATACAGTGAAACTTGTATAAACATACATTCTCAAAAACAGACATCTGCAAAAAAAAGACACTTACTGAGACAACCAAATAACTTACATAGAAAAATATACAAGAGACAGTCTGAGACCACCAACATTCACAACCTTCAAACTCCGAGCAGCCTTCAATGCACCAAGTCCTTTCACAACTTAAAAGGCAGCACACAACCTGGTGCTGGAACTTGCATTAAGTCAAGATCACTGGCACTTCATTCTTTCTGTTCCTGCTCCCCTACTTTCACGACTGCAGTGTTCTTGATCCTTTCTGAGATACCGTTTTGCCTGCAATCACATTTCCACTTTGTCGGCCCTATGACTGCCCTAATGTGGGTAAATAGAACTGAGGATCACAGTCTTAATGAAGTTAAGCTCGGCTCCAATTGAGAGTAGTTTGAAATGAAACAGGAATCCTGTTTACAATATTATGTGAACAGAGCTGAGTTATGTTTAATTTTGCTGAAGGAAGTTCCTAGCATTATTGTAACTGATTAGATTCTAATCATAATTTCAACTGGATCTGCAAAATTGTTTGGAAAATATTAAACATTACGCACAATAACCATTTTGGAAACAAAGGTATCTGAAACGATGTAGTGATTGGAATGAGGGACAGGTATATCTCATTGTCGATGAGACCCTTGATCGCGGGTGTTAACCTGGTCCAATCAGGAAAGCTCTGGCTGACCGATATAAACAGGAGATTCAGAGTCTCCTTAGTTTAGGGGATTGACTCTGTGCTGGCTGGTAGTACAGTCAGTATGTTACTGTTAGTTTCTGCTTCCCTTTTTTCTGGTAGGGGAAACTGGATTCCTGAACTGGCTGAATTATTTAGCCAGTTTGTTAACTGGTATTCCTTTTAGTGAGGACTGATTGTTAAACTCCTGATGCACCTAATGTGTTTCAGGTGTAACTCAGTTCTCATTAGGGGATTGTTGTTTCACTGGCTGGTTATAGCCTGTGTTACTCTTTTTTTCTGTCCTTTTCTCAAAAAAAATGTTACTTTTATAGTAGGGCTTAGCCCTTGGACTGTAGTTTTCTTTGCTTTTTGTATGTATTTTCACTTTTTAATTGGTGATTGGACTGAGCCCTGTGGAAGACATACATTCTACCAGAGGAGCTGTTCCTGTGGGGAGGCCTAGCCCTGGGACTGGGCCTCTGAAGATTGAACACCTGTGTGTGCTGGGAGGTGAGCAGTTGCTGTATCCTGCAGTTTGGGAGAAGACAAGAGTGGACCAAACTGCTGTGAGTTAACTTCACCTGTACAATGTACTGTTCCTGTGAATGGGCCTGGTTATCCAAGGCTGGGCCAGGACTCTATGGAGACTGAACACCTGTGTGGTGTGCATTTGCTGCCTTCAAGAGTGGACTCTGCCCTTGGTTGTGGACTCTGTTTTTAGTAACTGACTCTGCAATTTGGAGTGGACTCATTTCTGACCATATATGTCGTATACTGGAGTGGACTCTTCCTGGCAATGGATTTTATATCTTGAAGACTCTAATGTATGAATTTGGACTGTGTACCAGAAAGGACTCTTATTTTTATTGTGGTGTTTCCTGTATCTATCACCTGCACTGTCTTGTGTGTCCCTGGGTCTGGCAGGCCTTGTCGTGAGTTGGGAGGCTCACGCGTCGCCCTGAGAGCTGGAAGGTGGGTAGGCCATCCTGCAAACCTGAAGGTTGGTAGGCTGTCCTGAAAGCCAGAGGGTGGGTAGGCCACCCTGATGCCAGTCACCCTGAGAGCCAGATGGTGAGTAGGCTGTTCTGAGTGCTGTCGTCCCGATAAGGGGTAATCGGAACGGGCTGTCCTAGAGGTGGTCGACAGGTGTCAGGGCAGCCGAGCACCAGAAGGTACATAGGGACGGCTGAGTTCCGGAAGGCTTGTGGGCTACCCTACACCCTGTCGTCCCAGAGAAGGGGACGGGCTGCCCTAGAGGTGGTCGAAAGGTGTGCTAGGATAGCCCACTAGTCGGAGGTGCAACAGGGTGGGTGAGAGCCCAATGGTACGTAGGGGCAGACCGAGAGCCTGAAGGCGGGTAGCCATCCTCAGCGCTGTCACCCCAGGCAGGTACCGGGGCGGGCTGCCCCAGAGGTGGTTGAAAGGTGCTGAGGGTGGTTAGTGAAGCCGGAAGGTGGGTAGGCCGTCCAAACCGCTGTCACCCTGGGCGGGTACCGGGGCGGGCTGTCCTAGAGGTGGTCGAAAGGTGTGTGAGGGCGGACTGAGAACTGGAAGGGGCACAGGGTGGACCGAGAACTGGAAGGTGGGTAGGGGCGGGCTGCCTTAGAGTGGTCGGAAGGTGGGAGGGGTGGGGGCTTGCTGGGTCTGTATTGTCTGCACTTCTGTATGTAACAGTTTTGTTTAATGTACAAATGTTGTCACTGTCTTGTTAAATGTGGAACTGGGATTTGAGGTTTGTCCTCATTCTCTGAAATGGTTGAATGGTAGGGTTTGGGGCCTAGCTTTGCTGCTCCCCTCCCTTGTAAAATTGCTGTCTCTTTTACAGCTGTAAATGTTTATTGTAAACTGTGTTTTGTAATTTGTTTAATTAAAAAAAACAAATATAAACAGGCGATTCAGTCTCCTTAGTTTAGGGGATTGACTCTGTGCTGGCTGGTAGTACAGTCAGTATGTTACTGTTAGTTTCTGCTTCCCTTTTTTTCTGGAAGGGGAAACCTGATTCCTAAACTGGCTGAATTATTTAGCCAGTTTGTTAACTGGCATTCCTTTAGTGAGGACTGATTGTTAACTCCTGATGCACAGAATGTGTTTCAGGTGTAACTTGGTTCTCATTTAGGGGATTGTTGGTTCACTGGCTGGTTACAGCCTGTGTTACTCTGTCCTTTTCTCAAAAAAGAGGATGTTAATTTTATGGTAGGGCTTAGCCCTTGGACTCTAGTTTTTGCTTTTTGTATGTGTCTTCACTTTTTTTCATTGGTGGTTGGACTGAGCCTTTGTGGGAGACATCCATTCTACCAGAGGAGCTGTTCCTGTGGGGAGGCCTAGCCCTGGGACTGGGCCTCTGAAGATTGAACACCTGTGTGTGCTGGGAGGTGAGCAGTTGCTGTATCCTGCAGTTTGGGAGAGGACCTTTCCCTCGAGTGGACCAAACCCCTGTGAGTTAACTGCACCTGTATTATATACTATGTTCCTGTGAGTGGGCCTGGTTTTCCAAGGCTGGGCCAGGACTCTATGGAGACTGAACACCTGTGTGTGTGCTGTGAGGTGTGCATTTGCTGCCTTCAGGAGTGGACTCTGCCCTTGGTTGTGGACTCTGTTTTTAGTAATGGACTCTGCAGTTTGGAGCGGACTCTATTTCCAACCACGTACATTGTATACTGGAGTGGACTCTTCCTGGCAATGGATTCTATATCTTGAAGACTCTATGTATGGATTTGGACTCTGTACCAGAAAGGACTTTTTTTTTATTGTGGTGTTTCCTGTATCTATCACCTGCACTCTTGTGTGTCCCTGGGTCTGGCAGGCCTTGTCATGAGTTGGGAGGCTCATGCGTCGCCCTGAATGCTGTCACCCTGCGAGCTGGAAGGTGGGTAGGCCATTCTGTGAACCTGAAGGTTGGTAGACTGTTCTGAAAGCCAGAGGGTGAGTAGGCCACCCTGATGCCAGTCACCCTGAGCCAGATGGTGAGTAGGCTGTTCTGTTTAGGGGATTGTTGTTTCACTGGCTGGTTACAGCCTGTGTTACTCTTCTCTCCTTTCTCTCTTTTGAGAAAAGAACAATGTAACTTTATTTTTATCACTTTTAGCCCTTGGACTCTAGTTTTCTTTTTTTTTGTATGTGCCTTCACTTTATTGGTGGTTGGACTGAGCCTTTGTGGAAGACATACATTCTACCAGAGGAGCTGTTCCTGTGGGGAGGCCTAGTCCTGGGACTGGGCCTCTGAAGATTGAACACCTGTGCGTGTGTACGCGCTAGGAGGTGAGCAGTTGCTGTATCCTGGAGTTTGGGAGAACACCTTTCCCTCAGGAGTGGACCAAACTGCTGTACCTGTACAATGTACTGTTCCTGTGAGTGGACCTGGTTTTCCAAGGCTGGGCTAGGACTCTATGGAGACTAAACAGTGTGCTGTGGGGTGTGCATCTGCTGCCTTCAGGAGTGTTATCTGCCTTTGGTTGCAGGTTC
Source organism: Hemiscyllium ocellatum (assembly GCF_020745735.1). Taxonomy (NCBI): domain Eukaryota; kingdom Metazoa; phylum Chordata; class Chondrichthyes; order Orectolobiformes; family Hemiscylliidae; genus Hemiscyllium; species Hemiscyllium ocellatum. The sequence continues at coordinate 83,118,379 of NC_083409.1, forward strand.
TGTTTTTAGTAATGGACTCTGCAGTTTGGAGCGGACTCTATTTCCAACCATGTATGTCGTATACTGGAGTGGACTCTTCCTGGCAATGGATTCTTCATCTTGAAGACTCTCTATATGTATCGACTTGGACTGTGTACCAGAAAGGACCTTTTTTTTATTGTGGTGTTTCCTGTATCTATCACCTTCACTGTCTTGTGTCCCTGAGTCTGGCAGGCCTTGAGCTGTGAGGCTCTTGCGTCATCCTGAAAGCTGTCACCCTGAGAGCTGGAAGGTGGGTAGGCCATCCTGTGAACCTGAAGGTTGGTAGGCTGTCCTGAAAGCCAGAGGGTGGGTAGGCCACCCTGATCTGTCTCCCTGAGAGCCAGATGGTGGGTAGGCTGTTCTGAGCACTGTCGTCCTGATAAGGGGTAATCGGGATGGGCTGTCCTAGAGGTGGTCGAAAGGTGTCAGCAGCCGAGAGCCAGAAGGGGCGGGCTGAGATCCAGGAGACTTGTGGGCTACCCTACATGCTGTCGTCCCAGGGAAGGGGATGGGCTGCCCTAGAGGTGGTCGAAAGGTGTGCTAGGATAGCCCACTGGTTGGAGGCGCAGCAGGGTGGGTGAGAGCCCAATGGTTTGTAGGGGCAGACTGAGAGCCAGAAGGCGGGCAGCCGTCCTCAGCGCTGTCCCCCTGGGCAGGTACCAGGGTGGGCTGTCCTAGAGGTAGACGAAAGGTGTCAGGACAGACAGAACTGGAAGGTGGGTAGGGGCAGGCTGCCTTAGTGGTCGGAAGGTGGGAGGGGCAGGGGCTTGCTGGGTCTGTATTGTCTACACTTCTGTATGTAACTGTATTCTTTAATGTACAAATGTCGTTGTCACATGTGGAACTTGGATTTGAGGTTTGTCCTCCTCTCCCTGTAAAATGGTCAAACGATAGAGTTTGGGGCCTAGCTTTGCTGCTCCTCTCCCTTGTAAAATTGCTGTCTCTTTTACAGCTGTAAATGTTAATTGTAAACTGTTTTGTAACTTGTTTAATAAAAAAAAATAAACAGGAGATTCAGTCTCCTCCGTTTAGGGGACTGACTCTGCTAGCTGGTGGTACAGTCAATGTTGCTGTTAGTTTCTGCTTCCCTTTTCTCTAAGGGGAAAACCTGATTTTCTGAACTGGCTGAAATATTTAGCCAGTTTGTTAATTGGCATTCCTTTTTAGTGAGGACCGACTGCACATCAGGAGTTTAATGATCAATGTGTTTCAGGTGTGACTCCATTCTCATTAGGGGATTGTTGTTTCACTGGCTGGTTACAGCCTGTTACTCTTTTTTTTTTTCTCAAAAAGGAGAGTAAAAACAGAAAAGGACAATGTTACTTTTATGGCAGGGCTTAGCCCTTGGACTCTAGTTTTCTTTGTTTTTTGTATGTGCCTTCACTTTTTCTATTGGTGATTGGACTGAGCCTTTGTGGGAGACATCCATTCTACCAGAGGAGCTGTTCCTGTGGGGAAGCCTAGCCTTGGGACTGGGCCTCTGAAGATTGAACACCTGTGTGTGCTGGGAGGTGAGCAGTTGCTGTATCCTGCAGTTTGGGAGAGGACCTTTCCCTCAGGAGTGGACCAAACTGCTGTGAGCTAACTGCACCTGTATTATATACTATTCCTGTGAGTGGGCCTGGTTTTCCAAGGCTGGGCCAGGACTCTATGGAGACTGAACACCTGTGGGGTGTGCATTTGCTGCCTTCAGGAGTGGACTCTGCCCTTGGTTGCGGACTCGGTTTTTAGTAATGGACTCTGCAGTTCGGAGCGGACTCTATTTCTGACCACGTACATTGTATACTGGAGTGGTCTCTTCCTGGCAATGGATTCTATGTATAGATTTGGACTGTGTACCAGAAAGGACTTTTTTTGTGTGTGGTAACTGTATTGACATGTTTCCTGGATCTATCACCTGCACTGTCTTGTGTCCCTAGGTCTGGCAGGCCTTGCTGTGAGCTGGGAGGCTCCTGGGTCACCCTGAAAGCTGTCACCCTGAGAGCTGGAAGGTGGGTAGGCCATCCTGTGAACCTGAAGGTTGGTAGGCTGTCCTGAAAGCGAGGGTGGGTAGGCCACCCTGATGCCAGTCACCCCGAGAGCCAGATGGTGGGTAGGCTGTTCTGAGCACCCTCATCCTGATGAGGGGTAATCGGGACAGGCTGTCCTAGAGGTGGTCGAAAGGTGTCAGAGCAGCTGAGAGCCAGAAGGAGCGTAGGGGCGGGCTGAGATCCAAAAGGCTTGTGGGCTACCCTACATGCTATCATCCCAGGGAAGGGGACAGGCTGCCCTAGAAGTGGTCGGAGGGTGTGTCAGGGCAGCTAAGAGCCAGAGTGCGTAGGGGCATGTTGAGATCTAAAAGGTTTGAGAGCTGCCCTGCGCATTGTTTCCCCCAGGGAAGGGGGCAGGCTTCCCTTGAGGTGGCTGGAAGGTGTGCCAGGGTAGCTCACTCACTGGATGGCATTATCAGGGTGGATGAGAGCCCAATGGTATGTAGGGGTGGACTGAGAGCCAGAAGGTGAGTAGCCATCCTCAGCACTGTCACTCTGGGTGGGTACCAGGGTGAGCTGTCCTAGAGGTAGTCAAAGTGTCATGGCAGACAAAGAGCTGGAAGGGGCATGGGGTGGACTGAGCTGGAAGGTGCAATGGGGTGGGCTGCCTTAGAGTGATCGGAAGGTGGGAGGGATGGGGGCTTGCTGGGTCTGTATTGTATGCACTGTTTTTAATGTAACAGGATTGTCTCCTGTACAAATGTCACTGTCTTGTCATATTTCAAACTGGGATTTGAGATTTGTCCTCATTTCCCTGTAAACTGGTTGAGCAGTAGGGTTTGGGGTTTGGTTTTGCTGCTCCTTTCCCTTATAAAATTGCTGTCTCTTGTGTACAGCTATAAATGTTTACACTTTTTTTTTCTTTGTAAACTGTTTTGTAATTTCTTTTAATAAAATTTTTAAAAACAGAATTTTAGAGTCTCCTCATTCTGTGCTATGGATCCTTCTGATAAATTGATGTTACTTCCCACATAGGAACTAAATTTAGATGTGGATAGGCATAGGTAAGGCACAATTTTTTTTAATTTAAGATGAGTGCTTTATTAAAATGTTGATTGCAAACACAATCTACAACCTGCAACATGGCCCATCAACACTCTGCATTTCTAGCATACTGGAAGCTGGCTGTATTTGTTGTAGAACCAGGATATCTCTGCAGGAGTTCCTCCAGCCATTTTTAGCTGATTCATCAATGTCCTTTTTCTGCATCATAAGTTCAGAAGTGAGTATGTTCACCAGTGATTGCATAATGTTCAGCACCATTGAGACAGTGAAGTAGTCCATGTCCAAAGGCAGCAAATCTGGACAATATCCAGGCTTTGGCTAACAGTTGACAAGTAATATTTATACCACACAAATGCCAGGCAATAACCAACTCCAACAAAAGAAATTTAAACCAATACTCCTTGATATTCAATGGCATTATCGTCACTAAATTCCCCACTACCAACATCCAGAAGGTTATACGAATCGAAAACTCAAGTGGACTTGCCATATAAACACTATGGGCACAAGAGCGGATCAGAAACTAGGAATCCTACAGCAAGTGACGCTCTTTCTGACTCCCCAAAGCCACTCCACTATTTACAAGGCACAAATTAGGATTGCCTGGATTAGTGCACCTCCAAAAACACTGAGAAACCATGACACAATCCAGGTCAAAGTATCCCTCTATATTGGCACCATGTCCACCACTGACGCTCAATAGAAGGAGTACATACCATCTACATGATTCACTGTGGAAATTCACTAGTCTTTATAAGCACCTTTTCAAAGCTATGACCACTACTGACTTAGAAGGACAATGCCAGCAGATATATAAGAATACCTCCAAGATTATTATCCAGAATTGGAAATATATCAATGTCACTAGTCAAAATCCAGGAACTCCTGTGCTAAAGCGTCATGGATGTACCTGCAGCAAATGGGCTCTAGCGATTCAAGAAAACGGCTTGTAACTACTTTCTCATTGGCAATTCGGAATAAGCAATAAATGCTGGCTCAGCATGAATACATTTTTTAAACTTTGGCATGAGTTATCAGTGAGATTAGTTAGATGGTAAGTAGAATGACAGGATGTTACATATAGATTTTAATCACTCATATGCAGAGATCGTAATCTCTGAAAATTACCTCCCAGAACTTCTCTACCTTTCCACCACACGTTTTCTTTCTTTAAGAAGTGCCTTAAAACTGATCTTCTTTGATATCGCTGGAAAAGCTCAGCAGGCCCAGCAGCTTTTATTACATTAAAGTGTATTATATAAACACAAATTATTGCAGAATATCTAGTATGTCCAATTTTCTACCAAATCACAGCAGGATGTAATGGCATGTTTTAAAAGTCTAGTCAGGTTTGTGTATAGTCTGTACTGTTTAACATTTCAATTATTTTGGATTGAATTTCTGAATGAATGGCTCACTGTGTTATACCATAAAGAGGTGCCAATCGGCTCTGTTTCTTCCTGTTTTACTATAAATCGTGATCCAAGGGCAATTCAAATATAACATGTCTTGACAGACTTATTATTCATCTATCAAGATTTTAATGTAATAGGATTAAATGGGAAATGATTTGCCATTTTGGCATTTTTATTTCTTCGGTTTCCTACTTTATTTGTCTACCTGGTGTCAACTCAATAAAATGGACATGGTTATCAATCCAGGCTACAGTGGCCAATAGTTGGTATGTTGATACATCACTCCCTCTTGGAGTCATTAAGCCATATGCTCAACATTTGCTCCCTGCAGAAAACTCTCAGGAGGGGGCCTGTCAGGAAAGACAAATTGTCTGAAGAGTTCTCAAATACTTGTATTTAAACAAAGCTACTCAATGTATATAACTGATTTAATTTTGAACAAAGTTAAAATTTGTGTATCAATAACCTTTAATTTCAATGTCAACACCATTACATTCCAAGGAAACTCTTTTAAATATTGGGTTGGCGTTTTTGGATGCTAAAAATAAAGCTCTTTCTTTCTTTTTTTCTTGCATTTTCCAAATCTAAATTCAACTTGTTGTTTGCATTTGACCCTATGTCACCTAGTGGAACATAATTGCACATCAGGAGGATCTGTTTGGGCATGAGAGAGCCTCCAAGATATTCTATCTGAAGGGCTTATTCTTTCTGTCTCACGGGAGGTTTGGACAGCTTGTATTAACATGTTCTTGAAATAAAATGCGAAACAAAATCAGTTGCAATGAATGTAGATTCTCAGGCATGTTCTTAAAGCTCTTTAGTACAAGGCAATATAAAATATTTGGAACCTGCAAACAGGTTAGCATATTGACCAGTGATTTGAAACCTCGAAAGGCTGAAGGACAATGATGCATTTCTGGAAGCAAGGTGACATTTGTTTCTCTTTCCAGAATAACTTAAAGCTGAATTGTAAGAAGTGCTTAGTATCTGCTTGGTATTTTTTCATTTCCTTCTTTAGGTGCCCAAATTTAAGAACAGCAACTCCTCATGATATGTTGTGTGAATGATGTTAAGTTGTACAAATGCAGGATTATAATTTCTCCTGCCAAAGATCAGATAGAGTAAGCAATGGTGACGTGAATAAAGTAATCCGAAAGAGCAACGTTAGTCAGATGAATGGAGGTGGCTTTGAATGTTAGGGCCCCATACTGCGATGGAATGCAGCAAACAACACAATTGTAACACAAGACTGGGTATGGCAAGAAGATGTACTTGATGTGTCTGGCAAACCACTGTTGACCATGTTACCTATAACCTCACTACTGCTGTGGGGAAAATCACAAGTCTCAGAGTCCGAATTGGGATTAAATGACAGAGTTTATTGTACAAAGAAACCAGAGTTCCGGGGAGAGACAGACATCCAGCAACTTGGCTGTCAGCTGACAGCCTTCTCTCATCCTTAGGGCACACGTCACAATATTTTATACATTTCATGGTATAATGGTCCAGATATCGAATCTTTGATATGCAGCATGGTTTGTTTAAGAAAACATTACAGAGTCATTGTCAGTTTCAGCAGCTACACAGAAGTCCCTTGCTGCAGTAATTGGTCATGATCGTTCTTCCTGAGAAGGAAGATCATTTTCCATTACTGCAAATTTAAGGTATTAACATTTGTATACAAGCAGTCTCAGGTAGTTAACGTTTCTATTGAAGGTGGTGGCTGGACTCAGACACTTTGGGCAGTAGATATTACTGGTGTGTATTCTCTCCCCCACCCACCTTAAACTAATTATCTCTGTTATGTGTCTATTGTGTTAGTATCCTGTTGGACTCAGGCAGTATCTGTGTATGCTTCACTGTACCTTTCTATGTAATAACTCAGCAGCCATCTTTTGTCTATGTGCCCCATGACAGCATGCCCCATGTCAACGTCCACTTCACTTCCCCCTTTGTGGTCAAGGAGGTGACTTCGGAGATCTCCCGCAGACAACCGAACTCACATATAGAGGGGAGCCTTTTCTAAGGTCTCCCATCCTGAGGGGTTCAAGGAGTGCGAGCTTCTTTGGGGCTGTTCTGTGGTGACACATGCTCCTGCCATGGCCCACGTCAGTAGCACCTTACAGCAAAGCTTTACACAGCTGAGGCCTAGGCAGAATACCACTGTGAGTGAAATAAGGAGCACAATCCCATGTGCCAAATAGGATTTACCTATCAGCCATTCTAGCCGGCTCTCTCTTCTTGTGGCTCCTTGTCTGAGTCATCTAGCTGGTCCTGAATGTTTTTGATCTCCTGTGTAATATTGAAAGAATCATCAATGACAGGGGTTATACACTTGTCACCAATGATTGTACATACTCCCCCTTGCTGGGCTAACTGATAATCACTGTGTTACATGTCCTCTGTGCATAATGTTTGAGTTCAGACAATTCACCATTGATTGCTTTCAAAGCCTTTGATGTATTGTTCCCTAAGATTGTCAATCCATGCACAATGTAGTTTCGGTTTTTAGCACAGACAACCCCTGCTGCCCCCTCCAAAAGATAGAGATCCCAAAAATCCAAACCCCAACGATGATCCCAGCATGGTGGGATCTGCCAATTGGCACAGAATTCCTGGCTGTTGGAGCGGGTCACTATCCTTCTCCGAACATGTTGCCCATGGGGGCATCGTATAGTGAGGGGTCCTATCATTCCTACTGTGAAATGGTTTGGGAGATTTGGTGCGTCAGTAACATAAATCCCCTTAAATAAGAAAATGAACCCCTTCGCTGCCCGATAGCATACAGTGTCCTGTTCCTGGGCCTGTTTGTCTACCCATCTCACCTCTGACTCCCTGTTTGATCCCCCCCCAAAGGGTATGTCCATGTGGTAGAGCTGACGTGAGTGCCATTGCACTGTCTGCATATAAACTGCCTTCCCGCGGTCATATACAAGCATGCCTGCTCGCTGCAGGTGCAGGTGAATTGTCCCCGGGTGATTTTACAGTGCCGGGGAGTATATTGTGTCTGCACGCATGAACTGTTTCTGGGTACCAGGGCATAAACACATCCCTATCCCTGCCCCGTGAAACAGAGTGGGTAAACAGTGATGTTTAAATAGGTCTTTCCCTCCCTCTGTTGGGGCGCCCGACCCCATGGACCTGTTGGCTTGACCAATTCCACACGCCTACCCTGGAGTCCCCTTCTGTATTTTCCTAGCTATCCCTTCCATGGCGCACCCAAGGTATGTATTGTGTATAAATCACAAGCGGTCCACACAGAGGTAGCCACAAATAGGGATTTGACCAATTGCACCAATGGGTAACAGACCGTTTGGTTCCCATGTAGATTTAGGTGGGTTTTGTAAAAGAGGTTATCCTTAAATCCCGACAGGCTTTCGGCTATCACAACATTTAGAAACAGTAGTATATACTCGAGTATGTACATGATTAAAGTTAAATGAGGTTAATAGTCAGTGTCCCTTTATTTTACAATGGTACCCGGAAGTCAGCAACAGTAGGTGTTTTCTATGTCTTGTCAGCAGTTTTATCCCTGTCTCTGGGTGCTTTGCTCGGTTGTGGTATCGGTGCTCTCCCCTTGGTCACTGTCTTGCTCACAGTTCCTGTCTGTGCCTGGGGATGGTCAATCATATTAGTTTATTCATAGGAGTCCTAATATGGTTTGAGTTGAGTGCAGTGCTTCCACATGCCTTTTCCCCTAATGTCTATATAGGCGCAGGTGTTCACCACTGATTATAACTTCGTACGGCCCATTCCATTTTGGCAAAGCCTGGTTAGTCAGGCAGAGTTCATGTGAGCCCATAGTTCCCAGCTGCTGGGACATCAGGGAAGGTTTCAAATTCCCCTGCTTTGTCCTTTTACTCTTGTCTCTCAGTTACCAATTTACATTTCCCCTTTAGGTGGGTGCTTAATTTCGCTAAATCTATCCAAATTTTATCTTTTAGTGCTCCTACGTCGGTCCCACCTGTTATAATGGTCTCTGGTAATTGCGTTTCTCTCCCAATCATTAATTTGTCGGGTGTTAGATCGATTGCCTGATTCATGGTGGCTCTTAATTTTATTAATATGGCTGGCAGCACTTCACCCATGTCCTCCCTGATGTCTGTATGACCTTGGCTAAAGAATTTTTAAGGGTTCTGTTCATTCTCTCGAACACCCCTGAGCTCTGGGGATGATGGGAGATAGGAAATTTTTGTTTTATCCCAAGTAGCTGGCATACTGTTTCCATACATTTGCCTGTGCAATGTCTGTAGGGATACCCCCACCTTGGGGTTACCTCCTCTGCTAGAATCCTGGCTACAGTGGTAGCGATTACAATTCTTGATGGGGAATATCTCTACTCACCAGGCGAACTGGTCTGCGATGACCAGGCAATATGTTTTCCCACAGGAAGGTGATAGTGGCCCTTTGAAATCCATTTGGAGGTGTTCCTAGGGTCTCCTTGGCCTTGGCTGGAGTCCCATCCTAATTTCTCTGGGTCTACATGGTTGTGCTGTCTGCAAATCACACAGCTGCAGCAGTATTTGACGATATCTCTTCCCATTCTCTTCCACCACCACACTCTCCCTAGACTTGCTATCACAGCTTCCCTGCCTGTATGTGAGAGCCCGTGGTGCAGCTCAAGCAAGGTGTTTTGTAAGCACACTGGTGCTATCACCTTGTCTGTTTGCCTCCAGACACTGTCCTCCCCTTTAAGTGTTCCCTGCATTTCCAACTCTCTCTGTCTTCCTATGGGGTGTCCTCCTGTAGCTGCTGTATGTGAATGGCATCTTCTGCTAGTTCAATTGTTGCTCTTGGAACCTCATCAACAGACTCCTGCTCTAAGGCTTGCTGGGCTGCTTGGTCTGCGGCTTGGTTCCCTTTAAATTTCAGCCAGCCTGGACTATCTTTTCCTGGCTCCTTTTGGTGTGCTTTAATTTTTGTTACTGCAGCCTCTTTTGGCTGTTCGCTGGCGCTCAGCAGTGCTTGGATTCTTAACTGATGTTTGATGGAGGTTCCTCCAGCAGTGGTGAACTCTCTTATCCCCCATGCAACTATGTAGTCTTGTCCAACTCTGAAGTTGGCTGTCTGTATAAATGTTCACAATTCTCCCCTTTGACAGTTCAAATGCTTTAGTTAGCGCTACTATCTCTGCTACTTGTGCGGACTGACCTCCGTCAATCCTTCCTGACATAACGGTTTCTAGTTTATTGTTTACCACAGCCCATCCTGTGCGGGGTGACCCCGCTATATATTTCCGTGACTCACCCATGAAGAAGGTCTCCTCGGCTGTGTCTAGGGGAATACCCTTTACCCTACACCTACCTTCATCCCCATCTATATCTCCGCAATTGTGTGGTTCCCGTGTCCAGAACTCCCATACCCCTAACTATTACCATGGACTGACTTGGTGGGAGGAGAACTGTCTCCCACTTTGCCCATCTTATATTGGAGACGGCCCTCAGCTTCCCAGTGTTTAACATTTCTACTAGGGTGTGTTTGGTGTGGAGGATGACATTCCCTGCCATTACTATGGGTTCGCTGACCCTCACAGCCCAAGCAGTACAGTCTAAGGCCACTATGCATCTGGGCAGCCCGATGACTACTGACCCTTCCGTGGTAGAGTAATACCCCATGGGTCTTCTCCTGCCACCGTGGTCCTGTGTGACCACTGCGGAGTACAATCCTCCCTCATTATTACAATGTATGTGGAAGTCTTTACTGGGATCTGGCAGCCTAGCCTGAGGGCCGATATTAACCGAGTTTTTAGCTCACTGTAAGCCTCTTCCTATTCTGGACCCCAGGTCATAGGTTCCAAGGCAGGCTTGCCCTTAGTTTTTGAACTGGTTCAGCCAATTTTACAAACTCTGGTATAAAGCTCTGGTTATAGTTAAATAGCCCCAAGACCTTTCTGACTTCCCTTACAATAACAGGTCGTGGCATTCACTGAATTGCTTTCTTTCGGTCGCTTGTCATTTCTTTGAGTCCCTGAGATATAAGTTGTCCCAGGTATAGGACTGGTGATTGTCCAACTTATGCTTTTGTAGGGCTAACTTTTAACCCTGTGGCTGTCAGCTCATGCAACATGAGGTATAAAGCTTCCTGGTGTCCTGATTCGGATTCTGAAGCAATCAGGATATTGTCCCCGTACTGTAGGGCAGAGCTTCCTTCTGGTAAATATTTTGTTGAGGATGTCACTCATCACTCGGTGAAACATAGTGGGGCTGTTGTGGAGCCTCTGTGGCAGTTGAGTCCACATGTACTGCTTGTCCCTTCTGTGAAGGCACATTTTTTCTGGGATCCAGGATGTAGTGGGATGGACCAGAATCTGTTGTCTATGTCTAATACTGTGAAAACCTTGTGTTCAGGGGTCAATCCATTGAGAATTACGGAGGGATCTGCTACAATACGATGCAATTTGGGGGTGACCTTGTTTAGCCCCATATAGTCAATGGCGAGTCTGAGGCTCTCATTAGGCTTTATTTCTGGCCCTGTTGGGGAACTGATTGTTTTTGTGGTTTCTCTCAGGATTCCCTGTTTTACAAGTCCTTTAATTATTTCCATGACTGCTTTCTCTGCTTTAGGCTTGATTGGGTACTGCCAGTGCGGCTTATGCTCCCGTCTAGGCCTCGTTATAGGGTCAATCTCGACTAAATCTGTGTCCAGCTTTGTCTTTGCCCATGCCTCAGGGATAGAGGCCCAGATGGCTCTGAATCCCCCTTTTTTGAGGTTCCAGTCCCTACTGGTGGCTGTAGCTACTTTAATAGCCTTGAGGTGACTTGTAAATTTCCCAATCTCTGTCTTTCCACCATCCTGTTTTGGCCAGATCAATTTTCCTTTTGCACAGTCAATCAAGGCTTTGTATTCCTTCATGAGATCGTTATCCATTATGGTGTCTTCATTATTTTGGCACTCATAAAATATATAGGGATATATATGTTATTCATTTCCACGAGAGTAGTCTTCCTTAAGTAAGTGGGAGTCTCATCCCCTCCTACCCGGTAAGGTGGATCATTTTATTTGTGTGGGGTAAAGGTAAGTTGGTGATAGATACAGCTGCTCCTGTGCCTAAACAACATCTCACACTTTCTACCTCCAGCTACTGCAGGCACATAAATTCTCCCCTCTCCCTTAGTTTTACGAATGGGGACAGCTGGTTGTCAGCTCTGCAGGCCTCTGGAGTCCCGTGGTTCCGCGGTGTTCTGGGTGTTGTTTGGCGGTTCCTCATGCTTTTCCCAGCACCCTGCCTCTGTATGCCCTGCTCTGTTGCAGTGGCTGTAGTACTTTAAGCTGTTCCTTGTCCTATTCTCTGCCTGTGGGGCCCACAGTCTCTAGCAAAGTGTCCCTGTCGGCCACAGTTGTGGCAGGATAGTTTGGTTCTGCATTCACCTCTCTTCTGGTAGGCTGTTCTGTCGAGTTTTATTTTTATTGCGCGAGCTTCTGCCTCCTGCACCCCGCTAGCCCACTCTACCAGGTCGTCATAATTTTGGGACATTATCACTCCCATTTTCAGGATGGATTGGTGGGTGCTAGAGGGACTGTCTCTAAAAGCCTGACAATCTGGGTTTGCTTGTCCTGAGCACTCCCTGGTATACCCTAAATAATCGTTCCCCATACTCAGAGGCTCCTTCCCCTTTAAGCTATTTAGTGGTCGTGATTTTGCTCCAGTTCGTGGGAGCATTTCCTAATATCTGCTGGATCTCTTCTTTAAAATGGACGAGGGGAGCCTGCTGGGCATCTATCTCAGCTGTGAGGGCAATGACACGTGTCCACCATCCACCCGTATAGTCTCAGGCTGTTGTGGCTTCAGGACCACCATCCACCTGTCTCCATTTGTCCGTTGGGCATGCTGTCTGGACCAGCTGGTGTATATCCCTCAAATGTCAGTCAGTGCCCTACTCGTGTACTGTCTAACTCTTACCAGAACCTTGTGTTTGCCCTTCGGGCTGTAATTTGCCCAGGGAAGCCATGATCTGTTGCCTTTCCCCTGGGGAAAAGGGTGTAAGGCTGCAACTCTGTCCCCCTTCTAGTGACTGGCACTAGATTATATACTTGCACCTCCTGCTCTGCTGAGGGAGCAGTTGGTCCCTGTTGTACAGTTTCATAGGAGGGGAGAGAATCAGTCTCCCTTTCCTCCTTCTAATCTTTGCCCTAGCTCCTTTATCCTATCCTCAAGTTCCTTAATTCATTCTTAGTCTTTTCTCCACCTGCTAGTGGAGGCACCTACTTATTCAATTAGGCCTGCTAATTGGTACACTAACATTACCCCTATCATTTTAGTTTTATTTTGTTTTTCTTTGTCAATCTAATTTCCCTGCTGCACTAAGGTCTCGGATGGATCCCAGCCACCTTTCTTCATCTGTTCTGTCAGCGCTCGTCTTGTATTTCTCAATAAGGGAACCTGCAGTATCTCCTTTAAAATCCTGATCTGCCATCTCACAGATTGTGTACCCTCCGGATACCACCAATAGTAAAGTGTCCTAAACCAGTGGAACTTCTCTACCCCCTGGCCACTAATACTGTCCCAACACTGTACAGTGTAGCAGTCTCCTAGCAAAGTATGCTCTCTACCAGTGGGACATCTCTACCCTCCCGGCCACCACCACTAGTTATTACCTATCAGTAGGCTGGAAACGTTGGCTCAATAGGGTGTGCTCTCTCCCGGGACTCCTCTGCCCTCCTGGCTACCTCTACTGTTCCAACACTGCCCAATAAGCCCAGAAATGTACCTCTAGCCCAGTGTGCTCTCTACTGGACAGACTTTTTACTCTCCTGGCTACTGTCACTATTTAAGCTCTGTCATTCTACTATGGACTGACAGAGTATCATGGTTACAGTATCCATGCTTCCCACCTCGGCAACATGCTGCTTCACTGGAGTTTGGCTCTTGGTCAGAGTGATCAGCTCCTTTTCCTCACCACTTCAATTTAAAACACAATAACAGACAGCACCCAACCTTTAACCAGGCTCTAACTGGACTCTGCGGTGTTTGCCCCTACAGAGTCCAACATTACCTGACTTTGCCACTTGTGCTTCACAACTCCTAGTGCCCTAGGCACCTCAATTCCCACTTCAATTCTCAACCATCGCGGTGATGGGGGTTACCCCTCTTAACAACCTGTTTTGGCAGGGCTTTTGAGGCTGGCACTGCCTTGTCCTCTGGTCGTTTCAACGCAAGCAGCTGGTTATCACACCGGTTAGTACACTTTCCCACTTACACTCCACAGGCATGCACTTATACTTAACCCAGCACTATCGCACAAGTTACACTTTACAATGGTATGCCCTTTTAAATTATGTCTTTGGCCCAGTTTGATTCTTCCCATTTGCAGATTTTTACTCTGGCTCCCCGATCATGGCCTTTGACCAGACCACCAGGAATAAGAGATCCTGCTGACTATGCCAGTTGTTGTGGGGAAAATCACCAGTCTCAGAGTCAGAATTGAAATTCAACAACAGAGTTTACTGCACAAAGAGCTCCGGGGAGAAAGAGACGTCCAGCAGCACGGGTGTCAGTTGCCAGCTTTCCCTCACCCTCGGAGCACATGGCACAATATTTTATACATTTCATGGTATAATGGTCCAGATATCGAGTCTTTGTTGTGCAACATGGTTTGTTTACAGAAACACTACAGAGTCATTGTCAGTTTCAGAGGAATGTTACAGAGTCATTGTCAGTTTCAGCAGCTACACAGAAGTCGTTGCTGCAGTAATTGGTCATGATCATTCTTCCTGAGAAGGAAGATCATTTTCCATTACTGCAAATCTACGGTATTAACACTTGTATACAAGCAGTTTCAGGTAGTTAACTTTTCTATTTAAGGTGGTGGCTGGACTCAGACACTTCAGTGGGCAGTAGATATTACTGGCGCATATTCTCTTCCCGACCCACCTTAAACTAATTATCTCTGTTCTGTGTCTATTGTGCAGGTATCCTGTTGGTCTCAGGCAGTTTCTGTGTATGCTTCACTGTACCTTTCTATGTAATGGCTCAGCGGCCAGCTTGTGTGCTAAATGACCAACTTATGGCTCAGCAGCCCTCGTGTGTCTGTGCGCCTTGTGTCAGCATGCCCCGTGTCAACTCCACTTCACTACACATCAGATTGCAGCATCACTCCCTGCAATGCAAAATATACTTGCCATTTTGGACACGCTCAATGCTCACTAATATATACAGTCTCACATTGCAGCATTCATACTCATATTTTTATGATAATCCTATAGTGTCACTAAATGTGCTACCACCAATGCACCTTCAGACAAAAACAGCCCATAATTTGAAACTGAATAGAAACCGGCTCCAAGGATTGATAAGCCAGGTTTGTGGATAAGGTTTGTTTATGTGCATTATTCTATAATTGTAGATAAATTGGATCTTGAAAGGTGGAATTCTTTGCAATTAATATAAGGCTGTATATGCAGAAATGTTGGGGATATGGTCATGTGAGTTTAATCAGTGACCCTCATGTTAGATTTCCTTTAGTTTTCCAATTGTTAACAGATGAGGTGTATCTTTCTTTCATTTGCTTAATAGTTTCAAGTTGTTAATTGCAGCTTTCTTGAATCGGAATTCAACGACAGAGTTTATTGTACAAAGAAACCAGAGCTCTGGGGGGAGAGAGAGATGTCTGGCAGCATGGCTGTCAGCTGTGAGCCTTCTCTCACCCTCAGTGGATCATTTCAGATTTATTTTAGCATTTATAGACCAGAAAATACAGCAATAACATTCAAAGTAAAAACGTATATGAGAACCATAAACACCTGGTGGAATTGATTGCTAACCTGATACAAAGTCTCTCATTGCAACACGAGCATCCCATCCAGGGCAACCACCCTACCCTGTCCCTGCAACCCTGCATTTCCCATGGCTAATTCACCTAGCCTGGACATCGCTGGACACTGTGGGCAATTTAGCATGGCCAATCCACTGAAAACCTTGAACTGCATACAGTCCTGCTGTTCAAGCAAGGACTATATTCAGAAGATTCTATCCTTTATTTCCCTCTTCACAAATACTTTCTGAAAATAGAGATTGATTATTTTTAGCAATTTCTGTTTTCGTTTCTTATTTCAAGAAAATGCAGTATTTTGCCTTTGTCTTCAACAGTTTGTAGATAAAAATGTAAATGTCAAACTTTAGGGAGGTGGGAGAATGAACCTTCAAAGTTGTCCAAATTACTAGCATTATCACGATTAATAAATATTAGCCTTTTGCTTAACCCAACTTCATCTAGATTAGTGTAAAGGCAAATATGAAAACAAGAGTGAATATGATCTTTATCCTCATCTCTCCTTCAGAAAATCTAGGCTTAAGCCCATGTGTCACATCTGAACAAGTTGATTAGAATAACTACATTTACCAGTTCTGTGGTGTAATGGTGTTTAGTAATGTAATTGAATATATTTCACAAACATTATTTATGCTGAACACAATTGTAATGTTTCTGTAAATTCTTGGTGATTTCATTTTGCTTTGACAATATACAAACAAATACCAGTGAAATGTAAGTCACACAGGAACACAGGAATGTTTTGATGAAATCCTCATCATGACTCTGACTAATAATCAAAAGATAAATATACTTTACATTTTTAGATAACATTCTCAAACAACAAGGTTCTATGTAGTGTAAAATTCTCAGTGAAGAATATATAATTGAAAAGAAGTTATTCACTGAACAGAAGGAACCATGAATTGAAATGCAAATAATTAAATACAACAGAAAATTAGATTGAATTAAACTTAATTATGTTCATTGCAGGTTGTTCACCCAGTACTAAAAAGTGTCTTTTGGAGGATTCCAAACTTCTTTCATTGAGCTGTAGTGGATCCATTTTAAGATAAGCCAAAGCAATTCTCTTCTGACAATGACAAGGCTTCTCTAATCTTCTAAACAACATCTGGGAAATAGACAAGAAAGTAGAGGTCAATAAAATTAAAATAAAAGATAGATTTGCATCTATATCACATATTATAGCTTCAGGACTAGTCAAAGCAACCAATTAAGTATTTTTTGAAATGTAATTATTATTGTAATGAAGGAAATACAGAAATTTGTATGCAGCCAAATCCTATAAACAGCAATGAAATCATTGTCCAGTTAATTTGTTCCACTGAGGTTAGCTGAGGGTAAATGTTGGCTAGGCCATTGATGATCTTCATTTCAGTGTCGTGACATTGTTGATATTCATCTCCATGAACAGACAGGACCTTGGTATCACAGATCATCTGAAAGATGTAAATAAGAATGAAAGCCCAATCCACTTATGGCTTTTGTTAATGTCATGAGTGGCAGAATCACAATTTTTCTTATAATTTATATTTATTTGGGCCTAATTTATAGTAAAGAACAAAACAGACTAGAAACTCATATTCCTGATGAAGGGCTTATGCTCGAAACGTCGAATTCTCTATTCCTGAGATGCTGCCTGGCCTGCTGTGCTTTGACCAGCAACACATTTGCAGCTGTGATCTCCAGCATCTGCAGAACTCATTTTTTACTAGAAACTCATATGCTTTAGCGCTTGGGTGCAGGAGATGCGACTGTGTAACTGTTTAAATCCTGTTCTGAATTAGGTAGGTTGACATAAGTTTTATGCAGCCACCACATCTGCATGATCGTAGCATCTGGCCAAGCATGCCCTACTTTGCTTTCTTTTCCTTTGCGCTGTTGTCTGCCTTTGTGCTGAGCATTGTGCAGAGAACCATGTGGTGCATTTAGCCAGCTTTTCTAAAAGACAGATGCTCCCTCTTATAGGAAAGGTGCAATGAATACCAATGACAGCATTTCAATTATGGAATTTTGAATGGGAGAGCAGGGAAGATATGTAGGGTGATGGATCAGAACATTGTTTAAGAATAAGAGGTCTCCTATTAAAGGCAGAGATGATTTTTGTTTCCCGTCAGAGGGTCATTAGAATGTGAAATTCTCTTCACTAGAAGGTAGTGGAGGCTGGGTCTTTAGATTTATTCAAGGCTAAGTTAAAAAAAATGTTGATGGGCAAGATAGTATGGGTCAAGGTGAAGACAGGCAAATTAAGCTAATACCACAACCAATCAAACATGATTTTGATGAACAGTTAAACAGTCTTGAAAGGCCACATGGATGTATTCTTGCTCTAGAGTCCTATGTTCTTATGAATGTTCTTGGTGGAATATATTCTGTGGCATCATGGGGGTCAAGGACCACCCATAGAAAGAAATGAGAACAAGTTACCAGTGAAGTCACTTCCTAGTCTTGAACTAAGAACCTGGCAATGGTTCCACAAGCATTCTAATTATCTCATCTCTATGTTTATGATTAGTAAGTGCATTGTCACATAACATCTGCTCAACCAAAGTTGAGCAACCAGTCTTTTTGTACATTTATTTTCTCCAACCAATATCGAATTAATCTTTCCAAAAGCGCTAATAATTTTCTTAAAGTGGAGTGCAATAATGAGCACAGTATTTTGAAGTATATAATTAAGGCTTTGTGTAGATTCAACAATCCTTCTTGGCATTCATATGTGATACTCTCAGGATAAAGTTTAGGTTATTTGGCCATGCTAAATTGCCCATAGTGTTCAAGGATGTGTAGGTTAGGTGTACTAGTCAGGGGTAAATGTAGGATAATAGGGTAGAGGAATAGGTCTGGGTGGGTTACTCTTCAGAGGATCGGTATGGAATTGCTGGGCCGAAGGGCCTGTTTCAACACAGTCAGAATTCTAAATCTAAAAATAAAATAAACTAGAAATACTGTAGCTGTTCTTTAAAAAAAAACAGATTTTCCAATTGTATCTCTAAATCCTTCTACTCCTCCACACCACCATATCTATTAACATTCTAATTATTGATTTTTTTAAAACCAAGTCGCACCTTGTATTTACTCATTTCATTTCACATCTCGCATTTAGATTTTTTTTCCTATCTTTTGTTGAAACAAAAATATGCTTCTCAGATGTTTAAAATGACCAGCTACATAGAAATAATATATCAATTATAACAATTCACCTATTGATTCTTGAACGCAGTAATTCTTATTTGTGGTTTAATGAATGTTTAAAATGTAGTTGTCCCAGAGTTAATGTGAATCACTGCATCATTGCGCAGCAAAATATCAATGTAAAAAAATGTTGAAGTTTTGATCTTCAAAAACAGCACAGAGGCTTCCAGTAACACTGCTCTGAGGAAGCAAACCAAAATTGTTTAAAGTGTCCAGACACTGAATAATTGTCTCATGTCTTAACATTTACAAGGTAACTCCAATTATACTATTGTTCAATATTTATTCCATTTTGCCCTTTCTGCCCTCGTGTACCCTGAGGACAAGATGAGGCTGTGTAGCTCAGTTCTTCTGATATTCAAAATGTGGCTACTGGTGGATGATCAGATTAATCAATGATGCAATAATTATTTTCAAAATGTTTAACTGATGGATTATTGGAGATAAAATTATATTGTCAGTGATTCACAAAGAATTAATATGGTGATGTAATGTTCCTTAAAATAATTTTAGGGATTGAGTTAATTTCACCTCATTTTGCTTGCTGAGTGAATGAAGAGTAGAATTTCTCTTCCTGTCTTGTCTGTGCAGTTGAAGGTTTTGAGGGCCATAAATGTCTGACTTGTATGGTAAAGACGTCTTTGATGCCACTGTGAAGCCATTAAGTGACATGATGGAAAGTGTTCTGCATGTCTCCCTTTTCAGTTGATTTTCCGGTATAAACTTCTCATGCAAGTCATTAGCACCTAAAAGCAAGTATTGGAATACAAAATGTGCAAGTCAGTCTGCTTCACCTTCCCCAGCATCGTTTAAACCTCTGTTATTTATTAATAGTATTTATCAAGTCATCATTATTTTTCTGAGAATCCTTCCACAGGCTATACAATGGCAAGTTTGAACACTTCAATGTCCTGGAGTTGGACAAAGTACACTGAGCCATCAACTTGAGCACTGCTGCCAGTTATGACATACCCTCTGAATTTCTAAAGCACCTTAGCTCATGACTCCACTCCCGGTTGGCCTAAACATATACAGAAGTTATCTGAGGGAAGACTTGTCAAAATCCTATGCATGTCCCATGTCATCAGCCTTTCAGAGTCAGGCAAGTTTTAAAGGAGATCCAAACCGATTTGTAAGAATGCACCTGAACTAGAACACTTTGGTAGAGACAACTGATTGTTTAACACAGTTTTAAACTTGGACCTTTTGGTCCACAGATCTGCCACAAGACTGTGCTGCTTGCAGTCTATCTGAAACAGAGATGTTGATATAGATTTCTAAAGAAAACCTGTTCTGAGATATTATGACACACTTCTAAAGAGGGTGGAATTCAAACTCAGGTCTCTTGGTTCAGAGTTAGAGACACTACCAGTGCACCACAACAGACCACACAACATATTTTAGTAGATATTCTAATTATCTTGTTCAGATGTGTAATGACACATCCTTGGAACAGGTGGGACATGAACCCAGGCTTCCTGGCTCAGACATAAGGATACTACCACTGCACCACAAGAGCCCCAATGATGTATCTAAGTAGGGTTTTTTTCTTGAAGATGACAGATGTGATTAAATATTCCTGAGTCTGTGTTTTCAGAGGTAAGTAAGAGCCGGTCTGACTTTGCAATCTGATATTTTCTAATCATCCTGTTCAGTGATGTTATGATGGACCTCTGCAACAGATGGGCGTTAAAGTTGGGTCTCTCGATCAAAGTTAGGGGCACTATCAGTGTCACAAGAATCCCCAATGATGTGTCCAAATAGATATTTTTCTAATTGACCTGCTCAGACATGTTATTGTACAGATCTCGAGCAGGTGATGTTTGAACCCAGGCCTCCAGACTCAGAGCTAGGAACACTACCACTGCACCGCAAGACACCTTTGATGCATTTATGTATAATTAACTAATATATAACAGACACCTTGTTACCCTATTACTTTCAATCACTAGGTATTTAACATTCATTATCGGAGCTTATTAGATACAACGGCAAAGATTCAAAATTACCATAAACTTCCAGGACAATATCCTTGTTATCAGTGTGCTTCAAAGTAGTAGCATGATTGGTCCTACAGCCCATTAAGGCAGAAGTGGCAAAACACCCCGAGTATAGACTAGGCAGGCTTTTAACAAGGAAGAAGGGTATGTGAGCAAGTCGTCACATTTCTCACTTTCATTGAAAATATATTTCAAAGGAATCTCAAAACAGGATGATTTTCTGTGACCTTCCTACCATTCACTACAGTCTGACATATGGACATATTCATCAAAATATCAAGTGTTTTCCCTCCCTGGGTTAGTGAAACCATTGAACTGCTAATCCAGGACAGACAGTTCAGGGTCAAGAGGCATATGGGTGACAACACTAGTGCCTGGAGGAAATAGATGAATGAGTTACCCCAGGAGACTACCTTAGCCCCAACCCTATTCAACTCGTACATCAACAAACTGCCCCCCACCTGGTCCCGGTTTATCCATGCAGAAAACATCTGCTGTGTACTATAGGTTCAGACTTCATCTGAGCTGGAAGATGCATTACATAATGTTATGGCTGACTGATGACTGAAAGATGTGGAGCCTACAACCAAACACCAGTCAAACAGACTCTAGCACATTCCACCTTTGTAATGACAGCAATGTGAGGGTCTTGTAAATCATCCCGGATGGTTAGTGACTGAAGCATGATCTCCACCTGTTTATCTAGGCATCACCCTTGACAGAACACTCACATAGAACAGCACTTTAACAGGAATCATAGAGTCATAGAGTCCTACAGCATGGAGACAGACCCTTTGACCCAAACTGGTCCAGGCCGAGCAAAAGGTCCATCAATGTTAACCCCATTTCCCTGCACTTGGCCCTTACGCTTTTAAACCTTTCCTATTCACGTATTTGTCTAAATGCCTTTTAAATGTTGTTAATGGACCTGCCTCAACCACTTCCGCTGGCAGCTCATTCCATTTGAATACCACCCTCTGTGTAAAACAAAGTTGTCCCTCAGGTTCCCTTTTATTCTTTTCCCTCTAATCTTAAACTGATGCCCTCTAGTTCTTGATTCCCCAACCCTGGGAAAAAGACCAATTTGTATTCACCTTATCCATGCCTCTCATGATCTTATACACTTCTATAAGATCCTGCTTCAGTCTCCTACACTGAAAAGAAAAAAGTCCTAGTTTGTCCAACCTCTCCCTATAACTCAGACCCTATGAGCCCTGGCAACATTCTTGCAAGTTTCTGCTACACTCTTTCCAGGTTAATAACATCCTTCCTATAGCAACGAGAAAGTGAGGACTGCAGATGTTGGAGATCAGAGTCAAAAAAGAGTCAATGCCCTCACTGATGAAGGTCACTATTTCAAAAGTGACCCCACTTTCAGAGAACTGTGCCCTGAAGTCCAAGGTCCCTCTGTTCTACTACACTCCTTAAGGCCCTAACATTCACCATGAAACTCCTACCTTGAGTTGACTTTCCAAAATGCAAGACCTCACACTTATCTATATTAAACTCCATTTGCCACTTCTTGGCCCACTTCCCCAGCTGATCAAAGTACTGCTGCAATTTCTGACAACCTTCCTCACTGTCCACAAAACCTCCTATTTTAGTGTCATCTGTAAACTTACTAATCATGCCTTGCACATTCTCATCCAAATCATTGATACAGATGACAAACAGCAATGGACCCAACACCAACTCCTAAGGCATTCCACGAGTCACAGACCTCAATCCGACAAGTATTCTTCCACTATTACCCTCTATTTCCTACCATCAAGCCAATTGTGTAACCAATTTGCCAGCTCCCCTTGAATTCCATGAGGTCTAACCTTTCAGAGCAGCCTACCATGTGGAATCTTGTCAAAGGCCTTACTGAAATCAATACAGACTATGTCTACTGCCTTTCCCTTGTCAATCTTCCTGGTCACTTCATCAAAGAATTCCATCAAATTTATGAGGCGTGATTGCCCATGCACAAAGTCATGCTGATTATTCCTAATCAAACGCTGTCTTTCCAAATGCATGTATATCTTATCTCTGAGAATCTTCTCAAGTAACTTACCTATGAAAGATGTTAAGCTTCCTGGTCTTTAGCTCCCAGGTTTTTCTTTGCAGCTCTTTTTGAATAAGGGCACAACTTTTGCTATTCTCCAGTCTTCCAGGACCTCTCCCATGGCCCCCACAATTTCTTCTCTAGCCTCTTGGATATACCTGGTCAGGATCAGGAAATGTATCCATTTCATACATTCTAATACATCCAACACCTCCTCTACTGTGATCTGGACTGTCCCCAAGATATCACCACTAACTTCCCCAAATTCCCAAGTCTTCATGTCTTTCTCCATCGTAAACACAGGAGAAATATTCATTGAGGACCTAACTCATCTGCTGTAGTCCTACACATACGAGTCCACTTGAGGGGTCTTATTCGCTCTCTATTTATTCATTTTCCTTTAATATACTTAAAGAACCTCTTTGGATTCATCCTAATTTTCTCAGCCAAAGTTATCTCGTGCCCCCTTTTTGCCATCTTGATTTCCTTCTTCAGTAAACGCCTGTATCCCCTAAACAGTATACCTGTAAAAAGAACCTTCAGCAACCTCCTCAATAAACTGACTGACATCTTAAGGGATCCTAAACCAAATCCTTAAGGACCTCTTTCCTTGACATTATGTTCTCATCTGCAGAATATTGCATCCTAGCACAATACCAACCCAACTCAACTCAACACTGTATATCATTACAGGTACTCTTTGATCAATGCACCCACCTATCTCCTCCCCATCTCCATCCCTACCCCCCAACTCCCAACTCCACACCCCCCCAGCTCCTTGTACCGAGAAACTACCCAACAGGCAAGCTACTGGAGAAGATCTACTCCAGTCCAAGCCTACTCTTACTCAATGATCTCCTCAATCCACTATCAGTCCCCCTTGCCTCACACCACTCTATATAGTTAAATGCACTATGACATGGAATTACGGATGAAGACCAAGCTCAGGAGGATTAGATGGAAGATTGGTGTGAAAATCATCCACCGAAAACCACTCTTCCATAAAGCATTGATTTCAGAGCCAGGTTGAAGTGCAGTGATCTCCCATGAAACCATTGAATTCTTCGCAACCATTTTTGGTCTGGCCATGGCTTCTGCAGCTGTCTAGCATCTTTGGGATGGCCTGGACCAGCCAGGTTTCAGTTATGATACAATCCAAGCAACAAGTAACATTACTGAGGAGCGTCTGCTGATTAAAACTTGAATGTGGTCTTAGAGAACATCATTTAAGCACAAACAGGACAATTGCCTGGCACTGTGACTATAAATATGCTAAGGAAATAAGAAATTGGGGAACTGAGTTTGAGCTGCCAATCCACAACTCCATAGCAACACCCAGACATAAATACTTTCCTTTGGTACTCAGTTATTTTCACATTAAGAACAGAATCCCTCTATGTGTTATTTTTATGGTAAGTTCAAGGGCAATTAGGGATCAGCATTATGTGCTGGTCTTGGCAGCCACCACCCACATTCCTTGAATGACATTTTTAAAATGTCACCTTAGTGGCTTGTTGTGTCTTGGATTTCTGCTCACAAGGCTCTTTTCCTATGCTTTTCCTTTATTGATGAAAATGGACACTTCTTAGTGCACTGCCTTGGTTAAGGAATATTTTCCAGTTTAGGCATATATGTGAGCTTATTTAAATTCAAAATCCTTCAGTTCTTACAAATTCACAGTTAGTACAATGTAAATCCCTGTTGTTGTAGGAGTGGGATTGAAGTGCCAGTGTGGATTAGACATGGAATATCATGTATAAAGTTGAAACATGCATTGAGCTATTGGTTAAAGCCTGGTTGGAGGAGTAGACTGTGAGGTGGTTTTCAAAGTGGCAGAAATATATGACAAGAAGAATAAAATTCGGAACTGATTTCAGACTACATATTGGTGGAAGGCTCTGTTAATGTATGTTATGCATCGTGATTGGAAAAGATAAACAAGCTCGGATCAAAAGATCAAAACATGTAGATGGGGATGGTGAGGGATCATGCAAGAAACTGCAGAAGTGTGCTTGCCTATGGTCATGGTGTAGTTTGTAAAAAAGAATGCAAATAAAAGTTTTTGAATCAAAGTGTTATGTTTACCAGAAGCTAGTCAACAAACAGTGGTGGGGAGGTAGCACAATAGGATATAGGGATCGATGGATTGAAGGAGGGACAAAACTTTAAGACTGCAATCATATTTGTAACCTATAATGTGGGTTCAGACTCATAATAGGATCATGGATGTGTTTTGACATGTTTACCTGAAGAAGCTGTGAGGAAGGGGAATGAATTGAGGGAATGGATGCACACCTTTTTTGCAGAAGCATCAACAAAAAAAATTCTTTAAAAACTTCTGATTTTGTACTTTTTACTCTATGTTCAGACGTCTCTGGGGAGGTGCTTTTCCATGCTTCGATACACTCCTCCTGATAGGACGACACACTGTCTGGCCGGTTGAAGCTATTGTGGGAAGGCAAAGCATAATGGTCATTCCACCAGTTCTCTGTGGTATACTTCAAAATGTTTCTATTCACAACACACACTAACATATCAAAGACACACCCTCCCCATTAGACCTTCCATATATAGCTCCAGTTTCAATGGGTGGAACCTTGCCAGGGTCTGACTGATGTGGACTATGGTAAAATGTGTGGCAGGATTGGATGAAATGTTCGGCAATGTCCAGCTCAATTTCAAGATCCGCATGCCACATGTAGTTTGCTTTTCTCAAGCAGGATGAAAAGATTCTCATGAGGGAGTGTTAAGTTGTCAACTGACACTTATTATTGCTTGTTAAGTACCCTGTTAACAGACCAACTCATCACTTTAATTTTCCAGGGTGTTCTTACCAAAATCACCATACTAACTAACCATTGAGAAAATTCCACATGGAAACCAGAATAGCTTCTTGGAGACCTCCACTCACAGCTTGCTCCAAAGGACCTCTATATTGAACACCAGGCACCAACCTTTTTGGGGCACTCTTAGGGTACTCACTACATATCCACAATTATTGACATCTAACATGTGCAAGCCTGTAGGAGACCTCATGGTGTATCTCCAATCCACTTACTGGACTCTTGTGCACTTCAATGCTACACTTCCCAATGCACCACCAACTATCATTGTATACTGCCGCAAGGACACTGTGCTCAGGGATGTGCACCCAGCTCATGGACAGGATCAGGCTGTATTTCCAGGTTCTTCATTTGCCCTCATTGCATTCACTCACTCTTGGTTTTTTTGGATGCTCACAACATATCTGCCTTACATCCTCACAAACAGATGAGAAATACATGCATCTGAAAGCCGAGGACCATCAGGAACCTGCAGCAGGTGTGGAATAGCCTGTTAATGTAGAGTCTTCAGCCATAAATGCCCTCACAATATAGTGAAGTAGCAGAACCGTGGCAGCTTGATTTCCATGGGATGCTGTACAACTGAGCAAGGGACGGTATTGTTAGCCTTTGTTTAGAGATGTGCGATGGACCAGACCAACCTCCCTCAAAATGTATTAAGAAGATAGTCTAGACTCTGACTTTTTCTTATTTTAAAGATAAGTGTAAGGCGTTGTCT
Source organism: Hemiscyllium ocellatum (assembly GCF_020745735.1). Taxonomy (NCBI): domain Eukaryota; kingdom Metazoa; phylum Chordata; class Chondrichthyes; order Orectolobiformes; family Hemiscylliidae; genus Hemiscyllium; species Hemiscyllium ocellatum. Next base: position 83,144,422 of record NC_083409.1, read on the forward strand.
TCCAGATGCAATTCAATTGGTCAAACTACTAAGCTTG